>NC_062279.1:152620952-153245952 GCF_902655055.1 Lutra lutra | reverse complement strand
TTCTTGGGATGGGGACTTTTAAGATCTATTCTTTTAGCAACTTTCAAACAGGTAATACAGCATTATTAACTATAGTCACTATGCTGTATATTCATCCCCAGAACTTATTTTATAATGGTAAATCTTTAACTTTGACCATTTTCATCCTTTTTGTCCACCCCCTGCTCCCACCCTCTGGCAACCACCAATCTTTTCTCTGTATCTATGAGGTTGGGGTTTTGTTGTTGTTGTTTAATTCCACATATAAATGAGACTGTACGGTGTTTGTCTTTCTCCTTCTGACTTAACTTCACTGAGGGTGAAGCCCTTAAGGTCCATTCATGCTGTTGCAAATGGCATGATTTCATTCTTTCTTATAGCTGAATAGTATTCCAGTGTGTGTGTCTGTGTGTGTGTGTGTCACACACACGTGTGCATGTGCACCACATCTTTTTTTATCCATTCATCCATTGATAGACACTTAGGCTGTTTCCATAACTTTGCTATTGTAAATAATGCTAATATGAACATGAAGTGCATATATCTTTTCAAATTAGTGTTTTCATTTTCTTTGAATAAATACTCAAGTGGAATTGCTAGATCATATGATAGTTCTACTTTTAGTTCTTTGAGAAACCTCCATACTGTTTTCCATAAGTAAGTGGCTGCACCAATTTACATTCCCACTGGCAGTGCATAAGAGTTTCCCATCTCCATGTTCTTATCAGCTCTTATTATCTCTTATCTTCTTGATAACCATTTTCACAGGTGTGAGGTGACATCTCATTGTTTTTGATCTGTATTTCCCTGATGATGAGTGATGCTGAGCAAATTTTCATGTACGTGTTGGCCATCTATATGTCCTCTTTGGAAAAATGCCTATTCAGATCCTCTGCCCATTTTTTAATTGAATTGTTTGGGCTTTTGCTATTGAATTGTATGAGCTTTTTAAAAAAAAATACATTTTGGATATTGACCCCTATCATATATATGATATTTGCAAATATTTTCTCCCATTCAGTAGGTTACCTTTTCATTGTGTTGGTGACCTCCTTTGCTGCACAGAAGGTTTTTAGTTGGATGTTTATTTTTGCCTTTGTTGCCTTTGTCTTTGAAGTCAGAGCCAAAAAATCATCGCCAAGACTGATGGTCAAGAGCTTACCCGCTGTGTGATCTTCTAAGAGTTTAATGGTTTCAGGTCTTCATTTTTGTCTTTAATCCACTTTGAGTTTTTGTGTGTCGTATAAGGTAGTAGTCTAGTTTCATTCTTTTGCATGTGGCTGTCCAGTTTTCCCAACACCATTTATTAAAGAGATAGTCCTTTCCCTGTTGTATATTCCTGGCTCCAGAATCTCTTTAAGAACACTTTCTACTAGGGGGCGCCTGGGTGGCTCAGTGGGTTAAGCCGCTGCCTTCGGCTCGGGTCATGATCTCAGGGTCCTGGGATCGAGTCCCACATCAGGCTCTCTGCTCAGCAGGGAGCCTGCTTCTCTCTCTCTCTCTCTCTGCCTGCCTCTCTGTCTACTTGTGATCTCTCTGTCAAATAAACAAATAAAATCTTTAAAAAAAAAAAAAAAGAACACTTTCTACTAGGAAGAATACCCACCTACCTGTTAACAGTAGTTACCCACCCAGGTCCTGGCTGGTTGTGGTGAAGGATACCTTTTAGTTTTTACAATATACATCATTTTAATGTTTTAGGTTATTGTTGTTGTTACTGTTTTATAACAAAAAACTTGTTGGTTATCTAATTTTAAGCACTTTGTTAAAAACAAAACAACAACAACAAAGATATACCCTTCGTTCTTCTAATCTGTATAGGTACCATTTCGCTAAGACCATCTATACTTTTCTTTGTGTCTCCCTTCCATCAATCTTTGGCAGCCGGGATTAACTCAATGGAAATGTTGGCAGACTCTCGAGTCAGACATTCGTTCCCTTTAATGTCATGGCCATATCTAGATAATTGTTCTCTTACATCAATTGATACCTAGCTTTTAATGCAATTGGATTTTTGCATATCCAAATGCCACTTATGCAAATTAAAACAATGACTCCATTCAATAAGCTGGAAATGATAACCATAGTCATTATGAAAGTAAGTGGAACTAATCAAAGCCCCATCTTCATCATTTTCTTTTTAGAGACAAACAACTGAAACAAATGATCAGGAAGGGAATAATTGGCCATTTATTCCAATCCCCACTTTTTCTAATAGTAATAAAGAGTACAAATAGCAAACAAATTAAGCACTGCTCCCCCTGAGCCAATCAATTACCAAGTCAAGACAGCTTTACATCCTCCTACTTGAATCTTTTCCTTTTATCACTGGCTCATACAGACCCTCTTCTTTTCCTTTGAACCATGCATGTCAACAGCCTCCCAGATTCTATTCCTGCTTTTCTTAAATACAGCCTCCACATTGATCTCTAAAATGAGCTCTCTACTGCAAAAACTAAGCCACTGTCTTGCTTAAAACTCTTCGGTGGCCTTGGCACAACATGGAATGTTTAAACTCTTTGTCATGGCATGCAAGTTCTCTTGCTGCTGGCTCTTACCTGTGAATCTTCTGAACTCACTTTCTTAATATGCCAGATGGAGCTCTTCCCCATGACTTGGGGGTACTGTGTGGAACTCACATCATTGCCAGACCCCACTTTTCTTGTGGTGCATTTCCCTTTGGGGTAACTCTGTGCTCTTTGGTCACCACAGCTTGGTCAGGATGACCACAGTCCACTGTGGCAGGTTATCCTAATTTTAACATTTGGTCGAATGGGTGGATGACTTCCTTTCTTCACTTTTAGGATCCTATGCACAGATATCCATTTCTTTCCTAAACCTCTTTAAACCAAGAAGTTTTTTGCAACATATTTTTTTTAAGTTTATTGTGTATCATCTTCCAAAGTCAAGACATGCCTCAATTCTTACATTTGTGTGAAAGATGCAGCTCCAAATTGACTTTCAATGTTCACTTTTAAATAAAAATTCCACCATACCAGGTACCCTATCACACATATATAACTGATTTATATAAAGTTTAGCTCACTGTAGTTATAAGTGCATACATATGTATATTACATCATTATATCTGCTTAAAAAATTACTTCTCTGATAATACTTTTAAATAATACTATTGTTGTTTCATGGGTGGTCTATAAGATCATTTCCTGGGGTCCATAGAATTAAGATTAGAACCTTCTGACTTTAACCAGAACCCAAATGAATGAACCTTCTCAATTAACTGTTTATTCTTTCTTCTGCACCAGAATTCTAAAAGAAGAAAAGCTAATAATTACAGATTTGTCAAAGACTATTTTAAGGAGCTGTTGAAACTTCTGAATCTATAGACTTCAATCATACATGCACACATAAAATATAATACCAGAGTGAAAAGTGTTCAAGCTTGGCCCATGCAAGCCCTTTCACCATGTATAATGCTATTCTTGGAAGATCTTACTCAGACATTCAGAAAATGATGACTGCAGAGATAGGAATATCCACTGATGCCCAGATAGAAGAACACTTTAGAAACATAATACTGGGCCCTCCGATGGCAATAAAAATATCTACAGGACCCATAAATATCCAGTCAACTAACAAGCCATGGTCTTTTAAAAACCCTTAAATACGTAAAAATACAAAGTTGGCCATATGTACGTCTTCAAGTCCTCCAGCTTTCTGGGGCCATCTGTTCTTAAAAGGAACTTACTTAAGGAGCTCTAGAATCTCTGGGAGGGCCAAGGAGTCATGTTTGGAGATTTCTAGTTACGTACACCACCCAAGTTATGCAAGGAGTCCCATCCACGTAGCTTGAGATTAGTGGGAGAGATTATTAAAACTTTGTGTCATTCTTCAAATTGTATTTCACTTTTTTCTTTTTCAAATAAGAATAAGAACTTTCTAGCCCAACACTCACCCCATTTTTGTCTAGCTCACAGGGAAGACAGCACTCAATTCAGAGCTTCCTGTAGTAACTCCCCTCTTCCCTTTGGGAACAGCCTAATTTATATGTGTTAAACTTAATAAAACCAGGGTGGAAATTCCAAATAAAATAATTAAATTAGGTAGAAAGCATAATATGCAGCCACAGCCAATTGCTGCTAGATCCAGATATGAACATAGGCCTTTAAATAGTCCCTACATTATCAAAAATAAGTATCTTCTGCTAAGTCCTTGTGTCTTCTGAGGTCACCATCCCTTAAATATTCTTATAATACTGTCTGGGCCCCAATACCATATAATTTGGGAAACTCTGTGGCCACCCTCCCCTGACACAAGCGTACATAGACAGATATAACACACACACACACTTTCCTCATCCTCCTATCACTCTCTCCAGGGTACTCCAGTGAAGTCATTTCTGGTGCTCAGCACATCCTCTGAGCTATCCTCTGTCCAAGATTGTTGGCAACATGGATGCTGTTGGTGCTCAACCAAAAGGGAGCTACTTCATCCAGGAGATTAAGCTTCTACCATCCCTCCTTCAGAGAAGACAGAGGACAATGACTCACAGACACAAGGGCTTAGAAAACCACAATCCTTGTCTCAAAAGGGGACCAGCTCTATGGGGCAGTTCAGGCTCCAGATCTGCCCAGGGAATCAGTCCCAAATTAGTCCCTGGCAAGGCCATCTCCACACAGGGCTTTCTTCTCTCACTCCCCTCTCCTGAGGGCATTCCTTCAATATATCACATTTCCAGCAATCCCTGTCTGAGACTCTGTTTCTGGGGAACCCAACCTGACACAGTTCAGTTTAGTAGATTTCCTCCTGAAGGAGAATGATGACTCAACATAGAACAGCAGTGATTTAGATTTGAATCCAGGGCTGTGTTGCTAAAACAAGCAGCATCAGAATGGACAACTGCAGGGCATGTTCCCCTCTTCTCTATACAGGACAGAATAAAAATATATCTACTTAGTGGTTTTATAATATTTCATCCTGTCCTCTCTTCACTGTTTCCCAGGGAAGGAAATAAGCACTAAAGGAAAAAGACAGCAAATCCTGGGTGCAGGAACCTCCCAGAGTTTGACAGTTGGCTTATTTAAAATGTTTCTGAAAACTCTTAAAGCAAAGACAAAGCACAGGAAGCAGATAATTCAACTCTTGAAAATCTGCCCTTCTCCAGACTCATTTCTTTCATTTTCTTTCTTAAGCACTTTTGTTTTTAAAGATTTTAGACTTATTTATTCAAGAGAGAGACAGTGAGAGAGAGCATGAGAGGGGAGAAGGTCAGAGGGAGAAGCAGACTCCCCATGGAGCCAGGAGCCCAATGCAGGACTCGATCCCAGGACTCAGGGATCATGACCTGAGCAAAAGGCGGTGGCTTAACCGACTGAGCCACCCAGGTGCCCTCTTAAGCACTTTCATCCGTAAACAAAGAACTTTTCCCTCAATTCTTTTAGGGACCAGAACAAGTGCTGCACACAGGAATGTGTGATGCCGTGAGGGAAGGCATGTTAAAAAACAAAATGCAACTGAGTAAATTTGAAGATCAAATTGGCATTATTCAGCAATTCATGTATCATGCGGCATCCCATCCAGGGAGCAAAAAGAGCTCTGAGAAAGTGTACAAAATGGAAGACTTTTATGGGCAGAACAGGGTAGAAAAGGAAGGGTTTTTTGTTTGTTTGTTTTTGTTTTTTAAAGATTTATTTATTTATTTATTTATTTGACAGAGAAAGATCACAAGTAGGCAGAGAGGCAGGCAGAGAGAGGAGGAAGCAGGCTCCCCGCTGAGCAGAGAGCCCGATGCAGGGCTCGATCCCAGGACTCAGGGATCATGACCTGAGCCGAAGGCAGAGGCTTAACCCACTGAGACACCCAGGCACCCCGAAAAGGAAGTTTTAATAGATTGGACCATTTGGGGCAAGCTTCCTTTGGGGGAAGGGCCAGGGTCTATCGTGTGGATCACCTCACTAAGGCTGACCAGGTAAGTCCAGGTTGACTGAGTAAGGATCACATTCCTGGGAGAAGCTGGAATTGCAGTTAGAGTAGGTATTAAGCCTTGATTTGCTGACATTGGCAAATGTCAAGTAACTCCATTTTTGGCCTATTGTCTCTTTTCCTCTAACAGGTATACAGATATCCCATCAAGAGGAAATCCTGCGGAAACCAAGGTATGCATGATAGGATGACTTGTCCTTCATGGGGCATGGGTGGCGTGGGGTGCACATTCACACTGAGAGTGCAGCTGGGTTAAGTTGGAGGGTGTGCAAATTGCCATGGGACTACAGAAGGTGAAACAACCAACACGACTTGGTGCTGAGGAGGGGGAGGTCGGGAAAGTTTTCACAGCATATATGACATCATACCTGTGTCTGGAAGGATGGGAGATGGATTACCAAGGAGGAAAAGAGAAAGAAGGATATCCCAGGGGAAGAGCCCCCAAGACACAGAGATGGGGACCCAGATAGCCGTGCAAGGACCAGGTGAGCAGACTGCTGCAGAGACACGACAGGAGGTGACACTGGGCAGATAACCTGGAGTCTTGAGGAGGTCCAAAGCATCATGAACAGTGTTCTGGGGGGAAGTGCCTTGTTCGTATGGATTATAGAGAGCAATCTGCCCAGCATGTGGAGAATAGTGAAACTGAGAGAGAAAGGGAAAGAGAGAGAGAAATGAGAAGGTAGTGAAACCAGTTAGGAGGCTTTTGAAATTTCTCTAATGCTTATTGTGTATTTGTGACATGCTAGGCACTGTTCCAAGCATTTTCCACATTTGATTTCACTTAATCCTCACTATGACTGAAGGTCACAAATGCTATTGTACATCTCAAGTGGCAGGAGGAGACGGAAGCTCAGGAGGTTAAGGCACTTGCCAGGGGGTCAAAGCTAGTAAATACAAAGTGAGGAAGGAAACCCAGGGAGTCTGACTCCAGAGTCCACATGCCTTTCTGCCCCCCTCTGCTGAAATCTTCCAGGAGGGACACGTAGAAGGACTCTCCTAGGGCGATAGTAGCTGGGATAGCTGGGGTACAAAACAAAGGATGTCTTCAGGGTCAGTACAGGTGAGGCAAAGAGATAAGGACAACTAACCATGTTTTGTAGTGTCAGTGAACCAAGGAGAAGGGATTGGAATTCATAAGAGAGGGTGCAACAGCTTCAGGGGTGAAGGTATGCCACATTTGTTTAGAGAGCTTGGGAGACATCTAGTGAACCACTGGGAAATGTGTGACAAGCTCTCAGTCTCTCCTTCCTCCCTCCCACATTAAGATATCCTCTCCATCTTCTGCAACTGGGTATCATCACTCTGGAACTGTCCTCTGTTCTATCAAAGTGTCTTCTCCAGGAAGATGTGCAACATTGTGATTCCATAAAAAAAAAAAAAAAAAAAAAAAAAAAAAAAAAAAAAAAAGATATGTGGTCTTCACCTGGTTCCTAGCACAGAGTTCCTAAAACTGTTGGAATTTCCTAAGTGATGAGAATATTAAAGGTGTCTTTTTACATATGAATTAGGTGTCTTTTGGAAAGTGCCTAAAGATGGGGGCTGGTTGGGAGGGGGAAAAAAACATATGATTAGAGGGTTGGGACTTTCAGTCCTACTCCCCACCCCTGACTGCCAGGGAGGGGAGAGGGGCTAAAGGTGAGTCAGTCACCAATGGCCAATGGATTAATCAACTACGCCTATGTAATGAAGCAGCCTTAAAAACCCAAAAGGAGTCGGGTGGCTCAGTCAGTTGACTGTCAAGTGTCTCTCGCTCTCTTTTCATCTCTCCCTTTTACCCTCTCTCCCTGCCCTTCTGCCTGCACTATTTGTTTTTATTAAAACAAAGTCAGCGACAGATAAAGAAGACTATTCATTGTGCCATTATTTATAACAGCAGGATAGAAACAATCCAAATTTTTATCAGTAAGAGACTTATGAACTATGATATGTTCCCACGATTCTGTATATTCAGCCTTTAAGACATGAGGAAGTTTCCTATGCACCTATCTACAGATACAAAGATGAACTGTTATTTGAAAAAGCGAGGTACAAACTGCTAAGTCATATGCCACCTTTCATATATGTATTCTTATATTTACAAAAAGAAGTGCTAGAAGAGTAAACCAGAAACAAGATAATTCCGTGTAGACAGCTGAGGCGAACAGGGTGGAGGGCACAAGGATGGACACTAGAGTGCCCCGCGTATAACGATATAATTCTGACTTTAGAATCACATAAATGTTATACATATTCAAAGCATAAAATTACATGCAAAAAAAGGCAATGAAAATATTTCATACAGAAATTAGGAGGAGCTACTTTCCAGAAGCAATCCCCCAGGAGAAATCAAACCACAATGTTCGGCCCTCTGAATAAACTCCCAAAGTCGGGGAACCTATGAGTGCCTGGTCAAGCCTCTAACTGGCTTTCCCACAAGATGGGTGTCATATGGGAGGGAAGGACAGCAGCAGGGAAAAGATGGAGAATGGACAGAGAAGGAGACACAGTTTGACTTGGGGTGAGAATGGCCAAGAGGAAGGGCCAAGAGGACAGGAAGGGAGGAACCCTGTAGACAAGACACTGCTTCCCCAGCCTGCAAAATCTTCTCCCTCAGTCTTGCCTGAAACCTTTGTTATTCACTGATACTTTCTTCAGTTAAAAATATTTTTTCTAAATATTTGGGAGAGGCTATTTAGCAGTTTGCTTCTGTGGCAGGATGCTGTTTTATCACACTGAATGGTGTCTTTTTCCTCTGGGTGTGGGTGTGCTCCTCCCTCTCACCCCGCTCCCCGCCCCCACTGGAACAGGAGGCAGCTGCTTGTTCACTGGGGAGCAGATGTGGAGGGGTAGATGATAAGAGCCTGTCTAGCTAAGGTTCACCACCCCACACCCACCGCACCCTAGGAAAGGATGAGGAAGAAGTAGGAAATGACATCTGGGGTCCTGAGAACAACAAGGTCTAGCTATCCTTCCAGGCAGGGACAGGAAGACTTGTGCCAGGGATGGTTAAATGGCTGGGACCCTCTGGGAAGGGGGGACAGGAGCAACCCAGCCCGAGTCCTGTGCTCCAGGCAAGATACAGAAACAGAGTGTGACCTACTATGTGTAAACACTGTGCAGAAGGAGCTTCAGGGACAGTGAACAAAGATTAAATGAGCGCCCACACATTCTTTGGCAGAGGACAAGATCCAGGAACTACAACACACATCACAGAGAGAAAGAGAATGGTGGCCGCGGGGGTGGGGTGGGGTGGGGGTGTAGGCAGAGTGAGGGATTCCCCCCCTTTTCTTTTTCCAACACTCTGCCATAATGTGATGTAAACTTAGTCGTATATTGGCTTACAGATGATTTTACCGTACTGTTTACTTCACACTTCACTTTGGGAGATGAAATGTGTGCCCAGTACCTCTGATTCTTTCTCCACCTAATTAGACATGCTTAGACCCCCATGAGAATAGCAGCTTGGGGGAGCCTGGGTGGCTCAGTGGGTTAAGCCGCTGCCTTCGGCTCAGGTCATGATCTCAGGGTCCTGGGATCGAGTCCCGCATCGGGCTCTCTGCTCAGCAGGGAGCCTGCTTCCCTCTCTCTCTCTCTCTCTCTCTCTCTCTCTGCCTGCCTCTCTGTCTACTTGTGATCTCTCTCTGTCAAATAAATAAATAAATAAAAATCTTTAAAAAAAAAAAAAAAAGAATAGCAGCTTGGTGCACAGAAACAAAAGCAGGGTATCTCTGGCTTTCCCAGGGCTCCCCCAGACCCTGGCTGACCCACTTCAGTGGCCCATCCACAATCAAAGTGCCGGTGCTGGGACCCAAAGACAGCATCCTGTCAGTGGGTCAGAAAACAGCCAAGCAAGCCAAGTCAGAAGCTTGGAGAACTTGTCAGGGAGGGATGCAGACCATGACCACTCAGTCCACCTTTATTTAATTCATGTGCCCAGAACTAAATGCCACAGAGGTCAGACAAATACACTTGACTCAAGAACAGCCAACAAAATTGTCCTGCACTTTGTCCTGAAGGCAAACAATAAAAGTAGGGGTCAGCACGGGAGGATGGGGACAGGGTGGAAGGGGATACTAGCTAAAAATAGAAAAAGATTCCAAGACAATGTGCTTTCTTTAATGTCCTGCAAATTTAGGAGCTGATCTTGGTTGCCACGTAAGTAGATGGGTTTTCTTTATGGTAATCACAGGCTTGGAACCTAACCACCTTCATAAACAAAGTTAACCTTCAGAGCTGTGTGAATTGGCAGGCGAAACAACTGCATTGGGATAAGAAGTGCACTTTTCATATGTCGAATACCTCATAAGATTGCTATAGAGTCTACAAAAAAAAAAAAAAATTAAGGCACTCTACCAGTCCCTGCATACCTAGATGAACCGGTTTTTTACCTTGCCCACCTTTCACACAGTATTGCAACAACAACTAACTCACCTGCTGGATTGTGAGCTCTGAGGATGCTGGGACATTGTCTTTTCATATTGTAACCTCACTGCTTACCATAGTGCCTGGTGCTAATAAGTGCCCAACAAATTCGAAGGGAAGAGGTGGATGAATGGCTAGATGGGAGCTCAACAGATGGAAAGAGGGTGTGTGCATTGGCTACTGCCCCATTATTTGGGAGGTAACCCAAGTTTTGCCATAATACATGCTGACAAATGAAAGGAGCAGGGAATGGGTGGGGTCATTGTAGAGCGCCGTTTCTTCTGTTTTATTTGCCCTTATCTACTTACAGAGGTAAGTAGATCTGGTAAAAACCCCCACCTCATAACTGTAGAGCAAGGATATCACAACATCTCTTATGTCGTGGGCCATATGCAGCAGCAGAACATTCTCAAAAGTAGTAGTATTCAAGAGTCAGGGCAGGTGATCTTATTGTGGACTTAGAAAAAATACTTAAGATCCTCCTGACTAAGAACTGTAAGTGGTAAGTAAGTACATAAAATAGTTCATGGTAGAGCTCCGAGTCCAGTCAGAAATCAGGATTAATTAGCACACCAAAGTAGAAGCCCAGTTGGATGGGCTGATTTATGATGGCTATGTCTTGTGGGGCACATGGCTGATGACTCACTGGATATCAGATCCTATCCCCAAAGAGCATGACAGGTGCTAAGATGCTCTTTGGGGATCCCATTCCCATTCTCATGTATGTTCATCCTCTTCCTTCAACAATCAGTGCTTAACCATGCTCGAAGCTCTTTTCTATTAAAAGGAAGTAAATAAACCGGTCAATGAATAAGCAAACAAACTTCCCTTCCTACAGCCAATGTTGGCTGACAATTGTCTCCACTTCTTCATCTCCTTCTCACTCCTCTGTGAGTACATCTAGCTGGGTATTTCTCCACTCATGAGGTGGCTATCACTGAGGACAGTGATGATGTTGTTGATGCTAAATACAAAGAACATGTTTCAGTATGTATCCTACATGCCCTCTGCTGCATTCATCATCAACTACTCTTACTCCCTGACTTGACTTCCATGACAATGCCTCCTGCAAGCTTCTTCCTACCTCCTACTTCTCCTTCACGGACTCCCCCTCTGGTCATTTCTTTCCCAAATGTTGGTGTTCTGCCAAGTTTTCCTGAGTGCTCTTCTTTCATGCTCTACAACCATCTGGTGAGATGTTACCTATTCCCTTGGCCTCAACACCATTTATATTTATATTTGATCCCTGATTTCTCTCCACAGCACCAAAGCTGTATGGGTATATCCCATTTCCCAGACATCTCTACTTGGCTGTCAATGGGCTGAAGTATGCCATTTTGATCCTGTCATTTTGAGGCAACTCGATCTTAAGGATCAAAATGAAACTGACAAGGGCCAAACTGATACACAGTAAAATTTGTTACAGATGAAAAGCTGACTTGAGAATCACACATCATTGGTAAACTTAAAACGGCAAAATTTACTTCAGGAAAATTTTAGCTTGATAAAAAGAAATGTAAACTATAGCTGACAAGAGCAAAACCAAAAAATTATAGAAATTATTGCTCACAAATTAATGAAAAAATTTAAAAAGAACTGATAAAAGCTTTACATGTATGTGTACAATCTGACATGGTAAAAACAGTAGAGATAAAAGAAAATATACCATGGAAAAGCTATAATCAGTACAAATTTCACAACGATTATGAAAAAGAAGTTGAAAAATCAACACACTTCCTTGTAAATTGTACACAAGAAAGATTTTATCCTGATGGAATTAATGTTGGTAAAATAAACATCAGAGTGGAAACACCTGGAAATAGTTTAAATATGCTATTTAGAACATGGACCAAGGAATTAAATTGCCTTAATGGAATTCACCCTGGAATAAATCTTTGCCACAAAATTCATCCGTGTTGGTATCATCCTAACAGAAATGTTTATGTTCAAGAATAAAAAACCAGCAGGGGCAAAAATATATAGGAGCCCCAAATGATGAAGTCAAAATGTCCCATACTCTCCATGGGTCCTTAAAACTCGTTTCCAAACTGGACTCACTTTTCCTTCCTCATACACCACACACCTCTCCTCTGTTTCCTCTCCCTGACTCCTCTCCCTCTTACCACCTTTGTCCTAACACATCTGACCACATCCTGCCTTTTCTTTTTTTTTTTTTTAATTTAATTTTATTTATTTGACAGACAGAGATCACAAGGAGGCAGAGAGACAGGCAGAGAGAGAGGGGGAAGCAGGCTTCCCGCTGAGCAGAGCCCGATGTGGGGCTCGATCCCAGGACCCTGAGACCATGACCTGAGCCGAAGGCAGAGGCTTAACCCACTGAGCCACCCAGGTGCCCCCACATCCTGCCTTTTCTTGCTCCTAAGGATCTCTCAATGTATTCTATCTCCCCATTCCCACTCTTAATTCCTGCTGTGAGAGGCCATCATCACCGCTAAGCAACAGCCTCTTAATGGTCATACTGATTGCCTTGACTATCTCAAACCACTCCACAGGCTGCCTAGGAAGGAGGTCTTTCAGAAAGGCAAATCTGATCCTATGTTCTTTATAGGTTCCCTCCATCCCGTGCCTGGCTAGCAAGCCTCCTCGTGGTATATACATTTCCTGCCTCAACCCCATAGCTGCTACTATATTAAGCCTCTCTCTGTGTCTTGACTTGCCAGACTTTCTCTGGCTCAAACACAATGCATATCCTTTCCCTTCCACACCAGATCCTGCTACCTTCACCCCAACCCCTAGAAGCCCTGTGCTAATGAATTTCTGTTCATCCTTCAAGAATTAAATTGCAATTGTCTGTTTTCTCATCTGTCTCTTCCACTAAATTATGAAGTTGTCAGGGCAGGATCATGTCTCATTCATTATTATATTCTTAGTACCAAGTACAGTGGCTGACATGTAATAGAATCTATCTGCTAAACTGATTAGTGGATCTTATTTAAGCTGCACAACGATCCTGCACAGCAGGTATCGCTACCCTTATTTAAAGAAGCTCCAAGAAGTTAAATAACTTGTCCAAGTTCCTACAGCAAGTAAGAAGCAGTCAAGATTTAACTCATGAATTTAACTCTAAAGTGTGTGTTCTTTTTATTCCACAATGAGGTGCTTTTTAATTGCTTGCAACCAAAATGCAGATATGGGGAAACAGTTCCTACAAATATGGCATTGATAGCCAACAGGTGAGAATAATGCATTAAAAAACCATTGGAACAGAGTGTTGGACTATGGGTATATAAAGAAAAAGAGAACGGCCATGGGGGAAATGGAGGAGGGGATCAGGAAAGACTGTGAGGGGGTATTAGAACTAGGGTTTAAAGGATGAGTCAGAGCTTGACTGGCAAAGCTGGGAAGTGAATTCTGGGCAGATGCAGAAAATGAGTTCAGTTTTCTTATATATCAGTTGCTGCATCGAATAAGCTTAAGAAATTAATATTCTCTTTGCGTGTAGTACAGATGGCAAAGCTGCCAATGTCAATTTTTCAAGATTTCAAACACTGAAGTGATTAAATGTATAAGAGTTGAAGTGCCAGTGAGATGATTTCTCAGAAGCGGCGAGCATGATGCTGCGTCTCTCCCGGGCTCTGCCAGAGTTCTAGGGCAGGCCCTCAGAAACGTACTTCTCCATGTCTTGTACCTCACCAACCTATTCCGCCGTGTTCCAAGTGCTAATTAAAATTGTACGCTTTCTGCCAAAGCAAAAGCACTTACATTAAAATAATAAGTGTCTAAATTAAATGGCTCAAATCACAGTCTGATTCCAAGTTGACACACAGTTCTTACCCCACCCCATAATTGTGGGGGGAGAGGGATGAGACTCAGACATAAGATTTAATAAATAGCGCTTTCTTTCTGACATTTATAATTATTCAAACAACCTACCGTGTAAAGTTTCTGAGAAGTAGCTTCCAACTCATCATCCCAGTTTATGCCTTCAATACATTGAAATGACTTAATCTGGAATTTTGAGGTGAAATGGGATATTCTACATGTGGAGAATACCTTGAGTATCATTACAATATATCTGTAATTCCCTGTCAAAAAAAAAAAAAAAAAAAAAAAAGATTTCTTTGCCTTATAGCCACACCAAACAAATTTAAAAAAAAAAAAAAATGCTTGTTCTGCGGGGTGCCTGGGTGGCTCAGTCAATTAAGCATCCAGGTCTTGGTTTTGGCTCAGGTTCTAATCTCAGGGTCATGAGACTGAGCCCCATGACAGCTCCCTGCTCAGGGGGGAGTTTGCTTGAGTTTCTCTCTCTCCCTCTCTTTCTGCCCCTCCCACCCCTGCTCATGTGCGCTCTCTCTCACTCTCTCTCTTTCTCTTTCTCTCAAATAAATAAATAAAATCTTTTAAAAAAATGTTTGTTCTGCAAATGTTACATTTAAGATACATTTTCAGAAAAAAAAAACAATGTTGATAATACTTCTTAACTAGATATTGGAATTGGACATTGGGAAAAAGACAATACGTAATAAATGCCCAATAGATACAGGCTAACATTCTAATTGTTCTACTGAACAATTATGAGTAGTAGTGAAAGCAAATCTCACTATATATGAGGCTCAAAAGAATTTTTGGGGGGGTTATTCTTCAACTTGTGAACAAGGCCCAGAGGTATTGATATCAACTTTTTCATCCCCTAATTCCTCATTCTACTTCAGCCATTCTTGCACATTCTTCCATCTATTTAATGCCCTGCCTCCCCCATTTGTTCCCTATGATTCAGCCCTAGAATCTGAATCAGTCTAGAAGTTCCACTCAAACATGGATCCTCCTCCCTTTTCACTCTATATATGCTCCTCCATCTGTCTGTGAGGCCCTTTTGTTACCTCCCTCAGCCCCATTTCTCACCTGGCAAACACATCTTCCAAGACCCATTCAATGCCACTTCTTTCTAAGCTCTCCTGGTTGCCCCCAAAGCAGAATTGCCCAGTCTCTTCTTTGAACGACTCTGGCACCTCATTCATTTGTTTACTGTGGTCCTTCCCACACTGCAGTATCGTTACTTGTGGACTGGAAACACATCTCATTTATCTTCACTGCTCTAGGGCTTTGCACGGTACCTGGCACATTAAAAAAAAAAAAAATCAACAAATATTTGTTGAATAAGCAGTAAGAAAGTATGTTAATGAAAGGTAAGCGACTTAGGGTAAACAATGCAATTTAGAACAGGATGCTGGAATTCATCCAAAGAAAAATATTACAAACTTAAGCCAAGTCCACATTCAACTTTAGCCTAAAATAATGAAGTACCTAAAATCTCATCATCTTAGAAGTGAAAGGAAACTTTGAGACAGTCTAGCCTGCTGTCTGCTGTATGGATCAAGAAACTAAGACCTGGATCTCATCTCAGGTTTCACACTCTTAAGCAGCAGCACAGAATCCTAACTCCAGCCCCTGGGCTCCAAATTTACAGCTTTCTCCATTTTACTCTGCTGTCTTTCTACCGAAGACTTTTGCTAGTCTATTGGCATCAGTTGGGACTAAATTCTAGGGTCTAGACCCAGACGAAAATTTTACCTACTTTGATGCAGACACGCAAAAATAGATTATTTTGAGAAAACCATCCGTTAGCTAGAAACAAATGTTTGCATGAGTGAATCCACCTGTGTGTTTCTATAGGTCCCTGAAGGATTAACAGACACTGCCTGTCTGGATATTTGGTTTTAAAAATTACAGACTCAGAAGAAAAATCCTTGTTGATATGTTATTTTAAAAAATATATAACTTTAATACAAAGAAAATTATTAGCTTTCAAGAAAGAACCCATTTATACTCTCCATAAAACAGAACACTGTCTGTAAAATACCAGTGAAGAGATTGCATCACACCAATTAGGCTTTCTCTGTAAAACATGATTAAAATGTTAGAAGTAAAAAAATAGCAGAAGATTTAGAATGGACACTAAGTTACCCAAAGTCAATGACATCAATTTATTTTTGTACCTTTAATTACTTAATATGAGATCGATTTTATTGTCCATGTTGATAAACTAGAAACTGTGAAAGAGCATATAAAGCTTGTAAAAATAAAATAAAATTGCATGAAACTTCATATTGTTTAGAAAAAGGATATCTAACCATGTCAGACCATAAGTTCCAGCATAATGAACAATAAAATTGAATATTTAAAAATCGTTCATAGCACTAGAGAATAATTTTTATACAATCGATGTGTTGACATATCTAAGTATATGGATGAAAGATCAGAGTGAAAATAGAGAGATGATTTGGGGCACCTTGGTGGCTCAGTCATTGGGCGTCTGCCTGGTCATGATCCTGGAGTCCTGGGATCAAGCTCTGCTTGATGGGAAGACTGCTTTTCCCTCTCCCACTCCCCCTGCTTGTGTTCCCACTGTCACTGTCTCTTTCTCTCTCTCTCTCTCTCTCTGTTGAATAAATAAATAAATAAATAAACTCTTCTAAAAAAAATCTTTAAAAAAGAAAATAAAGAAATGATAAATAATGATCAGTGCCTGAATTAGTCTCACTTTTCTTAGCAATCAGATATTTCTGTATGAATTATACATGTCAGATTTTTAACTGCAGCATATATCTGTCATCAGTGGACGCATGCTCAGGGGAATGTGAATTAATGTTAGTACCAGCCTCGACAAAGCATAATTAGGAGGACAGAACTGTCCCAAGATAATAATGTTTGCTAAAGCCAAAATATATGTTTTATTTTTATTGCTATTTTGAAAAATTAGCCACATTATTGTTCGCCTTCACAAAACTGTTCACCTAAGTTATAGCAACCATATTGAAGGTAAGAGGTAAAAGTTGTTCATTATTTGAAATTGATACTAAATTAGAAAATGTCAGAAACAACAGAAGGATTTTTCATATAAACATAAACTTATTTATGAATATTGAAAAGGTTATAGTATATAGATATTGAATATAGATAGATAGATAGATAGATAGAATATTGAAAAGGTTATAGTAGATATATATAAAAGAGCAATCTGAAAACCCAAGGCTCTGAACTCAGATAAACACATTTCTAAAACCTAGAAACCAGAAACCCTTGAGGATAATTTTGAGAATCTGAAAATCTATTATGCATTTGTAATACATTTTGGTAACAAAGATGAAACAGAGAGAAATACTTAGGTTTGCATAAGAAACAATAAAATTTAAAAAACAGATGTTTAGTGGTTCCTGGGTGGCTCAGTCAGTTAAGCATCTGCTTTCAGCTCAGGTCATGATCCCAGGATTCTGGAATTGAGTCCCTTCTTGGGCTACTCGCTCAGGGGGTAGTTTGCTTCTCCCTCTCCTTTTGCCTCTCTCTTTGCTTGTGCTCCCTGCCCACCCCCCCCCACACATCAATCAACCTTAAAAAAGATATATATATATGTATATATATATATATATATATATATATATATATGTTTATGAGACTCAGAGAGTCCACTTACTTTTAAATATCTTAGAAACAGAAAGGAGAAAGGAGTAGACAAAATATGAGGATGGAAATCCTGATGAATGAGCAGAACGAAAGCAAATTGCAAGAGCAGGAATGAATGATCACAGCCCAAAGGAACTTACCGGACATCCAAGTAAAGAGAAAAAGTTACTCTTATCTTGATCCATGAGAATTCAACCAGAAACACTAGAAAAAAGTAAAAATGTATCCTAAATATTTTGTAAAATCTTCTGATTATCAAAAACTATTTGATAAGTGGCCAAAAGAAGCAATTAATAACTCACCACCAGGGAACAATGAAAACAGGACAATAAAAATTCTGAAAGGCAAAATCCAACATGAACTCAATGATAAATAAAATCACCTTTACCGGGTGAATTCTAAAAATAAAGGCTTTGCCAGCCAGAATTATAAAAAAAGGGCTTTAACAGTTATCAAAAAAAATTCTGGAAAGTCCAAGTTCACTCTACAAATAGATTTTGTCAATTAACTGACTAATGATTAAAAAAATTCTAAACACAGCATGTCTACTTTTTTATGGGTATAATGAAAAATGAACAATGTGCTTTCTCCTCAAAGAGAAAAATCTGGAATGGAAAGCTTGCTAAGTCATCACTATGGTCCTTTCAGCAGTATTTTGGGATTTTCCAGAAATTTAAAATCTAATCCTTTTATCTGATCATGAATAAAAGGTCCCATTAGCCGATATAGTATGGATTTGTGTTCACACAACTTTATTACATAAATATAACCTACTTTTAGGTCTCTAGGACAGAATATTTTTTATAAAACATGCCTCTTACCAAAATAACACTTTTGAATAGGGCCTATTTCAAATGGTTTCAGTCCTGTATTCTCCTGCTACATAAATGCTTTCAGAAATAAGGTTTTGCTCATGACTGTTTTAGTTATCTTCTAACAGGTACATTAGAATCAAAGGTATATTATTCAATTTGTGCTACATCTTCCAGAAACAAACTGCATTGGTGTCCTTTAGAAATGCACGGAATAAATCCCAGACAGGATAAAACTTAATGAATAGCAGTCCAAAAGTGACTGCTGAAGATAGGAAATCTTAGTACTTAAACTCAGAGATTCAATAACCTCACATAAATTTGCTGCAAGCCTTGCTCTGCGCCCAGTACTCTATTTTATTTCTTTAGAACATCAGTTGTAAAGCTGCTCTGATTTTTTTTTAAATCCACTCTTTCTTTTCTCTTTGAATAAAAAATGATGAATTAAATTCAGCAAGACATTTTGCAAATTTGACATGTGACATTTATGATTTAGAAAAAGTCATGTACTACTGAAATACATTTTTGACTGAGAAATACAAAATTAATTTAAACTGTTATCTATCCAGTGGTTAAATCTATACTATCAAAATTAACTGTATGACAGTAATCATCTCAAATACCATTTTGGTTGCTGTTAAGTGCCACCTTAACGCAGTGTTCTTAGACTGAGGTATGCATGGGTACAATATGGGAAAATTGTTTAAAGTGGGTTTCTACTCTGAGTCCTGTAGTGAGGACTGGAAAGGTCAGTGAGAGACTATGGGTTCTCATAAAGGGATGCAGAACTAATGCACGGATCATAAAGAAGGTACATGAAAGACTTACATGTCTTTGATGTGTTATCAATAAAATTACTGCATTTTATTCCCTGCATTCAGATTTTAGGCCAAAATATAAAGTCATTCTGTAAATAAGGGTTTCATACTTCCCTATAAATCTTCATAAAATAGGTATATCAAACTATTTTTAATCCAAGAGTCCAAGAGTCTGAAAAAGGGTTTGCAAGGATGTTATCCCAACATTTTGGAAGAGGCCATCAGGGTATTCTAGTCCAGTACGCTGTAGTGGGGAAAATGAAGTATAGAGAGGTCATTTGTGTTACCTTAGGTCAAAAGACTCTTTAACTGGAGAGTCAGAGAGAGTATAGGCCTTCTCTTGATTCAGGATCTTTGTAAGTCATCAAAATACGTGATATTTTTGGTACTCAGGAAAAGTATATAGAACTAATTTCAAACATACTCATGGGGATATATATGATGCGCTATTGAACTGAAATGCTTTATAGTTGAAAAGTAAAACCTACTAAGTTTAAATGAAAGGAAACATTCAGAGTTAGCACCAAGGAAAAAGAAAAGGGGAAATTGTTTGTTTGATTTTCTCTTACTATAGAACAGATAGATATTGCCCCATTTACCAATGAAAGGCACTGAGAACCAGTTTACAGACTTCATAAGATAGTTTTCTGGAGCTGGAATCCATGGCTCATGAACAATGGGTTCAATTTACTTTGTTTAGTCACAAAATCAAAATTATTATCTTTAAGTACTAAAATATGGAGTAATGCAATTTATTTTTTTAAACTGTGTATATTGGGATGCCTGGGTGGCTCAGTGAGTTAAAGCCTCTGCTTTCGGCTCAGGTCATGATCTCAGGGTCCTGGGATCTAGCCCCACACAGGGCTCTCTGCTCAGCAGGGAGCCTGCTTCCTCCTTTCCCTTTGCCTGCCTCTCTGCCTACTTGTGATCTCTGTTTGTCAAATAAATAAATAAAATCTTAAAAAAAAATAAACTGTGTATATTGGGGCACCTGGGTGGCTCAGTTGCTTGAGCCTCTGACTCTTGGTCTCTGCTCAGGTCATGATCTCATGGGTTGTGGGATTGAGCAGACACCCCCCACAACCCTTTCCATATGCACACTCAGGAACTCTGCCTGAGTTTCTGCCTTCCTCTCCCTCTGCCCCTCCCTCCTCATAAATAAATCTTTAAAAAATAGAATAAAATTGTGCATACTCCTCACCAAATTTCCATTCTTTTTAAAATTGGTATTTTGTGCTTGGCTATCTTTAAAACACAATAGCCACATGATATATATTACAACCAGAAAGTAGAAGAATACACACTTAAATAAAAATGTGCAGCAATTTTACAAGCTCTTAATTAACTTTATATTATCAATTATGCATGCATATTAAAGTATAAGTTTAAATACATAAATTCCTTTCTTAAGAAAGTTTTCTTAGCTTATTGAATTTTTCCCTTCTCTTTTACATGTAAGATTCTCCCTAACTTCTTGTTCTTGCTCCTTACTTTCCTCCATTCAAAGTATTTCCCATTAGTAAAGTTATTTATTTGAGCAGCAGCTGGGACAGTGACATGTGAACAGCACACCAGCTCACTGTTTGCTGAATGGTTTAAATTACTATACCTCATTGTCATCCAAATCCTGTTTTTCCCTTGTACCTTAATTCAGAATGTAATTGGATGTCTCTTTAAGGGTGAGAGTTGTCAGGTTTTAAAATATTCCTATTGCTTTCTAAAGGTGGTATTATAAATCTAGGCCTTTTTACAACTGATGTAAAAAAACATGATAGCTCAACTGCTATCTATTTTCCTTGGAGAACTGGTTCTTCTGTGCTGTGTAACCGTTTCTTATGTGAGATTATTTGTAAGTTAGTACTTTGAAGATTTAGAATATCCATATGAAAACAGCCTTTCCTGAATACTGAATTAAGTTGCAGAAGGTTGAATTAACCCATAGAAAATAAATTTTTGTATTAAAGTGGGAGATTTGATTATCTAATCATCAAAATCGATACAAGGGAAGAATAGTGTTAAGTGAAAAAAATTCAATATTGTTTTCAAAATGCTTTGTACAATGTTGACTTCATAATGGGTTTGAAATTATGCTGTTTCACAAAGTATTAGATCAAACAATACAGCTCCAGTGAAAAGATCCAACTGATCAGAGCCACAAGTCCCTCAGTCTTCACATCTTCATTTTGCTCCTCAGTGTGTGACACCTTCGCACCTAGACCGTACACAGCGGCTCCCTTCCTCTTTGCTGACTACTTTAAAAAGACAGGCAGCCTTTGGATGGTGTTTTTCCTTTGGCCTGATATAGAAAATCCATTCCTACGACCGGCTGCCTTAAGAAACAGAATTTCAGATTCCTTCCTTTCCAGCTCCTATTGAGTTAAATGCAGGGGCAATAAGCCAATCAATACAGTGAGGCAGTAAATGACAACTGACATAAACAAGCAATAAAAGTCTCTTTTCTTCTTGAAATCAGTAAGCAATGGAATGGAGGTGGTATTATACTATAAAAAATCAGAGACTAACAGAATTTGAGCTATAAGGAATCTTAAAGGCCATAACATTTTCAGTACCTTTTGATTTTCAAAATGATTCTGAAGATTTGTCCAGAGCATTTGTTTTTGATAGATTAAGGCTCAGTTTTTACTATAACACAACAGCATTACAGGGAGGACGGTCACAGGAAATGTTTGGAATTGTATTCCTGTGAACTGCTTTTATGAAGGGAAGTAAAGATGTTCCAAAGATTGATTCCTCCTTTTCCAGGGCGGGTGAGGGGTCAGATCCCACCTCTGGGGCCTTTTATTCCATCTTGGTCCCTTATCTGGGCTCTTACCCTGCTGTCAGACTGACAGGTGGCTGCTTTCCGCATGCTGCCCCCAACGGCCCTACCGTTAAATTTGCTGATTCTTCAAATGTAGGTACTCAACTAGTGACAGCAGAACCCTCAAGGTTCTCTGATGAATCAACAAGAGCTCAATTTTGCTGTATTCATACCTGTTTATATCTGGCTGTCAAGTTTAGGTCTAGGAGAAATTCGGAGAGTTTAATGTTAGAGGAAGAATTACAACTCCCCTTTTGCTAATCAAGAGGGTAACAGGCACAGGTTGGTTCTGAAGTTGGCAAATCGGCCCGCCACAGTCACCCTAAATAAAGCATGCAGCAAGCACGTGGGAAGCAGGTGACAAAGGCCCTTTGGCCCCTTCACTGGAGCATCTTCACTTGCACCATTCCTGTCGTGGGTGGTCTTGACACCGCGCTTCGTGCCTAGTTAACTCCCCAGAGAGCCGCAAAGGACGGGCCAAGTAAAGCGGCCGCCCAGGTGATGGAGCAGGGGCACCGGTGCGGCCAAGAGCCGTACCCCAACCCTAATTCCGAAAAACAGCCCACTACGTCCGGGGGTGCCTGAAGCGCAAGAGGCACCCGGCTCCTCGGGCTTCCCCTCCGCGCCCCCACCTGTAGGGCGGCATCCCCAAAGCTCCTTCTTGCCCGAGTGTTTTGGAAACCGTCAACGGAAACTCAGAGGCCAAAGAATGTGACGGGCGATCATAAATATGCAGAAGAGATGGAGCCCAAATAGCAGACGCATGGAACCAGGGCTCGCCGGGGTCGGGGATCTGGAGCCGGGCTCTCGCTGCCGCGGCCGCGCGGGCGGTGCCAAGACCGGGCAGGCGGCGCCGGCGCACTTCGGGCACCGAGCCTGCAAAAGAGGCCCCGGGCGGGCGGCCGGACGCCTCGCAGACGGCGGGCAGCGGGTGCAGCGACCGTCGCCCCGGGGCTCCTCTGCCGACCCTCCGTCCGCCTCCGCGCCCAGCGCGCTACCTCCCGGCCCCCGACCCCAGCCCCGGAGGCGGCCGCTCTGCCCGGCCGCGCGGCCTGGCTGCATGGAGCCCGGCGCGGCGTTCCGGACAGCCGAGCCCGCCGCGGCGCGGGAAGGAACCGCGCGCCACGCTGAGGGCAGGAAGAAGATGGCGGCGGCCGTGGGGACGGCGGCGGCGGCGGCGGCCTCCCACGCGCCGCTGACGCCAATGGTGCGCGCCGGCCGGCGAGCCGCGGATGGCGGCGGCGGCGGTAGCGGCAGCGGCCCGGGCTCCGGCGAGGGGCGGGGCGAGGTTGGGAGGGGGCCGGCCGGAGGCGGAGGCCGGGTCGGAGGCTGGAGGGAGGCGGTGGGGACAGTTTGTTGTGCTCGGAACATGGCGGGCGTCGGCGATGCGGCCGCCCCGGGAGAAGGCAGCGGTGGCGGCGGCGCGGGCGGCCGGGAGCGGGACGGCCGCGGTGAGGCGGAGCAGCCGGGAGGCGGCGGCGGCGGCCACGAGCCCCCGCCGGCGCCTCAGCACACGGAGACGCTGGGCTTTTATGAGAGCGACCGGCGGCGGGAGCGGCGCCGCAGCCGCGCAGGTGAGGCGAGCGGGCGGGCGGCGCTAGGCCGCGCAGAGGGCGCCGAGGGTGGTGGGGAGCGTCGTGCGATCCCGTGCCCCTGCCCCGCGGCTGCAGCTGCCTCCGGGGCCACCTGGGCTCTGGGTGCGCGAACCGCCGCGGCTCCTGGAACTCCATGGCTCGGCAGCCGCTGACAGCTCGTCGGGCGGGGTCGACGCGCGGCACCGGGGTCCCCGCGGCACACGCCGGGCCAGGTGTGTCCGAGAGACCGCACGGCGGTCCGGGAAGTTCGTCCCGGGTCGGCTGACCGCTTTTGAAGGGTCCTTCAGAAAGACCCCCGCGCTCTGCTCACGCCCGGTGTCGTTGGCGAGCACCTCCTACGTCGCAGGGAGCCCCAGACTGAGAAGCTCAAGGCTGATTTCTTAATTACTTTCGTGCCAAGGTGCTTTTTCATTGTGTATTTTAAGCGAACTTGAGCCATAGAAATCTGTTAACTTGCCCTCCGAATATGTGTTCCTCAGCCGCAGCTATCAGTGTGCTAATGACCATGAAGTTCAGTACTTTGCCCAGAACAGAAACACGTAGAAACATCACTTCAAAACGTTACCTGTGAACTTGTCCTAAATGGAAACGTAAGCCTCTTAAAAAAAGAAAAAAATAAATAAAAAACGGTTGTATAGGAAAAGATGCCTTTGTGAATCCTACTCTCAACGACCAATTTTAAGCATGTTGTTAGAATATTATTTTTTTATATGTGGGGATCCCCTTTTAAAAATTTAGGTTGCATTTGTATTCGTACTGTAGTTGTATATTAGGCTTAAAAAGATTTTGAGATACGTGTTTCATTGAGTATAGTGATCACATTTACATTTTTATGTAATTCTGTTTTAAACGGCAGCTGAGCTATAACTCCATTAAATTTCTTCCCCCAAAATTGCTTCTGGTGGGCAGTAGGGGCTCCACAAGCTGTTATTTCCTTCAGTTCCTGCAAATGAACGTTAACTCCTAAGGCTTACAGTATCATTGATTGTACTTGAATATTGAAAATGTAGGAGTACCTAAACACCAGAAGGTTGATCATGTGAGATCCTGTGACTTGCTAATTCTCAGAAATAGACACAGGTTAGATTTTGAAGAGGTCTGTATCTTTGAAAAATTAAGTACAGACTATGCCTTGTTCAGTCTGTTTCAATTAACCACTTAAAAATGCTCAACTCTGTTTGGTTTACTTGTCAGTTAAATACTTGCTTTCAAGAGTATTTACTTTTTTAACTGGCAGGATCTAAGTAAGACAGTATTAAATCTCTCAGCCAACTGTTTACTGACTTGGACTTCAACCTTAAAGACACTCTGATGCAAATGGAAACAAGGGTGGCCAGGTTTCACTACAATGGCTTTAAAATATTTCTGAGTTTCAGGAAAGCCAATATTATAAAAGCCTTTTTGGTTGTTGTTTGCATACACAGAAAATGAAGTATTCAGGAGCCTTTTGATGAGCACAAATGTTAGGTTTTTGGAATAACCCCAGCACCCCTTGCCCGGCCCTTCCCGAGATGGGTCTGAGTATCTGGTACCATGGACCTCCTCAGACTTCACACCACGCACGCATTCTTCATGAACATGAGTTTGTGAGCATGGTTTACTTAACCTGTTGGAAGTTGGACTTTTAACCTAGTTGCAGAAAGTCTTTATCCGGGAGACACTTCCAGCTTTAGTTGTTGGGGTGGCTCTCAGTGTTTCCCTAATTCCATCAGTCTTGTGTGAGGAGAGATGACCATGGCAGCTCTTGGGTATCAAGACTTAGGTAAGAATCCCAGGAATATTTCAGCGGAGGTCACCAGCCAGTGTTGTACCATGTGGGCCCCAGGTATGTCTGCTCTGCTAGTCACAAAGCTCTTGCCCTTGCTGGTATCCACCCTCTAACTCTGATGCCACATTGGTTGGAGATTAGAACTCTTTCAGCCATTCTTAAACATGCAAGCTGCTAAGCGGCTCTGCTTCACCTTGCTGTTCTAGCATTTCCCCTTTCTATTGCTCTGTAACCTTTTTCTCCTTCCTAGAGCAGAGTTTAGAAAACTGTTCCCTAGGGGCTGGCCTGGGCAGGAGGGCCTTTAAGTGGCACCACCTAGTGTCATGTGGGAAGCATTTCTCCCTGAATCAAATGTCTTCCAAGGCTCTGTGCTTATACTTAAGGTATTAATTGTCCATTAAAAAAATTCTGTGTGTGTGTGTGTGTGTGTGTGTGTGTGTGTGTGTGTGTGTAGTTGACACACAGTGTTGCATTAGTTTCAGGTGTACAGCAGAGTGATTCAACATCTCTAGGTTATGCTATGCTCACCAAAGTGTGGCTACCATCATCACCATACATACCTGTACATTTTTTTAATTCTCGTGCCACCTCTGGTACTTTAGTCCTCCTCTCCAGTTTAGGGCAACCTTCGTTTTTCCCTTTGAAAGTCATAATCTTAGCATCTTGGTGACCTAACCATCAGTTAGTTCAAAAGTCCTGTTATCCTTTCTCCCGAGGAATTTAGGGTTCTTATAGATGTTTGTTGGCCTGTCCCGA
The DNA here is from genome assembly GCF_902655055.1 of Lutra lutra. Classification (NCBI taxonomy): domain Eukaryota; kingdom Metazoa; phylum Chordata; class Mammalia; order Carnivora; family Mustelidae; genus Lutra; species Lutra lutra. The sequence continues at coordinate 153,219,634 of NC_062279.1, read as the reverse complement.
CAACCTAGGATTCCATGAATGAATATACAAACCAGATGCTTCTCCACACTTTCCCCATCTAAGTAAAATAATTCAAAACGTAGTATTTGAGGTTAATATTTTTTATACTTATTTTTGTCCATTTATATGTTTAGAAGATACATATAAATATTCATTTGGGTATGAGCCATTACATATACCATGTACATGTAAGCTTTCGTTTTGTTTCTCATTTCAAACTCTTTGAATCACTTGCTTCTCTAAATTCTGACTTTGACTTACATGTAGCCTGGCAGTGGGTTGAAACTGTGGTACAAGTACTTACACCTTAACATAGTGCGAACGGATACACCACTCATCATACCTGTTCTCTTCCTCTCTGTCAGAGTGTTCGTTGTATATTCCACTGTTGCCTTATGTGGTCAGTGTTCTTGGACTTTGGGTAGAGTGCAGAATTACAGATCCATCACTTCTATCTTCTTTTGTTACTACTTTTAAAAATACTACCATAAAATCTTAAAAAAAAAAAAATAGGGTGCCTGAGTGGCTCAGTTGGTTAAGCAACTGCTTTTGGCTCAGGTCATGATCCCTGATCCCAGGATCGAGTCCCGCATCGGTCTCCCAGCTCCACGGGGAGTCTGCTTCTCCCTCTGACCTTCTCCCCTCTCATGCTCTCTCTCTCACTCTGTTTTTCCCTCTCTCAAATAAATAAATAAAATCTTTTTAAAAAAAAAAATACTACCAACTTCTATTGTCCTTTTTGACATGAGCGCAGATCATAAGTATGTATTACCATAGTTTTGTACTCGTTCCCCACTCTACTTATCTGTAAAAGTTCTAAGGGGGAGAGTTCCTGTATTACCGTGTTCCCATTTAGGAATCTACATCTAGCAGGTCAACTTTGAACTAAGAATTAGGCAATCTGTTCTTGGCTTGGTTTGGTTGTTAAATTGCTCTTAGACTCTGTGCTTGCTTAGACCACTTGCCTAATTCCTTTGGCTCTGTTGTGACTCCGCTACTAAATGGTTCAGTATCTGAGTACCTAAGTTGACTCTAGTACCCGTGAAGACTTAACAGTAGAAGAATTGGTGTAAAATAAGCATCGTACATACCAGTGAGGATAAAACAATACCTATATGTAGATGTTGGAATATGCATAGGGATAGGTGTTGCTTGTGAAACAAAAGAGCTTAAAGTAAGGTTGTGGGTGAACAGTATTGTGTCTGATTTCATCAGTGCTGTGGGGCCTGTGCTTTTCCTTTTGTTTAAATGGTGACTCTCCACTTCTCTAGAGCTTACACTTGTTATCGATCTCTTTTGCTGCTTTTCTCTTTCTTTACCCATTTTAGACATCTTGCTTTACCTCTATGAGGGAATGAGCAGAGGCAAGAGGAAAGCCTAAACCCCAAAAAGCCAACTGAGCTCCTTTTTATAGTTCCCACAACACTTCGAGCGGGACAAAGGTTTTAACTGTTCATATTGTCTACACCCTATTTTTTGTGTAATTGAAGTTTTAAGTTCTTACTACAATTAATTTATTTTTATTAGAATACTTTTTCATTTAATTGGTCCTTATCCTACATCCTGATATAGGTAAGGTAAAACTACCTTCTCTTTGACACACTATTGCTCTGCTCTTAAAACTCTCACTTGCTTTATTTAACTAGTACATGTAAATTAAACAAGTGGTGAAGTTATTCATTTTGGTCTTTGACCGGGCAGTATTCTGGCTTTTTAAAATGTTTAACTTCATCCTAGTTTACCCTCCAAAATTCATCCCTGGCTGCTCTTTTGCGGCCCAGTTTGAAGAATGCTTGGGTGAAACAGGTCTTTGGAAAGACTATAGCCTACTGTTAGATTATTGACATTCTGATCCCATTTTTAGTCCTTAACCCTGTAACCTTGCGACCTTTGAAAGAGTCGCTACTCCTTGTGTCCCTGTTTTCCATCTATAAATGTATAAATTCATGAATATTCTACCTACCTACATGAGACTATTTAGAAGCATTTTGAGGGTGTTAAAACCTTGAGTGGTACCTTTACCATTATTTGACTTAGGAAGATAGAATCACTATTGTATTGATTTCTAATTTGCCTTGTACAGAGATGTACCTCTATGTTTGTGTAACAAACTTATATGTAATATTTTTACATAACGTTAGTAAAGTTTATTACCATTTTACATTACTTAAGACTGGAGAGTTTTATAATATTTTCCCAGCAGTTAACCAGTATTACTTTCCAATTTTTTAATGATCAGTGCTATCTTAAGAAAGATCTATTTAGACATATTAACATTTAAACATATTTATGGCTACTCATTACTTTTAATTAATACTTTTATATCCTGGCTTCTTATTTCTAAACCAAGCTATCCCAGAAGATAGTTAAACATAATCTCCTTTTAAGGATGAGAAGGAAGCAATTTATACTGTACTTTTCTCAATTTAAGATACCGGAACACAGAGCATTTCTGCAGTAAAAGATGAATATCGATTAAAAATACTCTGGAGGAACTGATTTGGATGTATGATTGGTATTATTTTCCTTATGTGAAATATTCACAAGTGGCAAAACTTAGTTCTTCTAATGTAGAAGCACTTGTTTGTGTTATAAATATTTTTAAAAGACATGCTGACATTTCTTCTTGGTAAGAACTAGATAAATGAGCTAAAATTGGTTGACATCTGAAAAGTTAAGTCAGTGTTTGGAAAATAAACATTTGGATTATTTTATTTGGAAAATAGTCTGCTTTTAATATATAAGGACAGATGTTTGGCATAATAATTGAGAGCCACTTTTACGAAGAAGGAATAAAATTCCACCACAGTATGGAAGAAGTTGAAGTGGACTTAGCAGAATGCTTGAGGGGTGGCATCCACAGGTGAAAGAACAATATATCCTTCTTAGGTAATTAGCCAGGCAGCTATACCCAAATATCACAGGACAAGTAAGTTCAGACAAACCTGTAGAATGTTAGAGAACAATGTCTAAAACAACAAGAACAAAAACAGTGAACCACAGCTATACTTCGGAACAGAAGATTAAATAGCATCCTACAAAGTGTATCTATGGCTGGGGAAGGTGGGAGCAGCTGACAGAGCAGCAAGGCTAACTTACTAGCTCAGGCTGCAGAGCAATGTAAGCCCCTTCACCTTCAGTCTGAGTCAAAGGGTTCTTTCTGGTCTGCTGAAGTCAGATTAGGGCTAGGTTATCTCCTCTTGTGTGATTGTTGGGTAGATGCATACTAATTATGGTGTAGGGGAGAAAGCACTCTGGACTTGGAGGTCAGAGATCTAGATTCTGTTCCCAGTTTGCATCTTGACCTTTCAGTGACTTTGGACAAGTGTCTTAACCTCCACGATCCTCAGTTTCTTCATTTGTAAAACATGAACGCCATTATCTGCTTTCTTTAGCTCTCAGAATTGTTGTGAGAATTTTATGAGGTACTATGTGCAAGAACTTTTTAAGTTGTCTCTTGGAATAAAGTGAAAGTATCCTAATCCTTTAAGCAGGGCCAGTTTTACAGGAGTGGGGGAGAAGGTAAGATAAAGTTTCCGAAATACTTTGTTCCTGAAGCTTGGTTCTTTCGTTAATATTGCTTTAATGTATCTTTAAAAAAACCCATTCCCTAGCCCATCAGTATGGTGTTAATTGTATGCAGGCACTTCTCTCAGATTCAGGCTTCACTGGAGGCTGGACATTGTGAAGATCAGGATTTGTGATGCCTGCTATCAAACAGCTGCTACGGGAGCCAACCAGTTAACAATGTTAACTTCATAGAAGTAAACCCAGGGGGCACCTGGGTGGCTCAGTGGGTTAAGCCACTGCCTTCGGCTCAGGTCATGATCCCAGGTCCTGGGTTCGAGCCCCGCATCGGGCTTTCTGCTCAGCAGGGAGCCTGCTTCCTCCTCTCTCTCTGCCTGCCTCTCTGCTTACTTGTGATTTCTCTCTGTCAAATAAATAAAATCTTAAAAAAAAAAAAAAAAGAAGTAAACCCAGGGTGCTATATGTGAAATACAGAAAGAGGAGGATGGGGGGTGGTGGTGATCCTAGTTTTCTAGAAAGTACATAGTGACCTGTTTACAAAAGCAGTTGAGACAATGATAGACAAAATAATCTAGTGCCATGTGTACCCCAGTGTTTATAGCAGCAGTGTCCACAATAGCCAAAGTATGGAAGGAGCCCAGATGTCCATTGACAGATGAATAGATAAAGGTGTGTGTGAGAGAGAGAGAATATGAGAGAGAGAGAGATGGAATATTGCTCAACCACCAAAAAGAACAGAATCTTGCCATTTGCCATGATGTGGATGAAACTAGAGGGTATTATGCTAATTGAAATGAATCAGAGATAGACAAATACCATATGATTTCACTCATATGTGGAACTTAAGAAACAAAACAGGTGAACACAGGGGAAGGGAAGGAAAAATAAGATAAAAACAAGAGAGAGAGGCAAACCATAAGAGACTCTTAACTCTAGGAAACAAACAGGGTTGCTGGAAGGGAGGTGGGTGGGAGGATGGGGTAATTGGGTGATAGGCAGTAAGGAGGACAAGTGATGTAATTAGCACTGGGTTTTATATGCAACTGATGAATCACTAAATTCTGGCCCTGAGACCAATAATACAATATATGTTAACTAACTTGAATTTAATTGAAAAAATAATCCAGTGCCAGATCCAGTGCTTGAGGATAGACTGCTTGATTTTGAATCGTGGCTCTACTGCTTTCTTCCTGTGTGACCTTGGCAACCTCCTTAACCTCTCTGTCCCTTGGTTTTTTCATCTGCAAAGTAGACCTAACAGTAGAATATGCCTCATAGTTATGAGAGCTGTGCACAAAAAGCATGTCTTTATCATTTTGATTTTTTAAGTGCATACTTTTGAATTTTCCATTGTGGAATTTAAATGGATGTTTATAACTAAAATTCTTGCATTTCTAGAAATAGAATCCTCACATACCACGTTCTATATTTGTATTATAGTTAAGAAACTTTTGTAGGTTTGTATTACATGACTTATTTACAGAAAATTAGTTATTAGGTTGGATAGTTTGTTGATTATACTTATTTTGCCACATTACTGTTTGTTTATGAAAACAGAATTGCAGAAGCAGCATCAGTAAACTCTAGGGAACCCTTAAAGTAGAATTAATACCTCAGATCCTCTGAAATTACTAGTAAGGAGTCAAGACCTTGTGTCCTGCTTTGCAGTTGTCTTGTGCTTTCATACAAATCCTCTCCCTTGGCCATCCTGCGTGGACCCTGGGCAGCTTTTTAAAACTGCTCCAAGCCTCAGTTTTCTCTCCCGTGAAACTGGATCTATGACTTGAGCAGGATCACAGGACTCACGTGTGATAGAGAGGATGCCAGAACCCCATTCTTCTGATTACTAATCCCTGCTTTTCTGATGGATCATAACAAAACTCTTATTATGGTAAAACTCAGTCAACTGCGTCATCAGGGAAGATGCCACTGTGAAGGATAATTTCTAAGTAAACAGGGTATAGCTGTCTCAATCTTTTGATTTAATTTGCTGCCTTAAATTTAAAATTCTATGAAAACCTGTTTCTGTATTTCCTTAACACAGTTGACATACTAGCAGGCTGCCTAGCTTCCCTCCCTGCCCTTACTGTGGATAACGCCAGCATCCTTGTCCCATACCCCAGGGCACTCACTGGCTGTGCCTGTCAGCATGGCACCCCCCCACCCCGTGCTTTTAGTGTGGACGTTCAGATATCTGTTGCGTGACCCTTTACAGTCACTTAGACATACACACAGCCTAGAGGCTCCTTATCTTCAGGGGGAGCTGCATCCATTGAGGCGCCATAGTTTGTCACTCTTTTGCTACTCACTCCCAGTCTCAGTTACAGGCTGTTTTTTCAAGAATCTGATGTTCTCTCTGCTTTTGCCACTTCTGATTTCTGATCCTGTTTTTGTTCTCTCTGCTGCTCTCCTCTCTGTGACTTTTTCCTCCTTCTCTGATCCATATAGTCTTTTAGCAAGCATTTGTTGAACACGTATGACGTGCTGTACCCTGAGGATGCAAAGTAAAGGACAAAACCAGGCCCAAAAAAGTGTGGTGGGTAGAAGTGCCAGAATAGGTAGACACTATGCCAGCTGAGTGGGGAGAGGCTGCATTCTGTCCTGAAGACCTTGGGATAGCTTCACAGAGCAGGCACCTGTGTGTGGTCTCCTAAGGGAAACTGGAAGGAAATTTTTGGGCCAATGAACCATGTCACCCAACTGTCCTGTTTGCAAGAAATGTAAAGTAGTGTAACTAGAGATTTGTGACCTAAAGATTCAGCAGAGGCAGGTGTGAGGCATGACTGAAAACATAGCCAGGGGCCAAGTTGTAAGGGATCTGGTGTCACCACCAGGAAGGTGTAGGGTCTGGCCTGCAGGTGGCAGAAAGCATTGAAGGGGACCTGCAGCTGGTCTGTGAGCATGTTGGTTCTGGCTGCCTGGCAGGGTTAGGACTGAAAGGAGGAAAGACTGGAAAAAAGGGCATGAGTCAGGAAGCTTAGGTGGGAACTAGAGGGGGATGAGAAGGACCAAACTAGAGTGACATACAGAGAGGGGGCAAGTGAATAAATGTCGCAGACAACAAGTCAGTGGGGCTTCGTGAGAGGAGGAGGGTAGCCCCAAGCTTCTAACATAGAGCTGTGTCACTGGTGGTGCACATGCTAAAGTCAGGGCTGCAGAGGGTAGATTGTGGGTGAAGATCCTGAGCTCCGTTTGCTAATTCAAGGTAGGGGTAGGGGGCCAGGTGGAGTTGCCCAGGAGGCAGCTGGAAATATGGGTCCAGGTTCCCGGGATCAGATATGGTAACTTCAGGGTTCAGATGATGGCTTTAACCTTAGACTGTCCAAGGAGAATAAGAAAAAGAAGAGGACACACCAGCAAATAACAGCTTTCAGGGATGGCCGGTGTTTCACTGTAACTGGTGCTTTGTTAGGACGCAGTGACTGGAACACCAAACCGGCAAACACTTACAGGTCCAGTGGAGGTGGAGGAGCTGCCAAAGACACCCAGGTCTGAAAAGTCGGGCAGTTAGAGGAGTGCCTGTGATGGAGGGTGGAACAGGAATCATGGTGAAGTGACCTTTGGGGCTCGCTGGTGTCGGTGGGAAGTAGTGTAAGTCGGTCAGTGAAAAGTAGTGTGAGCATGTAAGTAAGAAGTCTCTCCTGCCTTCAGAGACACCTGCTACTTCTTAAGTTTTACATGAAAGGATTGATATTTATGATATCTATATTGATATATATCAGCTAATCAGAACTTCCTTTGCTTTCTGGGGTACCTATGTGGCTCAGTCAGTTAAGCTTCTGCCTTTGACTCTGGTCATGATCCCAGGGTCCTGGGATGGAGCCCCATACTGGGCTCCCTGCTCAGCGGGGAATCTGCTTCTCCCTTTGCCTCTGTGCTCAACGCACTCATGCTCTGGCTCATGTAAATAAACAAAATCTTACACACACACACACATACACACTCACACACCCTTTGCTTTCTAATTAAAAGACTAAACTGAGTAAGAGTGTGTGTGTGTATATATACATTTTTTTAAAAGTTTTATTTATTTGCGAAAGAGAGAACACAAGCAGGGACATGGGCAGAGGGGGAGGAAGAGGGACAAGTGGACTCCATGCTGAGCAGGGAGTTCTGTGTGGAGCTCCATCCCAGGATCCTGAGATCATGACCTGACCCGACGTCAGACACTTAACCAACTGAGCCACCCAGGTGCCGCAAGAGTATGATTTTTGTCTTTCATTGGTTTGGCTCTTCTTGTTTGCAGCTCAGAAGGCTTTCTTTTTCTCCCCTTCATACAGCAGATCATGTTCTGGATCTAGCCAGCCTACAATATATTAGAAATTTCCCAATCAAAAATTGTACTCTGTATGGATTTGGTTATACTGAGGCCTTCTAATCGGAATATCTATTAATATGTAAACAATACAGTTCACCTCTGGTGTCCATGACTTCAACCATAAATGCACTGAGAGCATGATGCTTTCAGTGCGTTTGATATTTGGCCTGCCCAGCATGAGGCTGGAGTGGGTGGAAGTCTGCTTTTCTCTCCGTCTGTTTCAATCCCTAGATAACTCTCATGGTATCACTAACTCTCCAGAGAGATGACAAATCTGGAATTTAAAGAAATGTATGCATGCATGTGTGTATTTTTTTGTGTGTAATATAACCTCTCTATATGAGTAGACCATTTGGCCTGATGCTCAGAGAACTAGCCATCTGTTCAGTGATGGAGGAAGTAAGCTGTTTTAGGCCCACCGGGAGGTAGTAAGTCTCCTTCCAGGTCTCCCTGAGGGCTTTTCAAGGGTGTTTCTGACACTAGACTCTTCCCCATACCTGCAGACTTTAAATCCTGGCACTCACATAAGATGCCCTCCATGAGTCAGTACTCATAAATGAAGTCCACTTTCCCTCTTGGTCATTTTTTGGAGGGAACACCAACACTGTATTTAGTAAAAGGACTACAAGGGCCAGCTCAGAGCAGAGGACAAATTGAGACCTTTGGTATCCTGACTTCTGGAAGAGGGCTTGACCTCTTGGGGAGTAAAAATAGGAAGGTAATGGGAATCAGGGGTCCAGAAAAGTCAGTTAGGTGATGGGCTCTCAGGGAAGTGTGACATTTTGGAAGGGGTTGGAACTTCAGCTTCTTATCCCTAAGACTCCAGTTATAGCCAAGGGGAAAGTACTCAACCTCCTTTGGCCTTATTTTCATTTGAGACAAGATGATTCTGGGTGAATTTGTTTTGGAGGAACAGAGAAAAGAGGGGGACAAATCCAAGGAAAGGGATGTCTTTCAGATCTTGTTGAGGTTCTACTTTGTATGATTTAGTATAATGATTATCCTGTTGGTAAGCCTTCACCTAGGGAACTGTCATTATTTAGATACTTATGCAGGATCTCTGAGGCTGAAGAAAGAAGTATATCAGTATAGTTCACCCAGGTTGGTTTTGGGACCTGAGCAATGCCTATTTAGGTGACTTGTCTCTCTTTTAGCATATGTAGAATCATATATATAGGTACAGACATATACATTTATCCATTTTATATATACTTGATCTTTATTCCCTCTTATATCTACCAGTCCAGGTCCTATATCACCTATAAGACCCAGGACTGGGCTCTTGCACAGTTTTGTAACTATTCTGGCTCATGGTAATCATTCCTTTTATATCCCTGTGTCATTTTCCTTTTATACCACACAGAGTAGCAATTTTGTCAATAACATTTGCTGATCATTTGTATGTAGCTGTTTAGTTCTCGGCACAGAATAATAGATTGCTTTGTTTTATTCTCTTTTTGTTTTATATATGTGTTATCTACAGCCCCAGCTAGCATGTAAGTTTCTTGATAAATACTGTTCTTTTTGTTTTGTGTCATTTTCTTTTCCTGTAGAGCTTTCATTGTTGAGGTTCCTCAGTGCTGAACTAACCAGAGGGTACTTCCTTGAACATAATGAGGCCAAGTATACAGAAAGAAGAGAAAGAGTATACACTTGTATGCGAATACCAAGAGAATTGGAAAAGGTACTATTTTTTTCCTATTACCAGACATTATTTTGAAAGTTATGTTAACATGTTAATTATATGAAAATAAATTGTCAATAGCTTGAGTTGAGTTTTTAAAATATTGGAAATAGGGGCACCTGGGTGGCTCATGGGTTAAAGCCTCTGCCTTCGGCTCTGGTCATGATTTCAGGGTCCTGGGATCGAGCCCTGCATCGGGCTCTCTGCTCAGCAGGGAGCCTGCTTCTGCCTCCCTCTCTCTCTGCCTGCCTCTCTGCCTACTTGTGATCTCTCTGTCTGTGTCAAATAAATAAATAAAATCTTAAAAAAAAAATGGTGTATTAAGGGACCACTGATGGGATGAGTAACCAATGAGGTAGGTTGCTGTCAATTAGGATTTTTTTTTTTTTCAAAGAAAAAAATGGAAAATTATTAGAGTGCATTTCTTATACGAGAGGAAGTATTTAGTCATAAAACTTTGGTTTTATTTGTGTGTATTTAAGAGGTATAACATCAGAAAAGTTGAATTAACAGTGCTCATGCATAATTGTAATAATTTTCTAATCCTGTTTCCTATTACAGAGGCTTTTGCTTTGGGCCTATTTAGGGAAATTTAATTTATTCTCTTAGAACAACACTTCAGAAGCTTTATTGCTTAAAATGTACAGAAAGGTGTCGCATTTTTCAGTTTAGAGTGATTTCTTCTTACTATCTCAGAGTAAGTGAAATGTAGAGAAAAGCAGAGTTCGATTTCAGTTTAATTACAGGTATAAATATCTCCTAACAGGGTGAGTTCCCCCTGGTGTCTCCCAGACCTTTATGTGATGAGTAGAGTTTCACCAAGCTTTTATTACAAGAGTTGGGGAGCTATCTAGATGTTCATGTCAGTAAATTTGCTGTCTGATTGATAATATCTAATATATTAATACCTTTCCCTGATGTAGGATATAGCATACTTCTAATGTATAACACTGTATTCTTTTGTTGTTGTTGTTTTTTGGTAAATGCTATGATATTTTAATGTAACCTTTTCAGGAGGAGAAACTTGATGATTAAAGAGCACTTTGCTTCTACAAAGGTTGCACATGCTATAAAACACATAATTAGTGTTTATACTTTCAGGTCAAGAGAGTGGTCAACTGAGTATCTTTTACTGAACCTGTTTACTAATGTAAAAAAAATTCCAGAATTTTTGTGTAATTTTCTTAGTGGAAAAACACATACTTGGCATTCAAAACAGGTAAATTGCTTATATATTCAAAATAGTATTTCCAGTACTAGTAGTGCCAGAGGAAATACCATTATTTAGAGGAAATACTATTATTTGGAGAAAATAATAGTATTTCCTCTGCCACTTTTTTCATATTTGAACTTCTCATTCTGATGTGAAGGGATAAAATTTTGGAGTGTTTTGTTGACCTTGGGGAGCATTTCTTTTTTTCCGTCACAAATCCCTTTCTGCCTGCACCCACACCCCCCTTGGGTTCTCTTCCTGGATCTGTTACTCACTGTGTGTGATCTGTGTGGGGGCTATATTGTTTTCTTTGTACAGTGGAGGATTCTGAACTACACTTTCTCTACAGTCTAAACGGAGACACAGGATAGTGCAGTGGTCAAGGACATGAACTCTAAAGCCATTCTGCCCAGATTTGCACCTCCACTCCACCATTTATTAGCTGCAAGGCCTTGAGCCATTCACTTCTTTCCATTTGCCTCAGTTTTTTCATCTGTATGTTAATTATGGGGTAAACCCTTTATAAATGTTTTAAAATATTTTATAGTCATCACCTCAGCAACTTGGGGAATGCCCTGCCCTAGGAGAACAAGAGGAATTTGGAAAGGTTTCTTGTCTCCAGGTTGCATTCCAGAAGATGTCTCCTCATAGAAGGGGTAGCTGTCATCTGAAGCCTCCCTGTACAGCAAGGGGTGACTGGGAGAGGTCTGGTTCCCATGGCTCCCCTATGTCCCACTTTGATCTAATGTTAGACTTTTAATTTTCCTGCTTCACTTGCTGCTAAATTTGACTTTTCTAACCCAGCAATGGATGTGCTTTTCTGACTCTCTGCCTTCTTGGGTTGTTGACCACAGGCATTTTGGGGGAGAACTCTTGTCTTCCCTCTGTCTTTGTAACCATGCTGTCTTAGAGTAAACTGTGTGTCTTTCATGAAGGATTCGCTGATGGTCAAAAGAGATAGCACACCCTATCACCCTGACATTTTCTGTCAGGCCCTCTAGAGCCTGATCTCAGCAGGCACATGACTTGGAACATATGATTAGGTCAGACAACAGCAGTTTAGAAACTTTGTGAACTCAGGACAGGATCACCAGTTTCTTAGAAAATTCCTGTAAGTGCTCACTGGCCCCTAGCCTAATTTGACTTGTCCATTTACATCCAAGCTATTTAAATATTTATTTACATCACAGGCACTTTAAATGAGTTAGCATTCCATTTCCCTCCAAGCCTCATGCGATACCTGTTCTCGTCGAGGCCCCGTTTTCTCCATCTGCCCTGACATGGCAGTCATGTTGGTGTTTGTGCTGCATTTTGACCCGATGGGAACAATTTATCCTGCACCCCATGGGAACAATACCCTTATTAAGAGCTAATTTTGTCATCTGTGTGAATCCCAGACTGCAGGAAATAGTAAGGAAATGCTTGCCAAAGTAGTCTTTAAAATTCCCTAATACACTGAAACACCAATTTGGAGAGCTACAGGTCACTTACTCACTTATTTTTTATTTTTCTCAGTCGGTTTTGAGTACCATCTGTACTCCACGCACTTCGGCAGTGTGCAAGTGCAGAGCTTACCTCCAGAATTGCGAAGGTAATGCATTGCAAGGTAACGAGTAAAGGAGGTTGATTTTGCACCCGCATTTTTAGGGCTTGGGAGTGTGCTAGGAAGATCCAGAGATGGGAAACTGTTAGGGACAGGAAAGTACAGGTATACTGGGAGGAGAGGCCGAGTCCAGGTAACTGTGAGTGGTCAGACTAAGCAGTGCAAACTAGCTTTGGGAGGATTTCTTAGGAATGCTTTTACCTGCATCTGTGACAGACTACCTAACAGTGGCTTAAACAGGTTTGAAAAGTTTTTTGACAAGTCTAGAGAAAGGAGATCACTTTTTTTCCAGCTGATTAATGAAGCCAGTCTGGACTCAGTGTCCTTATGTTTCCATTTCGCCATCGTTGGTAAATTGGCTTTCAGTCCTCTTGCTTGTTGCCTTTTAATAGAAAGATGACAGCTGCGACCTCAGGCGATGCCTCTGCATTATCACCCAAAAGAAGAGGAGACAGTGCCACCACTTGAGTGTCCCTTTTATAAAGAATTAGAAGCTTTCCCAGATGTGCTCCTGCACACTTCCTTTTGTGTGTGTCTTATTGGCGAGAGTGAGTTCCACAGGCATCCCCAGCTGCCTAGGAGACTAAGGACAATGGATGTGATACTTCTCCAATAAAGGAAGTGACAGATTGAGAATGGTGATTGGGTTAGTCACCCCTCACAGCTCTGCTTCTGAAAAATTCAAATAGCGATGATCAACATAGATTAGCAATAAGAGAAGCAAAAAAGTCTCAAGATCTTTCCATGTGCCTAATCTTTCTTTGGATTAAAATAAATTGATTTATTTATTTTACCTCTTAAGGAAAAAGTGTGCTAGATACATGTCAGGGGTAGGTTGTGATTACTAGGAAGACTTTTATAAAAATTCCTTCCTTTCCATTACTTCCATATGTTTATGTAACTGCTTGTCATAAAAGGTAGAACTAAAACAAAAATATATTTTTGACTTCTCCTTACCTTGTAATTTTCTGCTTTTTGGCTTTTTTTTTAAATTTTGTTATTACCAGAGTTATTTAATACATTTTTTTTCAAAAATGGAACTCAACCTCTTAGTCTTCAGTGGAACTGCTTTGTTGTCTTAAGAATCTAATAAATTTTGGGACGCCTGGGTGGTTCAGTTGGTTGGGCGTCTGCCTTCAGCTCAGATCATGATCCCAGGGTCCTGGGATCGAGTCCCACATCGGGCTCCCTGCTTGGCAGGGACCTGCTTCTCCTCCTGCGTGCTGCTCCTCCTGTTTGTGCACTCTTCTCTCTCTCTCTCTCTAACTCTCTGACAAATAAAATGAATAAAATCTTAAAAAAAAAATCTAGTAAATTTTCCTAAGCTTTAAATTTGTTGGGTGTAAGTATTGCTGTGGGTATAGGATATTGTTATTTTTCCACATAGACTATTGCTGTTATTGAAATGGACAAAGTTTACCATGATACAGGAAATTGGGGGTCAAGATTCAGTAATGTTAACTTTTCTTCTCAGCTCTGCAGGTGATAGGCTAATGGCCCGATCAAGGCATTGAACTTCCCTGGGCTTTGACTTTCTTTGTCAGAGACTATGTGGTTGGACTGGGACATCTTGAGAAGAGTTGATAGTCCACGACTCTGAATGAGTTTGCATGTGAGGAGCAGAGGAAACAGGAGCAAATGGAAAGCTTCACAGAAAGGGAAATTGTACTTACCTAGGGGAGGAACTTAGAGTTGCTTTCTTGAGGGTTCAGGGTGGGGGTAGAGGAGGTAGTATTTGGAAAAAATAATTCACAAGTCATTTTCAAAACAATGAACTTACTCAAAATATCACAGAAAGCCTTTTCATTGTTTCTCAGTGTGAGTGTGTGTTAACAAAATATAGTCACAGCCATCATTTCACCTTTATTTCAGGAAAAACAGTCCTTGGATTTCATGGTGAAACTATATTGAGAACTTACCCAGACGCACGTGTATGGCAGCCATTTCTTGGGCACCCTGCTCAGTTGCTAATTTCAAGGAAGTGAGTTTGGGGAATCATTCCCCTCAGTTCTTCTTACGATGGCAACTCTTGTCTATGACAATCCCTGACTCAGAAGTCCTACCACAAGCCTGCTCAGAAGCCAGAAAATCATGGGGATCTGCATTTCTCAGAATCTAGCATCTGGGCAGCCTAGGCTGATATTCCTGCGGTTCTGAGGCTTGTTGCCCCCCTGCTTGGAGTCAGAGGCCTGACTCTGCTGCAGTCTTAGCCTTTCTTAACTCTCTTGGAGGACAGGGCCCATTTAACAATGGCACCAGCAGCCCCCTCCAGAAGCGGGGCTTGGAGGTGATGGGGGAGCAGCCCGGCATCCAGGGCCTCATGGCCTGGGACCCCGCTACCTGTTGGACATATAGGACCCATGCGACAGTTCTAGGACAACCAGCCGAAGACTTCAGGCTCTACCCCATTCACTGATGTAGTTAAAACATAGCTTGTGAAGTTGGCACCATGGGCCTGTGTTTATTTTTTTGAATCAGTAACTTAACTTCTCTTGTGTTAGCTTTGGAAAGAGTTTTAAATCTCTTTTCTTCCCTCTTTCTGTTGTGCTGTAGCAGACCATTGTGATCTCTCACTCAAACCATTATCCTTCTTCTCTGTCCTCGCTGCTTATTCAGCCTGCTGTAGTGTGCTCATCACTCCCTAAAAAATGAGGTTTGAGCTGAGAAGGGGTGTGGTGGTGTGATCATGGCCGGCCACAGCTGCCACACCTCTGTTCCTCAGCATGACTCTGAGATGTGCCTTAGGTCCTCAGGGCACACGCAGCCCACTGCAGCGCTGTTTGCTTTTTGCAAATGTCAAGTAATGGTCCCTGCCTCAAGGTTTGATGGGAGTAGTCAAGAAATTAATTTTGGGCAAGTGCTTACGGTATAACGGTATTTGACATGACTGTAAAAGAAGCAAGAAAATCCAAGGACCTTTCCGTGTATGTAGTCTTTCTACAAATTAAAATCTTTAATTTATTTCTTTATTTGCCTCTTAAGAAATCTATTCCTTATGTTAAAATACATGTCAGGTGTAGATTGTGATTATTATGAAGGCTTTCATCCACATTACTTTGTTTTCTGCGGTTACATACTTCTACGCAATGTTGCTTGTTATAAAGGTACCTGGGTCCCGGTAATCATTGTTGGCCTCTTTCTGGAGTGCAGACTTCCTGAGGGTATGAATTTTTGTATTCAGGTGAATAAAACTTATTATAGGGATGACCTTGAAGCAGTAATTGCTTTCAAAGTCAGTCATTTGTAAACTTTAAATTTATAAAGTATTCTCCTAAGAATGATAATCCTTTCTTCTAATAATGGGTCTCTGCATGTGGGTTTGTTAAGAACTCCTGGAACGCGGGATAAAGGTATATGTTCCTTAGTAATTACTGAAGATGGTTTCTGTCCCTCTTCTATGTAATGATCACTTTCTGGCCACACAGCCTCCCGCTTACGCTGCACATGGGCATGCTCTTCTCTTTGTTTGAATTTCTGTTCCTTCTTACTGCCTGCCAAAATCTAGTGCCCCTCTTATCTTCTCTGTGGGAGATCCTTGCTAATAACTCTGTTCCTCCTCCCCTGGGTGCACGGTCCCTAGTTCTACCCCTATTCCTGCCCACCCTGCCCAGACTTCATTTCTTCTCCAGTGTCTCTGGAGCACATTCACCAGCACTTACTGCACAGTCTATGTCCAGCTCACTAGATTATAAATTCTTGGGGGAAGATGTCCTTCCTAATGACCTTTAATCCCCAGTATAGAATTGAGCCAGATGTGGTCTCTGGCTTTCAGGAGACCTGAGCTTTGTAAATTATGAGACCAGATTAAAAAAGGGAAACACTGCTTCCTGCTTTGCTCCAGGTCAGCCAGCCCCCACCAGTGGGTGCTGTGTGGTGGTCATGGCGGAGGAGATGGTATTCAGAATTGCCAGGAGATGGTTTGTGTAATTCATAGAGGCATATTCCACAATTGTGCTATTTTAATTTTAGCCATAAAATTTTGTTTATTTTGAGATCTCAAAAGGAAGACAGGTATTTTGTTTAAAAGGGACAGATTTTTTTTTAATTTTTTTTTTAATTTTATCAGCATAACAGTATTCATTATTTTTGCACCACACCCAGTGCTCCATGCAATCCGTGCCCTCTACAATACCCACCACCTGGTGTCCCCAACCTCCCACCCCCCACCCCTTCAAAATTCTCAGATCGTTTTTCAGAGTCCATAGTCTCTCATGGTTCACCTCCCCTTCCAATTTCCCTCAACTCCCTTCTCCTCTCCATCTCCCCTTGTCCTCCATGCTATTTGTTATGGTCCACAAATAAGTGAAACCATATGATAATTGACTCTCTCTGTTTGACTTATTTCACTCAGCATAATCTCTTCCAGTCCCGTCCATGTTGCTACAAAACTTGGGTATTCATCCTTTCTTTTTTCTTTTTCTTTCTTTTTTTTTTTACAGCTTTATAAACATATATTTTTATCCCCAGGGGTACAGGTCTGCGAATCGCCAGGTTTACACACTTCACAGCACTCACCATAGCACATACCCTCCCTAATATCCATAACCCCACCCCCCTCTCCCAACCCCCTCCCCCCATCAACCCTCAGTTTGTTTTGTGAGATTAAGAGTCACTTATGGTTTGTCTCCCTCCCAATCTAAAAGGGACAGATTTTTAAAAAGTTAAGAAACCCTGCTCCATTCTCCAGGGAGAGAGGTTGGTGTTTTTATTTATTTCTTTTGAAGTGAGTCACTTTCAAATGATGAAGAATCATAGTAGTACATCCAAAATGAATGTGGGAAGAGTTGGTTGTGGAAATGTTCACTAGCCTGTGATGTTTTGTGGACCAATGTAATAGAATCAGTGCCATTTTGTAGTTTTCTTAACATTGAAGTTCAGATGTTTAAACCTATGTTAAATCTTTTTTTTTTTCTTTTCTTCCTTTTTTTTTTTTTTAAATATGTATAAGGGGCACCTGGGTGGCTCAGTGGGTTAAGCCTCTGTCTTCAGTTCAGGTCATAATCTCAGGATCCTGGGAACGAGCCCCACATTGGGCTCTCTGCTCAGCGGGGAGCCTGCTTCCCCCTCCCTCTCTGTCTGCCTCTCTGCCTACTTGTGATCTCTCACTCTGTCAAATAAATAAATAAAATCTTAAAAAATATATATGTATAAGGCCAAATCGAATAGCAGAGTTGAGGCTGGAAGGATGAGTAACAGGTGTCATAATAGAAACAGTGCTTCCATTTTCAGAGTTGTGTCTTTTGCAGGCTGAAGTCTGGCCCTGCCTCTGCTGCTCACAAACCAGGCAGGCTCTTGAATCTCACTGCAGAGCAGGGGTGAGAGGGTGCTTCTCACCTCTCAGAGTGGAGGGGAGGATGGACTGAGACCGTGGGCACAGTGCCCAGGTGCACTGCGCAGTACCTGTACAACTTGCGAAGTCCTTCCGGACGAGAGCTCCTGCAAGACAGAAAGGCCAGCTGACATTTCTGTCCTTTCGGTGTTTCTAATTACAGATTTTTTTATTCTAAAGGGTCACAAGAGCTGTCTTATTAATTAAGCAGATTATTTTGAAATAATTATTTGCCCATGTAAATTTTAAGAAATCCCTACTCTGAGAATGAATTTTAAGAGAAGTATTCTCAAATTGAATATCTGTAATTTGTGTCTCGGTGTTTTTCGTTCATTTTTGTACAAAGAGCTTCCTAGTGTGCTCTTACTCTGAAATTCTCTGCAAAGCTCCCTGTAGCCTTTTGAATTGTCTTCACTGCCTGTGTGGCTGCCCATGAAGGGAACTGAGTTCCAACCAGTTTGCCTCTCCAGGGACCTGTTTTTTCAGACAGTGAGTTACTACCCTACATTGGGTTGAGAATTTAGTGAGACCAGCATTGTTTTATAAAGGGGAAGTAGAAAATAATCAACCTGTACTCCACAGACTAAAAGTTAATCTTACTTTGGTGAAATCTTTCTTTTGGGTTTTTGCCTGTATATAAATGCTTTGAGTTTTTTTGAAAGCATAGCGTGTTTTTCTCATGGTGGATCCTGGTTAGAGCTTGAGTCTTCCTAATTGGGAAGTTTGCTTCTTTACAAGACTTTGACTTTTTTTTTTTTCTTTTCTAAGACTCTGGTTTTCTTAAAATATTGGTCATACATTTTACTCAGCTATCATAGTCGGCCACATGAGAGCTGCACAATATTTAGGAGAAAAAGAGGAACAACTCAAAGAATGAGTGTTAGCCTTAGGAAGGTTTCCCACAGAAGGGTATACAGCATTGTGTCTTCTTCCTCCCTGCAAAAATGCACAGACTGGAAGAGCAAAAGCCATAAATTCCAGTGTTTGATTTTTCTTGAAATATTTTCATCATGCTTTGTCATGCAAAGTAACTGAAGGTGTGAAAGTACATACTATGCTCATAATATACACCCAAAGCTTTTAGTTCTTAGTAACTTATTTTCAAAGTTAGCAATAAATCTAAATATGTGAAATTTATTTACCTTTTATAAGTTTGATTCATTAAATGTCTGTTTGCATTTTTTATGACACTAGGCAAATTAGGAAGCGTTAGCACAAAGATAATTGTGTTAACCCCCATGCCTGGTAAAAGTAGGGGTAAGATCTCTTTGCTCTGGGGAAACTGCTTTAGAGAGAGAGTGCAGGGCCTGGGGTCAGGCAGACTCTGGCTTGAATGCCAGTTCCTTTACTCTGACCCCCAGCCTTGGGCAGGCAGGCGTTCAGCTTCAGAGCTGTGGTTTCCTCACATGCCAACTAGGCATGGTAATAACTACCTCAAAGAGCTGTCAGGAGGGTTAAGTAGCAGGCTTTTCCTCCGTGTTGGGAAGATGGAGCACAGAAGCCACTGCTGTCGGGCCCCTCCAAACTTGGGCGGTTTGGGGGTGGCATGGGGTGCACATGAATTAACTGAGAGATGCCCATGCGGTGTCCTGTAGGGTGCCCAGCTCATCCTGCACCTGGTATGGTATCTTTGCCTCCTTCAAGAATGAATGTTTTTACGGTTCCATCTTGTTCACTTTATTAGGAGATTTTCCCACTCTCATCTGTAATGGATTTGCAGGATCCTGTGCCTTAGGAGAAAGGACACCATCTGAGCAGCAGTCAAGTCCATGATCCCATGTTTCCAAACCCTGAAAGATATTTCTGTTGCTTTTCTTGTGCGTTGTGTGTTCTCACTACACGAGTGCTTTCTCTCTACCCAGCTGCAGTGTCCACAGACCACAGCCACTTGCTTTCCCTCCGGTTTTATGTGGCAGTCTATTATTACACTGATGGCTCCAGGCCATCCATGGTCAGCATCCCATGTGAGATTATTGTTTGCCCACTTAGTTTGCTGGGCTACTTTAAAGTGTGAAGAGAAGGGCCCGGTAGACTTCTGTTACTGTTGTGCACCATGAACAATGCGAATACGAATTCTAAGCCAAAGAAAGGTAGCTGTACTGTTCTTCTTTAAGAGAGAGATTTAGTCTTCATAATTTCTTTCCTCCTCTGTGCTCTTGCTCTGCTGCTTCCTCTGGAAGCCTCTTCCCTCTTCTGCCCAGTCTGCCCTCTCCATGTGGCAGTCGCCCTCATCTTCTCAGATGTCTTTATGGGTCTCCTCTGGAGCTTTTTCTAGATTTCCCCATTTTGGTTTGGCCATTCTTTCTCTAGGGCTCCCCTCTTCCTTGAAAACTTAGTTCTGTCATAGCAGCAGTCTCTGTGTGGGTGGCTCTGTGCTAAAATGTGAATGAGCTTAGTGAGTGCGGAAACCCCATCCTGGTGTCCTGCCTGGCTTTTTGCCTTCTGGGCTGAGCATGTTACTTGGCCCATATTAGCAGCTTTGTAGATGTTGGGTGAATGAGTAATGTGCTCATCCCTAGTGGAAGGTCAGGAGAAAGACAAAACCACTTACTCTCCTTCCCAGCACGCGATCTCTTGTTGCATACACTCTGAGATACCTTCTGGGATGTGCAGGGTTCTAGTAGTTTCTGCCTTTGTAGTGCAGCCAGCAGTCCACCAGGAAACAGGGAAAGGCTTCTTGGTGACAGGGGAGTAACAAATATGGGCCACCAGCTTTCTGTGGACCATGCTGTCTTTTACAGCACTCCTTTGTATGTAGAACAAGGAATCAGATACAGGACCTTAGCTATGCTGGTGACAGACAGGATGCCTGACTGGCCAGCAGCCTTGGAGGGAAGACTGGAAAGTGGTTTGTAGCATATGACTTGGTACTTTTGTTGGTGTGTGTAGTGAACCCAAATTGTTTTTTAAAAAAAGCTGTTAGGTTCTCTATATTCTGATTGAGAAATCTGGCCCATACATGTACATACTCTTTTGAAACATTCTTGCATAAAGTTAATAAAATGTGTCCTTTCTTTTAAAGATTTGCTAGGGCTGCTGTCACAAAGTGCTGCAGACCAGGCAGCTTAAACCACAGAAACTTTTCTCACAGTTCTGGAGGCTGGGAATCGAGATCATGATGCCAACAGGGTTGATTTCTTTCGAGGCCTCTTTCCTTGGGCTTATTATAGATGGTGTCTTCTCTCTGTGTCTTTGTATCATCTTTCCTTTGTCCCTGTCTGTGTCCAGATTTCCTCATCTAATAAGGACACTAGTCACATTCGGTTAGGACTCACTCTAATGACTTCATTTTAATTTAATTACCTCTTTCAAGAACCTTTATCCAAACATGGTCACATTCTGAGGTACTGGTGGTTAGGACTTCAACATAGGAATTTTGGGTGGACACACTTCTGCCCATAACATTGTGGATTTTAACTACTTAATCAATTTGTGTAGGACACTGCATTGCCTGAGGTTACATGGAGTGTTTTGTGGGAGGGCACGTAGAACATACCATGTTTGTGTATCAGACATAGAGAAAGTCATTGATCCTGCAGTAGCAGAGTGTGGTAGCCTGGGTGTGGCAACTTCCCCAGCCATCAAAAGACTCCACCCTCCTGTGAAATACAGTCCTGCATTTAATGGGACAAAGGTATAATGTTATAGGAAAATAGGAAGGACCGGACAAGTGCACAAAAAAGGGGAAGAGGTACAGACGCTAGCAACTATTTCTCCAATTAATAATGCCTTCTGAGTACAGCAAATTTGAATGTACATGAAATTATGTTAAAGTTAGTAATCATTTTATACATTTGTGGCATAAAGACACTATTTTAAGCATCTTTCTCAGTCTTTCCTGTCCATGAAGCACTCTGATACATAGAGACAGCAAAGTCCTTGAGAGTCAAGTTAGAGTTAAAGGTTCTAGCTGAAAGATTTTCTACAGTATCTTTAGAGTTTGAGGAAGTCCATATGAGGTGTTTCAGAGCTGTGGTTGAGGGCAGATTATCTCTTGAGTAATTGACTTTTCTGGGTGGTAAACCAAAGGCTCTGGGAGAAGAACTACAGACTTGCACTTTGAAGAGGACTTTTCATTAAATGTGGCACATGTACCCACGTCCAGTTACTAACTTGTTATTCACATCGCTAAGTTACAAGGAACGTATCCCCAACATTGTTTAGAAATTCCTCTTTTGAAACCTTCATCAACAGTTATTTAGAGAATATTTATTTTACGTTTTGTTTTTTTGTTTTCTTCTCTCCTTTTAAAATCCAGCTCATGGTTTTTGGAATCTTTCTGTGCCTGGATGCATTTCTGTATGTGTTCACCCTGCTTCCTTTAAGAGTTTTCCTGGCACTATTCAGGCTCTTCACTCTGCCTTGCTATGGCTTAAGGTAAGTTTAAGATTGTGAGCTATTTCAAATGCTTAAATTATTTTTGCTACTCGTAAAAGTAGTATTTTACTACTTGTAGTTGTTAAAGTAAATAGTCACTTGGATAGATTTTGCAGAATAGGGATAATTTATACAGTTTCATTCATACTTTCGCCTTAATGCATGAACTAATGCTGTTTATCTTTTTAATGAATATTATATAATGTGCTTATATAATATTTGTACTTTTTCCATGCATACTTTTTTTCCAAATGGTTTTGAACTAGAACTTTGCTTTGGCCAGTACAGTAATATTAATAATGCAGGCGGCCACGTAGAAGAATGGGAAGGCATGGGGACTAAGAGCCAAGGACCCGGTAGCTACTATGCTACTATGCTGCTCGCCCAGTATATTTGTATTCGTGAAGTCCCTTGACCTCCGAGGCATCGTCTTGGGTTCTGGGCTGGGAGTTATCAGAATCTCCTAAGGAGCTCTTACTTCAGGGGCTCCTCTTCCTCTCATTTAAGAATCACTGTCTTAGTGGCCTGGGGAGCCTTAGTTAATGATTCCCGATGAGAATCCCTCCGATTTGTGAACGCAGAACACTCTCGAAGACCATTGGCCTGGTGGGAAGGCTCAGACAGCCCAGCCTCACATTGATTAGCTGGTAAGGTGTGGGCAGCTGCTTAACTTCTCTATTCTCTAAGTCTGTTTCCACATCACAGTAAAAAGGGGATGTTGAGAGCTGAGCCTAGTCTACCACAAAGATGAGAAGTGTAAAAAGAATACCCAGCATGGTGCCTGTTCACAGTAGACCAGAACAAATATTAGTTTCCTTCCTTTTCTATCAAAACTAGGAACAGGAAGATGAAAATGTTAAGCTTACATGAATCTTAATGCTTTATTGGTCTTGAGGTTAGAAGTTTGGGTTTTACAGTTTTCTTTTTTTGTACAGACATGTCAACATGTCTCCACTCTGTGGAGTCATTCTCTAGTATATTATTTTACAGTTCTTAGGGTAGTTGCCCAAATGACATTTCTCACATGGATCACTTTTCTAGACACATTTCATTCTGAAAAAGTTTTAAAATGCTGAAATGGACAATAATAAGTAACTTCATTTAACTATAAAGTAGGTGATTATTTTTTGGTAAATAAAAATATAATTAATTATCAATGACTTAACCATGGAAACTGAGGTAAAACATTGATGGTCAATATACAAAATTATGTGTTGAGTTTTTTAAATGACTAAAGTCTTGGAAAATTCTCTTTTAAGTGGTAAATGGGCATATACTTAATACTTACTAAGCAGTGAATAACACAAACAGTCCCTTTAGAAGTAAACCTTAAACAGTTTCAATAGGGAAGATACCCTTGCAATATAAATTGGAAGAATTTATGGTCGTGATGATCATATTATGAAAAGAGAAAAATTCTTTGCCAGATTACGTGGAGTAAAACAATGGTCATCAACCATGATCACATCACTGTTCTTTGTGATACTTGACATGCTGTAGCCCTGCCTACCAGAATGAGAGAATTATGTGGCATATTTTATTAATTACATGTTAGTCAAGTGGAAGACTCTTTTAGGGATATAATCATTAGCTTTAGGATAGTCAAGTATATATACCTTTGGGAGAATTTTTAATGCTTTATTCTTAGTAGCAAACCTTTTTTTTTTTTTTTTTTAAGACATCTGTAGCATGATACTTTTAACATTAGCAAAGCCAAATCTCATATGTTTTTTTTTTCTTTTATCACTGGCGGCTCAATACAATTATGGTTATTTTAGTTTTGAGAAAACCAGAGAAAGTATCTAATAAGACATCACTAAATGTAAATCTTCATGTGGACTGCATAGCCTAGATGGACACATAGAAATTTGGATAGAGCCATGTGAAGCTACCTGACGTAAAGTAACTAATGCCACATAGAGGTGTTCACGTCTGCACTGTGAGCTAAATTGACTTTCTACTTATTCTTGATCAACAGTGTGCTCCAGCCTATCTCTAAGTGAATGGCTTTCAAAGACATAGGGTGTTACATATGGCTGTTGGCATGATGAGATATAACATTATAGGGAAATATATCCTAAGAACTCTCTTCTAAAGTGGATCCTTCCCTGGGTATGTTAGTACACAGTGGCTGCTCATGGAATGAGGGACAGCGGTGATTTGTCAGTGTTTCCGAAGTTCCTTTTTAGCCTCTGTTTGAAGACCCATCTGATTATTGTACAAGACATCTAGAACTGTGTCATTTCGAGTGTTCCTTGTCACTGGGGAGAAGCAGGGCACCCAAATCGCATGAGAGAAGTCTTTGACTGTTTGTTCTGAAAACTTAAAAGGGATGCTGCAGAGAACTGCCACATCTTCAGTCCTCGCCTCCCATTTGCTTTGTTGTGAGTGGCCGATGGATCCTGGAGCCGACCTTTTCTAGATATTTGAAGATACTTTTTTTTTTAGATATAAAGTAGAGGTGGTTGCTTTTGTATATTACTTTAAAATACTTTCGGTCTAAATTGAGTAGCGTTTCAAAACAAAATTAAAATGTGTTCTATTGTCAAGGTTTTAGAGCTAAAATGACACCAGAGGGCAGTGTGTCACGCCACATGTAAGACTGTTCCCTTGTCCTATGAAAACCATTCGTGCCATTTCTGCAGTTTGGACCAACTGAAAAATTACATTTTAGGCGGTCACTAATAAATATATGATGTGTATATATAATGTGGAATGCAGTTAAAATTACATAATAGAACTTTAGCAACTTTCTATATTCTGTGCAAGTGTAGGCCAGAATACACAGAATGAGAAAATACTGCCTTACTGTCTTAGTATTAAGTATGCTTTATCAAAACTGAGTAATCTGTGCTTAGAGTAGTGTGCATTGCAATTTATATTTTCTTAGAGAGCAATTTAGAAAACGGTGTCTTTTTGAGCATTATTTTTAAAACTACTAAATTTGAAATGTTTAAAACTTGAACTATAACAAGAAACATTATAGTAATAAAGCTATTACTAATATTATGTCTAAGACCTTTTCAATATTTTAGGAATATAAAAATACATTTATTTTAACAAAATTACTTAGAAATAGCCAAAATCTGCCTTCTTTTACCTTTTCTTTCAACATTCTCTACTTCCATTAAAGGTTGATTTGTCTCACCTGTAGCTGTGCTATGTTCCATCTTTTTCAGCAAGCAAAAAGTGCTCTTTCCTTCAGTCTGACTTTTATTTTTTCAAAGGGATAGAAAGAAATTAAAAGAAAAATGAAGTCAATTGTGGGTCTTTTTTTTCTTCCAACTGTTCCCTTATCCTTACATTCCTATGTGTCTTTTTAATAAGAAAGTCATTATGTTCCTACTCTCTTAGTTCTTTTTAATTATCCCCCCCCAAAAGGGGGGAAAGGATATTTAGCGGAGTAATCAGGATACTGACATGAAAACCATGATTTTTCAGTGTCTGGTACTGTCCGTTTCAGTATGACATCAATAGTTGTGTCAGGTTGTAGCCTTCTTTCCACATTTGTGAGTAGAGTGCTTGCCTCCTCTGCTTGCAGAGTTGTGTCTGGTACAGCGTGTGTGAGTGGCTTTGGAAAACTGACAGCCTCCCAGAATTTCTGCTTTAGAATTTATTCTTTGGACCTATTTCTAAATATTCTGTAAACTTGCCATGGTTTTTGGGTTTTGCCACTTTTGACAACTTAGTACACAAGGACTTGGCCTTTCACTAAAGCTAAGTGCCAGAGGAATCCTGCTCACCCTTATGAGAACCCAGCCTTCATTGTGACTACCCCACTGACTGGCACTTGGCCAGCTTTTGATCCTGTTTAAAATATTGTTCATTTAAGAAGCTGGCAGGGTGATTGTTTTGACTTGGTAGGTGTGTTTGTGTTGCCTACAAAGGGACACTGCTTCCATAAAAAATTTAATAATCTCAGGAATACTTATTTGAAAGCCTTTTACTAATGAATTAACAATCTTGAAAAGTCTTCGCTCCCCGCTATTTTGTTGGAGACTAAAGTAAATAGAGAAATATATCCAGATTGTGTAAAAACAGATCCCTGTGTTTCTTCCCTCTTTTGCATTTAAGGTAGTATCATTTTTAGAAAGATATCCAAGAAACTTGAATATTTTCAATGACATGGAAATCGGAATTAAATTTTGATTCATTTGATTCATTGTATGAGGTACGAGTGTTTCTTGGAAGAATGAAAGTATTTCATTTTTTAGAAGAGTAGACTGCTCTAATTATGTTAAAGAGGTATCAGATCTCATATTTCCAAGTTTGCTTATAGAATAAATAAAATAACTAATTGCGGAAGTATTTTTTATTTACCTGGCATTTTTATGAATCTTCTCTGCTCAAACCTGTGACTTCACTTTGTGTTTTAGAATTCTCCATAACATTTGAGTTAAAAGTTGAGGGAGATTATAGAGAAAATAGTGCTATCTGGTGCCAAGAACTGAGTTATTTTTGAAAACTTTGCTCAGATATTTTAGATGGTATTAAGTGTAGAGTAGGCTTAGGTAATAAATGCCAGAGTGTTTTTCTTTTACTATCAGAGCAAATAAAATCTGTACAAACAAATTTTCTGATCACATTTTGGTTTTAGGCTTTAGAATGCTTACTTGAGGTTTTGTGGACTTCTTTGTGTTAAAGAGGCAATAGTGTCTTTTTCCTCTGAGAGTTTACCCCATAGAAAGGCTTTTATCTCTCAGAAGAATGGTGAATTTCAAATGCTTGAGAGTTTCTTAACCTGTTGGACTTCCTTACTTCCTTCAAGATATTTCACCCGAAATTCACTTCACACACACACATACACACACACGATTTTTCTCTTCAACATAAGCCTCAATTGTGCCCTAAATGGTTTAATATCACCCTATAACACGTGAAGGGAGAGCCCGTGGTGGCTTTCTTTGGGGAAACAAGTATGTTTGCAATTTCCTCTTACCAGGGTTGATCTGTGTGGGTGATATGTAGAGAGCAGTATATTTGTTTTATTTGAGAGTCTTCATAAATCAGGTTTTGTTGTCCCCTGTTTCCTCACCATGGCACTCTAAGTAGCGTAGCAACATTACAACCTTCTCTCTTTCTTTCTCTCTCGTGAATCAGACCGAAGGGAGGAGCACTTTCACTTCCTTTATAGAATGGAATGTGGTGTCACAGGGACTCCTTGTGGTGAGTAAACCCTGATTTTTCCTTCTCTACTCTTGGCCAAATTGACATCCATGCAAACAGATATTATAATGGAAACAACAAAATCAGCAGAGGCAGACGTAAACATTTAAATGAGAACGGACACCTGAGGAAAATGTGGTCTCTATCCTTACTTAGTCCTAAAGCTTTGTCCACATTTTTGCAAGATTTGACCATGATCTTACCTAATACAGGAAAATCACTCAATCAAATGATCTTCAATTACGCTTGCTGCTCTAGACCTTGAGAGCAAGTACTTTTTCTCTAATGCTGTAGCAGTCAACTGAGCTTATAATAAGTTCCTTCCATATAAGCAGTTTTTATTTTGCATTACTCCCTAGCTTTATTAAACCAGTTGGGTTTTTTCCTAGTATAGTCTGAAATTATTTTAAAGCCCAAAGACTTTAATCATTCAGCCTCAGGACTTAGTAATTATTTTTCTACTATATGTTGGGAAAACTTAAGATTTAAAATACTGTTTTCTTTCTTTTTTTTTTTTTTTTTTTAAGATTTTATTTATTCATTTGACAGCACAAGCAAGGGGAGTGGGCAGGGAGAGGGAGAGGGAGAAGCAGGCTCCCCCGAGTAGGGAGCCAGATGCAGTGTTCAATCCCAGGACCTTGAGCTAATGACCCAAGCCGAAGACAGATGCTTAACCGACAGAACCACCCAGGCTCCCCAAAAATACCATTTTCTAATTAAGGAAAACATCTTAATCTCAATACTTTATTTGAATTTACTTCAAAATTATAAAAGGACTTCTTTTTTTAAAATGGGAACCATATTTTACTTTTTCTTACTTTACATTCTTTCATGTATACAACAAATAGCTAAAAGTGTTAAAAGAGAAAGAAAAAAGATTCAGTCTGTGTATTTTATAATGAAATATCTCATGCCGATAGCTTGACACGTTTCTACACCAATTTGAAAATCAACCAGGCAGGGATTATCCCATTTTTCTTACACATCTATGTTGCCTTTTCTTTTTTCTTGATCTTTTTCTAGGCTGCCAGTTTTTACTTTAATCTTAGCATGTTACCTTCTGCTACTGAGCAGGAGGAAGAAACCTAGTAGATCATCTCTGCCCACTGCATTGTTCGGTTCCCATGAATCTCCAAGCCCTTTGAAACGAGCAGTGCTTTAATTGACAATTGCACATATCCAGTGGAAGTATTTAAATGACTAAGAGATGAAACTTAGAAATGAGAAAATGTGATTTCTGTATGAGTGGCTTAACATGAAAATTAAAAAAATATTTTAAGTTCCACTGAATATCTTGTTTAATGTTAACTTGTCTTGCCATAACTCACAACCAAACCTGTGAATTAGATTAGTGGGTTTTTCACTTTGTCCAGTAGCTTATTCCACTTATTCATGTGTTTATGTGAGATGTCCAGCATTTGCAAAATGAATTGCTAGTAACTACCGTTTAACAGACGTTTATAAGGAAGAACTGGAATGTGAAACTGTTGTTGGACAGCCAATTCCAAGTTGATTGGCAAGGCTGTAAATAAGCTTCTTATGGAGTTGGAAATGCTTATCAGATAGTCATCTAAAAATATCCTGACAGAGAAGGAAACAAATACTGGGACTGGTTCAAGTTCTTTTAATCCTGCGAATTTATTTTGAGGTCAGGTCTTTTCTTACTCAGAGATGCTGTGAGACATACAGATGTCTTCTAAGGTGCCACCTTGGAAATAGTTTTTATTTTTGCAACCTTTTTTTACAGGGACGTTTATAGGAAAACAAGAGTCTGTTTCTTAGGAGTTCTGCTGCTTTTATTCTTTATTTGAATAATATTCCTTAAAATCAGAGTCATCTCTGGAGCAACCACTTCGGATGTTAGCAAAGGAGATTTTTGCCAGAGCAGGGAGCACACGGAGAGCCATGGATCCAGTGAAATATGGTCCTGTTTTTTTCTCTTTTTAGAAATGAAGAATAAAAATGAGCTGTCAGCACAGTGATAAGTTATATCATATTAAATTATACTGAAAGAGAAAGGGTACTGAGTTGTTGATTTAAAAGTTCTTTTAAAGAAAAGTCTCAAAAACAAACAAACACACACACACACAAAAAGGAAAGTCTCAAATGGTAGATGGTAGTAATGAACATGCCTTCTAGAGCCAGACTGCCAAGGTTCAGATCCCTGCTCCTCCACCCCTTGACTTAATAACTGTCCAGCTGTGGGTATATTCCTGATTGCACCTTGCCTCATCTGTAAAACTGAGATGATCTATATAGTACCTTGCCACAGGATTATTGTGAAAACTGAAATGAGTATATTCCAAGTGCCTCGAACCAGTGCCTGCGACATAGTAACTAAAAATTGTAGCATGAGGTGTTTGTAAACACCTAGGCAAGATAAAGCTAAATTAAAGTTGTTTATGCTTGCTTGATTTTAAATTTTTATCATCTTAGTTCAAAATGTGCCATACTGTGTTATTTGGGTATATCTATTTCCAATGTTTGTTAGCTCTAATTTGCAGCAATGTCTTATAGTTAATACACCGTTCCTTCAGAGACACACATTAACACATTGGCCCTTTGTTGTATATGTTTATGAAGACACACAATTGGATATGATATATATAAAAGCCTTTGTCTCTTAAATAAAATCACTTTGCTGAGATCGCTTAACTAAATAGACGCCAGTCTAGTACCAAAAGCTCTAAGTATAGTTTTCTTTAATTAGTTATCAAAGTCACCTTAGTAATTAATGCAGAGTAATTAATACTGCCCTACTTTGGGTACCTATCATTTTCTTTAATTCATAACGTGTGACCTATAGTTCCTAACTACAAAGGCCCACGCATCTTGGTGATTTGTGGTATTCGGCATATGCAGAGCTGCACCCGCACTTCAGAGGAAGAGAGGGCTGCTGTAGTCCATACTGATGCCAGCTTGTCCCTCGGCTGTCTCGGGACAGAGTCACACACAGGCCAGCAGCCCAGAGTGTTCAGAACGCCTCCTCCTCTCGTTGTTTGAATGAAAGACATGCTTCCCCCCACTCAACAAATGTACTACCTCTTCTGTTTTTAATTTTGTAGGGTGGGAGCAGAGAATTGCCTTGATGAGGGAATAGCCCTAGGCAGAGATCTGTGTTCTGGGCTGGGTGTTTGGGAGACAGAGGTGAAGATCCCTCTGGTTCTATGAGGAGTAACGGGCCAGCATCCACTTGGGTTGGGAGAGAGGAACAGCACTGGAGAAGAGTCAGGGGGACAGGGAAATGGTGATGGAGATTGATCAGCTTTGTCCTTGATGCAATTTTCCCCAAAATTTCAGCTGCTAAGAATAATTTTACTCGGTTTATCAGTTTATATTGCGGGTGTCAAGACACAAGGTCTGACATAGACAAATTCTGACCTGTCTCCCCGTATAGACTCACTATATGGGGAGTCTTCCCCATATAGTCTTCCCATCTACTTCTAAACCTTTGTGGACTTAGTTCTCACAGAACTTACCTCTTTTCAGGATTTTTGCAGTATCCTGTATTTTTTCTGTGAACAGATCAGTTTCATATCTGACTAAAAGTGATGTGTGGTGTGCATTGTGGAAAACAAGAATGAAGTTCTGTATCACCTGCTCACAGAGCTGCTATTGCAAGCCTCGTTTGTAAACTAATGTTTCACTGTTTTTGTAAAACAGTATTTCAGCTAACAGTTTGGAAGACCTATCCTTGTTGAACCCTGCAAGGCTCTCTCAAAGAGAAGAACCTTGATCTGAATGTGGACAGTGGTTAGGGAATAGAGAAGATGTGAAGACCTCAGAATGTCCAGGTTCAGCTGGAAAATGAGCTCACCCCCTTAGGTAGTTGCTAGAACATTGTCACTATGGTGAGAATGAAGAGATTCTGCAACTCCTGAAGAAAGTGCTGGAGGCTTTTTATTGATTACATAAAAGCTTCCCAAACAAAAGATGGAGCATTTCCTGTCTTGAGGAATTCGCCTGCAGTAGAGCAAGCTGCTTTCCATTCCAGCCACAGGTTTCATATCTACTGAAAGAAATCATAAATTTCTTCTCTTCTTTGTAGTTTTTCTGTGTCTTAATCAGATGTTTCCATGCACAATTTTAGGTTTTGCTCTTCATACTCTGACCTTGAAGTGTAAGGGAGGAAACTTCTCCTTTTTTCCCATCTAGATTCTTCTGCTGGTCCAATAATTAGATTGTCATAAAACAGATTCACAGGGGAAAAATACAATTTCATACATACAGGAACTCATAAAAATAGGCAACTCAAAGAAGTGAGTAGGCAGGACACTTTTATACCTTTAAGACAGATAGTAAATTTGTGAAGAATTAACAAGATGGAGAAGTTTAGGTTTGGGATAGCAAATTAATGAAGAACTGACAAGTGTTGTTTGTACAGCCTTCTCAGCCCTGAATTTCTTCTCTCTGGTGGTAAGGATGCCTTCTCTGTCCAGGGGAGGTAGCCATTCCCTAGGGAATTTAGCTCCCACTTTCAAGGGGACAGAAGAGGTCAGAGTGTCCTTCTTACACCAGCTGTTTCTTACATAACATTAATTCAAATTAAGATGCTATAGTAGCATATTTCGAGGTGGACTGTCTTGAACCCCATCCTGAAGTAAGCAGTGGTTCTCCTAATAGTAATTAGGAAAAAACTAGTTTCAGCTCCTGCCAAGCAAGAAAAAGATAGGAAGGGAGAATTCACAGGAAATATAAATAAATATATAGAGAAATGTACTTTCCTAAAGGGGAGAATTAACTGAAACTATGCTAGATGCCATTTTCAACAGTGGGATTGGCAGAGAGCCAGCAGCCAATCAAATCCTGGATTGCAGCATGTCCACTACAGCCTTCCCCAGGAGCTGCTAGTGGATGTGAACATTGGCACAGCCATTGCAGAGGGTAGTTCACTGCTTCTGTTGAGGGAACATACCCTCCGACTATAGGAATTTATTCTATGGGTACATTTTCACATACAAGGCATGAAATGCACATGGTATCATGGTTCATAGTTGCGGAAAACTGGCCATCTGCCAGGGCGTTCCATGAATTACCGCGCATCCACGCAGTGGACCCCAACGCCATCATAGAAATACGAACTCCTTGTGCAGTGACATGGAGAAACCTGCTCCGCTGGTAAATAAAAAGTGCAGAGTGCTACCTGTGTGTGGAAAGGGCTGAGCCAGTGGGCTGCCGGGCTTCAAGATGAGGTTAGAGTCCCGGAACTCCATTGCTTCAAAGCACGTTGTCAGCAGATGCCCGCCCTCTGTGTTCCCTTGTTAAGAGGACCCACTTCTGCTAGTAATTCTGGTTTAACATATTTTTTTTTGTTGTTGGGCAGAAAACTTCACGTGGTTGAGTAGTCAGTATAACTTATCAGTTCTTAAAAGAGCGACTGAATTCTCATTATTATCTCTGTATGCTCTTGTATGTCCAGTAAAGATGATTTCAAGAGCATGTAAAGTAAAACTCATGTTTTTATTACTTCTTATGTATTTCAGGGACAGACGTTTGCTTCAGCCTGCTCAGGTGTGTGACATTCTGAAGGGTGTCATTTTGGTGATATGCTATTTTATGATGCACTACGTTGACTACTCCATGATGTATCACCTGATAAGGGGGCAGTCAGTCATCAAGCTCTACATCATCTACAATATGCTCGAGGTGAGTGAAGGCCCTCCTGTACCTGCACAGTCAGCCTAGCCTCCCAACCGCACAGGTTTGGTCAAGGTGCAGACTTTGAGCCCAATGATATAGAACACTCACCCAACAACTCTAGTATTGGGATAGAATCTAATGCAGATTCTGATTAGGTAGTTCTGGGCTGAGACTGGACAATCTCGTTCTCACGAGATGGTACCTACTGCTGGTCCTTGGTCCCCAGGGCATGATGCATCCTCAAGTAGGAGAGAAAGATACCTGCTGTCTAGAGACTTTTTAGTTAGTACCCCCTTGAGAATGTAAGTTATCATACGGTGGGGTAATTTGTTTGCATATTCATTGGAAACCCATGTATACATCTTACTAAAACTTTAAAAATTATGAAAAAAATGTTAGGATTGTATATACATTTGCTATAATAGATTTACATTTAAAATGCTTTGGAATTTTTACATAGAGCAAGTAAACATAAGTTTCTCAGTTTCTCCAAGTACTTAATATTTTTGTTAAAAGATTTTATTTATTTATTTGAGAGACAGAGATAGCGAGAGAGAGCATGAGTGGGGAGGAAGAGGAGGAGAAGCAGGCTCAATCCCAGGACCCTGGGAGTATGACCTGAGCCAAAGGCAGACGCTTAACCAATTGAGCCACCCAGGCACCTCAATATTTTTAATGCAGTATATTTCACTTTAAAACAGTCAACATGTGAGAACCTGCTTTCATACAAAAAATAAGCAGGTACACAAAGAAAAAAAAACATGCTTTGCTATATAGGCAGAATTTTAATCAGTTCTTAAAATAGTTACTCTAGGGGCACCTGGGTGGCTCAGTGGGTTGGGGCCTCTGCCTCCGGCTCAGGTCATGATCCCGGGGTCCTGGGATCAAGCCCCACGTCAGGCTTTCTGCTCAGCAGGGACCCTGCTTCCCTTCCTCTCTCTCTGCCTGCCTCTCTGCCTACTTGTGATCTCTGTCTGTCAAATAAATAAATAAAAAATCTTTAAAAAAAATAGTTACTTTAGGTTATATAATAAAACTTTTGAGATTCACATGCATTTTTCTCTATTACTTTTTGGGGATACAAATAAGGTCTACTTATCTTTTAATTTAGCTGGGAAAGGATTTTTCTTAATGAGTGGGCAGAAGGAGGGATGTAGGGGGCTGCTGGCCTTTCTGCTCTGAGGCTATATTGCTATGGTAGATGAGGGCTTTCCATCTCTTCACAGAAGCCATGGAACTCTGGCCATCCCAGTTACTCCTAAATTCATTGACCAACATGTTTTAAAACCACACACCAGCTTCCTGATTCTAGACTCATTGCCTTTGCTCTTGCTCTGCCCCTCCACCCCCAAGTAGGATGCACCACATAGGATGCAGACAGTGTGGGTGAAGTGTGAAAGGCGGAGTAGTCATCCTCTCACAGAAAAGCCTGGGCTCATCTCGCTCCTTCTGTAGCCTACCAGTCTCCTTCACTGCCTTTCCTCTTAAGGTATTGCAGGTGATGCAAGCTTCTCCCTACCCCAACACGTAATGCATGTGTCCCCTAGTTTACAAAGCCCTCTACAGGGTGGCTTCAACACTGTTATTAGAGAATAGGCCTCAAGGAAAAGGGTCCACAAATTGCTGATCAAAATGGCTGAATGCATATTCGTTTTGCAGACTATACTTGTTGATGTAGTTTTGGCATAGTGGAGATAAACCATCTCTGACCAAACCCCACTTCTTCCACTTACTGACTCACTGCCCTGGACATGGGTACTAGTTGCTGAGTGTCTCTAACTCTTCCTGTTTCATCTGTGAATGCAAGTGCTAGGGGAATTGTGAGCGTGCGGTGAAGCAGTGTATAGGCAGGGCTTAGCACAGTACCAGACATGTGTCGGGTGCTCCCTAAAAGTGGATCACTATTACGCCTGCATTTGACAATTTAATTTAATTTAATCGAAATTTACTGTGTGCCAAACACTGCCTTAGGCCCTGAAGATCCAGAGGTGAGCAAAGCCTGTTCTTAAGGAGCTTGTGTTTTGCAGGTGGAAAAGAGACTGTAAACCAGGAGGTATTTGGAAGCGATAATACCATAATGCAAAAGAACAGGGTGATGGATTAGAGACTGAGGGAGCCAGAGATTGACAGCCTGGGTGTGGATGTAACATTCTAACCGAAGCCTGAGTAATATATACTCTCCTTTCTTTTTTATGTGCTGCTTTTTTTCATCATACTCTATTCATGGAGATCGATACCTGAAAATGTCTTTTGGAAGTAAATCTGCATATTATATACTGTGTGATTAATCTAAAACAAATTACAGTTACAGCTGCCTACAAATATTAGGTGTAAATACAGTGGGTCAAATGATGTTTATTTGTCTTAAAAGACTGAAGTTCGAATCCTGAATCTGAATTTAAAGAATTAAAATCAGAAAGACTATGATTTTGATGTGCTTCTCCCTTTTATTTTTGCCACTGTGTAATACTCTTCTTGTTATAAATATATAGCTAATTAGACAAAGTCTAATTCAAATAATGCAAGATTTTGAGCACTCACTTTGTGTCAGAGAATAAAGAGATCACTGCTCTTTTGTGGCTTCCCTTACAGTGAGATTTAAAAAGTCAGAGCTCCAGTATTTTTGAGTTGCATCTGAGTTTGAGTAACATATTTAGGTGGGATGTTAAAAAACACTTTTCAGAAAAAGAAAAACATTTTTCCAATAATTTTTCTCCTTAGGTAGCAGATCGTCTGTTTTCATCATTTGGACAAGATATATTAGATGCTCTCTATTGGACAGCAACGGAACCTAAAGAAAGAAAAAGAGCCCATATCGGAGTGATCCCTCACTTTTTCATGGCTGTTCTCTATGTCTGTATCCTTTAGAGTTACTGGAAATTTCAAGCCAATACATACTCTACATTATTTTATTCGGCTAGCTATTTTTCAAATTTAAAGGTGTGTGTGTGTGTGTGTGTCCTGAAGATTAATGTGAAATGTCTGCTTTCTTTTAATAAATTGGTTATAGTAGTTATTGTGAATTAAAGAGCCTCATGTATGTTTGATCCCTTTAACTGGTAGAAAACAGTTCTAGTCTCAGTGTGACTGATTATATGGAAGAACTTGAGAAGCTAGGTTTGTATTTATACGTACTTTATAGAGATCCACATAACTTTCATGCCCATACTGAAATTGTTTGGAAGTTATCTTTAAGCCTATGAATTTTTTGTTAAAACATAGGACTTAAAATGTATGTGGTTCATCTAGAGGAAAAATTTGAAATTGTTTGGGGAGGAATTTTGGAAGTTTTATCTCCTCTGCTCCCCACACCGCTTCTTAAAGCTTTTCTTTTGAAAAGTTAAAGGCTTTACTATATAAACTGTTTGTATGTGTGTATGTAGCCATCTGTACACGCACATGCATAGCTTCACTTAAGTTCCATATGGGGTTCAGACTCATTCACAGGAATGTGTACTGTCCCTGAATTTGTCATGCCTGAAAATATTGGGTTAATACTTGGAAAGTTAAGGGGCTCAGTGGGAAGATTTCTATAATCATAAAAGTTTGTTCTAAGTATGTGGAGTAAAATAGTATTCTCATTTAAATAAACTATCCTATGTGTAATATGAATATAATTCTGCAACTTGTGAATATCTTAAAAAATGACATCTAAAGAAGAATCTCAATTATCAGACATTTCTTGTCATCTTACATCCCCACCCAACCCCCTGCAGAACTGTAGAAGCCAGTTGCTTCCAGACTTCTACTTTGTGTTCTTTTCTATTTTAGAATGTAAATCAGCTAAGTCTCTTTTTTCAGTATTTACCATAGTTTATTCCACTTATTAGAAATTTTTTTGAGGGCCTGTTTCCCACATCTTTTGCCAAATGCTAGAAGTCCAGAAAGAACAAGATAACCATCTTCCAAGACTCACAGTTTAGGTGAATAGATGCCCAGAGGCTCATTTCTGCTTTTGTTTTGAATGGATCCCGTACATCTTACCTGTG
This sequence comes from Lutra lutra, assembly GCF_902655055.1. Classification (NCBI taxonomy): domain Eukaryota; kingdom Metazoa; phylum Chordata; class Mammalia; order Carnivora; family Mustelidae; genus Lutra; species Lutra lutra. The sequence goes on along the minus strand of NC_062279.1, from coordinate 153,182,787 downwards.
AGATTTGTATCAACTCTAGCTAACAAGATAATAAAACACTAACGCAAGACTGGATTTAGAAAGCATAATCATTCCTCCCATTATTCACTTTATAAATTGTATAGTTTCATATACTAATATGAAAACAGACAAGCTTTTTCCTTGACATCATTCGCTGCTAGTTTTGCATGCAATTCTTATTATGGTTCAAGCAACAACTCTCAACGTGGCTTTTAACTCGCACAACAAGTCACTGCTTACCATCATGATGTCTAATAATGTAAGTATGAGATTTTATTTTATATTTTTGAGGTTATATGGGCAATTTAATGGCAATATTGTAGATGAATAAAATTATTTTTTAAATGTTATTTACTGTCCAGGAAGTTTTATATGTATCTTGTCCATTTTTAAACTGTTACAGTGATAAAGGTGATATTTTTGTTTACTATTTCAGTTTGTTGAAATTAAAGGAAGTGTTTTCAAGAAGTTTGAAAAGAACAATCTTTTTCAGATGTCGAATAGTGGTATGTACACTTAGCTTCTACATGCAGCTTTATGCAGTATGATTTTGCAGTTTATTCTGAATTTCCCTGCCACATTTCCTCTGGGCTACTGCTTCTTTGACTTAGCTGTGCTTTCTCTTACTCCCCTAACATCTTTATCAGGTTTTCTTATTATCATGGTTATTATAATCTCAAAATATTTCAATATGATAGTTGTATAGCACCATACCATTCTTTCAGAGCTTGTTATTAATCCAAAAATTTCTTCATAGCAGATGATATTCCATTTCGTAGATGTAGAAACTAACACACAGAGAACATAATTTGACTTCCCCAAGGTCACCCACACAGATGTCAAGAACAGAGTTGTGACTGTAAACCTCAGATTGTCTCTCTGTTCTCAGCTTTTTCATTTATGCCTTACTGGCTCCTTACTAACCCTAAGAAGAGTGAAAGCACAATATCTATCCCTGGAAACATTATCTTTTGTATCATAGTTAGAAAAATCAAAGCAGCATAATGTCTTTATTCTCAAAGTATAGCCTGTGGAACCCTGGAGGGGCATCCCTGAGACCCTGCAGTGAAGTTCACAAAGTTAAGAACATTTCATGAGAATATGAAGACATAATTTATCTCTCACCGTGTTGACATTTGTACCGTGGTGGAAAATGGGGGTGAAAGAGTCCTGATGAGCTGCTAGTACCCACCCCCCAGAGTGGCTGCTCCCGTAGTCTGCCACTGGCAAACTAGCAGGGGTACCAACTGACTGGTCTTCTCATACTTTGATGGGAAATACTGCATTTGCCCTGGTAGGTTCTTATACAGTTAAATGTTTGCCTGTTCTGTAACTTAGCAGTGAGAACACATTTTCACAAAAGACTTGTACAAGAAATGCGGGAGCTTTATTCATAGCAGCCAAAAACTGGAAATAACCCAGTGCCTTTCAGTAAGAAAGCAGATAAACAAATGGTATAGCCATGCTGTGAAACACTACTCAGCTATTTAAACAGAAAAAACACTGATATGTTCAACCATATACAAAACTGGAATTTCCATACCTGAATTGAGACATAATTGCCTTACCAGTGTAACACCATCTTATATATAAAATAGTATATTTATTTTGCAGACATTTATATATAATTATACTTTCGTCATGTTCTGACTAAAAGTTGTACATGAGCTATATTGTATTATTTATATATAGTACAGTATATTTTAATTTTTTTCCAGATATTAAGGAACGATTCACGAATTATGTGCTTTTGCTAATAGTGTGTCTAAGAAACATGGAGCAGTTTTCTTGGAATCCAGGTACGTAACTCTTAGTAGATACAGTGCCTTCGAATTTTACTCTTGAACCAAAAATCATTCTTTTACATGACTAAAGTGAATATTGCAGAGAATTTCAAAAACTTGAGCTGCTCTGCTCCTAGGGTGTTGGAGATACCTGTTTGGGTAGAAGGGATTGAGCATGTTCCCCGTGGTGTGGTGGGTGGTGGGTGGAATGCCTTACCATGTGAGGTAGTCTTTGGCCCATCATTTCCTATAAACCTCACAGTGTGTCTAGAGCTGTGTACTCCATGGGTGAGTGGATACTGCTGAGCACTGCAGCCTCTTTGTTTCTTTTCTTAACTGTAGTGCCCTGGGGTTATCTAAATGCAGTTGGCTTTTTTTCATTTTCAAGGTTTGCCAGAAGAACTTTTGTTCTTTCTTAACATTTGTCTTTTACTCATTCACTGCCTCTTATTTAGCATTTTGAATAAGGATAAATTGAAAAAAAAATATGATACAAGACAGTACATTTGGTCACTTACACATTTTTAAATCAAGGCTGATAGGAAGTTGTTAAGATTCTATGAATTTTCATTATCTGTTCACGTAGTAGGCATTTCCATAAAGCCAGGCACTGTAGCACACATACAGAGTCCTAAGATAGACATAGGACTCCCAGGCTGATAGTGGAAATCTGCAGGGAATTAGAGCACAGTCTGGCAGTGCTGAGTGAGGTTGGTGGGAAATGGCCATGTCTTATGTAATTGAGAGTTTTTTCATGTCTGTCATTTTTTTTTAAATTTTATTTATTTATTTGATAGAGATCACAAGTAGGCAGAGAGGCAAGCAGAGAGAGAGGGAGAAGCACGCCCCCCACTAAGCAGAGAGACCGATGTGAGGCTCGATCCCAGGACCCTGGGATCATGACCTGAGCCGAAGGCAGAGGCTTTAACCCACTGAGCCACCGAGGTGCCCCCATGTCTGTCATTTTTATGCAACCTCATTCTTAGAACCGAGATTATACTTTGCATTTTATTTATTACCCTCAATGCCGTGCACATCCCAGGCTTTTAATAACTTCTTCTTCATTTATTTTGATTCATTGCTAGTTTTCAGGTACCTGTGAAAAACCAGAAACAGGTATTAAATGAGATATGTGATCTTGGAAATACATTTCCAGAAGTTATTTCCCAGTATCTTTAATTCATAGTGATAAAGAGGGGAGGAGATTATTCAGTTGACTTCAGCACATGTCCCTACTAGCTATTTATTGTCACAATAGGCAGCTATCAAATTAAAGGATTTTATGACAAACCTGGTTAATTAGCCGTCCTACCAGTGTGCCAGCTCCATGAAGGAGGTTGGAGGCTCTGTTCACCTCTTTGTCCTGCCCCTCGAGGGTTTAGCGCAAAGGAAATACAGAATAAAGAGCTGTTGATTGAATTATCCTTTAATTTGATAAAATGTAGCTCTTGTGATAATTGGATGCTAGTTTTGTCTCTGTTATCATTTATTAACAACATTATAGTTAAGCTCTGGAGGTTTCACCTTTTTATGGCAGCCTGTGATATTATGGTTTAAGATGTTCTATTCAGGGGCGCCTGGGTGGCTCAGTGGGTTAAGCCACTGCCTTCGGCTCAGGTCATGATCCCAAGTCCTGGGTTCGAGCCCCACATAGGGCTTTCTGCTCAGCAGGAAGCCTGCTTCCTCCTCTCTCTCTGCCTGCCTCTCTGCTTACTTGTGATTTCTCTCTGTCAAATAAATAAATAAAATCTTAAAAAAAAAAAAAAAAAGATGTTCTATTCATAGTAAGAGATTTAATTGTCTCCTTTTCCCTGTCCTTTTTAGATCACCTCTGGGTGTTGTTTCCAGATGTCTGTATGGTGATTGCATCAGAAACTGCTGTGGATATTGTAAAACATGCCTTTATCACCAAGTTCAATGACATTACCGCAGATGTATGTATTTTAATAAGCAAGCAATTCAGTGTTTAATGTTGACTTCTGTGAAAATTAGTACTGCCACCCTAGAAAACAGTATGGAGGTTCCTCAAAAGGTTAAAAATAGAACTACCCTATGACCCAGCAATTGCACTACTAGGTATTTATCCAGAGGATACAAAAATACTGATTTGAAGGGGCACATGCACCCCAATGTTCATAGCAGCTTTATAAGTAATAGCCAGATTAGGGAAAGAGCCACAGATGTCCATCGACTGATAAATGGATAAAGAAGGTGCACACACAAATGCACACATCAAAAAGAATGAAATCTTTCAGTGACAATGGATGGAACTAGAGTGTGTTATACTAAGCAAGACAAGTCAGAGGAAGACAAATACCAGATGATTTCATTCATATGTGGAATTTAAGAAACAAAGCAGTTGAACATAGGGAAAGGGAAGGAAAAATAAGATAGAAACCGAGAGGAAGGTAAACTGAGGGTTGCTAGAAGGGAGGTCGGTGGAGGATGGGATAAGTGAGTGATGGGTATTAAAGAGGGCACTGTTGGGATGAGCACTGGGTGTTACATGTAAGTGATGAATCACTAAATTCTGCTCCTGAAACTAATACAAGAGTATGTGTTAACTCACTTGAATTTAAATTAAAAAAAAACAAAAAATAGTAATTATGGAAAGTAATATTAATATAAAAAGTAATATTAATATTATTTAAGTAATGTTGACTTCTGCTTAATATTATAAAGATGTAAAATGAAGCTATGTTTATTCCATTTATTAATATAAGAGTACTGTGTTGAAGTTAGAATTACAGTTTTAAATTTTTAAAAATTGTTACACTACAGAAAGTATGTTATTTAAATACTGAACAGTCCTGGTTCCATACTTTTTTGTGGAAGTATAGTTTGGGTAATATTTCAGGTCGGAGTAGAATGTCTCTAACTCAGAATCATGATAAATTGTTAATACTATCATAGTCTGTGTACTTAAAAAACTTCTAAAAATCACATTGTTTCTTTTTAAGCATAGACTATCAAACCTTTTCTCTCTGGCTAGATTTTTTAAGTATTTTGTATTTAAAAATTGATTTTTTTTTTCTGTGATTATAGATTTCTGAAAAGTTGTAGAAGACAAGAGCCTTATATTTTTTGGTGAAAGCACTTAGGAGATTTGCTTTATGTTTCAACCATCGTTCTGTGGAGTTTCCACAAATAGATTTGAAATCTAATGTGGTTGCAATTGCTAGAATATGATTTGATTAAGAGTTTCTGAATGCTTTCATAAACTTAAATAAGATTTTGTACTCTTTTGTAAAGCACTGATCAAGTAATTTCACTGTTGACTCTCTTGGTTTCCTCAGTACAAAATGGTTGGCTTTCCATGGGATCATTTTCTCATTATCTGAAGGCAAAATTAATAAACTTGATTCAAGTACTTAGTGCAGTTTTAGTGAAATGACAGTTTCCAGTGCCTTTGTAAATGTTACCTCTTCGAACTCAGTTTTACATCTTGCTTAGCACCCATTGTTTGAATGATACATCATTATCATAATAATAATTTTTTAAACTGTGCATTTAAAATTTAAAGATTATTTTATATGTATTATACTACTTAAAATAACCATTCTTCCCCAGATTCTAAACTCTCAGGATCATAATCATTGACTATTTATCCGTCTTTGAAAAAAAATCTTCAAAAAGCTTGTGAACATAACAGTTGGGGCTGAGGCTGTTTTACCTTTACTGTAGGAAAACAGAGAAGCACTATCCAGATGTCTGCTTGGCCATCAGCACCTTTTCCCTGGTTAATTATTAAACGTTTTCACCTACAAAGTCAATTAAGTCTTTGTACATTATACATTGCACTATATCACTTAGTATTTCACTTTTATTTGTCTTTAGGTCTACAGTGAATATAGAGCCAGCCTTGCTTTTGACCTTGTTAGCAGTCGACAGAAAAATGTAAGCATTATATTGAATACATAGTACAAAATTACCTGAACAATGGTTTAATTTAGCGAGGAATATTGGTTAAGGGAAAGTTGCATAAACTGCAACTTCCTACTTATCTCTATTCTCGACACTATGTTTGTAACTTAGTAAAATAATGACAGTACTTAATATTAAATACGGTGTGATTTCTGTAGCATATTAACTGTTATACAACTTTGGATTTAGAACTTCTTAATGAACATTTAGATTTCCACATTTTACTCAATTACATAATAGTTGCTGGGTTCTCTTTTTGTGCATAGCCTCACCTGTTGAGAACATCTGCTGGTGGTAAGTGGAAGTGAACTTTTTCGATGCCGTAAATCCTTCTCTCCTTTCTCTGTGCAGGCATATACTGATTACAGTGACTCTGTGGCACGGAGGATGGGGTTCATCCCTCTCCCACTGGCTGTTCTAGTAAGTTCATACTTTTTTTGCTTTTCTACAGTGAGATAGCTGTTATAATAAAGTATTAACAAACGGATTATCGAGAAGTTTATTTCAGACAGACCTGATACAAAAACTAAAGGTAAATGACTTGGAAGGAAATTTTAAGTTATGGTATTATTCTTTTGGATTTTGAGCTGTCCAACAGATGAGTAATTTTAACAGATAGTTTATGTAATGGCTTTCCTAGTAATGAGAGTACTCATTTTTGCTTATTCATTTGGCAGAGATTTTTCTTTTTGAATGGAAATGTCTAGTGTAGGCATTGGTGCGACCACTGTAGCATGTATTAGCGGAAGTATAAGAAGTCTATCCAACATTTCTAAAAGGCAGTTTGACGGTATTATACTTTGATGCAGTACTTGGAGTTCTAGGGATTTATCCTAAGAAAATAGTTATAAAAAGCACACAATGATTTATAGGCAAGATTATGCATTGCAGTGGCATTTATAATAGTAGAAATTTGAAAGTCATGAAATAGGTTAAATAAATTTTGGTATACTCAAATGAAGACATAGTCTCTATCCATTATAGTCACTTTTTACAATTTTTCCAGAGTTTTTACAATGAAAATTTTTACTGTTATACTCAGAAAAAATATGTATACATATTAAATATTAGCACTGAAATGTATTAAATCAATCCAAAAAATAGTCACCAACTTTGAATATTTAAATGAATTGCTCAGAACAGCCTTGCAAAAAGTTACTAGCCACAGCAGGCCATAATAATGTTTGTTAATTAAGATTTGCTGGCCGTACCTGTATTTGATTATGTTCCTCATTGGTTACCTAGTCTCACATCAAAACAAATGCAATCGTCTTTTTGCCAAAGGACATCTAGAGTTCCCAGGTAGATGCAGTGTCATGGAAGCCAACTAGCATGTATAAAGAAGTTGCAAGTGATACCAACTGTATCTAGCCCAGCATGCCTGACCTTTTTTAAAGGCTGGGAGATTAGTAGATTTAATGTTATGTAAATTTCATTGTGACTCTCCAGACAACCACATCCTAAATGTTTTCAATTCTATTAGTAACTTGTTTGTTATATAATAATATAGCTTTCTTTTTCTGGGAAAAGGAGCTCCTAGAATTTTGGAAAAACAGAATATTTTAAAGAGTAAAATTGTTAAAACAATTGATAAAATGTTAAATCTTTCTACATTTGTTACCTACAACTGGAAACATGATACATATACTATAAGGATAAACCTAGGTTGCCTGAGTTTTTATTTTTAAAGGATTGGTTAAATGATTGGATTTAAATGTGGCACTGGTTTGCCAAATAATAACTAGTAGTAATTTATTTGCCAGAAAACTCTATTCATAATTAGTATGGATTTTCTTTTTTTTTTTTTTTTAAGATTTTATTTATTTATTTGACAGAGAGAGATCACAAGTAGACAGAGAGGCAGGCAGAGAGAGAGAGAGAGGGAAGCAGGCTCCCTGCTGAGCAGAGAGCCCGACGCGGGCCTCGATCCCAGGACCCTGAGATCATGACCTGAGCCGAAGGCAGCAGCTTAACCCACTGAGCCACCCAGGCGCCCTAGTATGGATTTTCTAATTTAGCATTTTTAAAATTTTTCTCTGGCCTTTGTTTTATTCCTTAAATGAGTTTTTATGATTGATGTACCACAAGATTTAAGTTTAGCTAATAATTGATTAGTGAAATGCTTTTGGAGAACCTCCCGCATTTTCAGAGGGGATCGTGCAGTTAGGCAGTGATCCAGCAGGTCTGCTCCTGTAGCACTTTACTCATAGAGCTCCAAAGTGACCCCGTAGCTTTGGCAGCCATCTAGGAGCCTTGAGGAATACTCCGAGGCCTCTTTAAGGCTCACAAGTGGCAGTGTTTCTCCCTTAAATGAAATCATATCCAGGAAAAGTAAAAGAAATGATATATTAATGTCTCATGGAAATTAAGCTTTGGACATATGTACCATAAAATTACTTAATAACATATTAGATAAAAATGAAATCATTTAAGCCTTGAATGCAGCAGTTGGCTTGTCTTTCTTATTAATCAGTAAAATCCTAGAGCCACATTAACTTCTGTCCCAAATACTTGTACAGCAGGTTATCTCTGCATTAGAGCCTGTGACAGAGACAAGGACTTCCATATCAGTCTTCTTGTAGTGGACCTGTAGTGAACATGTGGCAGTTTCCTTGATCTCTACCCAGTTGTTCTTTTACTAAAAGCATTTGTAAAATATGGTTTAAAATGTGTCTTATGGTATTTATTTAAGACATTCTAGTGGAGTTCCACTTGATAATAGCAACATTGCTGGATAAGGCCCATTATTTTCCCAGACTTTCCATTTCCATGTGGTAGCCCCCCTAGACCCTGAGATGCAGACACATTATTGAGCCGAACCTGTAATGTATAAATATTTTCCAGTGACAGACCCACAAGATTTATTCAGCACACTTCCAGGGACAATGCTGTAATATTACTCATTTTTTTTTAACAGTACAAAGCTCCTAAGGCTCCCTTTTCTCTCTCTTTCCCATAAGTCACTGTGGGTTCCTAAAAAGAGTTAAGGAAAGACAGAGCAAGAATAAAGGAAGTGCTCACTATGTGGTTTTAGCTCTGATGGGCACACACGCAGCAAGATGGATTTATTTGTATTTTCCAGAGTGATTTTTCATTTTAAAAAAATCAGCTGATTTGCATCTCTGTGGGGTACAACTAAATGTCTCATTAATGAACCTAGATATAGTGCTTGACTTCAGAGAGTCAGCAAGCAGCTGAACGTGACATTCACCGCAGGAATCCTAAATTTGCCTGAACAAGTCTACCTCAGAAGTTTTCATAAGCAGCCAGATGTTCATACAAATTGAAAAACCTAGGACTACTTGCTTGGATTTAAACAAAGCCCACAGGAGTATAACTAAAATGTTGAAATCAGCATGGAGAAGTCTTTATTTAAATATTAACTAATAATTCTGTGGTTATATGTTTTGTTTGTGTGTTTTTTGTTTGTTTTGATTTGTTTCTGGCTAGCTCATCAGAGTTGTAACAAGCTCAATTAAGGTGCAAGGAATCCTGTCTTATGCCTGTGTCATACTCTTCTATTTGGGGTAAGATTAACTATTCTTTTTTTTTTTTTTTTAAAGATTTTATTTATTTATTTGACAGAGAGAGATCACAAGTAGACAGAGAGGCAGGCAGAGAGAGAGAGAGAGAGAGAGAGAGGGAAGCAGGCTCCCTGCTGAGCAGAGAGCCCGATGCGGGACTCGATCCCAGGACCCTGAGATCATGACCTGAGCCGAAGGCAGCGGCTTAACCCACTGAGCCACCCAGGCGCCCCAGATTAACTATTCTTGAATATGTTTTTGGTTGTACAATAAAGTATATATGCAAGATATAATGGAAGTTAATTGCAACCAAATCACCCTCCACCTATTCTCACTGACCCAGGGCTCCCTTAACAACATGTACCTCCAGATTTGTTCGTGACTTGGTGAGAGTCAGTGAAATATGCTGCTGTTTGGTATTAGTATTAATAGCACTTTAGATTTTATTTTAATCTTCAGCAAAATCAGTTAAAGCTCTTTCTGCTTAGGATTTCAGTTGCACTCCTATTTCCTTTCACAATAAAATCTGTCATTACAATCAGACATTTTCCTATGTTTAAAAACATCTTTAACTCAGTGAATCCATGGGGCTCTCCCCAACGAGGTTTTGCCCAGGTTCTAGGAGTCAGGTTGCCCCCCTTGCCATCAGACCTCTGTCCCTGCATTATCTCCCAACCCACATCATCAGTCCCTTGATTGGTGGCTGTGGTTTGACACTGAGCACTTGGGGAATTGTGTTGAGGCAGGGAGTCCAGGGCCTTGATTTCTCCTAGAGCCTGCCCCTTCTTCATACTACAGGGACTGACTCACAGATTCTAAAGCTCAAGGAACCACACACCTCTCTCAGTTTGACATTTAATACCGTGAGATCCTGCTTCTCTGGTGCAGATGCTCACATAGCGCTCCAAAGTTCTTGGCTTTGTGCGTTGCTCATCAAGGGCTGTTGCTGTAATTGCTCTCATCTTTATTTAGCAAAATATTGTTGTGTTTTTCTTTTGACCTAAACTAGGAAGTAAAGCATGTGTATGCAATATTGAAAAACTTTTGTTTAGTTACAGTTGTGTGTGTGTAATTCACCAAAGTGGACATGCTTTAATCTGAAAGACTGAAAATTCACATCCCCTCTCCCCACACCTCATCACTGTTCCCCTTGATAGTCCATGGAGGCCCAGCTGCTCACCGACCTTTCTACTCCACTCATTTCTCCTTATTACTTTATATCAAGGTAGTGCCCAAATTATCCTCCCCTCCTTCAAAATCTTTCCCAGACTGCCTTTTCCCTGAAGCCTCCTTTATTCTCTGACCTCACCATCCCAGGACTCTCTCTTGAGTGTGGACAAGTCAGATTTCAGTTGGGCCTTCTGGCACACAGTGCTGGACTGTCTCCCCACTGCCCCGGGTTCCATTTCTTTCCCCGCAGACTTGCCATGGCTGACCTGCAGGAGGAAGGCCAGCGGCCTCTGCCCTCCTCCTGTGGCCAGCATGCCTCAGTGAGCACTTGCTAGGCACCAGGCACTGGTCCCGGGGCAAGACCAAGGCCATGGCTTTGTGGCACTGAAATTCTAGTGGAAAAGTAGGCAACAACTAGAAAAGCAAATCTGTAAGGTGACAGTTTGTAGTAATTATCAGGAGAAAAATAGGGTCGTGTAAGGAGATCGAGAACAGCTGAAATACCTGCCTTCCAGCCCCTCTGGTGAGCTGGTGTTCAGTGGAGACCAGATGGAGAGAGAGCAAGCCATGCATACACCGGGGAGGATAGCAGGTTCAGCAGGAGGTGACATAGGACAGGCCGGACAGGAGCAGCAGCAGGGAACCCGGTGTCCAGAGCACAGTGGTCCAGACCAAACGTTACAGAAGGGACTCGGCAGCCCTCAGAAGGGCTCAGGTTCTGGCTGAGGGAAGGAGGAAACCCTGGAGGCTTCCAAGCAGAAGAGGGCTAGGTCCAGCTGGCTTCCGTCCAGGACCACTCTGGCGGCTGTGTGGAGAATGGCCTGGAGTGCGGCAAGAGAAGAAGCAGACCTCAGGCCAAGTCAGGAAGCGGTTACGGGTCTCCTGGGGACAGGGGACTATGGCAGCCACTCCAGTGGTAGCAGTTGGAGTGCTAACACTTTGTCAGCTGGTGCATATGTTGAAAGTAGAGCCAGACAGGACTTGTGGGTGAATGATGGGATGTGAGGTGTAAGGGAACCAAAGGAATCAAGTATGATTGCAGGGTTTGGGGCCCAGGGAATGAGGGTAACGGAATTGCCATTCTGCTATAGGGCAGCCTATGAGAAATACAGGCAGGTGTGGTTTTGTGGAGTTTTCTTTCGTGTTTTGGAAGGTTGGGTTGGAATCAAGAGTTCAGGCTTGGCTTTAGTAAGTTTGAAATCTTGTTAGATATCCCCAAGGCAGAATGAGGAAAGCAAGGAAGGTATAAGTAAGGAGTTCCGAGCATAGTTGGGTCTGAGGGTAAATTGGGGAGTGTTTTGCATGTGAAAATCCTTAGGGTCGTGGATCCATGTGAGGTCCTCCCTGGATATTTGCTTTCTTAGCTCCTGGAGGGGAGAATCTAGGGGCAATGAAGGAACCCGTTTGCTTCTTTCTTTGACCTCCCTGCCAGGCGCCTCCTTAGCCTCACCCCCACTGATTCTCAGTTTCCTGTCATTGCCAGGATCTCACCTCAGCCATAGAGACAGCAGCCGCCTCTTCATTCACAGTAACACTGTTAGTGGGGTCTGGGGTATCATTTAAGGTCCCCCATACATGAGAAGATACCAACATGAAGGATTGAAGGATATTTTTTCAGAATTTTTTTGCCAGATTTGTATCAGATATCTTAAAATGTCATATACATTTTGGCCCCAGAAATTCCACTTCTGTCATAGCTATCTACACAGTTATCTTAAGGAAATACAGATTTAACCTAAGTTTTCCTAATTAGAAACTTTTAAATAGAAACAAAATACTGGAAATAACCCAAATATGCAGAAATTTAGGGCATTAGTGGGCTTTGTTATATGATAACTCAAACAGTGAAATATTATATTAAAATAATGTCCCTGAGGAACATTAACTGGTAGGGAAAATATTCATAATAATATACTGTTATGTAAAACAACAACAACATTTAATAAAATAGCAAAATTGGTTGACATTGCTGTATTCCAGGTACTATTCTGAGCACTGACTGGAATCATCTCTGGATTTGTGGCTAAGAAATGCACCCAGGTCCACACAGGGTCTAAGCAGTGAGTCAGGATTTGAGCTCCAACACTTGGGCATCCAGAATCTGCCCTGGCCCCAAACTCCAGCCCCTACTACCTTGTAAAATAGACCCCATTCCTAAATAGTGGAAAAAGTACAGATTAGTATAAACTCATCATAAAAATGATCAAAACATAGTATATCAAATGTCACAGTGAGTAACGCTTGACTCTGGGATTAGAAGTTATTTTTTATTCATCTACATTTACAAAATACATTTGTTCTGCAGTGAAAGAATAAATGTTAAATAATTTGGTACCAGGTAAAACTTCTGAGTGGTACAATTTCTTGTTGTAATGAGAACAGAGGAATTGATCAGGCATTTTCCCTTGATGTAAAGAAGCCTCACTAGAAACTGGCCCATCCCAGACTTTGGCCTCTGGCTTCCAGGCCCCCACTCCTCACCTGGCCCCGTGCCCTCTCGTTAGCAGTGGTAGGAGATGGCGTTCACGGTGATTGAGATGAATTCCAACTGTGGTTTGTTTTTTTCTGGTTTTAGGTTGATATCCCTGAAAGTACTTAACAGCATCGTGCTTTTGGGGAAATCATGCCAGTATGTGAAGGAGGCCAAGATGGAAGAAAAGTTGTTTAATCCCCCTCCAGCCAGCGCACCAGGCAAACCACCTAATAAATCACAGAACAAATGTAAACCCGCTCAAGGTACATCTGGTTCCTTCCATCACTTGTATGAATCATTTTCCAAAGAGTTAATGATCTGAATTTTCTTAGTAAATCACCATTTGGTCAGTTTCACAATGCTTTCAAGAATTGATTTCACTTTGCTGAGTTGTTTTTAATGTTTATATTTTAGATCTCATCACAGATACATCTAATGCAGTGCTCTGAGTTTTTACATTTATTCCTTGTCTAGGAGTTGATCCTTGAGCGCCTGCTACACGGCAGGCCCAGGGGATACAGCAGCCGGAAAGAAAGGCAGCACTGATTCTGACTTGTTGGGGAGACAGGGAGGAAGTGAGGGGGCAGTCATGCTGTAGAAAAAACTAAAGCCAGGTCTGGAAAGGGAATGTGACTGGGAGTCTGGAGCTCCCCCAGCTAAGGAAAGGGCACCTTCCCAGGAAGACCACCAGCAGCATGTGCCAAGGCCCAGGGTGGAAACCAGCATGTGCTGGGCATGCCGAGGGACCACAAAGGCCAGGTGGCTGGTGTGGACCCACCCCATGGGAGAGGGACTGGAGAAGGAGTCAGAGAGGCCCCCTTACTGCCATGCAGACTGTGGCTTTTACTGTGTGGGAAGGATCTGTTTCACGGGTGGGAAGTGCATTTCAGACAAGGGTCTCAGTGTCCGTGTAGAGTGCTTTGGAGATCAGACCACAGTCCAGACACCATTCAGGAAGGTGTTGCAGAAGGAGTAACTTGATCCAGCTGACGGTTTTTTTTTTTGTTTTTTTGGTTTTTTTTCAAGGATTTTATTTATTTATTTCACAGACAGAGATCACAAGTAGGCAGAAAGGCAGACAGATAGAGAGAGAGGTGGAAGCAGGCTCCCTGCAGAGCACAGAGCCCGATGTGGGGCTCGATCCCAGGACACTGGGACCATGACCTGAGCCGAAGGCAGAGGCTTTAACCCACTGAGCCACCCAGGTGCCCTCCAGCTGACGTTTTAAAAGGATCACTCTCCAGCTTTATGGAAAGGAAACTCAAGGAGAGTGAGCCCAGAGACAGAGGCCAGCTGGGAGGTTGCCTGGCTCAGAATGGGGCTTAGTGGTGTGAGTAGGGAGAGCTGGCCAGATTCCAGGTAGATCTGGATTTGCTGATGAGGTTTCACAATGGGAGAGACAGAGTGAGGGGTGATTGTAGGGTTGCTGGCCTGGAAGATTGGGAGGAAGAAGTGGAACACTGATTTAGTTTTTGTCATTTAATGGCAGTTCCTTGTCTGTTCCATATCTGTTCTTGTGACTTTTCATTTAAATGGCTTCTTTTTAAGTACGTGGAGCCTCTGGGTGCCAGGTAATATACACAATGCTGGAGATACAGAGATAAGAAATCATGCCTGCAGGGCCTCACAGACTGACCAGGGAGGTGGCAAAAGTGGATAATGCAGAGAGGGGAGCCGGTTGTTGACAGGCATGGACGGGCCAGGAGAGGCTCCCTTCCTGGAGGTGGTGATGCCTGAACAAATCTCAAGGGGTAGAAGAAGTGGGTCCAGGTGAAAGGAACTCTGCTTTGGACTTCCCGTAGGTAGAATGCTCAGAGCTGCTAAGGTGTCTACACAGAAGAGGTTGGATGTCCTAGGGTCTGTCTCCCCTTGACGTCCTGATTGTAGCGGCCAGTGCTGACTTTTCGGGCAACAATCATATTAGGACTTGGTCATGCAGGAGGGAGTTTGTTGTATGGGAGTTCTCATCTTCCCAAAATCAGGTAGTGGTGTTAGTTGTGTGATAGGATCCACGTAATAGCCTTTCTGTAAAAGTTTAATCAAACAAATGGCGGAGCCTCAGAGTTTCATTATAAACTATGACTGCTCTACATGCCCCAGGCTATTTGGTGATCACTTGCTTTACCTAAAAGTATGGATGATGGACAGTTCTTTCTATCACTACTCTCTTGGTAAGTTTGTGTATATTATAAGTTGGGGGGAAAATCCTTTTCTAATTAGTTGGATCTGTTTTTCCACAGAAGAAAACCTGTCCGCTTCAGTCACAAGCCAGCCTGTTCATCCAAAGGAAAATGTCATCCCGTTACTTGTGGCAAGCAGTTCTGATCAGTTTCTGACCACTCCAGATGGCGATGAGAAGGACATAACACAGGAAAGCTCTGAATTAAAGCACAGATCCTCAAAGAAAGATTTGTTAGAGGTAGACAGGTTCACAATCTGTGGAAACCGAATCGACTGAACTCTGCGGCCTCTTGTGCCCAAGATGCAGAGTCCCGGGACAGGAGATGCTCTGCTCCCAGGACGGACAGATGCAAAAAAATGGCACTTAAATATTTATTTAAAAACTTAAATTATTAATGGAAAGCGAATCTTAATATCTTTCTTCCAGTAATGGGGTTTGGCTGTCGCTCAAGCCGCAGAAAAGCAGCGGCCTCCAGACTGGACTCTGGAAACCTGACTGGTTGGAGGAGCCCCTCCTACTCGGCAGGGAGCAGTCACCCCCGGGCCTCACGGGCGAAACGTCAGAATCACTCTGCTTCGTCAGTCCTCGCTTCCAGAACATCGAATTTTGCCTCAAGGCTTCTTCAGTACAAGGATATACCTGGAAAACTGTGAAGCTTTTCCCATGACATTACCTTTCCAGTCCCGTACTATTTTCACAAACAGTTTTCAAACTGTATTTCATCTGCCAAAGCATTAAAAAAAAGTAATTAAACTTAAGATAAATGTTCTTACCACCAGAATAATCCTTGAAGATGTATCTGAATTAATCAGAATAAAAGGCTACCTAAAATAATTCATGATGAATAATAGCATTTTATAGGAAAAAACCCTAAGCCAGTTTATTTAAAAAATATTCATTACTGAAGGTTGCATCACGGAGAAAATGTTTCATAATTTTTCAGTTTACTTTTTGAAGCAAAATGTGAGCTGTGTATTGTTCCATTGCAATGGATAAAATAGAAATACCCTTACAAAAAGGCACTTTTTTATACTGAAAAAGCAGAGCAGTGTTAACTTTAATGTATAGTTAACTGGTTTCACTTTAAAACTAATTGCTTCATAAATTGTTACGGTTAAAAGGATTTGGTGTTGAATGGGCTGAAGAACTGTCAGTGTACAAAATCCAAAGGTGTCAACTTTAACAGAGTTTTTTTTAAAGTGAATACTCTAAATGGTTTGGGCAGCGTCTTGCTTGGACTTAAAAACACGGGAGTCCTGCTGAGTGGAGCGTCCGTGGCGGTGCCTGTGTTGGGGGCTGCGTGTTTGGGCTGCGAGCGCGGCGTTGGGGTTGCAGGGGATGAGGGGTGTGTGTTTGGACGCTGGGAACAGCAACCAAAAGGTGCTTTTTGGTTTTGTTTGAGATCAAGATTTCTGTTTTGCTTAATTACTAGTTTGTGGCCCACATCATGGGCCAAGTCATTTCCCACCACAGTTTTATCTTGAGAAGCCTTTCTGCATTTTCATAAAAATGTTATAGCGTCTCATTTCAAAATGTGCGGATGTTGCTGTTCACTGTCATTTCCTTTGATGTTTTCATGCTGAAGTTCAGCTCTTGTGCTGACACTTCAGGCATATGATATGCAGAAGGTAAATTTTAGGGGATCCATCTCTTTCCTGGGTGAAATACAATGCACGCTTTAATGTTTTGGCTTCTTTGGCTTCTGTATAAATACAGAAGTGAATCTTAATGTTTTGCATTAACTAACGAAATAGGAAGATTAATGTTCACGTAGGGTAAAAGAGGATATCGTACCGAAATGCTTTTGTGAAACCAGGAAGTATTTTGAGTTAAAAATGAAAAGACTCGTGTTTTGTGTATGTTTCAACAGAGTCCCATTTTAGAATTCTTGTATCCATCTCCTCTTCACCACCAAAAGGAACAGTGTCCACATGAATGGACTAGTTTAGGAGAAACTTTGCCAAATGTAGCCCTGATCAGAGCAAGAATATGATTTGGGTATATCTGTCAATTCAGCTTGAATTTATCCTGTTACTATTGTGCTGTCATTTTCGGAAGATTTCATTTCCTTTGCAGAATCTGTTGGGAGTTTGGAATGATGTTCATTTCTTCTGTTAAAATGGCATTCAGTACTAATTTTATAAGTGCATCTTGTGTGAAACTCAATAAATTCAATTTTGTAATCTTTTTTAAAAAGGTCACTGAATTTATTTTAATAATGTTTACTGTTATATTTGCTTACGTAAATTTCCCACTCTGTAATAAGAATTTACTTCTAATTTACAACTGACAAGTCTGTCTAATTTGAATTCTTCTCTCGGTCTTAATGGTGGCAAAATGTTGGATTTTTGTCCTGGTGAGGGAAAGGCTGGTACTTGATCAAAGACCATTTCCTGTCTCTCAGCCAATGGAGGCACTTGGATTTGACAAGTGTTTTGAGTGTCACACAATGTGTTTTTCACATCTGAGAGTCGAGTTCAAGACAGAACTTTGCTTTTTAAAAAAAAATTTTTAAGCACAACATTGGTCAGATTCTAATTAGCTTTTCCTTTGGAACAGGAGCATAAACCTCAAGTATCATTCAGGATCTTGTCCAGATTTTTTAGTACTTTGTACTTGTGTACTTTGGCCACTGTTGAAACTGTGTACTCATTATAATATGTATACATGGAAGAAATGTGTTGTAATTAGATCCCCAAAACATTTCTGCCACTGCTGCTAACTCAGCAGAGGAGAGTATTAGTTCGCAAAGTCATTTAAAATCACTGCATTTCGATATTTTTCATTTATCTATTCTTCCAACAGGGATTTATGAATCACCTTATATGTGTCAGGAGGCTTTTCTAAGATGCTGGGATTAGCAGTAAACCCAGCTCCAGCTCTTCTGGGGAAGACCAGTAGTAAACAAGTCAGTAAGACAACATCTCCTGGAGATACATTGCCTAATGACCAGAAGACCTTTTAGGTTTATGTCAGATCTAAAATAAGTATGGTTCTTTAACATTTTATAGAAGTCTGATTTTTTTCCTATTGTATTTTTGTAAAATAAAATATTATGTAGCAGTTTCACAGTACTTCTGTAAGATAGAAATTATATATATATATATGTATATACATATATATATATATATATATTTTTTTTTTTTTGAACTAAAGACTGCCAACCGTCCATCAGAATCTGTTCTGTTCCATAGACAGAGTTTCAGTGGAGCAGTTGGGGATTACATCCCTGAGTCCTTGCTGTTGCTCGTGGGCCTAGAGACATTCCCACCAAGGGATAGAAGTCAAAGGGCTCTATGCCATCATGGACACCCTTCCACCTTCTCTCCCCTTCCCACCAACTGGAACCCAGAGAAGGTGTGGCTTTGCCCCAACCATGCTCTGTGTCCATAGGATGGCAGAGCTGCAGTGGAATGAATCCTGGGTCCCTGAATGCCTTTGTGGGACAGAGTACCCTGTCCACTAGGAGCACTCAGCTTTGACTCTACATGAGGGAGGAATAAACGCCTTTGTTTCTAAATTACTGAATCCAGAAGGTCTGTATCATAGTCTAAATTAATACACTAAGGAATCTGGAAGGGTCTATTTAAAGATCTTCACACAAATGGAGTGAGGTGCTTGACCTCTAAAACACATTCTCCTGAAAACACTCTGGATTCTCATTCGTACTCTGTAGGGGAAAGCTAAAGATGGCTGTGTCCCACTCATTCAGAGGTCAGACTCCCAGCACCCTTGGCCATCTTGAATTGAACCTTGAAATTCGCTCATAAATGGCAAACTCCCATTGGTTCATACACTCTACTGGTCAGATAACGCCTTGCTCCTCATCACTCGGAAGATTGTACAGGAAGAGTGAACGATGGATCTAGTGTAACAGCACAGAGAAGTGAAGCAAAGGAGTGAATATATTAAAAGAGCAGCAAAAATACGGTCATCTGGGACCAGTTTGAGGCAAATGGTTCTGTGTTAAGAGATTGCTCGAAATATTCCTGTGTTAGGTTCAGTGTGATATGTGGCGTTCGTGAGTGCCTGAGACGTTGAGGATGGTTTGGGTCGCATTGAATCTGCTTGAGACCTGTCTACAATTGAGGAGGAAGTTGTTAAGGAAATTGGCATTTCAAGAGGGTTTTAGTGATCTGCAAAGTTGGCTTACAGGAAACAGCTCATGTTCAACAGTGTTTGCTTGTTCAAAATTTCAATAAGAAAAGATAACACATACTGGCAGCTTAGTTAAAGGGCCGTTTAAGCCTGCCTGGTACAGTAAAGGTGTATTGGAAGTTGTTTGATACTTAATGAAAAAGAAGGGTAAGTATCTGCACAGTGTGTTTTGCTCTCAACTTGCAATTTTCTTTTTGGCAGGTGAGGAAGATAAGAGCAGTGGGGGGAGGGGAGTCTTGGGGTACAGGGGGTATCTTTTAAAAAAGACTGGATCAGGGGGCGCCTGGGTGGCTCAGTGGGTTAAGGCCTCTGCCTTCGGCTCAGGTCATGATCCCAGGGTCCTGGGATCGAGCCCCACATCGGGCTCTCTGCTCTACGGGGAGCCTGCTTCCTCCTCTCTCTCTCTGCCTGCCTGTCTGCCTACTTGTGATCTCTGTCTGTCAAATAAATAAATAAAAATCTTTTAAAAAATAAAAATAAATAATAAATAAATAAATAAAATTTTTAAAAAAAGACTGGATCAGGAATTGTAGAATGTACATGCTCCTGAAGGGTGAATTGCCTGTAATTATTTTTAGTAAGCATATTCTATTTCATTTTAGATATGTCTGCATAAGAATGCAAACACTTGGGAAATCGCTATAATATCAAGGTTAACCAGATAGAGTGAAATACAAGAAAAATGCATAAATATCTTGTAGGGCTTGATTTAACACATATTAATTCCACAGTCACTGTGGAAAGCACAGATGTAAATAAGCTCTGCTCTGCTCTAAGGTCCAGTGGGCAGACTGATAGTTGAACTGGCTTGGCAATTCTAGTCCCGTGAACTACGTGCTGCCGTAAACATGGGTACTGGTTGCAGAACACCTAACTCAGACTGCTTCCCAGCATCTGTCTTATATGGTTCCTAGCATGTGCAGGTGACCAGTAAATATTTATTGGATGATTAAACATGGGAACCATTATGGAGAACGTGCCCTTGGACTGCTTGAAAAAGAGTAAAAATGCGATGGGGTAAGAGGTAAAGGAAGGCCGAGCCAGGCAGGGATGAAGGAGGAAAGCACAGCATGGCCTCACATGCCTGAGAATCTGTCGAGTGCCAGCCATCATGCTGAGAATACGAGCAGGATCTTCAATCTAAGGTGGGGGACAGTGGAGAAGGAGGCAGGGGCTAGATCTGGAGAGTTTTGAATGCCTTACCAAGAATCTTGGGCTTGATCCTGTAGGCAATGGGGAGAACTTACATGCACTCTTCAGTTGGATCATTGGAGCTATCAAATGAGAGGATAAATGGGAAAAAAAAGGGAAAAGGCTACTTATAAACTATAAAGGGTTAGGTAACTTGTCCGAGGTTGCACAGGTAGCCCATATCAGAACAGAAAGTTAAACCCCTTCCCTAATTGAGTAGCCTGAGGTCATTGCTACTTTTGGGAGGAGATAGAAACAGACCAGGAGACCCTGCGACCATGGCCATTCCCGCTATAGGAACAGGACATACCAGATGTAGGGTTTGGTGACCTTTCGGATGTTGGGTGTCTTAAGATGTTTGCCCCTCTGGGAAGCTGGGGGAGGGCCAGCGGGCTGTGTGGGGTTGGAAGCAGGGACTTGTGCACTGCAAACCTGCTTATCTGTAGATCAGGCTTGATGATACCCACTTCCTGGGATTGTTGGGACGAGTAAGAGTGTGTCTGACACGGGGTCAGGGTGGCTCAGTCGGTCAAGCATCCAACTCTTGATCTCAGCTCAGGTCATGATCTCAAGGTGATGAGATCGAGCCCCTCATCAGGTGTGGAGCCTGCTTGAGATTCTCTCTCCCTCTGCCCCTCCCCCTCAAGAGTGCATCTGACTCTCAAGTTGTAAATGATATAGCACTGTGCAAATCTTAATTGTTGACCCCCATCACCTGAGGCCTCACAGCCTAGATAAGTGGTCCTCAAAGTGTGGTCCGACCAGCAGCATCCCATCACCTGCAGACATGTTAGAAATGCAGACTATTCTCTGCCCCCTAGGCCTGCTGAACAGAAACTCTGGGACTGGGGCCCGACAATCTGTTTTTACAGCTCTGCTGGTGATTCACAAGCTTGTTAAAGCTTGAAAACCCAATCCTAGAGCCATCACTTTCTAAGATCTAGATCTCAGAATTAGGGGGCCCAGAACAACCCTATCTGCACTTTCCAAGGTAAAGACTGAAGAGACTAAAACAGAATTTTGGTCTTAAGCAGATACCTCCAATTTATTGAAAATGTGTATTTTACTGCTGTCACTCACTCAAGGCCAAGCGGCCTGATAAGACTGAGCAGGGTTAGAAGCAGGGGCTTCTAGATCTTCCTCAAACCTTGCTTGGCATTCTTCTGCCGACTACACCCTCAAAGTTCAGCCCCCACCCCCCGGCACTAGAATCTTCCAGATGAGTCATGCAAAAATCACAAAGCACTGGACTAACATATCACAGGAGACTCCAAAATTTGATCACCAAAGCTGAGGAAGAGAGGACACACAGTCCACTAAATGGTGCCCCTGAGCTCCAAACTCTTCGTGGCAGACTCACTTGATGGAGGACCCCCCCTGTCCGAGGAGCTGGCCACACAGTGGACAGGGCACACTGGGTCCCTCCTTTGGAAGCTTCCATTCCAATATTCCAGTGAAGAAACCAGACAATAAACACGAGGACGGCTGAGGATTTGCAGAAAGGAACGGGGACCATAAAGAAAACAAGGTAATGAGCAAGGGGCAGGATGCCGTCTTGAAATCTGGTGGCCCACACAAGAAGGTCCCTCTGTGTCAGCTGCAGTCAGAGCTAGAAGGAACCTACTTTAGGCAGAGAGCAGCAAGTTCAAAGCTGCTGCCACAAGAGTGAGCAGGCTGAACTCCGTCAACAGGAGGGACTTCGGCAGAGTTGGAGGACACGAGGCTGGGGTCCAGGTCATCCAAGCCCAGGGACAGGAGTTAGGGTAGTACTGGTCCAAGGAACAGATGAGGAGTTAGGGTATTGCTTTTTTTCTGATTTGGGTTGCAGCATGGCCAGCATGGAATCAGGGAGACTGGAGAGGGGGCTGTTTTGAATGGAGTACCCTGGGCTCGGGCAGGCCTAGCGTCATCCCAGGGCTGGGCCAGGAGCCCCTCAGACTGACCTCTCTTGGTCTTCCCCCTGGGAAGGGCAAAGCAGCAGCACGTCTGCAGGAACCTCTAAACCTCCCCTGGCGATGCAGGAACAGAACAGAGGATTCAGCCTAGACACGAGCCCCTCATTTCTTCCATGCTGACACTGCCAAGCAGAGCAAGTCCTTCTTTGTCTGATTCTGCTTCCCTTTGGGTGATCGCTGTGATGAGTGGCCTTCAGACATGCTTCCCTGCAGAAATGACTCCCTGGGGCAGCCTGGACGGCTCACTGGCCTGTGATAGAAACTATATTTCCTTTAGGGGACATAGAAGAGAGCACGGAGGGCCCCATACGAAGGAGGAGGAAACTGGGCTCAGCTCTCCTGGGTTGGACCTGGGAAGGGAAGGAGCTGTTGGCAGGTGAAGGAAAGCCATGCGCTCTCAGATTCTGTCCACCTTTAATTGGAAAATACAGCAGGAAAGAGCATGACTTTCCCTTATGAATATAATGGAGGTACGTGCACTGTTCATTTTCCCTCAAACATAGCATGTTAAGAGGTGGCCTAGGTCCCAGACTGATGGCAGTTTTGCCTGGAAGGGGTCTCACAGGGCACCCAAACTCTCCCCCAGGGGCAAGCTGCCTTCTCCTGCACCCTTGATAGGTTGTCATCTCACTGGGACATGAAAGAACAATGATAATAATAGTAGTAATAGTATAGTAATAGTAGTAATTTTAAAAGCAGCACCTATTAGACATCTACAGTAAACCATCAAACAAAGCCTATTAATTCGTATCTCCTTTAATCTGCACAATGTCCCTGAAAATTCCCCATTTTACAGATGTGGAAACCAAGGCTAGGAGGCTCTTTTTTCAAGTCGCCCGGCTAGAGAGGAACAGAGCCAAGATTTACCAGATCCCGTGGTGGCAGAATCGTTGGCCCTTCCCCAGTCCACGGAGCACAGACCTCAGCACAGCCCTACATGACAGCTCTTAGCAACACACACAAGATTTATTTCTTACATCAAAGAGTTTTCTTTGGGGTTTTCCACAAAGAATATCATGTTATCTGCAAAAAGTGAGAGTTTAACTTCTTCTTTGCTGATTCGAATGCATTTTATTTCTTTTTGTTGTCTGATTGCTGAGGCTAGGACTTCTAGTACTGTGTTGAATAGCAGTGGTGATAGTGGACATCCCTGCCGTGTTTCTGACCTCAGGGGAAAAGCTCTCAGTTTTCCCCCATTAAGAATAATATTTACTGTGGGTTTTCATATATGGCTCTTATGATATTGAGGTATGTGGAGAGTTGTTTTTTTTTTAAGATTTTATTTATTTATTTGACAGAGAGACAGTGAGAGAGAAAACACAAGCAGGGGGAGTGAGAGAGGGAGAAGCAGGTCTCCTGCTGAGCACGGAGTCCAGTGTGGGACTTGATCCCAGGACCCAAGGATCATGACCTGAGCCAAAGGCAGACACTTAAGCCAGCAGAGCCACATCAGCACCCCCATGCGATGGAGAGTTATAATCAGGAAAGGATGCTTTACTTTGTCAAATGCTTTTTTTCTTTTTTTCTTTTTTTTTTTTTTTTGCTTCTTTGAGAGGATCATATGCCTCTTGTCCTTTCTTTTATAAATGTAGTGCATAACAGTGATTGATTTGCAGATGTTAAACCACCCTTGCAGGCCAGGAATAAATTCCACTTGGTTGTGGTGAATAATCCTTTTAATGTGCTGTTGCATTCTATTGGCTAGTATTTTGGTGAGAATTTTTACATCCCTGTTCATCAGGGATATTGGTCTGTAATTCTCCTTTCCGGTGGGGTCTTTGCCTGGTTTTTAATGCACAGAGAGGGGAACCCTCTTATACTATTAAGAATGCAAGTGGTACAGCCACTCTGGAAAACAGCATGGAGATTTCTCAAAAATTTGAAAATAGAGCTACCCTACAACCCAGCAACTACATTACTGGGTATCTACCCCGAAGATACAAACATACTGATCTGAAGGGGCATATTTAGAGCAGCAATGTCCACAATAGCCAGACTGTGGAAAGAGCCCAGATGTCCATCGACAGAGGAATAGATAAAGAAGATGTGGTATATATACACAATGGAATACTATGCAGTCATCAAAAACTGAAACTTGCCATTTGCAACGACATGAATGGAACTAGAAAGTATTATGCTAAGCTAAATAAGTCGATCAGAGAAAGACAATTGTCATATGATCTCACTCGTGTGGAATTTAAGAAACAAAAGAGAGGATTATAGGGGAAGGGAAGGAAAAATAAGACAACATGAAATCAGAGAGGGAGATAAACCATAAGAGACTCTAAATCATAGGAAACAAACTGAGAGTTGCTGGAGGTGAGGTGAGTAGGGGGATGGTGTAACTGGGTGATGGGCATTAAGGAGGGCACGTGATGTAATGAGCACTGGGTGTTACTTAAGACTGATGAATTGGGGCCCTGAGTGGTTCAGCTGGTTAAGTATCTGCCTTCTGCTCAGGCTATGATCCCAGAGTCCCGGATAGAGCCCCGAATCAGGCTCCCTGCCCAGCGAAGAGTCTGCTTCTCCCTCTACCCGTCACCCCACTCTTGTGCTCTCTCTCTCTCTCAAATAAATAAAATCTTTTCTAAAAAAATTTTAATAAGACTGATGAATCACTGAATTCTACCTCTGAGACTAGTAATACACTATATGTTAATTAATTGAATTTAAATGTTTAAAAAAAGGAGTTTCCGAACAAAAGTATGCTAAACCGATTTTCCATTCCTTCTGACCTCCTTTGGTTCACATTTTCCAGACTCTCAAATGATTCTAATCCTCCCTAGATTGGCGTTGCTGAGTGCTATTTTTAGAATTTGGATTATGAATGGATTGTTCTGGTTCCGCTTATTGCCAAATCACCTTTTTCTTCTCCCTACTGAATCATGACAAGGTATAACAATGAGAACATATGTGATGACTGACACTTTTCAAATCGTCGTTCCTTGGCTTCCCATTCTCCCCTGCAATGTGTGTACAATAGGGATTGAGATGTCCATGTGCCAACCAGGAAACCAGATAACCCTGATTTTCCAGGCGCTCGGATGCCATCCATGCCTGGACCAAAGGGGAGAGCTCCCCACCATGTACCAGGCACGTGCTTGCAAAACATATGGTCATAGGTGCCCAGGACAGTGGGACCCCTGCTAAGAAGGGAGGGTGGAGAAAGGATCTCCTTCCTGGGTCCAGCAATGGCAAATACCACTCACTTTAGAAGTCTTTTATTTTTCATCTTCAAGCAATATGCATTCATTGCTGGAAAGTCAGAAGACTATTAAGAAAAAGACAGGGAGAGAGAGAAATACCTGTAATTTTACCATTTAACTTGGTGCATGTTCTTTCAAACTGTTTCTGCAAAAAGACACACAGAGATAGGTTTCCACATTTAAATATATTTCAAATACACTCCACATGCTGATTTGAAACATGCTTCATTTCCTTCACATGTGGTGGGAATTCTTCCATACAACAATTTAAAATATTTTCAATGCATGCATAGAATTCCATATATAGCCATATCATCGTTCCTTTAATCAACTCCTTTTTGTTACACATTTGTCTGACTACTTCCTTAGGATAAATTCCTAGAGCTGGAATTACTTGGGCAAAGGCTGCAAATCACTTATGATGTGTTGTCACAAAATTACCTTCCAGAGGCATACATTGTATGAATATTTTCACCAGCCCTGGAGTGGAGGACTGTCCTAATCCTTGCCAACTTTACAAGTGTTTTAAAAAGGGTACCTAGTTTTAAGCACGTGATTAAATATTTTTAATATATTTATTAGATATTTTTCATTTTGGTGACATGCATATTCATATCTTTAGTTTTTCTTTTTGGCGTTAGCTAGACATAGGGCAGGGGTATGGGGACCTGCGAGGCTCCTGATTGCCCTACACCAGTGTTTTACAACATTTTGAATAGTAAACTTTAACCAAACAATGCCTACCTTTACTCGGATTTTTTCAAATATTTTCTACTTATATATTTTTTAAAGATTTTATTTATTTATTTGATAGATCACAAGTAGGCAGAGAGGCAGGCAGAGAGAGAGGAGGAAGCAGGCTCCCTGCTAGCAGACAGCCTGATGCGGGGCTCGGTCCCAGGACCCTAGGATCATGACCTGAGCCGAAGGCAGAGGCTTAACCCACTGAGCCACCCAGGTGCCCCTCTACTTCTATTTATTAAGTGTCAGTCATACCATACTAAATTGATTCCTTCTTGTGATGGATGGTGTCCCAAAGATTGGAAAACTGGCTTAGACCCAACATCACCTGATTCATCATCATCAGCTGCCTGAATTTACTGGCCCTGAACAGAGTCAGGGTTTTATTAGCAAAGAATACAAGGGAGGTAGACATCAGGCAGACACATAACAGTCACCATCAGACCTTACAGGGTGAGCCAGGTATAGGCAGGTGAAGACCAGGAGAGCCCTGGTGAGAGTGAAGGTAAGGGCAGGATAAGCGTGCCTGCACCTAGCACCATGTCGGCTGGGCCCGGGGATGTGTGGAAGGAGGCTGGCTGGAAAAGCTGGCTGAGCCTGGCCTATCACGGAGGGCCTTGGCTGCCAGGCTCCAGAAGAACCTCTTCAGGGAGGGAGTGTCTTAGTATCTTAGTGTGGGCTACTATAACAAAATGAGTATAGACTGGAGTTCAGGAGGCTGAAAGTCCCAAGTCAGTGTGTTGGCACCTCTGCTATCTGATGAGTGCCCCTTTCCTGGCTTGCAGATGGCGGGGTTCTGGTATCCTGGCCTGGTGGAGAGCAGAGGGAGAGTAAGCAACCTCGCTGCGGCCTCTGCCCTTAAGAGAACCGTGATGGTTCATTTCATGTGCACCTTGACTGGGCTCTGGGACCTAGGCAGCTGGAAAAGCATTGCTTCTGGGTGTGTCTGTGAGAGTGTTCCTGGAAGACATTAGTGTCGATTCGGGAGGCTAAGTAGACTTGTGGATGGACATCACCAAATCCCTGCACCAGCCACATGCAGCAAAAAGGTAAAGGAACGGGGAGTTCCCTCTCTCCTGGAGCTTCCGTGTCAGACCCCGAACCTCTTGGTGCCTCTGAGACTTAAAATCAACCAGATTCTCTGTCCTCCAGGCTCGTCCTCAGACCGAATTAGAGCCTTGGCTCCCCTCACTCTCCAGCTGGGAGAGCAGACTGTGGGCTTTGAGCCCTCCATTACCACGTATGCCAAATCCCCTAGGAGACCTGCTCTTACCCATAACTGTTTATCTCCTGTGGGCTCTCTTTCTGAAGAACCCTGACCAGTCCAGGTACCAATCCCATTCATGAGGCTCCACCCCCATAACCTAATCACCTCCCATAGGCCCTACCTCGGGGGTAGGATTTTGACAGGCAAATTTGGGGGAGGTTATCCGTGGGCTGGAGTGCTCAGATGCCTAGCAGCCTTTCCTACCAGGATTCATTTCTTCAGCAACAGGCTGACCCTACTCAGGGCTCCTCCCCAGACACACTCGGGTTTCAAGTGTTTGCATTTTTTTCCTCCGGTGGACTACATTTTCCTAATGTCTTTTCAAGTGTACCATTGTTACTAAAGCTCCCCCCGCCGCGGGGCTCTCTCTAAACTCATCACCTGGCGGTCTCGCTAAGTGGCTTGGGACAACTGTGTCCTGCAGAACAGGAGTCATCTGCGATGGGCCCACGGTGCACAGAGCATCTGATGAATGTGACCGGCCTCTGGGACATAGCACTAAGCACTTCTCTCCACCGTTGCCCCAACAAGCTGACGACCCAGGAACTGGGTATGAAGTGACCCCCGAGCTGTCTACACTGGACACAGAATTCCCTCCCACCAAAAGGGTTCTGCTCGCGTTTTTTTGGTGTTCAGAAATAAAGCATCTTCGTTTTCACCAAGGATTCTTCCCCATCCAGTCGGAGTTGTGCATCCCCAAGTCTCCTGATACTGACTTTCGTGAACGTCCCCGCTCCTGTCAGATGGGCAGGCCAGCCTCTTTGTCATAAAGGTGAAGTCGGACAGGAGGGATCTCAGTCCTGTGACACCCTCGTGACTGGCTTACACTTGAAGAGCAGAGATTATCCAACTGGTTATCACAGACCCGCAAAAGTAGGAACAGACATAGCTCACTTTATTGCACTTTGCTTTATTATGTTTCATAGATACTGTGTGTTTTTTTTTTTAAGATTTTATTTATTTATTTGAGAGAGAGCGAGCACAAACAAGGGAAGGGGCAGAGAGAGAAACAGCAGCCTCCCTACTGAGCATGGAGCCTGGCCATGCAGGCTCCATCCCAGGGCCCTGGGACAGTAACCTGAGCAGAAAGCAGACGTTTAACTGACTGAGCCACCCAGGCACCCCTGTGTTTTTATTTATTTATTATTTTTTTACAAATTAAAGGTTTGTGGTGACCCTGCCTCTACCAAGCTTATCAGCACCATTTTCCAAAACATTTGCTCACTTTGTGTGTCTGTGTCACATTTTGGTAATCCTCACAATATTTCAAAAGTTTTCTTTTCTTTTCTTTTTTTAAAGATTTTATTTATTTGACAGAGAGAGAGAGACAGAGAACACAAACAGGAGAGGGGAAAGCAGACCTCCTGCTGAGCAGAGAGCCTGATGTGGGGCTTGATCCCAGGACCCTGGGATCCTGACCTGAGCTGAAGGCACACGCTTGACCAACTGAGCCACCCAGGCCCTCCTCAGATGTCTTCATTATGTTTGTTATAGTTATGTGATTATGACTTACTGAAAGCTCAGATGATGGTTAGCACTTTTTGGCAATAAAATGTTTTTTAATTAAGGTGTACACATTTTTTAGACATAATGCTGTTGCACACTTAATAGACTACAACATAATATAAATATCACTTTTATATGCACTGGGAGACAGACAAAAATCATTTGACTTGCTTTATTGTGATACTCACTTTACTGCAGTGGTCTGGAATGAATCCCTGCAAAGGAATCTTCCTGAAAGCTAATCTCAACTCTTTAACCTCCATTCACTCACTCATTCATTCATTCAACAAGTTAAGAGGGAAGAAGAATCCCAAAGAATCACTTTCACTGCCTTGCATTGCCTGTATGAAAAGGCCTCCTGAAACTCAGTGAGGCATTTATTAGAATGGACGCTGTCCTCTCTCTGCTTCTATGTGCTACTTTGAGTCCTGGTTGGAAAACGATGGTCTGTAAAGGCTTAAGGAACACAGAGACAAAAATCTCCCCTCTCTGATAAAACTGGGCTCCACAGGCCTGGTAGCCAAGAGAAATGATCGCGCTTTGATGGACCTAATATTTTCTAGACTGTGTTCTCATCAATTACCCTGTTTAATGGTTGAAGTAGGTTTAATAATACTCATCTCTCAGCAAAGGAAAACATGGCCTGGGAAGGTTAGATAATGTGCCCTGGGTGACACCTGTGGCTGGTGATGGAGATGGGAGGCACCCAAGTGCAGGTCTCTGACCTGCAGCTTTGGGGGTGTCCTACCACACCCCCAAGGAGAGCACCCTGCTGTCACTGCAAATTAAATCACTGTCATGTCCTAATTAAAATGACATTAATTAGCTGTCACTTTAACACTGATGACCCGATAGTGCTGTCGTCTTTCCTCCACAGAAGTCCTTTTACTTCCAACTATTTAATTAGGCATCAGATAATCCCCCCTAGCAAGCTGCTGACCTGATTTGAAAAGCCGAGGCTGTATCTTGGTGTGGAAATAGGATCCCAACTGGGAGTTAGAATCTTCTCTCCACGCACTCCATCTAGACTCGCAAAGGCAGCCTCCTGAGCCCTGGGTTTCATCCTGGAGTAGGGCCATTTTCCCTCTCCGCTGTTTTGATCAAATGACAAGCTTCTAGGTTTAAGGAGCCATTTACAACTCTCGAGAGCACTCATACCCTGCTCCGGTGAGCAGTTCCCGTGGGCCCCAGGGGCTATGATTTGTGTTTACGAGTGTTTCTGACCTTGCCAGACCCTACTGAAGTCCTGTAGGTGCTTGAGGTCCGTCACGCCGCCCAGATCGCTTTTGAGCTAGGTCCTGCGGCCGCCTCTCCTCTTGGCAGATAAGACTCAAACTCACAGAGAAGCAGCGAGTACAGAGGAATACAGTAAGGGCAGAAGCAGGATTCAAACCTGGGCAGTCTGACCTTCAGTGCCACTGGGAGCCACAAGGCTGCTTCGCTCCATCTGTAGCCTTCCTGGCCTGAGGACCGTGTGTGCTGGCTGGTGCTGCCCCTAGTGCAGATGGGGCCAGGGAGCCGTTCAGGGGCCGAGCATTTCTGGTGGGCCCTTCCAGAAGGCACGGACATCAGCTGCTTGGGCACAGGGAGCCAGCTGGGCGGAGAATACAACCCACTTCTGTTGCTGGCCTGCTGGATGCCCGCGAGAGGGCGGGAAACTTGCCACACACTGTCTTGACCCTCCCAGCAAAGAGGACCGTCTTCTCTTGGGCTCATAATCGAGGTATCTGTGATCCACAAAGGCCAGGTGAACGCCTGAGATCACTCAGCAGCCATGGAAATGAGAATCCAACCCCGTTTGCTGCTACCAAAGACCGTGCCCTTGAAGCCGAATGAAGAACAGCGGCAGGCAACAATCCCAGCAGGACGGGTGCCTATCATGAAAGACCAGTCCAGGAGCCTGTTGCCAGCTGATGAGACTCCCAGTAGAAACTGGGCTCAGACAGGAGTGAGAGGTTCCTGAGCGAAAACCCCAATAATACCAAGGCCTTTGTTTCTCAAGCCTCAGGGTCCAAGGCACACAGCAGGTGAATATGCCTTCCTTATGGGAGATGTGATGTGCTTGTTTCCAAGAAAAATCAATACTCCCCTTTGACTGGGGTGCTTCCTTCTAGGGCAGGAGCATGGAAGTCAGCTAGTTCCATCCAGCAGGGAGACTGAACCTGGTTCAGAGGGACCCACCCAGGAGACAGGGACGCCCAGCAAAGCCAGACTACACATCAGGGTGGGGGAGGGGGAAGAAAGCATGTCATCCATTAGGAGGATAGAATTGTTCATGGGGCTGGAGCACTGGAAAAAGTGATGAGAAGAGAGCCTGGGGACAGATGGGGACCCTCCAGGAAGCCCTTCTGCATGAGGCATGGTAGTGGTAGGGTTACAGGAATGAAGACAGAAGTCCCACTGCAGCCCCAGCAGTCCCCCACCCCCCAGTGGACCCATCACCTTCCCGGGGGATCAATGGGAGTAGCACCCCTGTGGATCCCTGGGAAGGGACGGCCACCCATGCGGAGAACAGGGGGATCCCAGAGAGTCCCCACCTCTGTGCCAGAGTCGAGTCCACATGCCCCAGGCCACCCTAGTACTCCCCTTCTCACCCTCCCCGGGGTGAGAGGCACACACCCAAAGGATCAAACCAAGGGAGGCCCAGGATCTGGCCACAATTCTTTAGACTCCTCTCCAGAGCTCTGGTGCCCTCAAGGTAGGAGGCAGGAGTGGTGCAGAACGCTCAGGCATGAGGGGGTCAAGGAGGGTGAGGGCCAGGTTGTCCAGGCATGGGGGGGTGGGGTCACTGGGAGTTTGGGGCACAAGGGAGGCTCAGGGGGTTGGGAGGTGCAGAGGGTGGTGTCAGGGGAGTCCAGGGCCCAGAGCATCAGGCTGGAGGGTCTGGGGCCCAGCAGGTCTCACCAGCCAGGTTCTCCTCTCCCAGCACCACTGAAAAAGAGTAGTTCCATTTCTGTGACTCTCCAGCACCTCTGCCCCAGGGGCTGCTCCCAGAGGGACCCCCTCCTGGCTAGCCCATGGTCTCCCCACAACTCAGCCCCTCTCAGAGCAGCACCCAGCACAGCTAAAGCCCAAGTCTATTCGGAAGGGCTGGAGCCCCTGCCTTTGGATGGTAAAATAGTTTACGTCCCATCTTTGGTAGGGCATGGAACTCTCTCTGACAAAAAGGTTCTCCTCCTTTAAAACAATTGAAAACCATACTATTCCACCAAACCACCTCTTTCTATGCCCAAGGTTCTAACTGGGGCTCACAGATGATTTTGACTCAAAAGTAGTTTCAGTTGGGGCCATCAAAAGGTGTTTTAAAAATCTGAAAATTTTCAACAAAAATATCATTTCTGATTTTTTACTTACTCTAGTCCCATCCTCCATGCTCCTGCTCAGCAATCATCTTAAAAAATTAACTGTACTGGATGGAGCAGAAGGAAGCTGGAATTCTCCCAAAACATCATTCGCAAAGACTTGCCATTCTTTGACCTGACTGTGGGCTCCCTAGAAGACCCACCCACTCAAAAGGCTTTTTTTTTTTTTTTTCTTTGAAGTGGGCTCCATGTTGGGTGTGGAATCCAACATAGGGCTTAAACTCATAACCCTGAGATCAAGATCTGAGAGGCAATCAAGAGTCACTCAGCCAACTGAGCCACCCAGGCACCCCAAAAGGCTTGTCCTTATTTAAATGGACTCAGAGTCCACCCAGTATAAAAGTCTGTCCCACTAGGCTAACCGTAATAAAAATAAATAAGTGTTGGCAGAGATGTGGAGAAAATCAGACCTGTCATGCGTTGTTGGTGGGAATGAAAAAATAGCACGAGCGCTAGGCGGAAACAGTCTAGCATATCCCCCAAAACATTAAACACAGAGCTACCAAATGATGCAGCCACTCTCCTGGCCTTCCACCCAAGAGAAACAAAAACATACGTCTGCCTAAAAACCTGGACATGGATCTTCATAGCAGCATTTTCATAATAGCCTAAATTTGGAAACAACCCAACGTCCATCCACATGAAATGGATAGACAAAGTCCCATTCAATGGAAGTTATTCAGCTACAGAAAGGAATGAAGCCCATGGCCTAGATGGGTGAGCCTTAAAAATACAACGCTAAGGGAAAGAAGTCAGACCCAAGGACCACATTCTGTAGGGTTCCATTTCTAGGAAGTGTCCGGAATGGGCGAACCAGAGACAGAAAGTCAATGACTGGTTGCCAGGGCTGGACTGAGGGGAAAAGGGGAGTGGCTGCTAATGGGTATGGAGTTTCTTTCTGGAGTGAGGAAACATTTCTGGAATTAGATAGTGGGGAAGGTTGTATAACTTTGGGACTGGAATAAAAAAAAACACTGAATTTTACACTTCTAAATAGTGACTCCTATGGTATGTGAAAAATCTTAATAAAAGAAAATTTAACCAATTTGCAAATGTCCAAGGAGGACACTGCTATGATTTGTGCTGTATTTTACACCAAATTTCAGCTCCACATTGCATTTTGGATACTGGCCTTCTGTATCTGACATGTCTTCTGACCTTTCGTGACAGAGAGCCAAGACTGCGGAATATTTACTCTGGATTTGAGCAGAGAGAAAGTAAGAGCAGAGGCTGGTTTTAAAGCATTTCAGGAGGAGGCTCGCTGGCTGGCTGGCCATGTCAGCTATCTGGTCTACATACCTACTGACTCTGTACTTGTGCCTAGAGGAGTTAGTAAGGGAACACTTTTACAGTCTAAGCCTAAAAGTCAATGAGGAAATAATGGAAATTGTCGAGTTACAAGAAAAAAGCATGAAGTGTGAAAAATATTTGAAAAGTGTATGACAGCTAGGATATTGCTAAGCAAATCAATAAGAAAAAAGATAAATGGCCCATTGAAAGAAAAAGAAAAGACACATGAAAAATTGATTCTTGAACAAATAAATACATGTAGCCAATAAATATAAAAATACGCAACCTCTCAAGTAACAGGGTCCTGGGATTGAGCCTCGCGTCGGGCTCTCTGCTCCGCGGGGAGCCTGCTTCCTCCTCTCTCTCTGCCTGCCTCTCTGTCTACTTGCCATCTCTGTCTGTCAAATAAATAAATAAAATCTTAAAAAAAAAAAAAAGAAGCAATAATATTGAGGCCATTTTTAGCTCACAGACTACAAAGAACTGTTAATACAGTATGGATGAGGTCATGAGCACTTTCCTGCATTTTTGGTGAGGACTGTTAGCATGAACTTTCTTGAGGGCTATTTAACAAA
Organism: Lutra lutra; assembly: GCF_902655055.1. Lineage (NCBI taxonomy): Eukaryota > Metazoa > Chordata > Mammalia > Carnivora > Mustelidae > Lutra > Lutra lutra. The sequence continues at coordinate 153,148,479 of NC_062279.1, read as the reverse complement.
AGGCATCAAAAAATTAAAAGACACAAAAACTAATCTGGTATGTTTAGGCATCAGAAATGATTAACTATTCAAGTTCTAGAATCAGATAAACCTATGTGTGTTGCCTCGACCATTTACTAGCTGTTTATCTATACGCAAGTCATTTACTATCTCCAAACATCAGTTACTTTATCTGTAACATGAGATTAATTAAAATACCTGCTTCTTAAGGTTCTCTGAGAGTTCATTAATCCAGACATTTGTGAAACACTCAGCTCAGTCACTGGCTTTTACTAAGCATTCAATAAATACTCACTATTTTATTGTCATTAAGAATTTAGTCTAAAAACATGTAATACTTATCACAGTGTTATTTATACTAACACAAATTAAAATGATGTCTGAGAGTGTTTAAATAAATTGTAGTTCATCCACATGATGGATTTTCATGCAGATATCATAAAATGCAATAAAAACTTCATCGACATAGAAAAACGTTTATAGCATATTGGTGAGGAAAAACATTAGGTAAGGAAAAACAGGCTAAACATTGTAACATGAAACTGTTTATATAAAAAGTGTTTACAGAGACTGCAAATACGTGAGTCAAACTGTTGAGTGATCACGTATGTGTGATCAAACTCTTAAGTGATTTCTTTCCCTTACGCAATTTTTAAAGAATAGGCCTTATTTTTTTCTGTTCATATACCTGTCTTTTACTTATTTTTGTTTTTTTCAAGTATAACTAACATACGCTGTTATCATTTCATGTGTAAATATAATGGTTCTATGCATTACTCAGTGCTCGTGATGATAAATGTACTCTTTAATCACCTATTTCCCCACCCACCTCCCCTCTGGCAACCACCAATTTGTTCCCAGTATTTAAGAGTCTGGTGTTTTGTTCTTTTTCCTTGTTCATTTGTTTTGTTTCTTAAACTCCACCTATGAGTGAAATCATATGGTATTTGTCTTTCTCTGACTTATTTATTTCATTAGCATGATATCCTTTAGGTCCATCCATGCCACTGCAGATGGCAAGATTTCATTGTTTTTATGCCTGAGTAATACATATATACCTATATATATTATCTATTCATCGGTGGAGGGACACTTGGGCTGCTTCCATATCTTAGCTACTACAAATAATGCTGCAACAAACATGGGAGTGCATATATCTTTTTGAATTAGTGTTTTCATTTTCTTTGGGTAAATACCAAGTGGTGAAATTATTGGATCATATGGTAGTTCTAGTTTTAGTTTTTTGAGGAACCTCCATACTGTTTTCCACAGTGACTGGACCAGCTTGCATTTCCACCAAATAGGCCTTTAAAAAAAAAAAAAAAGATTCATCTATTTATTTGAGAGAGAGAGAGAGTGCAAATGAGTGCGGGCAGGGGGAGAGCAGAGAGAGAAGGATAAGCAGACTCTGAGCCAAGCACAGAGTCTGACTCGGGACTGGCTCCCAGTACCCTGAGGTCATGATCTGAGCCAAAACCAAGTCAGACGCTTAACCAACGGGGCCACCTAGGTGCCCCAAGTCTTATTTTTTTAAGACAAGTTTTAGGTTCACATCAAAATTGTGCGGAAAGTACAGAGTTCCCATATATCCTCTGGCCCCCAAGATCTCTACCCCTACTATCAACATTTTCCATAGGGTGGCACATTTGTTACAATCAATGATCCTGCACTGACACCCAGTGTCACCCAGAGTCCGTAATTTACATGAGGACACACTCTTGGTGTTGTACACTCTATGGGTTTGGACAGATATATAACAACATGTATCTGTAAGGACCTATTTAGAAACTGTCCCTGCTCCCCTTCCCCCAGGGGATTTACTTGGAGACAAGTCCGGGAAACCAGCTTCAGGTAACAAAGCCCAGATACAAAGGTGGGTCAGGCCAGGTGGAGACATCCGATCAGTGAGGGGGATGCATACTGTCTCCCTGGTTACCAAGGAGTATGGGCCCCGCCTTTTGGGCGCCAATCCAATCAAGGTGTAATAGGCTGGTTCAAATGTCTACTAGGGTCAATTGTAACTCAATTGGTCACCTAGCATCACTGTGGAATTTCCTGTGTGTGTTACAATCTCATTGGCCACCTGTGCGTGGCCAGGCCCGACCGCATGGCCTTTGCCCTTAAAAGCTAGTCTGTGAAACAGAGAAGGGTCACCCTCTCTTGTAAGAGGTGCAGCCCCGAACATTCAGTTTGATTCTTGATGCTTGGCGCAAAATAAAGCTTTGCTTGACCTTCGCTTTGTATCAGTCTTGCTCCTTTAATCACAGACCCATTATTGGGGCATAACAGTATCCACCATTATAGTCCATCCCATCATATGGAACATGATCATATGGATCTCATCATATGGAATATAGTCCATTCCATCATATGGTATAATTTCAGTGCCCTAAAAATCTGCACTCATTCTGTTCATCCCATCCTCTCCCTCCCTCCAACCCCTGGTAACCACTGAACTTTTTACTACCTTTGTAATTTTGTATTTCCCAGAATGTCATCTAGTTAGAATCATACCATGTGTGGCCTTTTCAGATTGGCTTCTTTTACTTAGTAATATGCATTCAAGATTCCCCCATGTCTTTTCATGGCCTGATAGCTCTTCTCCTGTTAGCACAGAAAAATATTCCATGGTCTGGGTGCACTGCTGGTTTATCCATTCACCTCCTGAAGGATGTATTGGTTGCTTCCATGTTCCGGCAATTATAAATAAAGCTGCTATAAACATCCAGGGGCAGGATTTTGTGTGGACATGAGTTTACATGATTTTTTTGTTAACAGCTTTATTTAGATATAATTCAGTATTTTCAAGCTCCATCCATGTGGTGACATGCCTCAGTATTTCATTTCTTACTATTGCTGGATAATGTCCACTGTATGGACAGGCCACATTTTCTTTTTCTCTTCATCATTCAGTGGACATTTGGGGTAATTCCTCCATTTGGCCATTATGACTATTCCTGTTAAGGACACTCACGTACGGGCTCTTGTATAGACACATGTGGGCCAGCACCTCTGTCCCAGAGTCTACTGAAGTTGTGCCCACTAGCCAATCCCAAGCCTGCTAGCAGCACATTCATTTCCTGGAAACTTGGAGAAAGACTGTTGTCCAGATTTCCCCTTACTCCCTCTATCTTCCTACCAACCCAGTACTTCCCTGTGCTGAGCGTCCTGTTTCTAGAGCTTCGTGAGGACAACATACTTCATGACAGGCTCTTCCAGGCCTGGATATCTTGCCATCCCTGATTAAAACAAATCCCAGCTACTCTTTAAACACTCCTGGAGACCTGGTCTAGAGCTCCTCACTCCTCAACAGGCTTCAGGTGATTTTATAAGCACCTAATTCCCTGTACTAAGTGTCTTTTTTGCCTGGAAACTGCCAGAGGGTTCTTGTTTCCTATAGTTAATCCCAATGGTAAAACCACTGATTCCAGGCTGCACAGCTGGCCAGGAACAAAGAACTCAAATGCTGAGCCCTCAGTCAGGAAGGCTGGCTCTATTTACCCCGGAGTTTGTGTCACTATCTACAGTCTCAAAGTTGCCCCCCACTGAAAGCACTTCCCTACCACAGAACATTGCCCTGGCTAGCTAGCCTCCAAGGGAAGCTGTTGCTGGAACAAGGGTTTGGCAAATCCCTTGAAGTCTGGACCATTTCCCCACAGAGACCTGGGCTCCAGATTAGCTTTCAGTCCTTGGAGAAAAGGAATCTGAGACTTCCATGAAGCTAAACTGAGGGTTCCTTCCTTTTACAGAAAAGCCCAGGGGATCGCGGGGAATTCCAGGTGACTTCCTGCTGCCCATTCCCACCCCCCAACTCCCCGGTCTCCTGGAGAGGCAATTTGGCTCCTGCTGAGGTTGAAGTCAGTCAGATATTTCCACCTGTGTGTTTCCTGTGGATTCTCTCCCCGTCTGGGCTCCTTGAGGCAACTTCCCACGTTCAAAGTGTATCTTAGAGCATGTTCTGGTCATATTCAGATAGTAAAAAGATTCCAGTCCAACCTAAGCCAGAACTTTCTTTTCTTTTGTTCATCTCCCTTCCCATTCAAAGCAGTGCCTCTTCCCCCAGTTTAGGCAGGAGAGCATCGAGAATGGGGTATGAGGTGTCCTTCAGTTCATCTTTTTCCTTTCCTCTCCCCCATATGTCTTGCTGTTTAGCTTCTCTGGAATTGGGGGGGAAAGGGTAGGCAGGGGGAGCGGAAGATGTGAAGACAAACCAGTCCTATTGGACTCCTATTGATATATCTGACCACTGGTACCTGCTGAGGCAGATGTCCAGTGGTTGGTCCCTATGTTAATTTCCTAGGGCTTCCATGACAAATTACCACAACTTGGATGGCTCAAATCAATGGAAATGTATTCTCTCACAGTTCTGGAGACTAGAGATCCAAAATCAAGCTTTGGGCAAAGCCACATTCTCTCTCTAATCTTTAAGGGAGGAGCCTTCCTTGGCTCTTCCAGCTTCTGGTGGTTCCAGCAACCCTTGGCTTGTGGCCACATCGCTCTAGTCCCTGCCTCTGTCTTCATATGCCCTGTTCCTCTCTGTGTCTGTGTCTAAGTTTCCCTCTTCCTATAAAGACACTGCTCATGGTGGATGAAGGGCCCATCCTATTCCAGTATGACCTCACCTTAATTAAATACATCAGCCACAACCTCATTTCCATGCAAGGTAATGTTCACAGGTCCTGAGAGTTAGGACTTCATCATATCTATTGGAGGGACACAGTTCAGCCCATAATGGCCCTCTTTCTCTTCTCTCTTTTAGGGAGCACTTTTGTCAGTTGAAAGCTATCCCAATTGCTCACTCCCTCCCCTGTCACCACCTGGGCCCCCTGGCATGTGAGATACCTTCCCTGTCTGACTTCTCATAGCTCCTTTCCATTTCTTTACCTCCTGCCCTATGGTTCACCATGGAGGTTCCTGGCTCCGTAAGCAAGTCCCCTAGGGCAAGGTTTTCACCAGGGTGGTTCTGCACTGATTCCTTCCTTGTCATTCCCTTGGCCACAAGAAGACTCCCACAATTCTGGCCCCATGGGCCTCTGGGAGTGCAAGATACTTCCTTTGCTGTCCTCGATCCTCCTTATGCCTCCAGGACAGCTCCAGGAAAGGGCACGCTACTTGTCACCACGCTCACTGTGCTCTGGTCTTGCGATGGCCCCCTGGCCAGACCACTGGCAGCTCAAGAGACCTTCAGCGCCAAGTCCAAGGCCACCAGCCTGGCCTTCCTGAGCCCTTCACCTCGGGCAAAGTTTCTCTTCTGGCCCCCTCCCCTTTTGGGGATGAGGAGCTCCCCTGTTTCTCTTTCCCCTTGGGAGAAGACGAGAAACACCACAACATTCCCCAAATCTGTGAATTGGCTTTAAAAAATCACCTTTGATGAACCTCTGAACTGCTCCGGCATGTGGAGTGGGGAGCATCAGAGTCATAGATTCGGGCAGATCTGGGCCTTCCTGTGGGGCTGTGTCTACCACCTCCTTTCAGAACACGTGAGAGCCTGTTGCTTTCGACTGGGCGGACTCAGGAACTCTATGAGGACAAGATAAGTCTTAGCTAGCATGCTGGAGATGATGCAGTGCCTCTTTCCCAGTACTCAGTCCCTGACAGTCTTAAAAGTCTGCAAATTCCCGCATCTATTGTCCTAATGCTCTACCATTTCTTTTCTTACTACTAGTAGCGACATTTGCAGCCACAAAGGCTTCCAAAACAGCTGGACTCCTCCAACGCATGCTCTGCAAAAGACAAGCTACTACGTTTTCACTCTGTTTAAGTTACCTTATTGCCTCTCAGGCCCCTGGACAGGATGGGGGGGGATCTGTGCATGTGCAAGTGACATGCGCTGACCACGCCCCCTCTCGTGTCCAGGCATCCTGCAAGAGGGCAACTCCAACCACTTTATTTTGAAGAGAACGTTCCCCAACCCAGACAATCTCTGCCCCTTTGCCCTTCCAGGGTGCGCTTCAGAGCACTTCTCTCTACTGGAATTTATAAGAAATCATGGTTTGTTTCCCTCTTCCCCACTAGGATATAAACTTTGTGAAGCTGGACCTGTCACACTTCCTGCTGCACCCAGGGTTTAGAACAGAGTCCGTCACGTGGTAGATGTAGTGAGTTGAATAGTGCAGATCTGCCACCCCCAAAAGATATGTCCACCAGAACCTACGCACGTGACCTTATTTGGGGAAAGGGCCTTTGCACATATAGTTAAGGATTTGGGGATGAGATAATCCTGGATTAAGATGAGCTCTAAACCTAGGGCAAAGTGTCTTACAAGAGGATGGGAGGAGACACGGGCAACAAGGCCACATCAAGACAGAGGCAGAGTTTAGAGCCCTGCAACCACAAGCCAAGGTCGCCTGGAGCCAGCAGAACCTGGAAGAGGCAGGGAAGGTTCTCCCCAGGATTCTTCAGAGGGACCACATCCTTGTTACCACCTTGATTTTGGACTTCTTGCTTCCAGAACTGTAAAAGAATACATTTCCATTACTTTAAGACACCAAGTTTGTGGCAATTTGTTACAGTAGTCCTGGGAAACTACCATAGGAGGCATTCAGGAAAATGCATGGACACACCTTCCCCTGCAGCAGGATCTAGCCCCTTTCTGTCTTGAGACCCTGGAGTGCCCGCTGCCCTGAGGGGTCACCCCTAAAGGAGGAGTAGGTGTCGGGAATATAGACTGTAACTCCCAGCTCTTCCGCTAAATGTCAGTTCCCTGTCATGGCCTCAGTCTCCCCATTTGGAAGAGATGGTCTCCCAGGTCCCTAGTTTTCTAGGATCCAACAGGAGCACAAAAGAGAGAGACCAAGAAGATTCTCTGAAAGCAGCTCTCTCCAGGCAGCCCTGCTTGCCCTGGGTCTGAGGCCTCAGCTGGCAGAGGGCCCCTAGGAATCCCTCCAGAGCAGGGCACAGTCTGTGTGCCCAGTAGTAGCAGCTGCTCCATGTCTGCGTCCGCCCACCCTCAGGCCCTTGTGGTTACCTGAGTGATAACAAGCTCTCCCAGGGCTCCCCACTGCAGATGGGACCAGCTGGTTGTAGGGACCAGCTGGCTGTAGGGCCGGGGGCGCACTGTCCCCTGGCTAGGAGATAAATCTTGTGCCTCTCAAAGAACTTTGACCTCTAGGTTAGGATTGGGAAGAAGCAATTTAGGGAAGCCACCTCAGTGCTCCAGGCTTGTTTCCATTCAGTGGACGCAGGATACCGCCCGCCCCCCGCGCCCCCCCCACCCCAGTATTGCCACGTCTCCTAGGAAGACTGGCCAGCTTTCCCAACATAGAAAAAGGACACTATTTTTGGAAATTTGTAAAGATCTACTGAAATGTTTCCACAAACTGCCTCTGTGCTCTCCTGAGAACACTGATGGCTGGCCAAGCCTCATTTCAGCAGGCTTATCTGGGTTCTAAAAAATTCACCACCTCAAATATTTGTGCGCATTTCAGCTGGCCTCCATCTCCTAGGCTTTCCAGGGACTGATTCTTCTGGGCGGCTGCCGTTCATTGCGGTCATTCCTGCTCCTTGCCGCTGGGTGAAGCCAAAAGGACACGGGGCTGGGTCATGGGATGTAGTGCCTTGGAATGATCTGTGTGACTTTGGGCAAGTTCCTTAACCTGTCTGGGCCTTGGCTGACTCATGTGGGAAACAGAGATCACAGCATCGTCTCTCCGTACCTCAGAAGACATCAAGAGATCTAGGCAGCTGGGGACTTGAGAAGGGCTTCCCAAGAAAGGGCTTGGGGCACACAGAGAATGGGAAATGGATGGGAAATCTGGGTGGGGAGCCTTTAACCTTGCCCAGAGAGAGTTGCTGCCTTTGCCTCTAGCTTCTGGGAGGTAACCACTGAGCCCTTGGCGTGTTCTGCATGATAGGAGGGTCTCTTTCCCTGGGGCCTCTTGAGCCAAACCAGAGAGTCTACACTAACCTTGTGAACTCTGGTGGGGCCTTGGGCCACACAGTAGGGCCCATCCTCCAGATATGAAGGTCAGCCTCGTGGGCAGGGCAGTCAGCTGTGTCTACATGACTAACACCTATAAAAACTCTGGACGCCAAGGCTTGGGTAAGCACCCCTGGTTGTCAAGACTCAGCATAGTATTGTCACACACGGTTGCTGGGAGAAGGAAGGGCTGCCCATATCTCCACTGGGAGATGACAACAGAACACTTGCTCCTGCCTGGAACTCTCCCAGGCGCTCCTGTCTGCACCCCTTCGTGCTGACTTTTATCTGTGAGCTTTCATGGTGGAAAAGCACAAATGGGAGTATGACAGCCTTGCTGAGCCTCTGAGCGGTCTTGGGGATCCCCCCAGAACTTGCACGTTGGAGAAAGAGCAACATGAAGTTGGCGGGGGGCGGGGGAGAGCGCGTGGATCTGTGGCAGAGATTGCAGGAGCAGTTCCCAAGGAAACGTGGTATGGGACACTAGCCCTAGCTCCCACTGGACACTCCCCACTGTTCTTACTGGACCCTTGCCTCTGCCCTGGTTTCTGGAATCTGACCACCCCAGAGAAGTGTTTCTAAGGATCTTAAGTGCTTATGAGTGATGCAAAAAACCTTGAAATCCTGGGAGAAAGCCTCTGATAGCTAGGCCTGGATCACATGCCTATTCCCTGGTGTTCTGGGGGCTGGGAGTGGGTTTTCTTGGTGGAGGGGCCATGCCTCCCACCTGGACCGATACAGTGGGAAATCCCTCCATCCCTCAAATCGGAAGAGTGATCTAATGCTGAGCAGCCAGAAAAGCTATCCATTCCAAATGACTTGGATGGGTCAGAGCATCTCGAAAAGTCTCTCTGAAATTAGAGAAGGAAAGTGCTTGAGGGCAGGTTGGCCTTTTGGGTGTGCAATCTGTTCAGTCCCACAGCACCTCACACCTGTTTCAGTGCTCTTCTATCCCCATTTTGGAATTCTTCATCGTTTTCAAGCAGGGATCCACATTTTGATATTGCACCAGGCCCTGTAAATTATGTAGCCTGTCCTGCCCAGAAGGCACGGAGCATCATGCAAATGAAGGGCTGGTTATAACCTTTGTTTTACTAGCAAATGGCCCAATCCATCAGAGTTATTTTCACAGCTGCCTCTTATGTTTTTAGGATTTGTTTTGACTCGACTTAGTGAAACCACCATCTGTCCTGCTTATAATAGTCCCTGAGCAACACCCCCGTAGGTACTGAAAGCTTTTTGAACAGCAGAGCTACTCACTTGCCCTGCTACCGCCAACCCCACTTGCCTGAGTCCTTGGTACTTCCACTCTAGATTCGCCAGTTTCCTCTCATGACTTCAAACCGGATGCCCTGCAGAGGCTTCCAAGATGGCTGTCTGCTGGCTGATGGGCATCACCGCAGGATATCATCAGCTCGGACCACACCCACCTCCCCCATCTTGTCCTCCTGCTTCTGCCCATATCACCATCAGCCTTCCAGCATAGCTTGTCTCAAGTCTTTCCTGTGTCCTCATTGTTATCATATTAAGACAGAATCTCTGGGTAGGGGACTGGGCTGCAAAGGTATGCTAAGTTAGCTGAAGCTCCCTAGAGCTAGGGCATGGCTCTCCCATTCCTACCCCCAATCTTCCAGTTTACATGCACCGTCCAGGACTTGATAGCCATCTGTGTATATTGTGATATTTGTTCAGTTGCTGTAACAATAGTCCAAATAATGATGACTCAATCAGGGTAGACGTTTACGGCTCTCTCAGAAGAAAACAGTCTGCATGGATGCAAAGCAAGTCTGGTGGAGCCATTCCATGATAGTCAAGGACCTGGGCCCCTTTTGTCTTGTTGTTCCACATCCGAAATATACTGATTCCACCCTATGGTCCAAAATATCTTCTGAGCTCTAGCAAACATGTCTGTATTCTAGCCAGCAGGAAAGGGTGAGAGCAAGAAGGGCATCCTGGCACCCCGCCCTCCGTCTTTAAGGACAATTTCTAGGTATTAGACATGACATCCTCCTTTCCATTGGCTAGATATCTGAACTGCAAAAGACAGTTTTATTTCACACAGTTATAAACCCACCTAAAGAGGGGATGTTCTATTTCTAAGAAAGTTAGTGTTCGTAGACATCAAGCATCTATCTCTACAGCAGTAACACAAACAAAAGTCTTACGTGGAACTTTCCAGAAAGCTCATTGCAAGGAAGAGAGTGTACCCTTTTGTTTCTTTTTATTTTATTTTATTTTTTTTATTTTTTATTAACATATAATGTATTATTTGTTTCAGGGGTGCAGGTCTGTGGATCACCAGTCTTATACAATTCACAGCACTCACCATAGCACACAGCCTCCCCAGTACCCATCCCCAGCCCCCCACCAGCAACCCTCAGTTTGTTTCCTGAGCCCTTTTGTTTCTTCTATTGTCCCTTGTTCTGGCTGTGAACAGTCCACCTCTAGATTTCATTTACATAAGAAAGAGATAAACATTTGTCTCTTTTAAAGCGCTCTTAATTAATGATTTAGTCATATGTGGGAAAGTACTCCTAAGGTCTGAATGATACAGATGAGAAATGAGTCCCTGATAGGGCAGATGAACTCCGGCTGTGATTTCCCCGCCTTTCTGTGGTTGAGCTTACATAGTCACCAAGAGTGCAGGGGGATCCTTTTAAGAGACTTTAAAAAAGAGAAGCAGGATTTTTGGCAAAAAAAATAAAAGTCAGATTCAGGACTTAGGGTACAGAGGGAAGAGTACTGGGGACCTGAAAATAGCTTGGAAGCTAATATATGAGATTCATTCTGACCCAATTAATATGTGCTTTTAGATGACAAAGAGGTAGACACTTGGCTACATAGCCTCCCAAATGGCAAGGCCAAGTCTGATCATATATGTGAACAAACACTGAGACCAAAGTCAAACTTTTGTGAACCATTAGTTTCTACCCAGGTATTCCAAGTTGCTCAACGAATGAGAAACCCTTCCCTTAAATAGCCAAGGTTAGGGCCATGTCCCAAACCATCCACTTAGCAGGAAATACAGGGTTTTAATAGGCTCATTCCCAGAGGTCCCAGAGGGAGACAAGCATGCTTCAAAATCTGTCCTACGTGTAACTTGTCACTTCAACAACAACCTCTCCACATCTTACTCGTTCCCTGGAGATAGCCTTTTACTATTTTATAACTGCTGTTTTCCTGAGCCTGGCTCCTTCTTCCCCTCATCTCCCTCAGACAACAGCTAAGACCAGGTTCAGATAGTTGATAAATTATTCTTGTAGGTAACATTCTGAAAAAGTGATAAAATAGAAAAGAAGACACTTAGCCAGAATACAAAGTATTATGGCTCCCTAGATCCAGAGGCTAAGTCCCCTGAGGGATCCTACCTCTTACCAACTTGGTTTGCCTTTTCTCCCTGCTAGATCCTGGCATCTTTAGTCTTAAACTAAAAGGCAAGGATCAAATGTAATCTTCAAAAGATTACAACTCTGCCTGTAAGGGAGACATCTGCCTATGGCACTTGGCAACCAGTGGTCTGCAACAGCATGCTTGGAATTTCTTCAGAGGTTCTGGCCTTTTCTGTTGGATGACAGAAGACTTATTACAGGGTCTTTGCAAAATCAGTGTGCAGTCTTTATCAAAAGATTTACGTTTTCGGGGCACCTGGGTGGCTCAGTGGGTTAAGCCTCTGCCTTTGGCCCAGGTCATGATCTCAGGGTCCTGGATTGAGCTCCGAGTTGGGCTCTCTGCTCAGCAGGGAGCCTACTTCCCCCACCCTCTCACCCCCCCACCCCCGTCTGCCTGCCTCTCTGCCAACTTGTCATGCCTCTCTCTCTGTCAAATAAATAAAATCTTAAAAAAAAAAAAAAGATAAAGCTTTCCCTAGAACAATAAGAACACCAGCTTTCAGGTAAAAATAGTGGCTTGTCTCCACTTCTCTGTATTGAAGTTTCAGAACTACTAGAACCAATCTCAGAGCCTCTCATTACAAATATAGAGCATGGTAGACACTGCTGATTGTCTTCTCAGCATCCTTTCTCCCCTCCTTCCTTCCTTCTCACGGTCTGTTTAAGTTCTATATTGAGTGTTCTGGTATATGTAATCAAACTTATTCTAAACTGGTGTGTGTGTGTGTGTGTGTGTGTGTGTGTGTAGCAAATTGTGATCAAATTTCTGTTTCTGGAGAGCGTGATGAAATGGATCTTTCTGCCATAAGGCTACCCCTCCCAGGATGCCCAGTGTACTGGGAGCCAAGCTGACCAGAGGCCATCTCCTAACTAGAACAGACTCAACATTATCAGTAACATTCTCTGAGCCACACAGCAGAGCCAACAAATGTTTGTGGAGGAAATACATGAATAAAGTGTTTCTTGCCATCAGGGTCCATGTAATCTAGTGGAGGAGGTCATAATTAGCACTTATGAGCTGTAGGGTCAAATATGAGCTATAATTAATTACAGCGACCACATATTCAGGATCAAACCCTGCAACAGGAATCCTAAGAAAGCAGGCTTTTCTGATTTTTAAATAGTTTAAATGGAAATTGTACCATGGTATCCAAATTGAAGCTTATCGGGCTGCTTTTCACAACCTCGAGGCCTCCCACCCACGGCAGCCACATGACCCTAAGCCTGGCTGCGACTGCCTCTCCCCTGGTTCTTGCGGTTTCCCTTCCCACCCTCCCCGAGGGGTGCAGGGGTTAGACGTGACCACTGGGTGAGAGAAACACTGTCCTCTGGAGTCCCAATCCAGTGTCATGGATGGGAGCCTTGGGTAGCGAGTGGTCAGGTTGTCTGCTGCTTGAAGGAAGACACCAGGGCACAACTCGAGCCACTGGAGCCAGCTGTGCCTGGGCTGGCCTCTATTCTGTCTGCATTCCTGTGTCAACAACCTTCCCTTTGTGCTGAAAACTCCTTTGGAGCCAGGTTTCTGTCCCTCGCAAACACAAAGGTTCTGACCCACGTTAATTTTCTTTTTTTTTTTTTTTAATTTTATTTATTTATTTGAGAGAGAGACAGCGAGAGAGAGCATGAGTGAGGAGAAGGTCAGAGGGAGAAGCAGACTCCCCGTGGAGCTGGGAGCCTGGTGTGGGACTCGATCCCAGGACTCCAGGATCAAGACCTGAGCTGGAGGCAGTCGCTTAACCAACTGAGCCACCCAGGCGCCCCATAAACGTTAATTTTCTAAGTTCAGTTTCCCCTTCTGCAAATTCAGCTGCCTCTCGGCCTGTTGCAAGGGGTGGATGAATGTTGTGCGTGGCTTTAAAGTATGAAGCACGATAGCCATGGTCAGGAAACCCTCCAAAAGCACTTATCAGCTAGGATGCTTTTGGTTGCTAGAGGTTGAGCATGCAATTAAAATTTACTTACACCATGAAGACTTCAAGTGTCAGCATCACTGGGGAGTTAGAAGTGCAAATTCATGAGCCTCCGTCCAGGCCCACTGAGCCAGAGTTCCTGGGTTATAACAGACACAATGGCTTCAGCCACAAAGGGCTCATTATCTTTTATAACAAGTAGTAGAAAGGTGGCTGGGAGCAGGTTGTCTAAGTTTGCTTGGTCAAGGGCCTGGGTGCCTCCTGCCCTGCAGCTGGGTTCACTGGCATCCACCTCACAGCCACAAGATGGTGGACTGGGCCTCCATTAACGTATCTCTCTCTTGCTCTCTCTCTCTCTCTTTTTTTCTTTTTATGTTGTTGGCCAATATATAGTACATCATTAGTTTTTCACATAGTGTTCAATGATTCATTAGTTGCCTACAACAACCAGCACTCATCACCACACATGCCCTCCTTAATACTCATCACCCAGTTACCCCATCCCACCACCTCCCTCCCCTTCTGCAACCCTCAGTTTGGTTCCCAGAGTTCAAAGTCTCCCGTGGTTTGTCTCCCTCTCTGGCTTTTCCCATTCCATTTTCCATCCCTTCCCCTGGGGTCCTCTGTGCTCCAATAGTGTGTCTTTATAGAATCATGTCCAGGAACAGGGAGGGTATTTCTCCTCACACAGCCTTTTTCATCAGGGTGGAAAGGCTTTCCCCACACCCTGGCGTCTCTGGGACAAGTGCAGCGGGGTCAAGAGCTGCAAAAGCAAGTGTGCTCTGCAGGGATTCGAGCAGCAGTGTGAACCTTGGTCCCTGGGCTCCTCCAAGTTGAATTATTTACGATGCCGTATTGGTCGGCTTGTGTTTTTAATTAGCATCCTGGGAAAAGGCTGCAGCCTTGCAGTCCTCCTGTGGAATCTCAGGGAAAGCTCCACGGCCCATCTGATCGCTTTGGTAACGGGATCAAACACCCACCATTGGGAGCTGGTGCTGTCGCTGGACCAGAAGCCAGACCTGAGATGTCTTCCTTGCTCTGCCAAGCCGGAGGCTTTTGCTCTTCCTCCGGAGGGCTTCCCCTTCTTCAGGCTGAGTGGGGAAACTTCCATGAGATGGTGCACGTAAGGGCAGGCCAGGCCCCTGGCATCTGGCAAGGCATCACCCGAGGCCCCCGGACAGTCTCTGAGCAGGACCTGAGCAGCTCCGGTGGCAGAAACCTGGGCCCTAGAAAGCCTGCTTCCCCAGCTCTGTCTTTTGGCAGCACCGCCTGGGTGTCTCCACTCACGCCAGATCACCAGAGCCACAAGCCAGGTGGGAAGCCAACAGCAGCCCTGGGAAGAGAGGAAGGTGGAATAGAAGCTTGGAACCGCCCAGAGGTAGGGACACTGACCACATGATTCTAAACCCCAGAATACAGGCCTCAGATGCATGGGAGGAGGCGCTGGTGGAGGCTGGAGCAGCACACAAGGCCTTCTGAAAAACCAGCTCTGCCCCTCACTAGGCAGCTGTGTGACCTTGTGTGACCTTGTGCGACCTTAACCCCACGAGGCCTCAGTTTCCTTCTCTGTGAAATGGAGCAATCAGCATCTATTGGCATTCTATATATATTTGCTTTCTCTGCCCTTTTGGCAAGTTACTTGGGCTCCCTGACCCTCGGTTTCTTCCTCTGCAGATACGACAACCCCCACATCACTAAGCTGGGAAAAACCCAGTAGTAGCTGATGTGTCTGTGTTGATGGAACATTCTTTCTGTGGTTCACCCCATTTTCAGCACTTCACAGGTATTATTCCCCCATTTCTCCTCTCAGTAAACCCAAGAAGCAGGTACTATTACATGGGCATTTTGCAGGTGAAGGAATGATACAGATTAAGAATCCAGCACACAGTTGGGGAAGTGGCTCAGATGCTCGTCCACATTTGCATAGGGGTGAAATCAGAGGTTTTTCCCTGAGATGTTAGCAGAGATTGGGAGACACGAGACTAGGAGAGATTTCAAGTTTCTGCATTGGGCTTTTGTCCATTTCCAGGTTTTCCACCAAGACATTGCAACTTTATCACACACAGAAAAGTCTTGACAAAGGTGAAAATATATCAAAACGAAAACCACAGCCCCACCCTTCTCAAGCTGATGCTTGGTGGGCCTTTGTAGGACACCAAGTAGGGGGAGTATCCAGGATAGGTAAGTGCAGGGAGACAGAGGCAGCCTGGGGGTTGCCAGGATCTGGGGGAGTTCGAGAGAGTGGTGCAGGGGGTGGGAATGGGGAGCGACTGCTTACAGAGAACCGTGCTTTGTTTTGAGGGTGCTAAAGGTACACTTCAGGGAATTGTACACTTTAAGATGGTTAGTTTATGTTCTATGAACTTAACCTTAATTTTTAAAAAAGAGGGGGTGGCACCTGGGTGGCTTAGTGGGTTAAGCCTCTGCCTTTGGCTCAGGTCATGATCCCCAGGGTCCTGGGATGGAGCCCCGAATCAGGCTCTCTGCTCAGCAGGGAGCCTGCTTCTCCCTCTCTCTCTCTGCCTGCCTCTCTGCCTACTTGTGATCTCTGTCAAAAAAGAAAAAAAAAAAAAAGGAGAGTGGGATCATACCTGTAGCTCATTCGTGTCTAGTAGTCGGATCTGCTAGAATGACCGTCCCTCCTGCCTCTCTCAGGGCAGGAGCTTCCATTAAGAATCCCTCCTCCTGAGGGTTTTCGGACCCCTTGGGGAGAGGCCAGCACCCTGTTGTGGGCCCCACTGTTCCCTGGAGAAAAAGAGTATTTATCAGGCCCCTTGGAGCCTGGAGAGTCTTTTCTAGATGACAGCCTTGTCCTTCCTACTTTGTTCTGCTCCACAGTGTCCTCTGCACTGGTCCTGGTATGGCTCCTCAGGACCCAGCAGTGTGGGGAAGTATGAGGGCTGATTGAATGTTGGCCCCTGTTCTGGAACTAATCATTGTTCTTTACCCGTGATGTCATCATTCTAGGTAAATCCCCCCCACCCATAAGCACCCTCTGTCCTTTGAATCTGACCCCCTGAGTCTCTCTAAGCACAAAACTAGAAAGTCGATTTCATAGGGTTAACAAGATAGAAATGGGGTAGTAGGATTTGGTGACCCCTAAGCAATCTTATAACCTGGACTTTTCTCCTTCCTCTGCTGCCTCTTGGAAGATGATTCCACAAAAGCCAGCCAGGCATGGTGGTCACTTGGGACTTGCTTTGTGGTCTGGGAGCCTCGGTGGCGAGACCATCTGATTCCTGATTTGTTCAACAACTGGGAAACCAAGTTGGTGAGGCAGCCCTGAAGGAGAGAGGGCTCAGAAGGGCCAACTCCAGATAGTTTAGAAGGTCTGACTGTGTTTACATTTGTCCCTTCTTCCCTCGTACTAATAGCAAGTGCTCAGTAATGATCTCCTGATTAATTCTATGGAGAGACGACACAAGCTTGACTCTCGGCTCTATCACTAACTACCTGGGTGACTTTGGGCCATGGCTTTGCTTCCTGGAGCCTTGCTTTCCTTCAGAGCAGCCTGTGCTTCCCCCCGGTGTGGACAGGCTGAGATGGGTGAATGACTGGCAGACCCCTTCGAGGACTTCAGTTAACTCAGAGACTCGATGGGACAACGCCAGTGTGGGAAAGGGGACAGCCACCCAGAGCCACACATTTTCTCTTTCAAAAAATTCCTGCAACCACCTTATTTACTTTCCCAAAGGTAAACTCCCCGGTTTAAGATAAGGAAATGTACTGTTGGGCCTTTCTTCCCTTCTGGCTGCCGCGAATCAGAATGCTTCAGAGAAAGAGAGAATGAGAAGCACTGTCCCTCCCTCCCTGGCATCCAGGGAGATGACTGTCACCATTGCTACCTAACCACAGAAGGGCAGTGAGTAATCATAATTACAGACAAAGCCCTCTGTGCTTACAGCATAAGGGTGCAGCCTGTTCCGGGTGTGGGGAAACCCCAGAGCTCCTGAACACCCCACTGGCCCCAAGAAGAGGAGTTTGGTGCCATGGGAGAGGCTTGTCCAGATGTCCTTGAAAGATCTGTGAGAGCACAAGTCATGCTGGATTAGGACTCATGCTAAAGATCTCTTCTTAACTAATTACACCTGCAAAGATCTTAACCTCCTCATAAGGTCACAGTGTGAGGTCCTAAGGTAAGGGCTCCAACATGGATTTTGGGGGGACACAGTTTAACCCATAACAGGGGGGCTGTGATAATGACCAGAGATCAGGGATAAGGAGTGCTCATAAATGTGTTCCCTTTATGGCAAGGGGGAGCCTTGCTCTCAGGGTCACATCTAATGTCCTCATCTTGCTTGGGCAGTAGAAGAGTCTTACAGGACTCTTACTTGGTGGTTTCTACCATATTCCAGATGATTCCATGTACACTCTTAGATGGACATGTGCTGCCAGCTCAGCATAAAATGCCATAATGGTCCAGAAACCAGGTTCTGCGGGTCCTTCCAGACCTGGTTTCCTCTTCCTTAAGTTTCAGGCCTCTTGGCTTACCAAGCTGTCCAGTGTGGTAGCCGAAACCCCAGGCCCAGAAGCAGAGTGGTCTGCCGTCCAGTTCCCCCCTCTATTCCTCAGCCATGGCATTTTGCCAAGTCTCTTCCCCGAAGGAATCAAGAAAATGAATCTTTGCATCTGGAGTATAGTACAATCTTGAATTCAGTTTATCAATGTCACGTATGCAATATCGCTCTACACACCTTTGCTACAAGGCAAGTTTTTTTTTTCTTCTCTTCTTCTGGACAGCTCATCCAGGCCCCATTCCTTTTGTGTTTGAATTTGGACCACTTCTCTGTACCATTTATTTTAGTACATATCCTGCAAACAGAGCAAAAGTCCCTCAGCCCAAGGCACAATGGGTAAAAGGAGGCATGTCCTCACCCTGAGAGCAGCAGGTCGTCAGGACCTCCCCAATAAGCCCACCACAACCGTTGGGCCAAAGATCCAGCTTCTGCCCAGGGAGGGCTGAGCCTCACAGGCAGAAGGTGGGGCAAGAAGGCATCCCTCCAGGCTTCCTGGTTCCCCCTGTGGTGGGCTGGTGGGCAGAGATGACCAGATGGGAGTTCCTGCTGCAAGCAGCTCAGGGGCAGACCGAGTCCAGGGGCACCAGGTAGGGCTGTGAGGAACCCTCACGTGGGAATATATGAGACCTCTGGATGACACTGAAGGGACAGTGCTCTGATGTGTCTAAGCTGGGGTTGCAAGCCCCTGGGGGTGCTGAGCAGGGTCTCCCAGATGGGAGTGGACACTCTCAGTGTCAATCAGGTGGGAAGAGAAGGATGCTGGGACAGGAAGTAGCTTGGAAGGCGGGCCTTAAACTGGTGAGGAGTTGCCATCTTCTTCTCTATGGGCCCCCCTGTGGGGACTTGGACCCGGGGTAGGAAAGAGGGGTGCCAAGTGCTGGAGGGTGGCGACGGCTGCCTGGGAACACATTGAGCCAAGCAGGGGATAGCCTGGGTGGCCTTGAGGGTTCTGGAAGCAGTCTTGTTAGTGGCAGTTGTCAGTTATTCTGTTTATGTCCTTTCAATGCTCCCAAGATTCCCTATAAAGTCTTGCTAAACAGTCCAGCACAGTCTTAGCTGGGCTGGGACAAATTGAGGGAAAGTTCTATGTCCAGGGTTGGGTCGGAGAGAGTAAAGAATGGGCAGGGTCTTGGACGTCATGGGTGTGATGACACCAGGGAGACCCTGGAAGGAAAGGGGAGTCTCAGGGGTGAGACTGTCATGGCCCTCCCATGGTAGACCACCTCCCCCCTGCTACCAACCCTGGAGAACAAAAGTGAGGATTTGATGAGGACACTGGTGGGGAAGGCACCCTTCTCCGTGGGCTTCCTTTCCCAAGACTGGTCTCCAGGACTGTGTGCTAGGCTGCATCTGGGTTGGGGTCCTGTCAGGGCAGAGGGAATCAGCAAGAGCCAAGAGAATCTGTCCAGGAGGACCAAGTTCAGAGCAGGATCAGGGGCGAGTTCGAGTCTGAGTTTAGAAACCTTCCTCTGTGTCTTCAAACCTCTTTGGCCCCATTTCTAATACTGCATAGAAATCACCCAGGCTCTTTACTGTTCCATTAGCACCTGAAGCAGCTCCATATCTGGGCCTTTGCACCTGCTATACTTCTCCCAGAAACCCTCTTCTCACAGATACTCACTTCAGTCTTGACTCACATATCACCTCAGAGAGATGTCCCTGAGCACTCCATGGAAAACAGAAACTTTTGTCTCTCCCTACCCCTTGTCTTACTTCACAGCACTACTTGCCTAAAATTAAATTCTACGAGACATATATTTGTTTATCTGACTGCTGTCCCTTTGATCTGGTACAATGTAAACCCCATGAAGGCAAGAAATGTGTGTTTGCTCACCATTAACTTCCAAGGGCCTCAGGCCCTGGCACTAGTCAATACTCAATAAATACTCGCTGAGTCAATGATTAATGGTGATTAATGTCTGCTGAGCTTCGACTAGAGTTCCAAGACTTGCTTTTAGGGAGTGTCAGGCCCCTTCAAGGGATGGGAACATGGCAGAGACAATTCTGACAACACAGTTCTTTCCACTGAGTTGTTAGACATGGCGTCCACATCTGTCTATCCACTGCCTGAGCTTCTCCCCTGAGGAGACCCAGAACTCTGCAGGACTCTCCCCCACGCCACACATGTTTCTCCAACCTTGCCTTTGCTTCTGCTATAATGACTCACAGTGTTCTTTCTCTGTTCTCTGCTTTCTAAAACCTGGCTCCTCCTTCAGACCAGAACTATCCATCCTTCAAGGACTAGCTTGAGGCTCTTGAAGCTTGTTGTAAAATCACACCAGGTAACATGAATATTCCTTTCCCTTAGAACCCAGAGCTCTTTCTTTACACTGCAGTCAAAGCAGTTTTCACAGTCTGGAGTAATTAGGACACAGCAGGTCTCTGACCTCCTTATGAAACAGTGGGATCCATAAAGCTATGGACAGAGTATTGGTATTTCTCATACTTGCCCTGTAAGTGCTCAGTTAATGTTTGCTTAATTGAATAAAGTTGACATTATTCTCTGAGAATTGTCTGGGGGGAAAGAAGTAAATTTAAATACGCACTGTGCTAATAAATGCCATCACATACTTTATTTTCCAAAGTATTTATTTCCAAAACACAGCAGTCTTACTGCATAGAGGTATTACCATTTCTGTTTTATAAATGAGGATCAGAGACATTGTGTGAGCTGCCCTGGGTCACACAGCTAGTAAGATACAGAACCAGGGTTTAAAGTCAAGAAAATAAATAAAATAAATTAAATTAAATTAAATAAAAAATAAAGTCAAGAAGAGAGGCAAAATCTCTACTTATATAAAGACAAAATAGCTTATAGCCAGTTAAATTATTTTAATCCTTATACATTCATAGAATTCCAGGAGATGACATCACTAGACATAAATAGGCATGGATTTGTAAACCTGATTATAATATGCCAAAGGTAAATAAAAACAGTATAGCCTTTTCCCACAAGGATGAAAATAACTTTATATTGTATTCTTTTTGTGCAAGGAGACTCTGAACTACATAGGCACCTGCCCCAGACAAATCAAAACAATTGGCTACAATGAGGTCCCATAAATTTAATTCACATTTTTCCAGAGGCCAGAACAACTCCTGTAGCTCAGCCAGGGCTTAAAAAGGCAAGAGAGGTATTTATAGCAACAATAACAGCTGATTGTAAGAATTTGTTTGCCAATTAAATTTATTCTAGGAAATCTTATAATTACCGAGCTCTGCAGCTAGCACATTGGGCTCATCAGCTGAAACCACCGTTTAAAATGGGTATTTTTAAAACCACCATTGAAGCTAAGAATAGAAAAATTAGAGAGTTGCCCTGGAGTGTTATCTCGGGGCAAATTTAGCTCACTGAATTTAGCTCAGTCCCTGAAGAAATAAGACTTTACAGTTGATTACATGAAATTAAAAAAAAAAAAAAACTATCCATAAAAAAGCATGTTTCCAAATAATGCACTCTGCTGTTTATTGGAACTTACCAGAACATGACAATTGTCCTTTAAAACATTTCTATGAACTTCTTAAATGAAATACTTCCAGAGTGAACAGTAATGCTTTTCTTTTTTTTTTTTTTAATTTTTATTTTTTCAGCATAACAATATTCATTATTTTTGCACCACACCCAGTGCTCTATGCAATCCGTGCCCTCTACAATACCCACCACCTGGTGCCCCCAACCTCCCACCCCCCACCCCTTCAAAATTCTCAGATCGTTTTTCAGAGTCCATAGTCTCTCATGGTTCACCTCCCCTTCCAATTTCCCTCAACTCCCTTCTCCTCTCCATCTCCCCTTGTCCTCCATGCTATTTGTTATGCTCCACAAATAAGTGAAACCATATGATAATTGACTCTCTCTGCTTGACTTATTTCACTCAGCATAATCTCTTCCAGTCCCGTCCATGTTGCTACAAAACTTGGGTTTTCATCCTTTCTTTTTTCTTTTTTCTTTTTTTTTTTTTTTTACAGCTTTATAAACATATATTTTTATCCCCAGGGGTACAGGTCTGCGAATCGCCAGGTTTACACACTTCACAACACTCACCATAGCACATACCCTCCCCAATATCCATAACCCCACCCCCTCTCCCAACCCCCTCCCCCCATCAACCCTCAGTTTGTTTTGTGAGATTAAGAGTCACTTATGGTTTGTCTCCCTCCCAATCCCATCTTGTTTCATTTACTCTTCTCCTACCCCCTCGACCCCCCATGTTGCATCTCCTCTCCCTCATATCAGGGAGATCATATGATAGTTGTCTTTCTCCGATTGACTTATTTCGCTAAGCATGATACCCTCTAGTTCCATCCACGTCGTCGCAAATGGCAAGATTTCATTTCTTTTGATGGCTGCATAGTATTCCATTGTGTATATATACCACATCTTCTTTATCCATTCGTCTGTAGATGGACATCTAGGTTCTTTCCATAGTTTGGCTATTGTAGACATTGCTGCTATAAACATTCGGGTTCACGTGCCCCTTCGGATCACTACGTTTGTATCTTTAGGGTAAATACCCAGCAGTGCAATTGCAGGGTCATAGGGTAGTTCTATTTTCAACATTTTGAGGAACCTCCATGCTGTTTTCCAGAGTGGTTGCACCAGCTTGCATTCCCACCAACAGTGGAGGAGGGTTCCCCTTTCTCCGCATCCTCGCCAGCATCTGTCATTTCCTGACTTGTTAATTTTAGCCATTCTGACTGGTGTGAGATGATATCTCATGGTGGTTTTGATTTGTAGTTCCCTGATGCCGAGTGATATGGAGCACTTTTTCATGTGTCTGTTGGCCATCTGGATGTCTTCTTTGCAGAAATGTCTGTTCATGTCCTCTGCCCATTTCTTGATTGGATTATTTGTTCTTTGGGTGTTGAGTTTGCTAAGTTCTTTATAGATTTTGGACACTAGCCCTTTATCTGATATGTCATTTGCAAATATCTTCTCCCATTCTGTCAGTTGTCTTTTGGTTTTGTTCACTGTTTCCTTTGCTGTGCAAAAGCTTTTGATCTTGATAAAATCCCAATAGTTCATTTTTGCCCTTGCTTCCCTTGCCTTTGGTGATGTTCCTAGGAAGATGTTGCTGCGGCTGAGGTCGAAGAGGTTGCTGCCTGTGTTCTCCTCGAGGATTTTGATGGATTCCTTTCTCACATTGAGGTCCTTCATCCATTTTGAGTCTATTTTCGTGTGTGGTGTAAGGAAATGATCCAATTTCATTTTTCTGCATGTGGCTGTCCAATTTTCCCAACACCATTTATTGAAGAGGCTGTCTTTTTTCCATTGGACATTCTTTCCTGCTTTGTCGAAGATGAGTTGACCATAGAGTTGAGGGTCTATTTCTGGGCTCTCTATTCTGTTCCATTGATCTATGTGTCTGTTTTTGTGCCAGTACCATGCTGTCTTGATGATGACAGCTTTGTAATAGAGTTTGAAGTCCGGAATTGTGATGCCACCAACTTTGGCTTTCTTTTCGCAGAGCCAGTAATGCTTTTCTAAACCCTCACGTTTTTTTTTTCCAGAAAAGTTGGTTACCAAAATATACCCCCTGCAAACTTGAACAACAACAAAAAAATAACTTTAAGAACCGAAAAAAATGGGACGCCTGGGTGGCTCAGTTGGTTAAGCCACTGCCTTCGGCTCAGGTCATGATCCCGGGGTCATAGGATCGAGTCCTGAGTCGGGCTCCTTGCTGGGCAGGGAGCCTGCTTCTCTCTCCGTCTCTGCCTGCCACTCTTTCTGCTTGTGCTCACTCTCTCTCTCTCTCTGACAAATAAATAAGTAAAATCTTAAAAAAAAAAAAGAACATTAAAAAATATGAAAAGAAGATAGATACTCTTATACAATTACAGTGATTCTTTTTCCCTTCAAAGAAAGCTTTCTTCTTCTAATGATAAAGGGCCACAGGTTTCTTTAATAGAAAGTCTGGAAAAATTAAAAAAAAGAACAGAAAAGGAAAAGACTTTTGCCCCATTGCTCCTGGGACCATCGTGGCTAACATGTTGCTGTATTTCTTTTTGCTCTGCTTTATTTTTTTAAGCTTGGTTTGTATTGTTTCTGTGCTTGCTCTTTTTTAATCTGCCCCTTGTTTTCTGTTCCGGAACAGTACTGGTGACCTGGCAGGAGGTCCTGGGGCAATCGGAGGCTGAGCTGTCATCCACGCAATGATCATATGTGAGTTCGTTCTCATCTCCAGGACGTTTATACAGGTGGGTTCTGAGAATCGAAAAAAAAAAAACAAACAAACTCTCTTTCCACCATGGAAACACACAGACACCCACAACACCTTGCAACCAAGTTCAGTGCTCATGTCCAAACTCCCTAGCCAGCCCAGAGGCCCAGCCTCAACCCTCCTGAAGCAGGTGGATTTAAAGGCCCCCTGGCAGCTTACAGCTCTGCTTTCTTGAAGAGGATTTCACAACCTCCATTTATTCATTTACACCTCTGTGAGGTCTGAGCAAGAAGCAAGCGGGGGAGAGCCTTCCGGGGATATTGCCTGGGCCCTCCCTGCAGAGGGCTTTGCCATCTCTGTGAACCTTGCCATTAGGTTAGGGTGGGGAACTTTCTGCACATGATCCCAAGTCCACAGTGCTGGGGGGTCACAGTCCATTTGTATCAGGGTCAGAGAAAAGAAGCCATCAGTCAAGGCTTGAGGGAAGGGCTTTGTTTTTTTCTGCACCTGCAAAATGGTACAAATTCATTGTGTGCCCTGGCATACACCTGACACCAGTTGGGTGTGATGGCCACACCAGGCTCTGACCACACAGGGTCTGGGGGCAGCAGAACAATGAGTAGTTTTGAGTTGCCAAACTCCAGACTCCCTCAGCAGCATGAGTAGTAACTGTGGCACACTGCCTATCCCCCTCTAGGGACACAGCCAAGTCAGCACCTGGCAGCAGGGATCAGGTGGGACAGTCAGGGACAGAGCCTGGTGCAGATAGGCAGGGCAAAGGGCCTAGGGGCAACTGGCAGCCCAGGGGTTGTAGGCCTCCCTGGGAAGGACTTCTAATTGGGAGTCCGGAAGCTTCCACTTGCTAAGTACTTAAAGCTCCCGGTACTACATATACAGTAATTCTGCTATTTGAGCGTCTCATTAACCATGCAGTATTATGGTATTATCCCATCATTTACCCACAAATACCATGGGCTGGTAGCTCTGTACCAAACTGACCCTGGGGAGATGGTAGCAAACAGACACTGAACTCCCCACCCCATGGTGCTGGCCCTCTAATAGGGGGAGAACACGAGAGAGAATTGCATACACAAATGTATGAGATAGGTTTGAGTTGCCCAGAGAGGGGCATGGTCAGGGAAGGCCTGGGAAACGCATGGGTTTTGAGGGCCAAGCCTCCTGGAGGGCCAAGAGGCCTGGGTCAGGGCACAGCCTGAGGGGAAGCAGCAGGGAGGCCTGGGGATGGGGGCCAGAGGATCATAGGCCACACTGGCTACTTCGGACAGCATTCTGAGCACTGGTTGAGATGGGGACCACCAGCGATTTTTGAGCAAAAGAGTGACGGGATCTGGCTTCCATTCTGAGAGCTTTGGTCTGCCTCTGGGGTGAAGAATTAGTGGGCAAGAGGGAGAGCAGAAGGCAAGTTATGACCCTGCATTTATAGACAAAGATTTGGAGGCTCAGGAACATGCCTCCAAAACCTGATGGCATAGGACCATCAGGAATCTTTGAGTGACTTCCCTCTGCCTTTAGAATAGAGCAGAAGTGCACAGATGAGATCCTGCATAGTCTGCAGCAGCCTCCCTCCCCCGTTCCCTGGGGGCCCACTGCCTTTAGACTGGTCTCTCTTTGACTCCTCAAGAGGCCCTGGTTCAGGTCCTTACCTGGTCTTTTTACATCTTTCCCAGTACCTGCAGTGCCCTCCTCCCACTTGCTCACCTGGCAAAGTCCTAGTCATCCTCTGAGCCCTTAACCAGCTTTTCTCAGGGAAGCCTATCTTGTCCCTGCAGACCAAGCCAGGTGGGCTGGGTGCCTCTGTAGGGCCCCCTCCACTCTGGCTGCTGTCCTTACCTTTGAGAGCTCTTTGTTGGTCTCTGCTCCGGGCTCTGGATTACCCAAGGGCAGGTTGGATTCTCTCTCGTTCACCCATCAGCATGTAAGTCAGGGACATGATCGGGCACTAGTACAGATGCCTGAGTTGAATAGAAAACTTGCTCAAGATCACACAGATAGTAAGCAGGAAGATCAGGGTTCAAATTTCTCTCCGACTTCCTCATCGCCTCAGAACTTGAACTCAAGTCTTGGTTTACATAGGCCCAGCTCCTGCAAGCTCATGAATGAGCCATTTCATTTTTCCAGCCCTTGAGTTTTCCAACACTAAAAAGAGAGCATCAGACATTGAGCCAGACTTTCCACATTACGTGCCCAGTGGGTACTGCCCAAATTCCTCTCACCACTAGAAACTCCTAGGCCCTGGACACTTCTCATGAGTCCTGAGTCCTGGTCCCACACTCACCCTTTAGAATAGCAACTCTAAGATTGATTTGGGATCCTGTTTCTTTGTGTTTGTAGTTTAATCAAGAAACCCAAGAGATTCTTGTCACCAAATAAGTTTTGGAAACACGTTTCAATGAGACTGCTTCTCAAAGAGGTTCCCAAAAGTAAAAGGTCAAAGACGACATAAAAACATGATGACAATGACTGTTTCAACTATAATGACAGTTCCTTCTCAAATGTTTCCTCTCTTTTATAAAAAGAAACTGCAACTGAAACCGCGTATTTATTTACGTGAATTATTTTGGGGGCCAACGGAAGGTTCCTGAATTTCCACGGAGAGTGTAATTTCCTGGATAACCCTAAATAGAACTTTTTTGAGGAGCGTCAGCCCACTCTGAATGAAGGAATCCTCCCAGGGAGCACGCGCCAAGGCGGGAGGGGGGTCAGGGGAGGGACTCTCACCGGCCCTGAAGGAAGCAGCAGAAGCCCAGAGCAGTTAACCAACCTACCTGCAAGCACACAGCGGGCAGGGGGCAAAGACGGAGCCCAACACAGCTCTCCGAGCCTCTGACCGGGGGGCTTGGCACAGAAAACTGGGATATTTGCCCTTCAGAGCAACGGGTGCCCCAGAAACCTCACCTTGGTGATGACAAACTGTGAGGGAATAGGGTGCATAGTAGGCACTCAATGGCCAGGGGTTCACTGATGGCCCAACCCCACCCTCTTACCATCCTGAGCTAGAAACAGGGCAATCTTCAGATGATTACATTCTCTGCCATGTTGGAGTCAATCTATGGAATACCCGGGATGAGCTCCCACTGATCAAACAGATTTATGCTCGATGACTAAAAAAGTAATCCGTGCAGGATACAGGGAAGCAGACTGATTCTCACTCTGCCATTTCCTTACCTCTCAAAACCTGCTTCCAATCCTCTGGAAAATGGGGATGATGCCTCCATCAGTGGGTCATTAGTGAGTATTCGTGAGACACCACATAGCACCTGGCACAGAATCAGTCAGCATTGGCTACAGGAAAGGACAAATGAAGGAAGGGAAGTGGTTCCTTCTGCTCTGGATTTGGAATTTGTCCCCCTTCCTCCCAGCCTCTGGCTCTCTGTCACAAGTGTGTGACAACTGTAGCTGGACCTTTCCTGAATGAAATCTGTGGCTGGAGGGGAGAATTGAAGTCCAAACACGCTAGGTGAATGAAGGCAGACATGAATGGCAAATAAAGAAGCCCCCACAGAACCCACCATCTGCCACTAAGTGTGGTATGTTTGCGTTTTATTAGTTATGCGAAAGTTTGGCTACAAGGAATAGAGGAAACTAAAATAACAGTGACTTAATCCTTAGAGATATTTATTTGTCTGTCATGATCCCAATGGCAGAGGGAAGCCAGTGCAGGGCTGGAGTGGTGCTCCGCTGTTCCTTCTATGCTGTTGCTGGGCTATGTGTGGCTTCTTAATTTTCAAGGTCAACTCATGGCCCAAGATGGCTGCTGGCTTCCAGCCATCAGTGCAAATTCTGGCCAGCCAGTATAAGGAAGAAACGAAAGAGGTAACTTCTCCCTCTGTGATGGTTAATTATAGGTGTCAACCTGACTAGCCACCAGTGCCCAGATTAAATATTGTTTCTGGGTGTGTCTATGAGAGTGTTTCAGATGAGATTAGCATTTGAATCAGTGGACTCACTAAAGGAACATGCCCCCCACAATGTGGTTAAGCATTGGCCAATGTGTCAAGAGCCAGAATAGAACAAAAGGCCCAGGAAGAAGGAATTCTCTTCTTTTTCCCCCCGCCTCCGCTTGAGCTGGGATATTTCATTTCATCTTCTTCTGCTCTTGGACTGGGATTTGCATCATTGGTCCCTCTGGTTCTTAGGCCTGCAGATACCAGCCTGAACTACACCACTGGCTTTCCTGGGACTGCAGCCTGCAGGCTGCAGATCGTGGGACTCCTTGGCCTCACAACCACGTGAGTCAATTCCTGCTAATACCTCTCCATATAGATATCCTATTAGTTCTGTTTCTCTGGAAAGCCCTGAGTAATACATCCTCTAAGGACCTTTTCCTGAGAATGCACACATCACTCCTACATAATTCTGTTGGTCAGAATTAGTCATATGAGCATGCTGGCTCCAAGGATGGCTGGGAAATATATTCTTACTTGGGGAGGCCATGCATGCAGCTCAGTTCAACATCTCCGGGTACAAGAAGAGGACAATGGAGCAGTCTGGGCTACATCTTTATGATTTGCAGGCTTCCTGAATACTC
The DNA here is from genome assembly GCF_902655055.1 of Lutra lutra. NCBI lineage: Eukaryota > Metazoa > Chordata > Mammalia > Carnivora > Mustelidae > Lutra > Lutra lutra. The sequence continues at coordinate 153,120,038 of NC_062279.1, read as the reverse complement.
ATCAAGACCAGGGCTATTCTTAGGCCCTCCTTTTTTAAATGTTGTGTTGGGGTAGAGAATAGGATGCTTTTTCTTAAGTGGGACTCGTATTCAATAATGTACCCTGTGTAACTGACATCAGGCATTGGCTGTCCTTGAAACTGGTCTTGGGATCCTGGGCAGCATCCATGCAAACTCAAGGGTCCCCGTGCATCACAGGCAGAAAACTATGTTCCCAGACAGGAAGTCCTTCCGGAGAGGGCTTCTGGTAACAAAACTGTAAATAGGCTTTTATGGGGGGGTAGCTAGCTTTGTAAGATGCACAGCCCTGTCTTGCTCTGTGTTGTGGAGCAGAAATTGAGGCTCAGAGAAAGCAAATCACTTGTGCTGAGTCATGGAGCCAGTGGGCCCAAGCCCCACACCTTTCCATCGCCATGCTGCCCCCTATTCCACAATGAAGGGGCCCATGGAGGTCTTTCCCCAATATCATCTTGTTCCCTACTGTGAGAGTGAAAGAAAGACCCTGAACTGAGGAATCCAGGACCCTCGGTACCCATCTTCTATTAATTCTCTAGTTCTCATCTCCTGATTCCTGCTGCTTCTGCATCAGCACCGGGACACGTGAGGGGCGTCCGAGGAAAGCAGAGCTGGGGGTAGATCTGAGGGGCGCTGTGCAGGAAGGGAGGGCAAGGCACCACCAGAAAGTCTGCAGGCCCTTGCTGGGCAATATTCCAGCATCTCTCAGGAGAATGGCCACAATCACCATTTGGGGCATTTTGGAGGCAGATATAAATGGGTATTGTGCCTGGAACTCCAGGGCATGTTAAGGCAAACCTCAAGGGGCTGGAAGGCCCAGGTTTATTCAGTGGGTTTAGTGAGAGAACCCAGGCCCAGCTCTCAGTGATGTATGGGCCAGAGTTGGAGGACCAGTGGGGCAGGAGCTCTCTGGGAGCCCTGTCTTTACTTCCTCTATCCTGAGCAAAGCGGGTGCCCAGGAGCTTGGAGACCCTGGAGTGAAGCATCTCCCGAGGTCTCCTGATTGACAGGAATGGTTCTGCCGCAATGTTGGTCTCCACAGTTTCAGTCGAATCTGAAGTCAGAGGCCCAGGGATTCTTTCAACCACATCTGGGAAACAGGAGTAGTGGAACCCAAGCTCGGTGTTGGTCCTGAGAGGAGGGAGGGCATGCTTGGTATGTTTCAAGTCTTCCTTTCTTTCTCCTGCCTGAAAAGATGGAGACATCTGTGTCCCAGGCAAAGCAATGGTTCTGAGTCAGCCCTGACATTGAATCACTCATCCCCCCCACTGACCAACACCATGACATCAGGGTAGACCCCAGCCAGCACACAGCAGGTGCTCAGCACACAGGTGCTGAGGAATAATATACATCAGCCCGTGCAAGCTCTTGGTACATATTAACTCTGTGAGCCCTCACAGTCTGACGTCGTGTGAGGTGCTGGTATTAGCCACGACTCACAGACCTGGAAGCTCCAGCCCAAAGGGATCCAGGGCGTCCAGGGGATGTGGGCAGTAAATACACAGTGGTCTGCTTCCAAAACCCCGGCATTGAACCCTTGTGATTTAAAAGGTCTGACGCGTAATCTCAGAGACTCCAGTGTCCTCCTCTGCGGTGGCTGCTGGGGCTGGAGACATTTGCAGGACTGGGAAGGGATGAGTGCAGGCTGGCTGGTGAGGTGGTAGACGCGTCCTTGGAGGTAATGGCTGGAGGTTTGAGACCTCATGAGTTACCAGGAGGTAACTCAAACTTGGGGCAGGAATTGACGAGAGATGAGCCAGACGGAGCAGCAGTCCCAGGCAGGGATTGGAGTGCTGGTTCTTCAATCCTCCTTGTCATTTGGTCCTAGCCAGTATCCTGAGGCCCCATGTCTGTCATCTCTGGAGAGGGGCGGTGATGGACAAAAACAAAAGGAGCGTTTCTCCAATTGTCCTCAGGAGAAAGATGGGCAGTGCTAGCTTGGGGTCCCTTCAACAGAAGGTCGCATCAAGAACAGAGGTGCCCCCAAGTCCCTGGACACCTTAAAAGGTGTAGACAATCCTCCTAGACACCAGGAAATGGCAGTGATGGGGGTGAGGCAGGCAGCTCCCAGCCTGCCCAGCCTCCCTGAGAGCAGAAGGGGAGGGACTGCGACCCCCAGGTGCTGCCCAGACTTGGGCTCCCGGCTCTCTGACCACAGCCTGGGCCTCACAGGGGCGCCAGAGACACACAGCAGGGTGTCACGAGCACCTAGTGAGACCCCCAGACCCCCCCTTTTTTAAAGATTCATTTACTTATTTATTTGTCAGAAAGAGAGTGCAAGTACACACAGGGAGAGCAGGAGGCAGAGAGACAATCTGACTCCCCACTGAGCAAGAAGCCCAATGCAGGGCTCTATCTCAGAGTCCTGGGATCATGACCTGTGCCAAAGGCAGGTGTTTAAACCAACTGAGCCACCCAGGCGTCCTGTGGTCCAGCACTTTAACAGAGGCTATCACCAGGATGAAAGGGATGCTCCCCAAATGTCTCAATGACTCAGGGGTCGGGGGAGGGCATGCTGGACAAAAGGAGAAAGAGGAAGAGGCAGAGATCGCAAACCTGGGGTGGCAGGTGGAGAAAGAGGAGGGCAGAGCACCCCAAGAATAACACGGAGATGTGGCCTCCAAGAGGAAGCCCGGAGGAGGTATTTGTGAGCACCAACCGTGTCCTTTCACAAAACCCTTGTAATAACCGTAAAACAGGCATCATTATTCCCATGTTGTCCGAGGCAAAACGAATTCTGAGAGATCAGAGGACAGGCCAAAACCACCCGATAAGCCATACATGTAGTCTGTTTGGTTCCAAAACCCGCAGTTTTCCTCCCAAACCGACTTCCCGTTTTCACCCAGAGCTGACCCTGCAGGGAACACGCTTGTCCCATCAAACGCGCCGCTAGAGCCTGCGCCGCAGAGCAGCGGCTCCCGGGGTGCACGCTTATTCTAAATGTCTTTGAAACACCACGATCAAAGTCATCTCTGGCATGGGGCGCTCTGAGGGGTGTCGAGAAAGCTGGACCCAAGTACAAGCCAACTCAAGAAGCAGCAAAGCCGGGAAGTGCAGGATAAACTCTTAGAAACCTCTTAGTGATATCCAGACACTGACACCGAGGCCCACCACGGATCTCCTGGCTTCGGTTTACAACTCAGGATGGGTTGACTGAAGGGAGCTGCAGAGTAGCAGCTATTGTTTCCACTCATATTTATTGTTGCTATTTTCGTGGCCATACCTATCTTGACCTCTCCCTCTGTTGGTGCACCTAGAATTCAAAATGCCTCTTATTTGTTTCCCCCATAAGATGGTGACATTTTTGAGGGCTGGACTTGGTGTTAATCATCTCTGTGTGCTTAAAGCCTAGTGTAATCAGGTGCAGAGCAGAGCCCTGAAAAACTTGTTTAGCGTGTATACTAACAAGCCATTTAATGGCCGTCTCCCAAGTGAAAATATGAAACTCCCTACAAATCACAACGTGGCTTGGACATGGTGCTGAGCTTGCGGAGAAGCATGAATCACAGAGTGTCAGACCCTGGGAAGAATCTCAGAGATTGCTCTCTTAGAGGAGGAAGTGGGAGCCCAGAGGCAGGAGGTAGCTCCCTAAGTCCATGCTCTGGCCCCAGGGAGGATCAGGTCCAGCACTCCCAGTTCCCGACCCCAGGTAGCATGGAGCATTGGCCCGCAGGCCCCGGGGCCGAAGAGATTTCCACCTAAGTTAAAATCTGGACAGGACTTCGGAAAAACTCCCCCCTCGTCTCCTTGGCGCATTACTTCACTCGGTTTGGTTTTCTCCATAGTTCTTAACACCATCTGAAACAATCCCTTGCCACGGCATCCACGCTTCTTCACAGCCTGACCTCTTCCACTCTCCTGGTCTAGACTCATCTCTTTATTCCTTTTCTCTAACACCATGTTCCAGGCACATTACAATCCAGCACCACCGTATCATGAACTGCATCTGAACATACCTGGCTATGCTCGTTCCTCTGCTCAGAATGTGCTTCTTCTAGTTCTCTAGCTGGTGAACATCTCATTCTAAAGGATTGGCACCAACAGCCCGTGGGAGCCTTTTCCTGCTCGCCTCAGGGCTGGACTCATATTTATTGTTGCTATTTTCGTGGCCATACCTATCTTGACCTCTCCCTCTGTTGGTGCACCTAGAATTCAAAATGCCTCTTATTTGTTTCCCCCATAAGATGGTGACATTTTTGAGGGCTGGACTTGGTGTTAATCATCTCTGTGTGCTTAAAGCCTAGTGTAATCAGGTGCAGAGCAGAGCCCTGAAAAACTTGTTTAGTGAATGAAGGGAAATGTGTGGGTGGGCTCTGGTCCTGACCAGAATTGCACAGAGCCATGCAAGGGCCAGCACAAAATACTAGTAGGTGCCCAAAAGTTCATTAATTAAGATACTTAAATCATACTGTAATGCAATATTAAAAAAATTCATAGCTATGCCCCAACTCCATGGAGGAACAAAATCAACATGTTAAGTAAAGATGGGATCTGATCCTGAACCTTAGGACTCATTCGATTACCTTCCCCAAGTCCTCACCTAAGCAATTGGCTCAAAGGCAGAGACTTCCAGCATACATGCAGAGTGGCTGAGTTAGCACCGTCACCATGGGACTGGCAAGAAAGACATGGACTGGAGAGGAAAGGAAAGACAAAGGAGATGGTAGAAGGAGCATTTTCATCAATCAGGCATTAACAGGAAGCAACTCTGGCCCATCTTAGCCAGAGAAGGAATATACTGGAAGCGTGTCGGATGGCTCCTGGTCTGGTCAGGAGGTTGGAGAGCAGAAGCAGATCCAAGGGCAGTGCACACAGTCTGTCTAGGACATGGCTGTTGGCACCTGTCGCCCTCCACAGCGCCATCACGGCTACCTTCCCTTGGTCTGATTGGCCCTATTTGCCACATCACATACACTCCAGAATCTAAGTCAGGGGCAGGAGTGGCCAACTGGCCAGGTCTGGGTAGGACCATCCCTTGAGTGCATGACAGGTCAACGGAAGATAATGTTTGATTTTTGTGGTGGAAGATGTTGGATTGGCCCACTAGTACTCCCCAAAAAGGGTGTCTGTGTCACCCAGAAAAGGGCTTTTGAGTTGGACAACTCTACAAATGACAAATAATAAATAGAGGTAAGGTTGAATTTCTTGGGAGACTGTGTAGGACTATTGAGATAGAAAACTCTGGCAAAAGGAAGAATACTAAATAGGTTTTGCTTTCAAACAAGTGTTCTGGTTGTAGTAGTGCATGTGGAGGCCAGTAGGACACATTCGGATTGTTTTCCATGGTGGTAATGGCTGTGGAGATAGTGTGACCCTCTTATACCTTCTAGTACAGATTAAGTGAAGAGTTTCCTTCTTGGGGTAGGGGTTGGGGGTTGGGATGTCAGAGCCATCCTATAACGTATAGCTCCAATGTCTTTCTGATATCCCTTTCTTCGATTAATGCAACCAGCCTCAGACCTGTGAGATGTGAGAAAGCAAGGTAGAGCCTAAAGAAGGATCACTGTCCTGCCGTAAATTATCAGAGGTGCAGTGATCAGGAGGAAAGAACCAGCTCTCCCTGGAACCCTCCAGTATATAGCGTATCTCATTTAATGTTCTCAAAACCCAGAGCCACTACTGGTGTTAACTCTACAGGTGAGGGGGACTGAGGCTCACAGGTGTTAGGTAATCCGGCCAAGGTGGCACATGGAGTTAGAGGCACCAGAGCCAGACTCCAACCTAGGCGGATCTGTTCCACAGTCTGTGATCCCAGAATCCGTGTTACTCTCCGGTCCACAACCAAGAGGGAGCTGGCTCTTGTTTATTAAACTTCCCAGGCACTTGCCATTGTCCTTCCATAAGAACTAATGTGATGAAAGCAGCCAAGACAAGACAGATCACTTTCCTTGCCTGCTGACCGGTCTTCCACCCCGCATTCAACTCAGCCCTTTGGCCTCACCCACAGCAACCATGCTGACCTCACCGCAGCTCAAGGACAGACCTCAGTTCCACTTCCTATTTCCCCCAGCCATTGATTGACTTGGTTATTTCTTTCTTTCTTTTCTTTTCTTTCTTTCTTTTTTTTTCTTTAACCTTTTTTATAGTGGAAAATTTCAAACTGGTGTGAAATAGAACCCCTGATACCTATTACTCGGCTTCAGTAATTTTACTGACTTAAATTTTACTTCGGTGTATGCTTGCAATGTTCATTAGTATTCCTTGCATCTATAGGGCTCCTTACCAGGGGATTTTTTTCCTTAGGATTTAACTTTAATTTTTCCTCTTTTTGGTTTTATGCATTTTAGCACTTTTACCATTAGGTGGCTTCTGAAACATTCTGCAGAAGGACGTGCATACGAATGTTTCTTTTTTCTGCAAGTTGGTAATTCTTTTGTCCCAGTTCAGCTCTAGAAACCCCTAACCTCAGCTCAGTTTTTCCACCGCCCTGCTTCTCCAGGTTTATCAGCATTGCTTTTTTGGAATCCAACAGATCCAGGATTGTGTTGTTCATTCCTCTTATAGTTTCTTGTAAAATTATTTCTCTACCCCCACTGTTACTTTGCCATTTAATAGAGTTGAACAGCGCAACGACAGTATACAGCCAGCCAGGTCCACGCCAAGTTTCTCACTGGGATAGGGCTGAAGTCACCTCTGTGTCCCCAAGTTCCAAGGACAGATCTTGACTGACACAGATTAGTGCTCATTAAAAGCTCGCTTACTTCCAGTCCTAGGTCTGATGGCTGCCCTCTGAATTCTTGCGTTGGAGCTCACTGCACGGAGGCAGAAGTCGGGTCTGTGAAAGGAATCATCCCACCCGTAAGCATTTGTCAGTGTCTGTTTTCCCTCCTATACTGTACACTTGGTGGGGGCAGGGCCTGTCTGCCACTGTGTGCCTACCACCTAGCGCCATCCTGACATGTAACAAATGGGCAACAGACTTTTGTTTGATTTGCTTGGATAATACCTGCTTCCTACAATTACCTTAAATAGTAAATGAGATATTTAGAGTAACGGTTACCCTGGTAAATGGTAACTTTTATTCTCATTATGAAACCAACAAAATACTGCCCCAGGCGTTGAGCCTGTTTCCTTCTCTGGAAAATGGGAGTAACAATGCTCCTTTAGGAGGGTTAATCAAATAAGGGAATGTATGGAAAGTACGTTGCTCTGTGCTTGAAAGATAGCAGATAGCTAATAAACGCCAGCCACAAGCACACAGACCAGACCTACTTTTCCTACCTTGCAGCACCATCTCACTCCTGCTACATTTTTTTGCCTCCTTATGAGGTTCTAGCTTCACCTTATTCCCCTGTTTTTCTCTGGGATCTGTTGAGGTCCTGGAATATGCCAGGCGCTTTCTCATTAGGTCTTGGGAAATATTAACAATACTATCCTTTTTTTTTTTGAATGCTTCTCTGCTCAAAGTTCTAAGAAAACTGTCAAGTTTCTCCAGGGGCTATAGGTTATACTCAGAACAAGCACCCAGCACCCAGCACCCAGCATCCAGCACAGGACATTGTGAATATCTCCAGGAGGCATAAAAATAGGCAATTTACTTTCCTGATATAACTCAGTTTGCAATTCTCTCATTGGGGGTGATGCGGAGTCAATGTGAGGGCTGGCTCCCCAGGGCCAGGTACCTAACATGAATGGGTCAAGTGGCTTGGGTGATGGATATGTTTCAGTTTATATCCAAAATTCTTAGCATTTGCCAAATCTGATACCAAGAAGTCCCTCTATAAATATATCTGATAAAATCTGCCCAAACTCAGTAGTTTTCCCCCAGCTTAAAAAAAAAAAAAAAAAAAACTCCAGGTTTTTAATCTTTTTGGTGGTCACAACTGGGAGGGGGAATGTTACGTCTATCCGGTGGGTAGAAGTCAGAGGTGCTGTTCAGCACCCCGCATGCCCAGGACCACCGGAGACAAAGAATTATCCAGCTCAAAATGTTGAGAGTGCCCAATTTAAAAAACAAAACCAAAAAGAAATAAAAACAAACAAACCAAAAAAACACACCATTATCTAGAATAATTTTCTCACTTCATTTGTAAGTTTTTCCTCCTTCCATAATGAAAACGACTCTGGAACTCTCTCCCAGGTTTCACCCAGGTTATTGGAAGGGATTAGCCTGCTCTGAGCACAGTTCCTGTACACATACTCCACCAAACTCGTCCTTCCTCCGCACGCCCCCATCTTTCATGGGGGAGGTGTCCACTTGAATTCGGAGAATGGAGCCAAGAACCACATTTATACACATGGTCTTAAAGACCACGTTCCTTGTCTTTAAGACCCTTAAACTTATTATTTAAAAAACAAATCATTCTGGATTTGCAGCCTTTTTTTCCTCAAAGATTTTATTTATTTATTTGACAGAGAGAGCTCACAATTAGACAGAGAGAGAGGAGGGAAGCAGGCTCCCTGCTGAGCAGAGAGCCCAATGTGGGGCTTGATCCCAGGACCCTGGGATCATGACCTGAGCTGAAAGCAGAGGCTTCAACCCACTGAGCCACCCAGGTACCCCTGGGTTTGCAGCATTTAAAAAGAGTTTATTGTGATCTAACTTTTTGAAAGCTTTCCCTTTGTCCTTAGCAGTTTCTTGGCACTTGGGACAAAGATTGCTCTAAATGGAGCTGCTGCAGGGAGGCTTTGGGGGAGAAGTTGGCAGGAACTTTGGGGTGCTGCTTACAGCATCTTTGTCCCAGTGAATGGGCTGTTGTTATACTATTAGAATCTATACAAAGGTTTAGAATTTCACCTTTCCAGCATTTATTGAAGTTTTCATTAACAAAATTAACTCATGTTAAAATTTGCTATTTGTCTCCCTAGAGGTCATAAGCTCCATTAGGGTTTCCAAATTATAATGTTCAAGGAATTAAAAACATTGCATGTAAATATATAGGGGACACATGTCAAAGGTTTTACTCAGCTCAGTAATTAATGAGAGAACCAGTAAGATGTTGGGACCTGTTCAGAGGACACTTTGAAAAGCAGACATTTATATACACAATTGGGAATGCCAAAATGATTATTTGCCAGCAGTTGCAAAGCCTGTCACCAGCCTGTAGGGTACTGAAATGTTGTGTTTGGGGTCATCTTGACCCCCATTGGGGTCAATGAAATTATCTTTCATGGAGAACATTCATTTGCATTGTCATCGGTGTTCTACAATTTCATTTCTATCCTCACAGACTTGTGATACAGCCTAGTTGATAGAAACACGATGACAGGTACATGCCTCTATAGAATCCAGTAATTCCCTGAGGGTCCCTTAGACATGCCCCTCCCTCTGAAAAAAAAAAAAAACGCCAGTCTCCTCCTTTGCTCATTTCCAAGTGTTGGACAATTTTTCTACAGGGCAGAGATCAGAATATGTGCCGAATCTGCTTTTTCTGACTTGGATCCTTGCAAATCCCTGGGGCGTAATTTGTAAGTATCTGTGGGAAGCGGATTTAGCTTGCTGTTCCAACAGCCCCACACTCCTAATCTATGAGATTGGAAATAAAAAGAGGGGTGGGGGCCGAGGGTGAGAGAGAGTTTGGCAAAGAAATAGAAAAAGCAGATATAAGAGTTGACATTTGTCGCTAACTCCGTGCCAGGCATGTTGCATACGCTGGCTCATTTAAGCTTTGCACAACCTCTATTTTGTGGGTGAGGACACTGAAGTTACAGAGGTTAAGTAGCTTATTCAAGGGTATATAGCGAATATGACTATGGATTTGATGGCTTTCACGCTTCGTGTTCCCTATAAGGGAGTGAGCTCTGGGAGGGCGAGGGCTTACCCCTTTGTTTTATTCTCTGCCGTTTTGCTGCTCAGTCTGGCCCACAGAAGGTGCTCAGTCAATACCTGTGGAATGTGCGGCTAAGCAATGTAGGAAAGAATGAATGAGTGAGTGAGTGAATGAATGAAGGAGCAGAGCAAGGACTGTCTTCCCATCTGCTCAAGTTCCACATCCCATGCCTCCCCCACCATACAACAACAGATCACTGTTCCTTCTTCATCCTGTGGAATAAGTAGCTAAATGGAATTCTTTATATCGTATTTCATAGTTTTTATTTTATTTCATGTTTTCCAGTTTTACTGAGAAATTTTTTTTTCCCTGTGATGAGAACTTTTAAGGTCTATTTGCTTGGCGACTTTCAAATACACAATAGAGTATTGTTAACTAGAGCCACCATACTGCACATCACATCCCCTGGACTTATTTATCTTACAAGTGAAAGTTTGTGCCTTTTGACCACCTTCACCCTCTTCCCCCCACACGCAGCCCCCGCCCCTGGCCACCGCAAATCTGACCTCTGTTTCTATGAATTGGTTTTACTAGATTCCACATGTAAGTGAGATCATACAGAATTTGTTTTTCTCTTCTCTGACTTATTTCGCTTGGCATAATGCCCTCAATGTTGGATGAGGCTATAATTTAACATTTTAGTTGCTCTGGACAAAGTGAGTGTTTTAATTAACAGATAGTTTATTGTGCCTAAAATACATATCTGATTATATCTTAAGTAGCAGATAGAGTATGAAGCAAAGGAAAATTCTTTAAAAAAAAAAAAGTCTTATGATGAGGAAAATAGGCAAGGGGTAAATAAGAGGAAAGACAATGTTTGATAAAAGTTTTCTTGTTTTCCCTTAAGTATATTCTGGGTCAGAGTAACTGGGCTCTTTAGCTCCTGACCTCTGTAGTAGGGGCTGCATCAATATTACTGAATGGATGACTGACAGATGGCTAATACATGCTTTCAGATAATGAGAAGAGGATAAGTGCAAATTCTTAGAAGGAAGTAATAATGGAAATCATTCCCAGAGGGGTAAAACACTTCTTAGTGGAATCGTAAGTTTTAATATTGTATATATTGCAAGTTCCTGGGTGAGCCTTTAAATACGATTTAAAAACTGAAGACTATAGAACTAGAAATTGTGGAACTTTTCTGCCTCTCTCCCTCCTCAATCTCAACCCAAACATTTAGAGGAAAGAACCTCACCCTCCTTGAGAAAATGAGATCAGGTATCCTAACGCTTTATAACTCCCTTTCCTTCTGCTGCTCTCATTTTTCCCCACGCAGTCACCAAAGGCAAATTAGGAAGCCCCGTTTGAGTTAGTGCATATTAAAAATGATGTCAGAAGGAAAGGCGCAGACGAAAGCCAGCCCTAGAGATGAAGCATTTATTTGAAACCATTACTAGAAGGCAGATCCAGCACATAAAATATAAAACCACCCTGCGCCAGCCTCCAGTAAGTGTGATGGGGTTTTCCAACCTCCCAGGTTCGGAGGTACTGGCCTTGGCCCTGGTCTGGCCCCTGCTCTGTCTTTCCTCCTCTTTGTCCAAACTGGTTTGAAATTTTTTTCCTCCACCTTTGAATTACTACACAGTGGGCTTGATGAATGAGTTACAAATCTTACCCGATGGTTGTTGAACTACAAGAAACATGTTTTTTTGGCTTCTGGTTAGTAAACATCAGCAAAGCTATGTGTGGTTTCTAAGCCCAGAGGCAAGGGAAGAAAAAGCAAGAAGAACAGGAAAGCATGAGGTAAAACATTTATAGGCGAACCCTGGCTTGCATGAAGGCTTTCCCTTGAAAACTAGTGGAATTTCGATTTGGAACAAACCCTCTCTCTCCCCTGGCCCCTTGCTTAACTTCTCCCTCTCTCCTGAGCTGTCTCTTACACAAGTTTCAGACTTAAGAAGGCAGGGCAGCCCATGCTGAGTTGATACAAATGTGATTTCCTAAGGGGTCACATGCTGCCATGTTTGTTGGTCATACAAGCACATATTTTGGTGGGGAGTGGGGGGCCTAGTTATTCATGGTAGAAAATGTCAGGTTAATTAGAATAATATATTCACTCACCTATTTTGTTTTAGTCTTAGTGATTCAGAGAAGACTATCCAAAGTCCTTCATAAGGAACGGCTTGTCAAAGACTGAGGATTGTTGAATGATCCAGTGTTGTATACTCTGACAATGATTAATCTCGACACTTCATTTCTAATGCTCCATCACCCTGATAATTTCTGTGGAAACTTCAGTTACTTACTCCAGTCCTGCTGTCATTTTCCCCTTATTATGGTTCACTATTTAAACCAGCACTATCTAGTAGACCTTCCTGTGTTGATGACAATATCCCATATCTGCAGGATCTAAAATGGTAGCCTCTAGCCATATCCAGTCCCTGAGTAAGGCTATTGGACCTATGGAAATGTGAAGCCCATGGGGGTTACAGGACTTGCCAGGGACCACACTGGCAGTTAGTGACAGCATCTGAATGAATCTCCCTGCTCTCCCTAGGATGTCAGGCTGCCTCGTGTTTAGATTTCATTTGGGCAGGAAAAATGAGGAGCGATTTCAGAAAGGAGACCTAATTTTTGCACCTGATGACTGAATGGATATATAGGAATAATATTATATCCTCCAGTCGCATGTAACAGATGACAGAGGAATTCAGTTGTGCTAGATAGCAGGACTGTAGCATTAGAACTCCCAAGCTGAATTGAACAGAATAAATAATTAAGTCCTATGTTGCTGTCTGCCTAAGGCTGCTCAGAACAGATCTTAATATTGTGTTCTGTTTATTATTCATTCATTCACTTATTGAACACCTCCAATGGTCCACATAGAGTAGGTGCTGGAGGGAGGGAGGCATATGAAAATGGATAAAAACAGTTGAAGCATTCGGTGCCTACAGGAAGACAGATGGCCAATCATTTCAATGTGATGCTGGAGTGCCACACGACATTGTCAATCAGGGGGTGCAGGACAGAGGGTTTTATGTTATCTCTCAGTACTCTGGTGTGCTTGGGCAATAATGGGCTCTGGAGCCAGATCTGGGTTCAAATTCAGCACTTTGCTTACTACCTCTGGGACCTCAGGCAAAACACTGAACATGTTTTTAGCCTTATCCTTAAGATGGAGATAATATGCTGTCTTTGTTGCTAAGATAACACAAAACCATGCACTTAAAGCTCTGGGCATAGTGTCTCATTCAGAGGAAGCATTCACTGAGTGTTAGTGCTCACTCCTACTACTGTTGTCATTGTTATTTTTATTATTATTGCTAAGAATAAACAGGAGCCCTGGGAGGCATAACTGTCTTTACTTTGCAGACAAGGAAACGGGCTCAAGGAGGCTAAGGAGCCAAAGTCACAGTGATAAAAAGGGACAGGGTCAACATTTGATGCAAGTTGATTTGACTGCTATCAGGAGGGAAGGAGTACCCTCTCCAGAGTCCTCAGAGGGCTGCCTTGGAGAAGTGCTGGGGACCTCTGCCAGTGCAGAAGCAGAGGCCCCTGACCAGCAGGGGCTTCAGGGAGGAAACATCAGGCCTGATTATACGACCACCTAAATTTGCCGTGCCTCTAGTGCCCTTTTCAGAAGTTCCCTGACCTGGCATTTATTGTCCTAGAAGAATGCACATACAAGATCAATTTAAACTTTAAACAATGCTCCTTCCAGCACAGGTTTTATGCTAGATTCTGGTGTTAGTGAAGAACCTTGGTGGAAATTGTCCTGTCCAACAGTCCAACCCATCCACCTGTCCATCCATCCCTCCGCATCACAAACGTGAAACGCCAACCGAGTGCTAGACACCATCCTGACTGTGCTCTTCTTCTGTAAGTCTTACGTTTTCCACAGACAGTATTCTCCATTCAAGACTGGAAGTGGTGAGCCAGGCGCAAGGGGCACATTGGTGAATGCAGTTAGGATAGGAGACGGAGTGAGTACTTAAGGATGGTTTCCACCGTCTCAGCTTGGCAGCTTGGCAGAGAGGTGAAGATGGGATGACGGGACTCTAGGCCCACATCTGAACCAAATAATTAAAGCGCGTTGTGCTTAGGTCTACAGTGGAAGCCTGTACCTATACGTGGGGGCAAGGATTGATTTCTGTAGGTTTTACAGCTCCGGCCACGAGCATCGTGATTGGTACGTAATATACAAAGGAACCAAATTATTTGGGTTTGGTTTTGTTTGGGTGAATTAGAAAAGAATAAGTCTCTTGGGACCCGGCAATAGAAGCTCTAAAGCATCTGGGAGCGGCGGGGTTCACCAAGGCCTGTCTGGGTTGGAACCAGCGAGAGGAGGAGTTTTTAGAAGGGGAATGGCATTCCAAGTAGAGAGCTCTGCCTAGGTGAGGGAGACGCGGGTGCTGTAAGAAGGGCGTGCTGGCGTGAGCCGGACTCCTGCTTCAGGAAATACATGCAGCCCAGGCCGGGTGGGTACCTCCGGGCGTCGCCGCGAAGCTGCCTCGCCGGTCCAGTCGGGAGCGCATCCAGAACCCCCGGCTTAGCTTTCTTTAAAATACAGACCGGGTCCCAGGTAGGCACCTGGCCGCGCGCTCAGCTCTCCGGCTGGGGGTGAGTTGACTTAAGTAGCATTGCCATTCCGGAGGCTCCGTTTGCAATTCCCCGCCCGGGAGCAGGGGAGGCCGCAACAGGTCCCCGCGGGCACCCCGGGCGGGCCTCGCTCGCGCCTCCAGGGCCCGCGCCTTTCCCGGCCCGCCGCGCCCCCGCGGGGCTGGCCCGCCCGCGGGGCTGCAGGGCCGCCTCTCCGGAAGCCGTCCCGGTGGTCCCCGACGCGGCTCATAAATCATTCATGAGCCGGACGAGTTGGGCGAACGCCGTTGCAAGGGGAGGGCGGGCGGCAGCGGGGCGCGAAACTGGAGCTGGACCCCGCGCACGGTGAGTAGCGGCGTCCTCATCCCGGAGCCTGTGGGCGTCAGCGGAGACTGCGGGGGCATGAGCGCACCCGCCTCAGAAGGCTGGGGGGCGGGAAATCGGGAACGGAGGGGCTCGCTCTGTGCCGCTCTCCTCCCGGCCCTCCGCGCCCTGTCCCCTGGCCCCGGGGCAGGTAGTACTAGCCCTGAGAGCGGCCTGGGAGCCAGGGGACTGCAAAGTGGGCGAGGTGGTCCGGGCGCCCAGCCAGAGGGAGTTCCGGGCAGAGCGCGGACGCGCGCAAACTTTGCCCGCTGCCTGGTGTCTGCGCGGTGGGTCTTTTTTCCAGCCACAGGAGGGGAACCGGTGGCTGTGGCTCGCCAGGTACCAGGACACAAGCAAGCGGAACCGGGACCCCGGAAGCCGCGGGCTCACTCTCTGAGAGGGGGAGACTCGTCAGGGGCTTGAGAACTGTTCTGCGAGGAGGGGAGTGCTGGGGGTGCCCTGGGGGCACGAGGCACTGAGCCTCCCCTGCCAGGGATGTAAAGGGGTCACCTCTCCCTGGTTTTCCAAATGGAGTACGCGGTGCAATAGACCATAGCAGGAGGGGGGTCCGGGGGGAGCCACTGGAGGCAGTGTCCCCACGTCTATGGGAGAGCGCACGCATCCCTGGGTTGACGCAGCCCCCACCCCCTTGTGTGCACAGTTAGGGGACCTACGGTAATTGCCGGGTGGAGAGCTGAGTGCCCTGGACGCACCTCGCCAGTTCGGCGCCGGCTGGGACAACAAAGGGAAGCGTGGACAGAGGAAGAAGCTTCGAGGTGCGGGAGAGGCGGGGGCCCCAGGTCAGTTTCCCTGAAAGCCCGTTCCGAGGGGGGGGGAGGGGATTCGAGGGGGTGGCACACCGCTTCGGTCCCCCTTCTCCCTGGCGACCCCGATGCAGCCTCCGGAGGCTGTGGCGGGGATCCCGAGCGGGCGTCCCGGGGCAGCCAAGTTACTCGGGCAACCCCCTCCCCCAGGCGGCGGCGGATTCCTCGAGTCTCCTCGCTTCCCGCGCCCGCCCAGCCGCTCATTCTTTTGTGTCCCGCAGCCCGGGAGAGCCTCCTGCGGAGGAGGGAGAGAGGGCAGGAAGGAGCCCGGCCTGGCGGTGGGTGGGAGGGAAAGGCTGGGGAAAGCCGGCGCCCCAAGCTTCCTGCAGCAACAGGTTGAGCCTTAACCCCAGGCGGTTGCTGACCTCTCTCCCGCCCAGGCTCCGATCCAGAAAGGTTTTCCATGGTGCCTGTGGGCAGCGGCTGACCTTCGCTAAGACACGCAGGTGAATGATGGGAGGGGGTGGGGTGTCGTCCTTGAACGCCCCACTGGAGACTCAAACATCTGCCATTGTATGTTGGGTTGAACCTTACCCGGCTGCTGTTTTTTTGTGGCTCAAAAACGAGTATGGGAATCGCAGTGGATTCGCACTGTGTGAAGTTACTACTTTTTCTTTCTTCTTTTTTTTGGTGAGTATCCTCTGGAACTGTCCTGTCTGTCAAGGTGAGCCCAGGGCCACGGTGGAGCGTTGAGGACTGGGCGGTTCAGGCCCTTTATTTACCGCCAGCTGTCTGCCTGGTGCTGTACCTACTCCTGTCTAACCCTCCAGCGTTATTCAAAACCCCACTTTACAAACAAGCAAAGGAAAGCAGGGAGAATATAAGCAACTGCTCAAGTCACTGGACTAGTGAGTGGGACAGGAGACTCCTGCCCTGTCTCAGATGTGTGGCCTCTTGTCACTTCAGCAACGTCCTTTAGTTTCGTTTTGCTTCCTTGATATGTCCCCATAATTTTTTTAAAATGAACTTCCTTATGATTTCCACACCGGACTATTCTGTGCATTCCAGCACAGTGAAGTAAACAAGTGCATCAAAGGACAGGTCAAAGGAATAAGACTTTAAACCAAGTATTATTTTATTGGCATTGTTTAAAATATGAAGGATAAAGGTTTTGCAGGGGACCAAGAGCTATCTCAGATTTGTTAAGGGTCAGGATGATTTGTTACAAATGATAGAAGCCAACTCTGGGTAATTTTAGCAGAAAAAGGCCTGGATATCAGGTAGTGACAGGAAGACTGGCCAGCTAGGTGCAGGAGCTCATTCAGGACATGCAACAGGACCCTCAACTGGTGTGTGGCCACGGCTGCCACCGCAAGACTCTGGCTATGGCTGCTGGCACTGTGCCATCATTGCTAGAATGAATTAGAGACTGCCTTTGCTTGAGTGTGCCCCTCATTGACAAGCCCAGGAATAGACATCCGCTTGGTGGGTTTGAGGCACCCCCCAGACCACAGTTTGGGCACCTTGGCTGTCCTCACAATAAAATACAGGAGTTCTGCCTACAAGACTCACAAAGGTAGGCTCAGAAGTTGAGCAGTCCATTCCCCACCCCCGAAATCGCAGCTGACAAACATTCAATACAAAGATCCTTTTGAAAGAAGGAGAAATGAAGCTAGGTGGTCACCATATTTGCTTTTAAACTGTGGAAATGCCATTCTCTGGACTCCAAGCTCAGAATCATGTGAAGTATTTGCTCAAAATTCACATTCTCGGGCCACCTTCCCAGCTTGAACTCAATGCATTTGGAATGGAAACCAGGAACCGGTACCCCATAAGTTAAAAAAAATGATGAGATTGCCTTTATTGATTGGTCTGGTGCCTGTGTGAGGAGCTAGCCCCTGAGGAAGCAGTTCCCAAGGCCCTGCAAAGTTGGGGTTCCCTGCAGAAGGCATGGCCCCAGAATGGTAGACCAGTTGCTCTGCCATGGGCAAAGCCAGTAAAGACACAGTCTGCTGCCTATATTGTGGGAATAGCTACAGACACTCCAACACCTCCCTTCCAGAGGCTATGGGACTGTTAATAAATGTTCCATACAATTTTGAAATGGGTATAAAGGATTATTTCAGGTCAGTTCTCTCTCTACCCCTCACCGTTTGATTTCAGCAACCCTTTATCAAGTGCCTACTGTGTGCCTGGCTCTGGCGGGCACAGAGATGAGCAAATCAGAGACCATTCCACAACAGCTGGGATCGATCAGTTTAATGCACTATAAGAAGGGCATTTGGGGCACTCTTCCTTGCATCTGTTGTCTTGCAGTTGCAGTTGAGAAACCAAAGATGTCTTTGGAAAGTGGCCTGAATAAGCTAGGTGAGTGAGTACTCAGGACCAGTGCTGGTTCTCAAACTTCAGTTGTCTTGAGAATCAATCACCCGGGAAGTGTTAAAAATGCAGATTAATGGGCCCGGTCCCCAGAAATTAGGTCTGATAACCAGCATTTTAAATAAATATGCATTTTATGCCAATGCAGCTCCTGGTCCTAGAGAACTGGCTTGGGTTTTATGCTGGCAGTCCCAGGAGCTGCCCCAGCTGCTCCTGCTACCCAGTGAGGTTAACAGGTGAGGTCCCACAACCTCTCTTCTGCCTTGACTTGTATTATCTAGTGTTTCCTAAGTAGTGAGATTTTAGTATTAACATTTACTTCTAAATGTGAGAGGGACCGACACTTTGGAGCAAGAAGTGAAGAAATCTGGGGCGCCTGGGTGGCTCAGTGGGTTAAGCCTCTGCCTTTGGCTCAGGTCATGGTCTCAGGGTCCTGGGATCGAGCCTCACGTTGGGCTCTCTGCTCAGCGGGGAGCCTGCTTCCCCCTCTCCCTCTGCCTGCCTCTCTGCCTACTTGTGATCTCTCTCTCTCTCTCTCTGTCAAATAAATACATAAAATCTTAAAAAAAAAAAAAAGAAGTGAAGAAATCTGAACACGTAGCTCTAGGTGCTGCCTAGCTTAATTGGCACTTCCAGCTTCGCAGCAGTGAGTGGGGCTGCATTTCACTTGGGATTTGCCTTCCCCTGCTTTTTCCCAGAGAGAATTTGAAACTGTTTATTCATAGCTCTTCACAGGCCTCTTGCCATCTCTCTCCTGCTGTGCTTCTCCTCTTCCCTGGCTGAGGTGTGGTGGCATTACCAGGAAGTCAGTCTTTCTTAGCAGCTGAGACTTTAATCCTTCCAGCTGCTGTGCTCCCTGCCTGTGCTTTAGCAGAAAACAAGATGGGAGCATGTAATGTGTGTGTATGTGTTGTGTGTATTTTATATGATATTTATATGAGTGTGTGTGTTGTACGTATATATGTTTTGCATATGTGTGGAGTGTGTCAGTGTGTGTGGTATGTATATGTGTGGTATGTATATGTGTGGTATGTATATGATACACATGCAGTGTATCAGTGTGTGGTGTATATGTCTGATAGTGTGTGTTATATGTATGTTTGTTGTGTTTTGTGTGGTGTATGTGGTGTATGTATGTGCAGTGTGTATGGTGTGTGTTAATGTGTTGGTATATATGTGGTGTGTGCTAGTGTGTGTGGTGTGTGTTTGGTGAGTGCTAGTGTGTGTGATGTGTGCTAGGGTGTTTAGCATGTGTGGCATGTGCTAGTGTGTGTATGTGTGGTGAGTGTTAGTGTGTGGTGTATGTGTTAATGTGGGTGGTGTGTATATGTGTGGTGTATGCTAGTGTGTGTGGTGTATGTATGTATAGTGTGTGTGTTGTGTGTTAGTGTGTGTGGTGTGTGTACATGTGTATGATTGTGTGGTGTGTGTAGGTGTGGGGTGTGTGTGGTGTGTATTAGTGTGTGTGGTGTGGTGTGTGGTGTGTGCTAGTCTGTGTGGTGTGTGTAGTGTGCATGTGCATGCCTGCCTGCCTGTCTAATGACAGTAGTCCTAGTCCTGAATAACACACCCACCCTCACCTTTCATCTCCCTCTCCTGCCCTGTGCAGCCCAAGAGACTCCCAGACAGTGGCTTTGTAAAGACCAGCTGGCTTTGTTTCTTTCTCATTTGTCCTCTCTGGAAGCTATTTGAAGATGGAGCAGAGCAGGCCTGTGTTTGACTGCACACAGGGGTGACTTCTGACCAGAACCAGTGAAAGGCTAGAGCACTCCGGAGCCCGAGCAGGGGGGTTGCGGCAGCCAAGCCTGGAAGGGAGAATGCCCTTTGGAAACAGTTACCAGGGTCCTGGTGTATCCATGGTGTGATGGGGAGCCGACAGGAAGCTGATTCGGGGTTAACAAGGTTGGCACTGAGAGCTGTAAATGCTCTGAGAAGCCCATGAGTAGATAAGGAGAGTTTAGGGTCATTCTTTTGGGAGTTCTGTGCAGAAGTAACTGGGGTGGGACAAGACTTAGAAGATGAGACAATATCCAGGAGATTAAATATGAATTAACATCTTCACTCAAACAGCTCATGCATTCGCACCTTTCGTCTGGAACTTTCTACAGCTTGGTGGAATACAAGTTGTAGGCCCTCTGGCCCCTTGTGCAATGTGTCACTTTCTTGAAGAGCCTCTTTCCCCCATTGCACAGTGGGTTTTAGGAGCACCCTGCCCTTATTTTGAAAGTTACTAAGTGTGTATCTTATGTACAAAATAGAATATAATCAGAGTGCTCCTGACCCCAGAATAGAATAGGTGCAGAGCATCCCAGTTCCTCTCCGATGTTGCATTCTGATGCACCTAGTTCTTTTCTACGCAGTGGCATAAGCAAATCAGTCATTTTGGCTTTTTCAGTTTTACCTTGAGGGGTACTTACTGAACCCCGACTCTGACCTGTCTTTTGTTCAGTTCTGGGGCTAGAAACACAAGGGGACAGGGTCTACTTTGGAGGCCCTCGGGGTCTCTTGCCCTAGCTATACACTGGCTTGGTAGCTGCTTCTCACATTCCTGTTTCTCCCTCCCAGGAAGGGTGGTGGGGAATCTCCCTCTGCCCTGTCTCTCATCCCTGGGACCTATAATTCCCAGGTAGTGACTTGGGGGCGAAGGTTTCTTTCAGGATTACCTGGTGAACATGTTAGAAAGGTAAATTCCAGCGTAACCTAGCCTTAGACAGCTTGGTTCTGCCCCTGAGGTCTTCTAGTTTGGGTTGGGGATGAGGTGGAGAGGCAGATGTCTGAAATAAGGTCAGTGAGCAAATGAGTAGAAGAAAAAGCAGATAAGATGTATCTCCAGAAAGCAGGGACACCTGCACCAATCTGGAGAAAAAATAGGCATCTGGTCTATGGCTGGGACCTCTGGAGGCCTGCATGGAGCCCCAGAGAGAAGGCTCTGTAGGAACGGTGTGCTGGTGTCTTGCAGGGGCAAGGGTCTTGCAGGAAAACTCCTGGGTTTGAATTGTAACCCCACCGTTAATCATCCCCGACCTTGGGGCAAGTCCCCGAAGTCCTCTGTGGAGAGGTTCCCTCATCTGTAAATGGTATAATGCCTTCAACAGGGTCCAGCGGGCCCAGCACGTACAGCAGTGTTGGGTACATAGTAAGTGCTCAGTAAGTCTCTCTTCCTAAGGCTGAACAGCCTTCTCTGCAGCATAGAGTGTTTCTGGAACCCATCAAGGTCTGCGTTATGCATCTGGACCCTGGGGTGGAGCCTTCTGGCTTTCGTGCCCCTGCAGCTCTAAGCAGTCTCTGCTTTTGCCTCCCACGCAGTGGATTAGGCAGATGCACTACCTCTAAGCTGTGCCACCTCCTCTCTGGAGGTTCCTGGGGCAGACAGGCCGCGGGTGAACTGAGTGCTGCCTTTCTCTCCCACCAGGGATGGTGCCTTGAGTCCACGGACCCGGACCCGGATCCACAAAAAGATTCTCAGACGGCCTTTGCTGCATACCAGCCCGGGCAGGGAAGGGAGTGGGCTCTGCACACCCAGCGCTTGCCGCCGAGCCTCTTTGGCGCAGGAACACAAGCTCCTGTCTCATCCTAGGCTTCCAGAACCTCTGAGACGGGAGGCCCCCAGCTCTACCTCATGCGTGCAGGATCTGGCTAGCCATGGCCCTCCTCCTCAGCTTCCTGCTGCTGCTGGAGCTGTTCTGGGATACCTCTGCCCTGGGGCCTTTGTCATCCACAAAGGGTTCTGATGGTTTGGAATTTGAATTGCCGACCACAAACTATGAGACCAAAGACTCTTACAAAGCTGGGCCCATTGGTGCTCTCTTTAAAATGGTGCATGTCTTCCTCCGGGTGGTGCAGCCCAATGCTTTCCCTGAAGGTAAGTGCCCATGGCTTGGGGGGGGCAGTTTGTCTCCAGACACACTCACATGGGCACACAGAATATTGTTTGTTAATCATGATACAGTAAATATGTATTATATTCAGTATTTTATTTATATATGCAGTATTTTAAAAACATAACGTTCAAAGTGATTGGATTGCACAGGAGCAGAAAGTATTGAGATAGAAGTTAGGAACACTTGTACCAGGTTAAATAGGTTGTTAATGAATGTGATTATAAGAAATGAATTCAAACAATGTTGCTATGCTGGTTTTCCAATTCTTGATCTTTTTTCCCCCTCCCTCTTTATTTTTTTTCTTTTTCTTTTCTTTTTTTTTTTCCTGATGAGAGCAATGAATTACTCTCAAGTGCAAACCAAAGGTAAAAATTAGGGTTAAAAATAAATATTCTCAGGTGAGTTAATAATTACCTCTGGTGGCTAAGCCAGCACTCACAGACTGACCCCTCCTTGACCTACCACAAAGTACAATTTCACTTTGCTGAAGACAATGACTGTCCTGACCTGCCATGTTTACCTGGCTAACTCTTTGCTTCAGTTCTAAGACTTGAAGTGTAAGGAAAGGAGGGATGGTCTCTTGTTAGAACTTTAATGACATGGTGCCTTATCCTTCATGAGTATTGTTGTAGTTTGTCCTACTCCCTGTACTGGGAAGTCTGCGGGTGTGTGTTTTCAGGAACGAGATTATGAAAATTTAAATGGTCTGTGGGAAGTATCTGCTATTAGGGTTTGGCAATCTAAAGTTTTATTGACTTCATGTTAGACTTATTCTAGGATTGTTCTTTAAACTATGAAAATTTGAATGCTATTATTGATTACTACAATATACAAATGATAAAATTTATAGTAATCCTTATCATCTTCTTTAGCTGGTCAGCTATTGTTCATAAGAGGATTATGTGTGTGTGTGTGTGTGTGTGTGTGTGTGTGTGTGTGAGAGAGAGAGAGAGAGAGAATGAGAGAGAGAGACAGAGAAAGAGAGACAGAGAGACAGAAAGAGAGGGAGAGAGAAGGTATTTCGTGAGCTTTAACACTTGTTTATATTATAGGCAGTTTATAGATTTTCATTATGATACATTTATATTAAAATTTTCTTACTTTTTTATTTCAGATTAAGAAATTGAAACAGTTTGAAGTGTAGTTCTCCATTTTTTATTAGTTTAAGTTTCAGTGTAATGAAACAAATCACTCTGAGCCCTGTTGCCACTGAAGAGAAACTGAACAAATACTACGTACTGTTTATGTCCCTGCTTGAAAGACTAAATTTGGAAATCCAAAAGACAGAAGTAGAAACTAGTTCATTTATTAATGTGGGATATAAGCTCACTATTCTCGATAGCTACCTCTTCCTTTATTTGTAGACTTGGTGTAAATATTATTGAATAATCAAATACCTCGTGTTTTTAGTTTTAGTTTCTTTGGAGTTTTTTTATGCAAAAGGAATAGAATTCGGTTGTTTTATATGAATTTATATCAGCGTCTTCAAAAGGACTGTGAAGCATCCATGTGTCATTAAGGCATATCATGTAATTAGTTATCCTATAATCTCTTTCTATATGTTGCTTTATTTTGCTTCCTCGAGGTTTCAGAGGAAGGTTTCCTCACACTTGTTTTACAAAGGAAAGCCATATTTTTAGAAGTTTGTATTCAAATTATCAGGTCTAAGGTATCCTATATCCAGCACATTCTCAGGTTTTGAACTCTGGCATCATTATTAGTCTAGGAGGAGCCATGTGAAGAATTTAAATCCTGCTGTAATCTGAGGGTGTTAGCCCTGCTTGTCCCTTGACCTTCATCAGTACTTATTTCTTTGGAAAAAGAAATTCCCAAAAGTCTTAATAGTATACCAGAGCAGAGCCACATTGCCCCTTGGTGGGGGTGGGGATTTGGTTTCTTAAAGAATATAATATTGAATTTCAAAGGGGACATCTTGGAGTGTTGGATTTTTTTTTCCCCCACCATCCCATTTTTTTAAATTGTTTCATCAAGTTGCTAGATATCATAATGGTCTCAGAGCCCCTTATAGGTACTTTGCCACATAAAGGGCATGTAGCAGACATGGTTTTTCCTACTGGGCCAGTGCGTTTCATGAATGCCAGATCATAAGCAGACATCTTCATAACAGAAGATGTAAAAACAACAACAATGAGAGAGGACAGGAGTGAGAGAGAGAGAGAGAGAGAGAGAGAGAGAGAAATGGAATCCTACTCATTAGCTTGACTAACTTAATATATTAACCTTGAAGTCATTCAGATGACTTCATGGCAAGTCCTCTACAAAGTAACATATTCGCAGAGAGAATGATCCCCTAGGTATATACTTTCATTTGAAAGGGTAGAGTGTTTTGAATCCAGGGTCCCGGTCCAGTGCAGGAGTGAAAGAGAAAGGGAGGACCCTCGATCCTGGCCTCCCTTTTCTCATGCTATTGGACTGGGAACTTTTCCACTTTGCCTCCTGTGTCTGAGCCAAACAATATAAAGGATTTTGCATTTGTAACTCTCTAAAGTGAAGCCCGTCGTGTATCCTTATAAATCCAAGATGGAATGGTCTTGTTTAGCTGGGAGTTTACATAAAAGTCTATTTACCTTCCTGGGCAGAGGAAAAGATCTGGTATACTAGATCAGACCAGAAAGACAGGTAACTATACACCACAGCAGAACATGCTCGAGAACCTGGTGTGGGTATTTCATAAACACCTGCCCCTGGTCTGAAGCTGCAAGAGGGATGCCGAGTCCCCTGCTTAGTCTCTCTGAGAAGAGAATGATGGCTTACATTTAGGAGGAGTTGCTTGTCCATTCATTCAACTTAAAAAGGGTGATGATGACAGGATGACTGGAGGAGTTGAAGGAAGGGTGTTCCTGGCACAGGAAACCATATGCCCTAGGGAGTGGATGAGAGAGTGATTCAGGGTAGACCCATGAGGTGGGTATTTATGGAATAAATCTGTTAAGGGTCAGACCCTGACTGATAAGCTGGCAAATTTTGTAGAGGGAAGGAAGCTAAGGCAGCATAAGCAAAAATTTCATTGATTTGGCAATCATTTATTGAGAGTGCCTGATTTTCTGTGGTTTACCTGGTCGGGGCTGGGAGCCAAGGCAGAAGGGGAATTGGGTTTTGGAGAAAGAATCTGATAGCAAGGACGCCTGGGTGGCTCAGTTGGTTGGACGACTGCCTTCGGCTCAGGTCATGATCCTGGAGTCCTGGGATCGAGTCCCGCATCGGGCTCCCAGCTCCACAGGGAGTCTGCTTCTCTCTCTGACCTTCTCCTCGCTCATGCTCTCTCTCACTGTCTCTCTCTCAAATAAAAAAAAAAAAAGGAATCTGATAGCAGCTGGTGGGAGAGGTCATAGGGAGGTAGAGTGTTCTGCAGTGGTCCAGAGGGAGATAATAATGGACTAACTCAGCACAAGACAAAGGTAATGGGGGAAACAGAGGCAGGATCAATTTCATGGCTTTCATTTCAAAGGACTTTGGTTCAAATCCTAACTCTTGTCTATTACCTGCTGGGTGATCTTGGCCAAGTTAATTTTCAGAGCCTCTGCTCTCATAGATGTAATATGACTATAATTATAACTCACTTTGTAGCTTTTATCTGTGAGGCTTAAATGAGATGATGTATGT
Source organism: Lutra lutra (assembly GCF_902655055.1). Taxonomy (NCBI): domain Eukaryota; kingdom Metazoa; phylum Chordata; class Mammalia; order Carnivora; family Mustelidae; genus Lutra; species Lutra lutra. Next base: position 153,094,703 of record NC_062279.1, on the reverse strand, counting down.
AAAACCTATGTTTAAAACCATGTCTGAAAAGCACAGATAAAAATCCTTAATAAATGTAGCTGCTAGTAATATTATTATTTGAGAGGAAGAATTGACCAAATTTGACACCAAGACTGGTGCCAAAAAGGGACATGAGAAAAAGATGTCTCTAGGAGGGAGGGATCACTGAAATATCCTTGCTGCTGCTCCATCAGGAATATTCTAGGAGTTACCATGGAAGAAGCCATTCCATTACTTTCGAAGTTCAGTGGGCTGTGTCTTCCCACAAGCCCTACAGTCCCAGAACTGGTTCTAGAAGGCAGGGCTTGGGGGCAGTGCTAGACTACCGCATGGTCTTTACTCCTCATCTGACAGACTCTCATTCTTCCTCTTCTGTGTTCTTTCCCACTATCCCTGGTATCTGCCGTAAGGCATTCTTTGCTGTTAGCTCACTCGAATCCCCCAACAACTTTGGCAGGTAGATGATGGTGGTAAATGAAGGTCTTGTTTCTATTTATTATACCCCCCGTCACAGACAGGAAAGCTAAGTCAGAATAAGAGAACATGTTCAAGGCACACAGTTAGCCAGGGGGAGATTGAGAAACCTCTGTCTCCAGGACCAGTTATTTCTCGGTGTACCTTGTGGCTCATTTATTTCACAACATACCTTGTGGCTCATTTCTTTCCCTTTTACTTTACTGCAGTGCTTTCAAAATATCTACAGATGGCTATAAAAAATGATAATTTTGCACACTGAGAGTGTGTGTTATAGAAGATTATCTGGCATGGATGGTAAACAGTGCCTTTTCAATTTCATGTGTCTTATGATGAATTTGGCATAAATCATGACCCAGATCAGAGTTAGTCTACTGGAGCTCCGCTTGTATTTTATTTTTATAGAAAGTCTCTAAAATTACTCTCTGCTCTGTTTTGGGCATATTTTTAAATGAGATTTTTAGGCTGATTGACCTGTTTCTAACAGCGTTCTGGGTTAATCTGATTTTGGTGGTGCCAGAGCTGGGTGAGTGGCAGGTGGGAGGAGGGAAGAGTGAAGCTTGTCCTCTGCTGAGTCTGAGATCTGGGCAGGATGTTGTAGTAAGTGGGAGTTCCCTCCCTTGCAGGTAACATAAACCTGTTAACTGAGAGAGTCAAAAAGGAGTTTATCATCATGACTCCCAATTACCTCATGGTGCCCCGCCACCAGGGACTGGGTCTCACTCCAGGGCCTCCTTGTCTCCCACCTTGGCTCCTTTCTGCACACAGTCCCTTTGCACCTCTGCCTTCCCGTCCCCCCTCCCTCTGGGCTCATCCACTCCTACAGACCCTCCTGGCAGAGAACCAGGATATCCAGTGTCGCAGAATTCAAGCCTACTTCCTGGAGAATAGTTGGGGGGTTCTTCTCTTTTAAATCCCAAACCCAAGTTCCAGTTCTGCCTCGGCCAGTCACCTACCACAGACCCACTGAGTAATGGTGGCCATGGTCACATCTCGTGGGCCTGACCCTAGGAGCCATCACTGTCCCCACGGCACAGGTAAGGAGGTGCCTCCCAGGAAAGGGGATGGCTGGGCAGACAGCCCAATAGATGTGTCTTTGCCAATGTCCACTGGGAATCAGGATGTTATATTATATCCAACACCTGTGTGTTCTTACTTAATTCAAATAAAGCCAGCATTGTCTCCTTTGGATCCCAGCACTCATATTGGCAGTGGGCCTGGCCACAGATAAGGTCATTGAAGGAAAGAACTAATATCTAGTCATCCTTCCTCCCTGGTGTCACTCACTGTGCTGGGCAGCCTTCTCATCCTAATTTATGTACAAGCTAACAGCTATCGTGTAGCTGCTTTTGGGATTTGAACAGCTCAATAACTCTACAAGCTAGGGTACCATTATTCTCATTTTATGGAAGAGGAAGTTGAGGTCCACAACTAGCTGGGGGTCACACAAGGAGTCCATGGCAGAGGCAGGCTTTATTGTCCAAGCTCATAGTTGCTGCTTGTATTTGCTGATCTAGAACTCAGGAGACTCGGGGACTGTCCCAAGGTCACATACACTGATGGCTAAGCGGTCAACCCAGGGTTTGACCCAGGGCCCATGATTCTGTCTCCCCTCTCCCCAGTGTTGCACTATGTTGCCTCTGTGGATATCTGCTGTACAGATTGCATTCATATGTCCCCAGGGACCTGTGAGTGTGGAGTGGGTTTCAGGGGGAGGTGACACATCCGCAGACTGTAACGGGCACTGCTCAATTCATCTCATGTGTCTTCTGCTTCATAGAACAACTTTTGTAGCTAAACAGAAAACCCTGTCCTATTGACTATATTCCTGTAACGTTGTCTACAAGGTCCTGACGGACTGTGGTCCTGACTTTATGTGTGTCATCAACAGAGGCAGGCTATGCTTTTCTGGGACATGTGTGCCAGGCCCACAAAAAGACACAAGAAAAGCTCCCTACTCCTCTAGTCTCCAGTGGTGATGTTCTTTTAGGAAGTCTTTAAGTACATACAGGAAGTGAGAGATTAAGTACGAATGTAAAGAAAGAGGCCCCCGGAGCAGCTGCTGGATGGAACCAATGTGGAATTAAATGCCACTTTTCTATTGGCATTGAGCAGAAGTCCTCCAATTTACTCTTGCAGAATAAGCTGTGAAGTGTGGTCTGTACAGGGAAGGCAGTGCTGGGTCTGAACTGCACAGCAGGGTGGACAGTAGCAGGAGAGAAGGTAGGCCTAGCAGGCCTGCCACGTATCCTCTGCTGGACGGGGATCTAGATTCTGGAACAAGTCCAGTACTTGAGCTGTGGTGAGGAACTCACTTTCTGGAGCCACTGCCTGGGTTTGAATCCTGGCTCCATAGTTTACTAGCTCTGTAACCTTGGGCAAGTTACTTAAGCTCTCTGTTTCTTAGTTTTTCCTCTGCAAAATGATGAAAAGAGTCATTGTACTTTCGGAGCACCTGATTTCTGCTCAGGTCATGATCTCAGGGTCATGAGATCAAGCTCCATGTTGGGCTTCATGCTGGGCATGGAGTCTGCTTGAGATTCCGTCTCTTTCTGCCCCTCTCCCCGTTCTCTCTCTGTCTCTCTCTCAAGAAAAAAATAATCATGGTACCTTTTGGGTCATCATAATATTTAAAGAAATAATGTTTGCAAAGCAAACATTTGCAAAACATTATCTAACATACAGTAAGTGCTGTGTGTTTGTCAAATAACATTTGAATGTATAAAATTCATATTCATTAAAAGCCTTTGAACTAATGTCAGACTTTGATGATCGCACAGACAAAAGAACAAGTATTTATTGGACCCCCACCGTGCTGGTTTCCTAGAGCTGCCATAACAAATGATCTCAAACTGGGTGGCTGAAAACAGAGATTTATTCTTTCTGAGTTCTGAAGTTCAGATGTCCAAAGTCAAGGTATTGGTGGGGCCATGCTCTCTCTGAAGGCTCTAGGGGAGAATCCTTACTTCTTTCAGCTTCTAGTGGCTCTAGGTGTTCTAATCTTGCCTGTCTTCACACAGCCCCCTTCTGTATCACTGGCCTTCTCTTATAAGGACACCTGTCATTGGATTTAAGGTTCACCCTACATCTAGGATAATATTGTCTCAAGATCCTTAATTATGTCAGCAAAGACCCTTTTTCCTAATAAGGTAACTTTCACAGGTTCCTGGGGGCAGGAATTAGACATGCCTTTCTGAAGGCTACCTTCACACCTTCAACACACACACCCATTACATTCTTCTTTAGTTCTCCACAACAGCCCAGTGATACCAAGTAATGTGACCAAGGTCATATTTCTGAAAAATGGAATCAGATTCAAAGATATTTGATTCTAAGAGCTCATATTTTAATCCTGCAAATATGTAGTGAGCTTCTACTAGGTGCCAAGCCTGGTGCTGTTTGGCAGAGATGGCATCAACTGAGTTTCTCTGTTCTCGGAAGACTGACATTGAGGGAAGAGATCTCCACCTCCGTAGGGGGCTGAGGTGCAGGGCAGGCTTGTCCTTGCTCATAGTCAAGTGTAAATAGTGGGCTCATGGCTGTCCCAAGGAAGGATTAGTCATGATGGAGCCAAGAGAAGGCTTCATGGAGGAAGTAGCATCTGAACTGAGCTGAAGGGTGTGGAAGGTTTCAGGAAGCAGAGGAGAGCATTCCAGGTGCATAAGTAGACGCCTGATTGATGCAAGTTGAGATAGTGGCTCATAGGATATGGCCTGGAGAACGCCAAAGCTAGAGCCCTTCATGGCTGGGAGATTGTCAAGCCATGAGCCTGGGGAGATGCCAGCACATCTACATGGGGCTCTGTAGACAATGAAGGGCAGGCATCGCTCAGTAATCCTGTCACCCTCACCTGAGCTACACGAAGGAGGCCATAGGAGTATGCTTTGTCTACTGAGCCTGTTCCTGGAAATTCTCAGGTATATTTGGACACTAGTGGCCTAGCTTAGTGCTGCCCAATGTGGCATTTGGAACAACAGCATCAACATCACCTGGAAGGTTATTAAAAATGCAAATCCTTAGGTCTCACTCTGTATCTACTAAATCAAGATATTTCTTTTAATTTAAAAAATATTTAAAATATTTTTGTGTTGAAGCACAATACGCATATCAAGAAGTGCACCTATATCGACAACTTGATGACTTTTCACAAACTGCACACATCTTTGTGACCAGCTCCAAGACAAAGAACAAGCTCCCAGAAGGACCCTATCTTGTTTCCTGCTCATTGTCCCCAGCTCATCCCAAGAGTAACACCCCCTCCTGCTTTTCAATGGCATAGATGAACTACACCTGCTGGAACACAGTACATACACGTTGGTTTCTGCCCTCTTTTGCACAATATCTTAATTGTAAGATTCACTCAGATTGTTGCATATGGTTGTAAATATTCATTTTGCTGTTGCACACTCTCCTATCATATGAATATACTATAATTTATATATCTATCCTACTGGCTTGGCATTTGGGAGGTTTCCAGTTGGGGCCTGTTTAGTCAGTTTGGGCAGCTGTCACAAAATACCACAGCCTGGGGGCGCGTAAACAGCATTTTATTTCTTGCTGTTGTAGAAGCTGAAAGTCCAAGATCAAGGTGCAGGAGATTTAGTGTCTGGTGAGAGTCATTTTCTTGGTTTGAGAACAGTTGTCTTCTCACTGTATCTTCAGGCGGAGGAGAGAGAGAGCATGAGCCTGCATGTACACAGGTCTCTTCCTCTTCCTATGAAGCATTAACCCCATCATGAGGGTTCCACCTCCGCACCTCATCTAAACCTAAATTCCTCCCAAAGGCCTTCTGATGAGCCTTCATTTCCCCATCACCCAAGCTCCGATAACTTTCAATTCATGATCAGTTTTGTTTGGTTTCTACCTCTACCTATTCCTCCTACTCATCCCCTCCATTTTGAAGCAAATTCTAGTCTTTCTATCATATCATCTATAAATATTTCTGTACCTATCCCTAAAAATAAAGATGCTGGACTATTACACTGTAGAAAGCCAACAGCAGTTCTTCAATATAATAAAGTATTGAAGTGTTCAGATTTCTTGATTGTCTTGTAAATACAATTTTTTAATACAGTTTGACTGAATTGGGATCCAAATAATTCTCATATATTACAATAGGTTGATATGTCTCCTTCTGTCTCTGTTTAATTTCTAGGATGCGCCTCTAGGTCTTTTTTCTCCTTGCAATATTTTTGCTGAAGAACCTAGTTATTTTTCCTGCAGTATTTCTTATAGGTTGAACCTGGTTGATTCCATTTTCATGGCGTTCTTAACATATTTCTCTGCCTTTCTTACAAAGATCAGATACAAGTTCATTCTACAAAGGCACTTTATAGGTGGTATTGTACATTTGCACCAGGATATGGATACTATCTGTTTGGTTGTCTCCCTTTTTGTGATGTTAGCAGCACTGATGATCACTGTCTACTTGCATTCATTTACAACGGGTCCAGTCCTTTCAATGTTGTTTGCAAACATGCTCTCAGGTTTGTTAAAAATCTTAGGGAACAAAATGGAATACTTTGCATGTTCTGTAACGGCAAGTGTTCACTTAGTAGTATTTTATGGACATGTCCCTTTTAGGGTGTTGCCCGAGCTGGAAAGGTTTTTAAACAAGGAACTTGAAACATTCATTCACCAACCTTTTGATGTAGAGCCAAGACTAAAAACATTTTTTTAACATGAGTTAATTGTTTGAAGTTCATGATTAGCGTTTCTGATATAAATAGCAGCCAAAATGTATCCTTTGTAATTTTTGGCTTCTTTGTTTTGATTTCTTTGAATTCAAAGAAAACACGTAGAGTTCAGAGTTGTGTGTTTTTAGTTGGCTTTTTCTTCCCAGAATTTTACAGTTGACTCACACGTGATTTCATCTAATTACTGGTCTTTATTAAGTCTTTATAGAACATTTCATTTTCTGTGCTCATTCTTTTTATATGCATATTTCCTTAGTTTGTGTAATATTTAATTACACATTGAACTTATTATACATAAAGAGGCAGAAAGAAGGTTGGGAGCAAATTGAGTGTTTTGGGTTGAAGTTTTCCTCCCACCAATTGATATGTTGATGTCCTAAACCCCAGTACCTCAAAATGTGACCTCATTTGGAGACAGGGTTGTTGCAGATGCCAGTAGTTAAACTGAGGTCATACTGGAGTAGGGTGGGCCCCTAACCCTATAGGATTAGTGTCCTTATGAGGTGAAATTGGTAGACAGATATAGACATGGAGAAGATGCCAGGTGAGGACTGGAGTGATGGCTCCACAAGCCAAGGAACTGCCAGAAGCTAGGAGAGACCTAGAACAGCTCCTTCCCTAGAACTTTCAGAGAGAGCATGGCCCTGTCCACTCTTGGACTTGGATTTCCAGCCCCTAGAACTGTGAGACAATACATTCCTGTGCTTTGAGCCACACCATTTGTGATTTTTAGTTGTCACAGGCCTAGCAAACACTTGCACCCAGTAAGTAGATACATGGACTGGTGTTGCAGAGGGTCACGTGTACCTGGCAGAGGTTGTCACTTCCTGGTGCATGAGGGAAGGACCTGATGGCTGGATGATCTGGGCAGCTGGAAAGTGGGATTTAGCTCCCCAGGTCTCCACTGTCATTCATACATTTATGATCTGAGTCACAACATCCATGCATTTCATTCATGAAGATTCAACGATACCTGCTGAAAAGGAAGAAAAGGAGAAATTAGTTGTATAAGCCGGTCTTTCTGCTGATGTACAACCATATCATGTAGTATTTGTCTGAAGGAGTTACCACCTCCTTCAGCGCTTAAAAGAAAGACTGGCATTGCATGCTGGAGGTCAGAGATTTAAAGGACTTTCAAGGGTAATTCCTCTCTACCTGCTTTTTATTCTCTGTAGTCCCTGCCTGACATAAGGCCCCAAAACCCTTCAAGATCAGATACCTTGTTCCTTGCCTCCTGTCCTCCAGGTGCCTCCTGGCCAAAGTCCTGTTGTTTCTTTAAAACCTTCCCCATGTGATCCCTATTCTGGAAATCTGGAACCTCTCATCTCATTATTTTGTCCTATTTCTGTATTTCTTGCACACTTTCACTGTTACATGTTTAACACTGCCTTTTGATAGTTTGTAGTCGTGGATTATAAACTTACTGATGCCGGCAAAGCCTGGTACTTCGGAGGATCCTTCGTATCTCTTGCTTTTGTTTTGGTACTTCTGAGCTTGAAAAACACACTTTTCTCTCCCTACCAAATTTTTAATTTACTCAGCAAAAGTTGAGCATTTGCTGTGTGTACTTTTTTGAAATACTGGTGTCAGGATGATACCACTGAGCTCTTATATAGTAAAACCCTCAGGGCCATATGTCTTTCTGGAGTGTGTTCCTCTGCTTTACAGTTCTCTTCTACAAATTCCCTTACTGTCAGCTTTGCAAATTTTTTCTTTTGTTCTTGCATTGTCAGCTGTTAATGCAGCTCTGCTTTCTTGGAATCCTAATGCTTCACTTCATACGTGTGATTTGCAGTGGGTGGCTCCATTTTTCCTTTAGAATTGAAAGTGCATGAACTTTATGATAGCTCTATGTATTTCAGACACTTATTACTTTACATTCAAGGTTACTGCTTTTTTACTTTCATGGGAAAACTCAAGTTTATAATTGTTTAGCAAATAGTATTCCCAAACTTAACAGTAATTAAATATCTGTGGAGAGCTTAAGAACAAGGAATAACTACAGTGAAGAACATCATGTGTGATCCAGACTAAAGGTGACGAGAAGTCCTGGAGATACCTGAACTGAGAAGGAATAAATATTTAATTAAATCTAAATCACCACATGAGTCCAATTATGTACATTGCTCTCGTGCCTAGCATTTATTAAAATAACTTAAAGCTAATTTTATTTTTAAATATAAAAGCAATATATACACATTAAAAGCAAATAACAGGGTGCCTGGGTGGCTCAGTCAGTTAAGCATCTGCCCTTGGCTTGGATCATGATCCTGGAGTTCCGGGATCGAGGCCCTCATTGGGCTCCCTGCTCAGGAGGGAGTCTGATTCTCCCTCTGGCCCTCACCCCGCTCATGTGCTCACTCGCTCTGTCTCTCCCTCTCTCAAGTAAATAAATAAATAAAATCTTTAGAAAAAAAGAAAATAACATTAAAATGTCGTGATTACTAACAAGTTTTGTATGTAGCTATTCTTTCCCTCCTTCATTCATTCATTCAGTAGGTATTTGCTGAGTCCTTACCAAGTACCAGGCTGTGTTCTAGGCTCTGGAAATAAACATCTAAAATTGGAAATAAACATCTAAAAAATGTTTTACGCACACATACATTTTTATAAAGGAATTATTCAATGTGCTCTTTGCCCCTTGCTGTTCAAACTTACGATATCTGATAGATTATTCTAGACATCCATTTTATTTCTCTTTAACTTCACAAAATGCAGGGAAGTACAGAGAAGAAAATTCATAAAACATTGGTAGTTTTCTTATGCTCCCAGAATGAATAAATAGGTTGTTTTGAATAAAAGATAGAAAACATAATTGACAAATTCGGAATCCCCTTTACATACTATCCCCGATCTCACTCCTCTCCTGCCTTCCCTCCTATGCTTCTCCACAGACACCGTTTCCTCTCAGTGCATGTTTTTATGTACTCACTATACGTATTCAAAGAGTATTGTTTTGTGTGTGAGTCCTGCTTTATGACTGCGTGTTGTTTTTTAACTCGCTGTTAAGTTTTGGGTTTCTTTCTTTCTTTCTTTCTTTCTTTTTTTCCTTCTTTCTCTTTAAGATTTCATTCATTTATTTGCTAGAGCGAGTGAGAGAGAGCAAGAGAGAGAGAGGGAGAGAGGCAGAGGGAGAAGGAGAAGCAGGCTCCCCACTGGGCAGGGAGCTGGACATGGGACTGATCCCTTTCTATTACCTGAGCCAAGGGCAGGTGCTTAACCGACTGAGCCACCTAGGTACTCCAAGTTTTGGGTTTCTATTCATGCCGAAACCCATTGATTCTAATCCATTCATTTGAGCTGCAACAATGTCCCATTGTATGAGTAAGCCACATTGTGTTTATTCTGTTCCATAGTGATGGCATTTAGGTCTTTTTCCTCATTTGCTGTATAGTGTTCCATTGATTAGACAATGCATTTCACTGTTTTTGATGGATATTTCAGTTAGTAGTTCCTTTTGCTATTCAAACATTGCTACAAGGACTGCTTGTGAATGTCTAGCTTGACATACTTGGGCAAGTAAATTCAATAGGAGGAACCTCTAGATAAGGAATTACTGTTACAAATGTGTGTATATTTAAAATTTTGATTGATATTACCAAGTGGTTCCTGAGTTTGTGTACCAATTTGCATACCCAGTATTATTAGTGCATGAAAATACATGCATACCCACACATTTTTCCAACTCTGGTTATTGAGATTTTTCATCATTGCAAGTCTGACACATTATAGGGAAAAAATCATAGTTTAATTTGTATATCTTTAATCACTGGTGAGTCATACATATCCTTTAATACATTTACATTTCATTTTGCAAAGAACTTCCTCTTTTTGCCTTTGCTTATTTTCCAGCTGAATTATTGGTATTTTCCACTTTGATTTGTTCCAATATCTCACTGAATTTTAAAAATACTGAATTTTTGGAATAGGTAACATATTTGCATGGCCCCAAATTTAAACATAAAAAAAGATATACAGTGTGAAGCTTCTGTCCCAGCTAGCTTCTTTACAGACAATCACTATTATCAGTTTATGCATACATTCGTGTGTCTGTGTCTTTTCAGATGTCTTTTCTACATACATGAGCAAAAATGTGCACGTGGTTTTTTCTTCACAAATGATAATACATTGTATGTATTATTTGGCACCTCGCTTTCTTGTTAAACATACAACTTGGTCATTACTTTGTATTAGTACATAAGGAGGAAATTCCTTATTCCTTTTATTATTACTGTAGAAGTAGTCCATTACTGATTAACTCATTTTCACCATTTTACTGCTACAAACAGTGTTATAAATCACTTTAATTATTTCATAAATGTGCAAGTACATATGGAGGATATGTTTCTAGAAATAGAATTGCCAAGCCAACTTAGAATTTAATGAATTTGTACCTATAATAGATGTTGCCCAGTTGCACTCCATAAAGGTTGATCCAGTTTAAACCTACATTAGAAATGCAAAAACATCTTAATAATGTTGTCTAGTGTCTTGTAAGGTAGACATCATCTCTATATTACATATGTGCAAATAGATGCTCAGAGAGAGGACTGCCCTTAGTCGGGATCACACAGCTTGTGGGTGGGCAGAGCAGGAGTTGGACTCACGTCTGCCTGATTTCAGGATGTTACTCTTTTTATCATGATTTTAGACTAGGCTATTGCATGATACCTTTTAGTGGGATCAAACAGTGCCCCTCGCTTTGTGAGCTCTACTTCCAAGAAGTCTAGGAAGGAAAATAAGTAGCATGATTTTAACTTTTGATATGTAGGTTTAAGTCCAGTTATTACTCATGGATTTTAGAACATTTCCACATGTCTTTTCAAACATTGCATTGCTTGCTTTCCACCTCTGTCTTCCCTGCCACAACAGGAATAAACTTTACAATGAAGGACTGGTCTTTACTGGCTCCCCGTGTGCCTTCGAAATGAAAAATTATGTTCATTTGGTCGATCTGTTTTTAGGAATTTTTCCCTTCTGCATTCACACGTCTATTTAGTTTTCTTCCTTAACTTTTTGGGTTAAACATTCAATTGCTTCATTTTTGTTCTCATTTCCTAATAGATTTGTCTGTAAAATATCCCCTAAGAATAGTTTCCGCTTTCTCCTGTAAATTTAGAAATATCATGTAGATTTGACATACAGATTTTCATTTGTAATTTCTAATAATCTATCATTTCAGTTTTGAGTTCCTCTTCTACCCAGTTTGACTCATGTCAAGTGAGTAATTTTACCTTTTTTAAAAGGAATGAATGTGAAAGGCTAAGTGTGAGTTGTTATGGTCCCTTTATTTATAAATGTTCATCTCCTGCAGCCTGGAGTGAGCTGCTCAGCGGAGGGGCTCCTGGTGAGCGCTCCTCTCATGCATCTCTCCTCTTCATCCATCTCTTCAGTTGCATCAGGACATTAAGCCAGCTGTTGACTGTGTCTCAGAGTTTCCTTTTAGTGAGAGTACATGAGGAAAAAAGCCTTCCTTCTTGTCTTGAACGTTTCCTGAACAACTGGCCTAAGCAATTGTAGGTGGCTTCTGGGCATTCTAGAACAGAGGCTCTGCCTCTAACCACCAATACAGGACCCTCCCATGAGCCCCTTCCTTCACGTCTTCCTTTTCCACAAATGCCAAAAGCACGTGGGGGGCTGAACCAGAGATCAGAACATATCTGTCTGCCAGGAGCTAAGGAGTTGTATCTTATGTCCCTGGGCTAGCTTGTCTTTCTTCTTTCATCTTATTCATGTTCTCTTACGAATTAGGAATAAAAATAAGAAATCCCCAAAGGCCAAATTTTTATTGAGTGGGATTAAGTAAAAAAAGAACTACATAATTTCAAACTAGAGGAGGAGGGTTGGAGAAGACCTCCCATGGCAGCAGCCAAGGTGAAAGAAGTCTCTGGAGCCTGGCAAAGAACGTGGTGATTAGCTTACAGATGGCCACTTGAGAGACAAGACTTCTAGTTAGTCATTCTGTGGTGGGGTGGGGTGAGGGGGAGGCTTCTTAGTCCACCCTGGGAGCCAAAAGGTGGCGACAGAACTGTGTATTTTTGTCTGGCATTTCTTTAGCATTTATTACATTATGCAGGAATCTGTAAGTTCCTGAATTTTAATTTTAAAATATTTTAATTTGATGGGGTTGCTGATTCCATGGCCCATGTTTACTAATTGAGATGAAGGCTCTCTTCAGACCTGATTGGAAGTAAATAGCTTTGTATATCCTGGGGAAGAGGGGGTTGTGTGTGGTAATATCCTCTTGGAAATTGGCTGACCCAGAAACTCAGCCTAATGAGATTTGGACAGCAGGCCGCAAGGAGGGGAATTACTGTGACATGCTGCGTTCAATGCAGCCGCTCTTCAATAGGACTGTCTACCCTGGAGGCCTGTGTTGCAGGGAATTGTATTTCTTTAAAAGAGTCATTTCAGATATAACTTGTGCCATAGAAGGAAGGCTGAGCAGAAATGAGTATCTGTACTGAAATTCAAGTTCATAGCTGACTTCAGAAACGGATGCCCCTGGAGAATTGCCTTATAATAACAGGAACAGACCAGGCTTCTTAGAGACCAGTCTGTTTGCCGGGAAAGCCAGATGTTCTGCTGTGAACATGTGTGTCAGATCTGGCCACTTCTCTGTGTCGGGACAGTCGTCCCCCTCGTGAGGCTGCCTATCACCTGGACCATGGCAGTGGCCTCCTGACTCACACAGACAGTGCGGAGGGTTATACATAGTAGCTCCTTGATGACTGTAATAGTTAACCCAGCTGGCCTCTCCGCTCTTTCTGGAACACACCACCCCACATCCTGCCTTAGACCTTTACCATCTGACTGTTCTCTTTGTTTGGACCATTCTTCTGCTTGACTTGTCACTCTCGCCACTCAGGTCTTTGGTCACATGTCATCTCCTCAAAGAGATTGTCTCCAGCCATACCAATGTAGGACCCTCTTCCCTGCTCTCTTCCCTGGTAGCACATATCTTGGTGTAATAGTAAATATTTGTTTATCTTGTTTATTAAACTCTAAACGTCTTGATGAGGGAGTTATGTTATCTTGTTTGCCTCTTCAACAACTGCATTCCCCGGAACCTGGCATGGTGCCTGGAACAGAGCAGGTGCTCAGTATGTCTCAATTATATGCGTAAGTGGATGCGTTCTTGCACAGCCCACTTGTTCACTGTGCTGCAGGCACACTGGCCTAGAAATTTCCCAGACTCTAAGCCACTTCCTGACACTGGTGCCTTGCACCTGCTGTGCCTTCTACCTGAGGGCTCTGCAGCCTCACAGCGGGTGGCTTGTTCCTTGGCATCTTCACAATCTCTGCCCGGGCTTCCTCCTCAGTGGTGGTCTTCCCTGACCTGCTGTGCTGACAGCAGGCCACCTCCTCGCTTATTTTTCCCTGACTCAGCACCCCCACTTTCACTCTGAGAGCCCCTCACCTTCACTTTTTGGGCACCCACAACCTGCGTTATAGACATCCCCTTGCCCACCCCTCCTGCTCGATGATCTTCCCAAAGAATTCCAAATCTTGTTGCACGATTTTCTCAGGTTGCTTTCAGAGCAGCTAACTGTGTCTACTGGCCCCACTTTAAATGTATATCCGAGCACGTTCCCATTTCCTTACTTACCTACTCTTTCTTCTCTCCTCCAGTTTCTCCCCTATGCCCTCCTCCGTCAGCCAGTGACCTTAGACCACGTGGAGAAAATGAATGGAATCACGTAGAAACCAACCCCTCCCTCCCTACTTCGATTTCCAGTTCACTCAGGGTTATTCAGGCATCTAGACTTCTTTGCGCCAAGGAGAATTATTATTAGTGGAAAGATCTGATCATTTTCAAAGTTTCAGAAAGAGTTATCAATTTACCAGGAGGTCCTGTGATGTTTTATGTCACCACCAGAAATGCATTGGCATTTTAAAGACTGAATTAGTTGCCAGAGACATAACATGTTAGTACTTTAATAGAGATTCCTGACTACTCGAGAGATTGATTGTGTTTCCATCTGTTTGTTTCCTGTTTTGGGGAGTTTGCCTTTGAAATGCCTTGAACCTAGTTATGTAGCAGAGTCAGTCCTTTTAGTATTGATTCCATGATGGCAGGAACCCTTCGCCTAATCTGTTTACTGTGAATTATCACTGGACCATTTAGATTTAGAAAAGATGTCATTTGGGGAAGATCATTGGGTCAGAAATCATCATCCAGTGTATTCCATCATATGGATGAGACCACTAAGGCCCAGAAATAATAATCTTGCTTGTTTAAGATAGTACAGCCAAATGAGAGCTGGTAGTTATGATAAGCAAGCAGGAAAGGGGCCCAGGGAGGATTCTCTGAGCATGGGAGGCAGTGCCTCCTTTCCTGTTCCAAATGGATTCCTGATCCTTGGAGCGTAGCAGGAGCTTTTGTTGAATGAATGTGTCTCTGTTGACTAAGTGAATTGTTTAATCATTTGTAATATCATTCATTGCCAACACAATAGACGTACCTTTATTTATTTCCATTTTAAATATTTGTTTATTAATCTTGGGGTGGGGGGAGGTTTGAGGAGCAGAGGGAAAGGGAGAGAATCCCAAGCCGAGTCCACAACTGAGTGCAGAGCCTGATACAGGGCTTGATCTCACAACCCTGAGAACATGACCTGAGCCGAAACCAAGAGTCGGATGCTTAACCGGCTAAGCCACCCAGGCGCCCCTTATTTCCATTTTACAAGTAGAATATATTTATATAGAATACACAGAAACATAAATAAAAGATGTATCCATTCTCCCACCCAAAGATAACGTCTGTTTACATTTTGGTCTCCTGTCTTTAGACTTTTTTTTTCCCTAAGCAAAGATCTTTTTTGTTAGTGTTTTTATATAACTAAAATCACACTCTACCCCCATATAAGATGGAGGCATAAAGTTATGACCTAGAAGAAAGACAGAAAGATATTTAGATCATCTGGTTTCAAACCATTTTTACCCACTGGTCTCTTGTGTATGCAGATTACCTAACTAGACTATGCTTGAGGGTTTAATTCTTTTATTATGATAAATGAGACTTTAAAAAAAAATAGGTTGCACATTCGAAAACCAGACTGAATTAAGGACTTAGAGCTACAGGGAAATCGTATTTGGCTGATATTTAATATACCATTGGAAAGACTGGGGTCTTAAAGTTCAACAATAATAATGGTTTGGAATTGTGTTTTAGTTTGTAGGAAGCGTCTGATTTCCCAACCCCACCCCCTTTGGGACTTAATCAAGAAGGAATTTCTTAAAACAAGGCAAAACTTCTTATGAATAGGACCATGATTGTATCTCCAGGTTCTTTTTTTCAAGGAAACTATTCTTCTTAGAAGAATGGTAGCTTCCTGGATCTCATTTAGGTCATACAAGTGTTTAGGGCATACAAGTGCTTACCACAGGTGCATAGGATTTATGTAGGAGAGAGAACTTCCCTGCTTTAAAGGAAAGAAGAGTTTGTAGTTGAGGAGACAAATGTATTTGCAGAAATAAATCGTCCAGAGAACACATAAGCCAGTAGATCATTAAATGTCACAAGTGAGTGACGACTTGTAGGTATTTAGCAATGAGGGAAGTTGGCTGAGGACCTCAAGTTTGAACTTTAAAGGATCGAAGGAAGGTTTTGATGGGTGGAGGAATAATATCAGCAAGACTCAGGGGGTCACAAGCAAGGCACGTTTGGTTTTAGGGACCAGGGAAGAAACCTGGCTGGATTAGAAGGATCTTGTTTGGAGGAAGATAGAATTATATAAACTGCCTAGTGATTGCTTAATATGTGGTGGGCATCTTATCCTGTTCAGGGTTTTTCACATATTGGTTTTCAGCAATGGGTATTATTACCTCCATCTTACAGATGAGAAAACTGAGGACCAAGGATATTCAGTAAGTCACACAACATTATGTATCAGATCTGGAATTTGAACTCAGGATCACCTGATTTGGATGACCATTTAGTCCATCATTTAAACCAGGGCATTTAAAGAGTAAAAGGGAACACTAGTAATGATTAGGTCAAGGCAACAGATGTGAAGTGGGACTGTCTGAGCAAATCAAGAAATACACTGACCGCTCTTCTCCAAAGTCAGTGCTCATTTTTATTTTAATCGGAAGTATAGGGTGACATGATGGATAGCTCTAAAGATAATTTATAGAGTGGAGGCCATATAAAGGAGGTTATAGACTGATTCATCTGACAGCACTGTGTAGAACGCAATGGAAGAGAAAAGAGGTGAGAGGCCAAAGGAGTAATTAGTCAACCGCTTCACTAAAAATAGATTAGGTGTGTGATGAAGATCTGGGTTGGATAACAGAGTGCGAGGTGAATAAGATTTCCTATCAGTTGTTTATAATGAAAAATTTCAAACCTACCCAAGACTGGAAAGATTGATACAAGGAATCCCCACACCAGTTGCCCGGCTGAAAAATTATCTGATTTTATCATATTTGCTTCATCTATCCTTTTTCTCTCTACATTTTTCTTTGCTGGAACATTTAAAGCAAACCTAGACATAGTTATCATCTCACCTCGCATTTCAGTGTACTTTTTCTCAAAGAGATGGACATTTCTTACTATCCACAGTGTCATTACCAACCTACAAAAATTAATAAGAATTGCTAATTTTTCTATTAACCGCCATTGGTTTTAGTATCCATATTTTCAAATTAGCTATTTCCCAATTCCTCTCATCCCTTGAATCAGAATCCCAATAAGGAATAAAACATGATGAATCTCTGAACCCATCACAAAGCTTTGAGCTTAGTAAACAAGAAAGTAGGTTAACTGGCTCACTGGTTGTTGGAAATAGAGTTTGGTGAGTTTGATAAAGGGAAGGTGATTCCAGAGAATGATGGAATGAGACCTAGGTATGTTTGTCCTTCCAAATTTTTATTTTGAATAATTTCAAATCTTTGGAACTATTACAAGAATCATACAAATGAGCACCTGCAGAGCCTTTACCTAGATTCACCAAGTGTTACTCTTCTGCCATACCACTAAGTACTTCTGCACATCCCATAAGAATAGGTTTTTTCTCCTATATAACCACATGTGAGCACAATACTCAGGACACCGAACACTATTAAGACACCTTTTTTCTAATGTACAATCCATATTTACATTTCTCAAAATTTCCCATTAATGTTCTTTATAGTTTTTATTCCCTAGATCTAGTGTTCAGTCAAGAATCCTGCTTCCTGGGGCACCTGGGTGGCTCGGTGGATTAAGCCGCTGCCTTCAGCTCAGGTCAGGAACCCAGGGTCCTGGGATCAAGCCCCACATTGGGCTTTCTGCTCAGCAGGGAGCCTGCTTTCCTTCCTCTCTCTGGCTGCCTCTCTGCCTACTTGTGATCTCTGTCAAATAAATAAATAAAATCTTAAAAAAAAAAAAAAGAATCCTGTTCCTCTGTGGAGAGTTAGGCTTTTCTAATCTAGAACAGGTCCCTAGCCTTTTTATTTATTTTTTTATGACCTATACATTTTTTGAAGAGCCTAAGCTGTTTTTGCCCCCAAAATGTCCCTCAACGTTAAATTTATCTTGATTTCTCACAGTTAGATTCAAATTAAATATTTTGCAGGGCTACCACACAAATGCTGTATCCTCTCGGGAGATCCATTCCATCGGGTTACTCGTGTCACTCTGTCCCAATACTGGTGAAATTTAGTTTGATGATTTTGCAAAGATGGTGCCTTCCAAACTTTTCCATATCCAACCCTGGTCCCCAGCCATCATTTGCCTAGCATTTTTAGCATCTGCAGATTATTCTTGCCCTATTAAAGCATCACTGTGATGGTTGAAAGATGGTCACGTCCTGTCACCTCTTTCGCTGTGGCCCTTCTGCTGTGTTGGGAGCATTCTGGTGCCATGTTACAGGGATGGACAAACTGACATGGTCCAGGATTTCCGAGGGACTCAGTGGTAATTTTGTGAGTGGTCGGGGATGGAGCTCAGGGATTTGGATTCCATGGGAGTGTAGTGAACGCGTGTTTCTCCACACAGACATGGGAATGATAAGGAGAAAGGGCCATGTGTTTCTTCACTTGCCAAGGAGCCTTTATTTAGCCGGCACTTTCTCAGCGGGGGCTCGCGACTGCTCGACTGCTCAGGCTCAACTCTCATAAAGCATTCCTTTTCATCTCCACACGGGCTGCAGCATTCCTAGCCCTCTGGCTAATAAATAGGCATAGGTATAGATCCAAGAGAAGTTGGTTTGTTTTTAAGCAGAAAGAAGGTAGCTTTGGGGCATGTCACTACCTTCCTCTTCATTTAGGACTTTGTTTTCTGACACTTAGGAAGTTTACGCAGTAGAGATTTGAAACAAATAAGCAAATTGTGCTTATATTGGGGTTTGGAGAGTTGTTTTGGGAGCCCACCAGGTTCTTGCTAACCCCAGTCTAATTCTGAGTTTGTGACTGCCCTCGTGCCTTCCATGAGGAGAAACTCATGGAAGGGTGTTCGAATGCCAGACTCACTAAGCCAGGGTCAGGACTTGGGTCCCAGCTTCGTTTCCTCTCCCTGAAGTTCTTTCCTGCCTCTTAATACATTTCTACTTCTTTTTTAAGATACAGTTTAAATATTATCTATTATGGTGAGTCTTTGCTCAGTCCCCACAGCTCCCCACCCCTCCCAGCCTGCTGACTTTGAACCTCATATGACTGCATCCAAGCACACCCACTTCATTGCATTTACTTACCTGTCTGTGAGCAGACTGTGAGCCCACTAACAGTATGGACTGCATCTTTTCAGCTCTGTATCCTTCACACCCGGTACAGGGTCTGGGACATATTCATACTGGTTAAATATCTTTGTGAGTGTAGTGTGACCATGTCACTACATTGGAGAAAATTTAGACCCCATGGGTGTAAGGGACTTGCCAAATATAATGGAGCCAGTAAATGGAGAACGAAAGCTAAGACCAAAGTCTCCCATGTCCAAGTCTTATCCCCTCCCCAGCTATTAATAGATGTTTGGCCAATATTTTTCTTGGATTGGAAAGCCCAGAGGTCTATCTTTTCCTAAGCTACCACTGCGGCCACCTCTCCCTCCCCCTCTTCCACCACTTTTACCTTCTTTACCAGCACAATAGGGAGGACATTTATTTTGTGTCAGGTACTGTTTCTAAGTGCCTTACATATAGTATTTACATTGCTTAGTATAGATGTGCAAGGTGGGTATGATTATCCCATTTCATAGATGAGGAGATAGAAAGAGAGAACTGAAATCAGTGGCCTGAGTCTCCCTGCTTGCCCACAGGCAGCAAGGCTGGCCCTGGACTCTGAAGCCTCACAGGGTTGCATAGAGGAACATGAACCTGAATTCGAATTCCTGCCCCATCGCTCGTTAACTGGATGACGTAGTTCAGCCTACTCAGCCTTCCGAAGCTGCAGTGAATCTGAGAATGGGAATGATGCTGCTTCTCCCATGAGATTGCCTGGAGGGGAGACAGCCACCTTGAGTCACTGATGATCTTTTTAATAAGCCCACAGAGAGCGATTGTTGTCTTTCCATTTTACAGATGAAGAAACTGAGGCACAGATAGTTTTTATAATTTGGTCCATATTCAGACCAGTCCCAGAGCTTCTAAGTGTTGGGAACAGACCTACTGACTCCCAATGGCTGCTCCTCCTGCTCTGCCACATGGTCCCCAGCACTTAGCTCAGTGGGTGATTCATGTTGACAATTAATATTCTCTTCTCATCCCCCTCCCTTCCTTCTAAGGCATGCTGAGAAAGTTACAGTATAGGGTAGGGGAATAAAATCCACAGGTTGGAGACTTGGGCAGAGCAGGACAGGTTATTAAAATTCCTGAAGAATTGCCACTGCACTAATTTATGTTAAAAAAATAGGATTAATTTGGGGAGAATAGAGCCTTCTGATTCAACATGATTATGACTGATAGTAGATAGTTAGTTAAAGCTGGTAAATATTGGGAATCCTAAAAACTTTACATGCTTTTCTGAAGCATTTTATCTTACCCTGAAATACAAATGTAACTCCCCCCACAACAACATTTTCGTTTAAGTCCGTCTCTGAAAGTTCTCTAACATCTGAATGATCTCTGGGTCTGATTTTCTCTTGACAATGGGTCATTTCTTTTTCTTTCTTTTTTTCCTGTGTCTTGTAATTTTTTACTGAATGCTGGACACCCTGTGTAGAACTGTTGAAAGTGAGGCATATGTCTTTACCCCTGGATGTGGACATGCTTTCTCTCCCATCAGGTTCTTGTGTAGTGGGTTGGATCCCTCTGGTTAACATTGAGCTGGATTGGGATAATTTGTGGCTGTCATCCCATTCAGTGGGCCACAGGCTTTAAATTCCTCCAGCAGTAGATGGTGCTCCCCTGGTGTGTGGTGTGGGGCCTGACGTGCTGGAGGGTTTCACTTGGAGCTCCTGCTCCTCCCTCGGCTTTTAGGAATCCCTGCTCACCTGTGGCACAGAGGGTCCCACCCATGCTCTTATTCCTTCTCCTAAGGTGGTATGCCTGTCACTTGACGCCAGGCTCATGGCGGGAGGCAGGGGTTTTCTGTTGTCCTGGTGCAGTCTCAGGCATAGACAGGCCCTGTCCCACTGAGCCTGGGGAGTGGAGTGGGACTCATTCTGTGCTCCCATACCTTCTCCCATGACAGCCAAACTCTTGCGTTGGAATCTGTACTGGTCTTGGGAAGGAACATGTTTTTTGCCCTCATCCCAATGGTAGCATGCCTGAGAGTGGTTTCATCCCCAAACATAGAGGGGCCTTGCTTCTACCCTGTCCCCCATCAGCATTAAGTCTTTACCTGTGACCTATAGGTAGGAGAGTTTCCAGCTTCTTCCCCATAGGCAGATGACTTTTGCTTTTACCCCCATCCTAGGAACAATGGACTTTTGCCATGGACAGAGGACTGAGAGGGTTTCCTGCCCCCTTGCTCAGCAGGTCTAAGACTTTTGCTTCATTGGAGAGAGGTCTAGGGAAGTATGCAGACTCTGGCCCCATTCCCTGCTGCAGCCCTTAACCTCCCCTATACCTATACCTATCCCACCAGGGGGATTTTCCTCCAATCACCTGTCTTGCTCCAGTCGCTCTCATGAGCACCCACAAGAGGCTTGCAAGCAAATGCAAACTCCTCACTGTTTCTGAGCCTTCTGCATCCACAGTAGACATGCTAGCCCACACTTGGCATTAAGAGCTTGTCATCATTTTTAGTGATTTCTTTTTACCAGACCATCAAAGGGGAAACAGTTTGTGTGCTCCTTGTCTCTCCTCAGAGGGACTTGGTGCTCTGTGGAATTGATTGCTTTGCAGGCTGAACTTTCTGGTGGGCCAAGAGAAGCCGTAACACTGTCTATTATCTAATGAGTTCTTCTTGCTGGTGGGAGGGAGACTGCTTTGCATTCATACACTCACATTCATCCGACATTAAGGATGTAGGAATGTGAGTCTTCCGATAGGCATTTCCCTGGCAACACAACCTTTATGACTTTCTTTTTTTTTTTTTTTTTAAAGATTTTATTTATTTATTTGACAGAGAGAGATCACAAGCAGATGGAGAGGCAGGCAGAGAAAGAGAGAGAGGGAAGCAGGCTCCCTGCTGAGCAGAGAGCCCGATGCGGGCCTCGATCCCAGGACCCTGAGATCATGACCTGAGCCGAAGGCAGCGGCTTAACCCACTGAGCCACCCAGGCGCCCTCCTTTATGACTTTCAATCTGGGTTTTAGTCAAGTAACAAGAATTTACAGTATAAACTCAGTGCTGATTTTTTTTCTTGATTTTTGCTGGTTTTCTCTTTGAGATTTTATTTTTTAATTTTTTTTAAGATTCTGTTTATTTATTTGGCACAGAGAGGGAGAGAGAGAGCGCGCGCGCGCACAAGCAGAGGGAGTGGCAGGCAGAGGGAGAGGGAAAAGCAGCCTGCTGAGCAGGGAGCCTGATGCAGGACTCAATCCCAGGACCCTAGGATCATGACCTGAGCCGAAGGCAGAGACTTAATCAGCTGAGCCACCCAGGCACCCCTTCTCTCTGAGATTTTAGAGTTGCGTCCTCTACCTTGAACTCAATAGCTCTTTTTTTTTTTATATTTTATTTATTTATTTGACAGAGAGAGATCACAAGTAGGCAGAGAAGGAGGCAGAAAGAGAGGAAGGGAAGCAGGCTTCCTGCTGAGCAGAGAGCCCGATGCGGGGCTCGATTCCAGGACCCTGAGATCATGACCTGAGCCAAAGGCAGCGGCTTAACCCACTGAGCCACCCAGGCGCCCCTCAACAGCTCTTTTATAAGACAACTCTTCTTTACTGAGTTTCTAAAAACATTTGACTTAGAATTTATGTAAACAGCAGCTTTTGCTTTTTATAGTCATTTTATCTGTTTACATAATATTCAATTAAGTGATATCATTGCATCAAGGACAACTGGCAGAAAGTGGTTTGGGGACAAACACAGGAGAGTCTTGGAGAGCTTACAGCTTAGCCAGCACAAGCAGGGGGTAGACACACCACCACAAAACGTCACTTTCAGTACATTACTAACAAAACACTAGAAGATTGTATTTGGCCTGAACCAAACACTTATTAGGATCTTGAATATTTAGTGATTTCTTTTCCAAAGATTATTTTTTAGGCAGCATGTGAATTTTTGCAGATTTCAGCGTCATCTCTTTTTAAGATCTCTAGCTGGGAAGACGGCCCCAGATCACATATCCTACACAACATACGGTAAAATTGGAGTTACATTCATAGGAAGTAGAATGTTTAACTTGATAGTGTTAAGAACTGTGGGTTGT
This sequence comes from Lutra lutra, assembly GCF_902655055.1. Lineage (NCBI taxonomy): Eukaryota > Metazoa > Chordata > Mammalia > Carnivora > Mustelidae > Lutra > Lutra lutra. Next base: position 153,071,793 of record NC_062279.1, on the reverse strand, counting down.
TTTTTTTTTTTATGTCGTTTTTTGGGAAGAAAGGGGTAGAACAGTATGTCAATAAAAGTACTTGGTTTAAAAATTTTTTTCAATTTTCTTTTAAAAAATCCAAATGAGCTCAAAAAACCTACAGGAAAAAAGAAGGCCCCCCTTTGCTCTGCCCCTCGGTCCCCTGTTTGGGGAGAGGCCATTGTCGACAGCTGAGCCTTCTGGCACATGGCAGTAGAAAATGGGGTTTAGCTGATTCACATTCTCCCAAGAGTGCATGGGAGATTATGAGGACCCCAGCACAGACCAAAACATGTGATACACATTACATTCCTTTCAAAGATTCTCAGGGCAAACTTTCCCCCAACAAAGACCAGAGACAAAGGTTGGAAATGGAATTGCGCTTTCCAGGAATGTCTCAGGGAAGGAAATGAACCGAATAGCTCAGGAATCGACAGATACTTTGGCTGTGGTCCCAGTTCCCGTCCCTGGATTCACCCTTGTGGCAAGACAGCTGCCAATCCTGCCCAGGTCCAGCGGTCCCTTCCAGACCCCCGCCAGCATTAGAGAAACCAGGAAGCCCTGAGCCTTTATCCACATGCAGCTTTGTCAAGGACCCCAGGGCTGCAGGAGACCCCAGAAGTTTCCCTTCTCCTGTACAGCCCGAACTCTTGCTTCCTCTAAAGGAATTTGAGGCAAGGCTGCCCAATAACAGGCTCGGCCACACCCTCGGGGTAAGAGCACACCCCACTGCACAGTCAGTGTGGACACATGGCAGAGAAAAAGCTGCAAGGGCCACACTGGTCCCAGATGTTTTTGCAAGGATAGCTTCCTGGGCAGCATCTTTCCCGTGCTCCTCTCTCCGAGTGAGTCAGTGCCATCATTAATTCAAGTACAAGCCGATGTGTGTCAGTCCTTTGGGGAGAAGCTGCTCCAGCCAATTAAAGGAGAACGGCACAGAGTCCTGTGTTGACAGCTGTAATGAAGGAAAAAGCATGGCTAGAGTGCTCACACTGTATGTTAAGTAAAGGAGGGGAGGTTCGCCCTCCAGAATACTTGATTACATACTTGGAGGCAGAGGGAATGCATCTGATGGGTTCTGATAAACCTGGCTTGGCTTCTCAACTTCTGAAGCATCAATCCCCATTTTAAAAACCAAGCCAGAGTTTAGTCATGTTGCTGGAGGATTTGAACGGTATTGTGAAGTGCTCCATGCAGTCGAAAAGCACGGGATGGTTGGGCATGAAGTGGTTGTTCACAGGCATAACTTCAGCCAGGCTCCTAGCAGACCTGCCAGGAAAAAACATGCTCAGCTGAGGGAATCTGATAAACTCCAAGACCAGAGACACTTGCCTCGTTTGGGTCCCCAAAACCACTTCTTTGGGCTCAGCCTTACCCCCATCAGCCCCAGGAAAATGCGACCCAAGCACTGGACAAACCGTGTTCATCTCAGTGTCAAAAGACAGCAGACACATCTAACCAAACAGGGCTTCTGGAAGATGGGCTTGCTAAGTATAAGTACACTCTACACTCTTCAGAGAAGCAACATTTAATTGCAAGTGAGAAACAAATTTGGTTCTGCTACTTTTTTTTCTTTTTTTTTTTTTCTTTTGAGAGGGAGAGAACATGCGGGAGGCGGGAGTGTTTGGGATGGGGGTGCGGCAGAGGGTGAGGGAAAGAGAGACTCTTAAGCAGGTTCCACACCCAGCACAAAGCCCGACATGGGACTCTATCTCACAACCCTGAGGTCATGACCAGAGCGAAATCAAGAGTCGGAGGCTCAACGGAGTGAGCCACCCAGGTGCCCTGGTTCTGCTGTTTTTGGTGGAAATCCTTTCAAGTGGGATTTATTTGCCTGTCTTGTAGTTTAGCACACACCAAACATAAGTCAGTTTCAGAGGGTGGTTAAGGAGAATCATTCAAGATCAGTTGTCCTCAGAGACTACATGGAATTCCCTGCCCTTGCACTAACTGGGCCCCAACTGCAGCCCTTTCGTTTTGGGGGGCTTGGCTGTCAGCAGTCACCATTAATGATGGTGAGTCTACCTGCTCTGTAACAGGGCTGCTCAGACACTCCGTGCTCAGACACCTGCAGGGCGTAATCATTCTATGGTTGGGCAGGGCTGTGGTTAGCTTCTGGATCCACTTGGCTGGGCTGTGGTACCCAGTGATTTAATGAAACGCTAATCTACGTGTCGCCATAAAAGTTTTTTACAGGTGTGGTTAACACCTACAATAGGTTGACTGATTGTAAGTGAGAGAGATTACCCTCGATAACATGGGGTGGGCCTCCCACAATCAGCTGAAAGGTCTTAAGAGCAAAAACTGAGATTTCCATAAGAGGAAGGTATTCTGCTTTCAAGACTGTAACATCATCTACTGCCTGAGTTTCTAGCCTGCTCTAAAGATTTCAAAATGCCTAGTCCGGGGGCCTGGATGGCTCAGTTGGTTAAGCTTCTGCGTTCAGATCAGGTCGTGATCCCAGAGTCATGATCAAGTCCCACATTGGGCTCCCTGCTCAGTGGGGAGTCTGCTTCTCCCTCTGACTCTCCCCCCTCATGTGCCTTCTGTCTCTCTTAAATAAATAAAATCTTCAAAATGCCTAGCCTTTACAGTTCCTTAATCAATCCCCCTTTCTATCCATATCTGTCTCCTCTCTCAACAGTGCTGTTTCTTTGGAGAGCCCTGGCTGACATAGGCAAGCATTTGCAATGTTTGGGGATTGGGAGTGGGGGGTGGGGGGGTGGGAGTATGTAGTTGGAGAAAAACCAGCTCCTCCTCTCCCCATTTCAATCACTGAAGATTCAAATCAGCCAGGTACCCCCATATCTTGAGTCAGAGATCACCAAGTGCTTTCTCTGGGGGACGCACATTATGTGTAGGTGGTGTAATTTTGTGAGGCATTGATCCCTTCTCATGTACCCTAAGTATGCAGTTTTGAGGTGGGCTTGTTGGCATGAGTCTACCTTGAAATAAATGAGGAGCTTTTTTTTTTTTTTAATATATTATTTATTTATTTGACAGACAGAGATCACAAGTAGGCAGAGAGGCAGGCAGAGAGAGAGGAGGAAGCAGGCTCCCCACATCTCCCAATGTGGGGCTCGATCCCAGGCCCCTGGGATCATGACCTGAGCTGAAGGCAGAGGCTTTAACCCAATGAGCCACCCAGGCGCCCCAGTGAGGAGCTTTCTTTTACCATAGGCTGTCCTAACTCAACTCCATTCTAGCCAGAGAACTCATACTCAAAAATGGACCTTGACTCCACATCAAACGAAGCGCAAAAGATGTGTATCTATATGCCTTAAGTTAAATAGTGAAGGCATGATTATCATGCGTTTTCTCTTTCAACTAACCTATTAGCTATCAGAACTGATCACATCTACTCTGCTAATTTAATGTAGATTTCAACATTTTTCATGCAATAAGTTGGCACCTTAAACATTGTTCTTGATAAAACGTAAACAGTCAAATTATTCAAATAAGCCAGAACTTATTCAACCAGAATTATTCAAATAACCAGAGTGTTCACTCTGAAATATTTTTCTTTGAAGAGAAGAAATAAATGATCATTCATCAAAAATGTGAATCTGGACGTTCTAAAGCACAAAAACAGAACCCAGCAAGCCCAGCCCAATACAGGAAGAGAAGATTCAACCACAGTGAGTTTCCTGTCTGGAATCTAAGACCTGTTCATGTGGGAGTTCTGGAGAAAGTGCAAGTGACCTAAAAACCACGTAAATGTTTACATTTTCACCAACTAACTTTGCATTTAATGAAAATCTGTATTCTGCTCCAGAAAGAGCAGCTACCCTGGGGAGATGGTGCTCTCAACCCATCTAAACAGCCATTTTGTGCCCATAACTCTTGGAGATGGTCCCAAGATCCTAAGCCAGCTTAGTCTTAACTCCTTTTTGATGCAAACTTCCCTGGATAACACTGTAACCTGAGAGCATTTTCCTTAAATATTTTGGCAGTAGAGACGCCTGAATCAGCGTGTTTTGAACATGTGTTTTGTAGATTAGGAAAATTCAGTTGTTAGAGAGGCTGTTGAAAGGCTTATGGAGATTTAAGGCAGGAGTGCAGATGTTTTCCAGAGCTTCGTAGACCCACAAATGAGAAGCAGGAGGTAGGTGTTCTACCTGAGCTACACTGTACCGCATTTTATAGTGACATTTCTGAGCATGAATGCCTTTTCATGCATTCTCTTTTATGAATACAGAAATTTCAACCCTTTAATGAAGATGACTTTTAAAATCTCTGTTTACGTTAGTGCCAACCTAATGGCTTCGCCAAACCTCAGTCTGCTGTGTTATATGCGTGTGTACCTGCTTCTGAGGAAAATGAGTTAACCTTTTTTTTAATTATGTTCAGTTAGTCAACATATAATAAACATCATTAGTTTTTGATATGTTTAACAATTCATTAGTCACACATATAACACTCAGTGCTCATCACATCACGTGTCCTCCTCAATACCCATCACTCTGTCACCTCCTCCCCCCACTCCACTTTCCCTCCACTTGGAAACCCTCAGTTTGTTTCCTGGATTCCATAGTCTCTCATGGTTTGTCTCCTTCTCTGATTTCTTCCCATTCTGTTTTTCCTTCCTTACCCTGTGGTCCTCCATGCTATTGCTTATGTCCCACATATGGGTGAAACCACTGCTTGACTTATTTCACTCAGTATAATCCCCTCCAGTTCCATCCATGCTGATGCAAAAGGTGGTATTCATCCTTTCTGATGGCTGAGTAGTAGTCCATTGTATATATGAACCATATCTTCTACCACCTTACACCAGTCAGAATGGCAAAAATTAACAAGACAGGAAACAGCAAGTGTTGATGAGGATGTGGAGAAAGGTGAACCCTCCTAAGCTGTTGGTGGGAATGCAAGCTGGTGCAGCCACTCTGGAAAACAGTATGGAGATTCCTCAAAACGTTAAAAATAGAAACTCTCTATGACCCAGCAATTGCACTACTAGGTATTTATCCTAAAGATACAGGTGTAGTGAAAAGAAGGAGCACCCTTTTGTAGTGAAAAGAAGGGGCACCCCAGTGTTCTTAGCAGCAAGGTCCACAATACCCAAACTGTGGAAGGAGCCGAGATGTCCTTCAACAGATGAATACACAAGTTAACCTTTGGTCAAAGCTGGCAGGACATTGGAACGCCTGGGTGGCTCAGTCAGTTGAGCATCTGCCTTCAGCTCAGGTCATGATCCCAGTATCCTGGGATCGAGTCCTGCATTGGGCTTCTTACTCCACGGGGAGCCTGCTTCTCCCTCTGCCTCTGCCTGCCACTCTGCCTGACTGTGCTTGCTCTCTCTCTCTCACTCTAAATTAAAAAAAAAAAAAAAAAAAAAAAAAAAGCTGGCAGGACAGGCTACAGGTAGAAGATGCTCCAGCACAAAAACATAGGGAGTCTTAATTGGCTAAGGCTCTTTTTTTAGTTAGGGTGAGAGGCACCATATGCTATAGCAAACAGGTCCAAGTGTCACTGAAAAATGTTCTCTGTCTTGGCTCAGTCTAAAGTAGAAATGATGGAGTGGAGAGGTCCTGGGACCCCGGTCTTTCCATCCCTGCAGCCTTCAGGATTTTCCACTGGGTCCTCCGTATTTGGCTGGGAGATGGATAAAGAGGCAAGCATGCAGGGTCTCGTGATTTTAGAGGCCAGGCCTGGAACTGTTGTGTACGCACGCCTGCCCACTTTCCATTGGCCAGAACTCAAGTCCCATGTCCCATCTAGGCATGTAGGGTCCGGGGAATGCAGTCAAGCAGTGGACCAGAGGAAATGAGGTGACACATGGGTTCTTCCAGGCACTCATCTCCTCTGCCACAAACTGAAGGACCAGAAAAGGCAGAGCAGGAAGAGTGTGTGGTAGGAGCGTGGAAGTGGAAGGTGCTGATGTTTTCGCGTTAGTGGATCGTATACCAAGCACTGCACTGAACAGTTCTTTTAGGGCAGAGTGCCTCTCGCTCTTCCTTCCCCTGTGGAATGCCTGTACATCCAGGAAGTCAACCCTTTGACCTGACCAGGTTTGTGTTTTATCTGCACTTGTCAGGCCTTCTGCTTGGTTTACCTTCCTGCCCCTTGCGCCTTCCGGAATTTGGTCTAGCGTGGGGGAGGGAGCGAGTTGTCAAACAGATGTTTAAGAACCTGTGGAAAGTCTTTTCTGCCCAGATTGAAACAATTAAAATTTCAATTAATATTTAATTCTTGAAAGTTATGCATTTGCCAACCTAGCTTTTGTAAGTTTCTAAGTTGAACTTGGATATTATTTCATAGTACTTATAAAACTAATCCTTTTAGTAGAAGCCTGAATAAAATCTTTTACTTTATTGTGTTGATTTATTGCATAAATTAACAGATTAAGTCATTCTTAGTAGAGAGACCCCCCCCCCCCCACCATGTGAATTTAAGACAGTGCCACTGGAGGTCAAAGAGGGACAGGATGGTGTCTCCACAGGGGAACACTTAACACTGTTTATGCTCTTAGCTAATCACATTTCCAAGCAAACACTTTAAGTATCTGAGAGAGCTTACTTTGTGTGCGCGCGCGTGTGTGTGTTTAATTTTTATTAATAAGAGTTCTGAATACAAACATATTTGGCTTGACATTAGGGGAAAAATGCTTAAAAAAAAGATTCACGCTCCAAGGTGTGTTCATAAAGAAAAATCAATTCTATTTTTTTTAGTCTCTAATTTTGATGCTTAACACCATAATGCCTCTAAGGTAATCACTCATTTTGGTTTAATTTTAATAATTCTGTCACATTACATCTAAGTTAGAGGGACTAGGAAACAACAGGTAGAAAAAAGGCAAAAAAGACTAATTAAAATGACCTGAATATAAAACTTAATTAAACTTAAAAAAAAAAAAAACCTTTAAAATAAAACAAGCTAAAATTAGAATAGTTTTGGCAAAAAAAAATTACCAGCTATGAACAAAATAATATTCCATAGCAATATTTACTCAAGAACTGCATCACGAATAATACTGTTTCACATAGACTAAGGATTGGGGCGCCTGGATGGCTCAGTCAGTGAGCATCCAACTCCTGGTTTGACTCAGGTCACAATCTCAAGGTCGGGTCCTGAGATTGGTTGGGCGTTGCATTCAGTGGGGAGTCTGCTTGTCTCTCTTCCTCCCCTTTTCCCCCCAACAGCTCTCGCTCTCTCTCTCTCTCAAATAAATAAATTTTAAAAATCTTTTTTAAAAAAAATGAATTGCAACATATTCATGTTTATTTATATCAGATATAAAAATCTCTTCCTTAAAACATTTTTTTAAATATAATTTAGCATTTTGGGGGAGATTCTGTTCTTTAGAAGATAGAAGGTAGCACCTCTCTTGATTAGAGACCTAGCCAGGTAAGTCTTGTCAATGGATATCATTGGTTTGGTTTTTTTTGTTTGTTTGTTTTTTGAGCCGTCTACCCATTTTCCAAGAGAACATTCCAAGAGTGGAATCTCATTTTGCCCAGCTTGGGCCAGAACCTGCATACTTATTAAGAGAAGCCAGTTAGGGAACAGAAATATCTTCATCAAAGATGAGTTTTGGCTAAGATAAGGAAGATGGAATTTTTTGTCTATACAGATCCTGCTTTCCTGATTTTATCTTGCTGTGTGGCTTCAGACATCAAAAAATCCATAGAGAAATTATTCACACACACATATACATGCACACAGCAAAAAACCCACAACCAAACAACCAAACAAAAACAACCTACTTTGTAAGTTGGTAGTATAGCTTAAGAGGTCAGAATTAGCCCTTGCTGCTGCATTCCTTAATTTCCATCAGCACATGCAACTTAAAAGTAAGTCCCAGGTAAGAAGACCTTGTTCCATCTAAGCATTGAATGAAGAGAGACTGATAGCCACCATCCTTGTGGAAAGACTCACCGAGCTCCTTCATGAGACCAGAAAATGAGAGACTGTGTTCTACCATGAAAAGAACTTCCTTGTCCATTGGCTCCCATATTTCCCGGGAGGGAAGATACTCCTGTATTTTAACAGGCAACTGTTACGTTGTGTAAAGAGCTTGAGATTTGTGTGATGGAAAATAAATTGCCACATGGGAAAGGTGGCCAGATACCTCCCCAACTTCAGGGCAGGGAGAATCTTTCCCTGGACTCTGGGAGTTGTCTGTCCCATGCTAAGTGCCTATCACGTTCCATCAGAGCAGACCTTCCTTCAGTTCAAGAAGGATAAGGTGGCCACTGTTGTCCACATTGAGGTCTCACGGAGGGCAGGATAACACTGTGGTAGCCCAAATGCTAATGGCTACCTCGTTCACCAGGCAATACCAGGAACTAATCACAGCCTTCGGGGATCCCATCTGATCTATGGAAAGGAAACAACACTCTTTATGATAATGTTACATTTATGCAGCATCAATACCACAAACAGTTCTGAAGCCCGGGAACAGAAGTCAAACTAGTCTCCACTGGAAACCTTTAGCGAGCTGGCCAGGAAGACACAGGCAAACACAAAGGATTGCAGAACAGCAGATCACCAAGCAAGGATAGTGGGGGCTCAGGAAGCATAAGCGGGACCCCCGGTCTTCCCGGGGTTATGCTTTCTGAGATGGACCACAATCAATTCAAGGTTCTCACCAGCAACGTGGGACTTCATGAGTTCCCACATGAGGTTGAGCAGCAGCATTAATGCCAGAGCCCTACAGACAAAGACGCTGGGCTGTATACTCCAGGCCTTTCCCAAGTTCATTTACCTGGGTTAAGAGCCATTTAGAGATACACAGGGAAGGCAAAGGGAACATGGATATTGTGGATGCTCATTTTGTGTTCTCGTGACATGGTGCACTGGGAGGGACGGGGGTTAAGGAAAAGGACAGAGGCCTTGATGCTTTGGGTAAAATGGAATCGCTCCAAGGTGGTTGACTAGCTTCTGACCCCGTGCCATCCAGTAGGGAGGCCACAGCCACATGTGGCCACTGAGCACTTGAACGGTAGCTAACCTGACCTAAGATGTACTGATGAGCATCTACAACAGACCCTGAACACTTAGTGTGAAAAGAAGACTGTAGAGTAGCTCATTAATATTTGTATATTGATTGCATGTAGGAATGACAAAATATTGCATGTATCTGGATTAAGTACAACAGATTATTAAAATTAATTTAAAATAATCACCCATTTTTTTTCTCAATTTTTAAATGTGGCTAATAGGAAATTTGAAATGACTTGTATGGCTTGCAGTAGATTTCTCTTAGGCAGTACTGTTCTAAAGCAGGGGGAGAGAAAACATCCCTGCTCCAAAGCCTCGGATGAATTTTTGGCCCTTGCAGCAAGGATCTGCTTTAGCAGAGAGACAGAGGCAGCTGGCAGACAAAGGACTGGGGTGAGCTGTCAGTAAGGAGTGCCGTTGGTGTAGCTGGGACCATTCCCCAACACCTGGGACCACCAGGATCCCAGGAACTTGGGAGAGTCAGTCCTCCAGAGAGCTGATGGCATCGTCTGTTGGACAGTGGAAGACTGTCACTCTCTCACTGAGGCTGTGGCCAACACCTGGTCTATGTATGTCACATTTGCCTGCCTCCACGGAGCTCTTTAGGGAAGCACCTGCTACACCTGTTATTGACAGAACCTGTTAAGGTGGAGTGAGAACGATGTGGCAAAATCCCGCGTCTGTCAACCGCACAGATACAAACTGCAAAATTCTAATTTCTGCTGCAGTGCTCTAATTTTATCACTGGCAGCAAGTCCTGTCAGCCGCTTTCTTGAAGTTGCGGGCTCCACTTCCTCCATGTTAGAGAAAATGTCTACGAGATACTTAAGCCTGGATAACCATGGTTTGTCTTTCTTTGGAGCAAAAATAATGTTCTGTGAGGGGTTTAGCTCCCAACTCAAAACGAGGACCCCGTGCTCTCTCTGAAGACAGCTGGGTACCGGGGTGTGCAGCAGGAGCACCTTATGTAAACTTCTGTTTCTTCACACAGAATACTAGAAAGATGGTTCCTCAGAGGTTGAGATCTGATAAAATCACGATTTTGTAATGCTTCACCAAGATTCTTCTGATGTGTAACTGGGCTTTCTATCTTCCTCGAGTTTATGGCAGCATAGAACGCAATGAACACTGTGTGACTCGTGCCAAATCACACAGCCTTCTCCACCATCGCTTCTGTACCCTGAGTACAAATGCCAACACGGTGAAACAGCAAATAACATCTTCTGCTTCCACCTAATGGGAACCCTGAGCAGACCTTAAGGATTCCAGGAGTCCGGGGGTTTCACGGGCCACATGTGCAGATCTGCCCACGTAAGCCAGTGAGGATACGTCTCTCTGGGGCCACTTCCCTGGTCAGCGTGACCTGAGAGGGACGGAGGGGCCAGCTCCCCTGAAGATATCTCGTTTTCATTTGGGTTGGTCGAATTGGGCTTATAAAGATGAGAAAAGTGGATGGGTACTGTGTGGCCAGACTAACGTAATCTCATTTATCTCACTTGGCCCGAAAGAATCCTTTGAGGGTGGGGACTGACATCATCCTGATTTGCTGATGAGAATGCTCCTGGCTTTTAATTCTTCACCCAAGATTAGATACCCAGAAGGTAATGGAGCTTGGTCTCCATCCCAACTCTTAGTTAGATCAGGATCCCCAAAGGCAACACGTGAACGTCACCTGTGTCATTAAATATATTTTAATAAATGGATGATTTCCAATTAAAAAAAACCATCAGTGGACCCTTACATTCAATGAAATCTAGAACAGAAGCCTAGTCTATAAAATAAGCAGTCTGTCGGTTGAGCGGCTGACTCTTGATTTCTACTCAGGTCATGATCTCAGGGTCCTGGGATGGAGCCCTGAGTGTGGGGTTTCATGACCAACAGGGAGTCTGCTCTCCCTGATTCTCCCTCTCCCTCTGCTCCCCTCCCTCTGAGCTCTCTCTTTCTCTCTCAAATAAATAAATCTTAAAAACAAATCAAAGTGAAGTGACTAGTTCAAAGTGCGAGGAGATCTGTGGGGATGGGCAGCCCTGATGTCCCTTGGAGAAATAACTGGGGTTCCCAGTACCCTAGGCTTAGTGTAGGCATCCCAAAACTTCCGGTTTGATCCCTGCTCCTATAGCACACCCTTTAAAGACCTGCTGCATTTAGTCTGCTCTGCGCAGGTTGAAGTTGTTTTCCAGAAAGCACTGTGGGGATGTGGCTTGCTTTGTTTCCTGGCGTGTAAACCTGAACTTCTTGTTTTATAAAAGGATTCACAACAGGGATTCCTTTTCTCCCTTGCCGTACACTTTAGAAGTGGTCAGCATGGTACAGCCAGAGCATTGTAGAAGTTCATTGGTGGGGTCAGTTATAGTGTGGAGTGTGGGAAGTACCACAGGGCAGAGAAGGGAAGACCCCCCTGGGCTTGGTCTTACACATCACAGATTTTAGACAAGTTACTCTCTCTGGCCAATCCCCAGTTGCAGCATGACTGGATTGGTGGGTCAGAATAAGAGGTGAATCTTGACCTATGTAAGAATTTGAAATTGTCCCAAATGCACATGTAGGGGGAAAAAATCCCATTTTGCATATTATTTCAGGTTTTCATGTGCTGTTTGGGGATGGGAAGGGAGGGATGTTTCATGTGAAGAACTCTGGATTAAGTCAATTGTAAGATACCTTTTATTTGTAAAATATTACATAAATATGGAATGATTAAAGAATATGTTGCATTTGTGGTTCCAAAAATTAACAGTGAGCAGTTTGTGTCACGTGTTATCAGGGATTATTAATGACATGTATGTTGGCGAATATTAAGGTGTCTTGTGAGAAATTGAAAACTCTTAAAAATGGCAACCCTCTAATTCTGCCACTGACAAAATAGTGAGTCAAAAATACTTGTCTTCCATTCTTTGCTTCTGGTTAGAGCCTCATTAGCTCAGTTATTTACCTACATAAGAAATAGGAATAAAATTGGGGTGCCCAGGTGGCTCAGTTGGTTGAGCATCTGACTCTTGATTTTGGCTCAGGTCATGATCTCAGGATCCTGGGATGGAGCTCCCCATCACATTGGGCTCCCCACTCAGCAGGGAGTCTGCTAGGAGAGTCTCTCCCCTTCTCTCCCTCTGTCCCTCCTCCTGCTTATGCATTCTCTCTCTCTCTAAAATAAATAGGAATAAAATTATAAGACTACTACATAGAGAGAGGTACAATACTTTGTGAGTATATATAGACTTTATTTCCTAAATATGCATTTTGTGTTTATACTGAAAAAGTAACCTTGCTCTTCTTTTGCGGCTTTTTCCCACAGATATTTTAAGAAAAATTCTACAAAAGAAGTTCAACTTCTCAACTGAGTATGAGAAGGTAATTTTTATTGGTATATTTGTTAGGAAAATAAGTATGTACAAAATTTTGGCTGACTTGGAAGTAAATTTTTAAACAATCAGTTAACCTGTAAAATTTGTAGAGTTTTTTTTTTAAACTAAGAAATTTTATGAAATATTAAAGCACTTTATAAATCCCATTTGAACTGCAGCAGAAACTCCAAAAGTAGGATTTGAAGAAACATTCACCTTTCAAGGTATATGTTATTTAAAAACCCAAATTTCTTTAAGGGAAGTACTATGGTACTTTTTTAGCTAAGGGAGAGGAACTCCCTAACGAAATAGAATTGTTTGAGCATTTCTAGAAACAGGGATGTGTACTTTGTTTTAAAAATACAGTTTGTTGAAAAGCAACTTCACATTTGAGCAGGTTCATTGAGAGCTCTGTGTGTGCACTTGCCCCGGCTAGAGATAAGGAAAACAGCCCTTGGTCTCAGGAGATGAAGAGCCAGATGGCAGAGATAGTACCTCATTGTTAAAGGAAGAAGAAGGAGAAGAAGGAAATAAGTAGATTTATATGTAATATGCAGAGGAACGTAAATGAAAGTAATTAAATCTGACTGGAAGCTCTTCCACAAGGAGGTGATTGGGGGGCTTGTGGTAAAAAGGATACTAAGCAGGCTTGCAGCAGATGGAGAGGGACCTTTGCTGGCATCTCAGGCTTTGGGGACCAGGTGAACTACCAGGACAAGGCGTGAAAGAGTGGAGAGGAAGGAGAGGTGAACGGGACCCTGAATGCTCACAAGCGGACCATATTAAGGACCTTGTGTGTCTCTACTTAATACCAAGGTGCTGCACTGCCCATTCACTCCGTTTGCATCTGCAATCAACTACCTAAACAGAAGAGTGTATTCTTTTGATTTTAGTTTACTGTGAGTGTGGGGTTGCTAGTGAAATAGACAAATGTTTGTTGCATTGAATGTTAGGGTAATTAAAAAAAAAGAAAGAAAATAGTTGAATCCATTTGTCAGGCTCTTCGTCCCGTTGCGCTCTCCTTCACTGGCACGAAGGTGGTTATCAAGAGAACAATAAAAGCAGACAATAAAAGTGGACGTTCTTGAAGCGCCAGCCACAGCAAACGCGGATGACGGTGTTCCCGGTGGGTGTGGGGGCGGTATATGGGGAGGGCGGTGAACTCCTGCCCGGTGAATGAACCACAGGTGCTGTGGTTACCATGCCTCCTATTCTCAATTTGCAATAAAACGATACTCAAGAGAAAGCAAACACAGAAGCCAAAGAAGAAAGCCTTATCTAAAAAACATTTACATGTATAAAAGCTGATGAGCCAGTTTCTCTGCAATGCTCACGGCCTTCCCTAGGACCGTGGAAAACATTTTCATTATTAAATGCCACGGGCCTCATGTGTGTCCCGAACAGGATTGCCTGGGTCTGCCTGCATTCCTGGGCAGAACAAAGTGAGTGTGGACAGCTTTCGTGCCAGCAGCAGCCTGGCCTGAATGACAACTGGTTCTGCCAAGGCATGGGCTGGGGTAGCGTGCTTCACCTGTTCCAGGCCTTGGAGGATGGGGTCCTGAGACCCTGAGGTGACTCTGAGAAGCCCTGCTTGCCAGTGTTGCGCTGCCACTCTCCATGGCAGGATTCTTAGCTGGGCAGGTCCTTTATGGCTGGCTTGGTATTCGATTGGATGTCCTATAAAACTGGTATCTCCCTAGTGGCTGATTTCCTCTCCGCCTCAGGTGTCTTTGTACATGAACAAAAACCATTGGCATCTGGGTGAAGTGGAGAGAGGAGACAGAACTAAGCCCTCATGAATGATCTGAATCCGGGTTATGTTTTCCATGGTTGTCCAAGGAAGAGGGATCTGGTGAGGTGAAGACCCCAGGGAAGCCAGGCACCTTGTGTGGGTGGTTTAGTCTGATGTATGCTGGGCGTGTTGGGTTGGAGTCCTCCCAAGCAGAGCAGGAGTCAAGGACAAGCCAATTGTTTGGGAGGTGCAGGGAACACTGGCTGGGAATTGGAGAATAATACTAGGGAGGGAGGGCAGCCGTAAAGAGTGTGGCCTGACGCCACCTGCCACAAGGGGTGACTGAAGCGTCATCCTATAGAATTGCTGGGAAAACGGTGCAAACCACCAGTGTCCGAATTAGTCCACTGGAACAATGAGGGAACTGAGGTGTCCAGACGCCGAGACTGAAGGGTCACAGGTTACGGGAGGAGAGGGTTCATCCGTAAGCACTTCTGACCTGCCCTGGTTCCATAAAAGGCCTTCAGGCGCAGAGTTAAAGAAGGCAGTAGCTAAAAGTTTGAGGAGGCCCAGGGGGATGACTGAGGCCTGAGGGAGGTGGGGGGCACCAAAAGCATCTTCTGCACTGACCGGTGCCCACAGGGTCTCTGATTCACGCAGTCACACAGGTAAGGTCTGGCCAGGTGAGTGGCTCTGAGGAGTGTTCTCAGCTTTCTTAGTGCTGAGCCAGCATTTTCTCCTCTGGTGAGCCCTCAGATGACCGTGGAGCCGCTGCGGCATTGACCTTAGGGCTGGGTGCTCTTTTAGTGAACTCTCTTCATAAGGAGCTCCAGAAGTGTTCAGCAGACCTTTTGTTCCAAGGGCTGGGCCTGACTTTGAAAGGGAACTAGGACTTTCATGGAACTGCCTCCTTTTTACACTTCAACTGAAAGCTAAAGGTAGAGCTTTAAGATCCTCAGCCCCTCTCCTCCTCCACATTTTTTAAAAATACTTCTCTCTTTTGTTTTATGTATTCATTTTATCTCTGTTGACAGAATGCTGACTAGGAACGAGGCGTGGTAGGGGGACAAACATGTGAAAGTACAGCCTTCACTCCTCCAACTCACAGTTGATATGGGACAAGAAATAATCACGGATGTTATGGGCTGATTGTACCCCTGATTCATAAGCTGAGATCCTAATCCCCAGCGCCTCAGAGTGGGATTGTATTTAGAGATAACGTTGTTAAATGGGTAATTAACTTAAAATGGGGTCATTCGTGGGTCCTAATCCAGTCTGACTGGTATCCTTGAAAGAAGAGGAGACTAGGACATACACACATATACACACAGAAAAGACCACGTAAAGACACAGGGAGAAGACAGCCATTTGCAAGCCAAGGAGAGAGGCCTCAGAAGACACCAACCCTGCCCACACCTTGATCACAGACTCCCAGCCCCCAGGCCTGTGAGGAAATACCTTTCTGTTGTTCAAGCCCTCTGGCCTGTGGCACTATATCATGGCGGCCCCAGCAGACTAATGCCGTCGACAGCTGGACTGTGAGATGGAGGGAGATTCGCATCACGTGAGAAGTTCTGATAAAGGACATGAACATTCAGAGGAGGGGAATTGTTGTTGTCCCTGGGAAATCAGGAAAAGACGCCACGGGAGAGTTGGCATTTGAACCGAGAGGTCAAGGCGGGTGGAATAGATGAGAAATACAGCCTTACTTCCAGTTATGAGCACTTGGCTCGCAGCACAAAGCTGCTTCGTTGGTTCTGAAGTGTAGACTAGGTCATCGCCCTCTCTGCAATACTAATTCTTGTCCACCTGGGCCGACACTGGTTTAGAAGCCTGACATTGTTTCTAATCCTCACAATGACACTGATCCGAGGCAGAGGTGTCT
The DNA here is from genome assembly GCF_902655055.1 of Lutra lutra. Lineage (NCBI taxonomy): Eukaryota > Metazoa > Chordata > Mammalia > Carnivora > Mustelidae > Lutra > Lutra lutra. The sequence continues at coordinate 153,055,895 of NC_062279.1, read as the reverse complement.
GTGCATGGCGCATGCAAGAAAATCCTGCACTCAGGCTGGGGGACTTGCCAAGGTCACCCAGGGACTAAATGCTGAAACTGGGATTTGTACCCAGACGAGTCTAACTCCGAACTGACAAGCACACCACCAACAAAAAGTAGGCTCAATCTGGCCACTGGACTGTAGTCCTTAAGTGACTAGTCTGGAAGACACAGCTCATGTGAGTATTCTGGGCTGTATGACTGACAGCCTCCAAGCTGTGTCTTCTACCTATTAAGCCACAGACTGTGATGGTGGGTAATCATCCCTGGGAAAAAGTGGTCGGGCAGAAATGGAAATCTGGGAGAGGAATAGAATTTGGAATTATGGAGCCAAGAGGGAAGTTGAGAATCAGGCAGATGGAGCTATGGAAATCCAAGCAATGACTCCAATAACCCCAGGTTCCTAGCACATCTATAGCATGTGCTCAAAGGTGGGTGCCCTTGTTCATGACTTACAAGTATTACTCAGTTTGGTCTTCCCAAGAATAGTCTGTCCTCACCACAGGGGTCTAGATAGAGATTACATGGGCAACTCGCTCCTGAGTGCATTCCCTCAGGGACCAGCGTGTGGGTGAGCCCCTTCCCAGAGTCTCTGGCTGACTGAAAACCAAGGGAAACAGCATCCCAGGAGGAGGGTCACATGGGCTTTCTGAAGAGAGAGCCTCTCAGCCGAGCTTGTCAAACAATGGCTCCTCAACTGAAGGAAAGGACACAGTTCCTATCTTCAAAGAATGCATCGTTTGGGGGCAATTTAGGTAGATGATTACATTGGTTCCCCCCAACAAGCCCTAAGTGCCACCTACCCTCTAGAAACCTTTCCAGGGGACAGCTCTCCCAGTACCTTCCCCACCTCCCATCCCTCCCCCACCCCCGCCACCACCTCTGACTTTCCATTCTGTGCATCCCTGTCCATAGGAGTGGCCAGCTTCTTTGGGATGACCTCCTGGGTTCGATTCCTTGTGGTCATGGTCCCTCTCCATTCCAGCCTCTTGGTCGGCTGCCCTTCCTCATTCATGTCATTCCTCAGTTATTACCTTTCCCTTTCTAGAAGCTTCCTCTGGGGGCAGGTGCTGGGCCTGAGCCTCATCCCTGCTGACTTCCATGACCTCACTAGTGTTAACAGTCATTGGATATCAATTTGGCACTTAGGAAATGGCAGATCTATCATTCCAGTGGGTGTGTGGTAACCCACACTACCACTCTACGTGTCTGGGAAAGCTAAGTGAATGAGTTCCTTGTTTCCCGCCCCCCAGGTGACGTGGTCAGAACACACTCTCCTTTCCAAGTAAGGGACGTACTTTCTGGGGATCTCAGTAGCGTTTAAGAGAGCAGGCAGTGTGAGATAGTCCATGACTTGGATCATGGTCTGAGGTTTGTTGGAGGTGAGAGATGAGAATAGTGTTAACATGCATTATTTCTACTTCTTATGATGATGGTGATAATGACTGATTGAGTGTTATGCTGGGAAACCTGGTCCTAAGTACTTCAATGTATTACCTCATTTAACATACATTACACAGTATATGTAAAGCGCTTAGAACAAAATAATGCACAAAACGTGTTACTGCTCACTGTTTTCTCTTGTTCTCTTTGCAAAACTGCATAAAATAATATCTCTGCTTATCCCTGTTCTGTCAGTAAGGTAACGAACGCTCAGAGTAGCGTTGGCAACAAGGTCTAGGCCCATCCCCCAGAGATTCTGATGTAGTTGGTCAGGGCTGGCTGGTTATTGATATTTTTGAAAAGGCCCCTGGTGACGATATGGGTAATTAACTGGAGTGGGGAATCACAGACATAATGTGGCATAGAGGGATTCAGACTGCTGCATTGCATGAAAATAACTTTATACCTGAGTGACAGCCAGCATGGATGGGGAAGAGGTAGTGACAAACCCAGCTCCACTGTGGGGTTTGCTGGTAGCCCATCAGATATATCAGACCAGACCTACCCCTCAGTGGGGTAGGTAGGTAAATGCAAAAGGATCAGCTGATTGTTGTAACTTACAGATGGTTCTGCCCAGGGGCCTCAGCTCAGCATGACCAACCTTAGAGGCGAGAGCAGGTTTCTGAAACCCACCTGATCATAGCCATGACGAGGGGCTTGCTTTCAAGACTGATGGCTGGGTTTACCCAAATCTCCTGATACCCGCTCTAGGGGAGGAGCTGGAAGCCAGTGTTTTGAACATGTGCTGTGAAGTACTTATGGTAGGTTTGGGAGACAACGAGCCTGTGGGGGCCATGCCCAGGGTCATTCAGGATGCCCCATGTGACCCTGGGGGCATGTGCCTCCGAGCTGCCCACCCCAACATGCTGGATGCCTCATTTAAAAGTTACTGATATCACAGTCATCGTTCCTTCACATCTGTGAAAATCTGCCATCCAAAGCTATAGTTCCTAAATTTCTAGATTTCCCAGAGCACACAGTTTCGAAAAAAGTGACATAGAGCCACCCAATTTTATTTTGCCACACAAGGATATTTAAAATGCCATAGCAACGATATTAACTTTGTCCCCTTTCATATGCTATCACCTCCCTCTCCCCACCAAAAGGATACACTGAGCAAATCCCATTTCATGGGAAACTCACTATATCCTCATTGTCGTATTTCACTGTGGGACGGTCCAGCCCTATCTCTGGACCACCATTTAGAGAACACCCTCACTCCATTCATCAGGTTACCTGATTCCAGTGGGGCACCGTTTGCATGCCAAGTCCCTGGGTGGGCGTCTGAGAGACAATGGTGAGAGTGACATCATGGATCTTGCTCTCTCCGGGCAGTGCTTCCATGGGAGAGTCCTTCCACGTGGGGCACGTGCTGGCAAAGGGCAAGTGTGGGCTCCAAGGCAGCAGGAAGCAGAGAAGAAAGCAAACCCAGACTTGGTTCTCAAGACAGATTTCCAGGAGGACGCCACATCCAGGCTGACTTGAGTTTTGTGAGCAGAGAGGTGAAGGGAATAACATTCTGGGTGAGGAGGCAGCTCCAGGGGAGCTGGAGGGAGGAAGGGGGAGCGTGAGGCTTCTTCCTAGGAACTGAATGGCACGAAGAACAGGACATGAAGCCGGGGTTAAGTTATAGGATCACATTAAGAGGTTTGAATGAAACATGGTAGGAATTCTTGGAATGCTGTTGAGCAAGAGGATGACACCATCAGATTTTCAGTTCAGAAAGGACACTTTGGAAGCCATTGCTTTAGCTGGGGTTCTAAGCAGCTGCTGATCCCCTGTTGTGCAAAGACCAGGCAGTTAGTGTGTTAAGCATGTGTAGCTTTCCCTCCAATTTCCCACCTCCACTGTCCACAACTGATTAGCATATTGTTAAGACCCTTTCAAGAAATCCAAATATAAATTTCAGGTGTAAATTCCAGACCTAAGTCAACCTCAAGGCTGTTTCTCTAATAAATACTCAAGTTTTATGTTCCTGTCTTTTGGGGATCCTCCTCTCACTTGATTTTCTCTGTATGGAGTATTAACGTTCCCCGTTGTGGTTAATTATGTAACTTTTTCTGTTTTCTTGACGCATGCTGCCTCTGCCTTACTCTCCTCAACTCCTCAACTGCTTTGACTTCCACAGCCAGAAAATGTAGTCTTGACTCTGAAGGTAAAGTTCTTGTTGGCTGTTTCTCGTTGCTCTGTCTAAAGCCAGCCGGTAATGAGATGTTTCCTCCAGAATTCTCTGTTCTTCACTGTCTCTCCACTGTGATGGTTTTTAAAGTGGCTTGTTTCTTTGTTTGTTAATGTTTGTTAGTCGTTGTTAACCTAATCTTTCAGTTCGAGTACTTCACCAAAGAATAGCGACCCATCTCAGTACATTTCAACCTTGAGCTTCTACTCCACACAGTCCACAGAGCGTTCTGGAGATCCTTGTGTATCAGGAAGTCACTTAGGTCCCTGCCAGACCTTAGCCAGACTTCAGCCCAGAAGGGAACTCTTGAAATGACATATCTTGTTCCTGATACTTTTGGACATAATATTGAGCCAGTAGCATTGCAAAGGTAGTATATAAAGTGTGAAATTTGTACTTGGAGCTAAACACAGTGCATTTAGAACATTTCAAATCACCTTCTTTCCTGGGTTTGGGTTCAGTGTCTCCTGGGATTTAGAAAGGATTTTAAATCCCTTTGAAAAAATAGTAAATGATTTGGAACATTTGCTGGGAAATGATAGGGAAATTGAGAAGAGTTTGGGGTGTCTGAGGCTAGGTTCTCAATTGGCCAATGATGTGCATTCCCAAGGGCCGTTACAGGACTGTCTGTGGCTGTGGAGTGCGTCTTAGTTTAAGCAGAATGAATGCAGCAAAATTCAACCACCTTTTTTTAAAGTATTTTATCCTTAATATCAAGGGATATTTAATTAATATTCAAGGGCCACATGTACCTCAGTACTCTGAGGCATTTGCCCACAGAGTTAACGAATATTGATTGACTACTCACTGTGTGCCGTCACTTGGCTGTTGTTTTCACTTTGAATCATCTAATTATCTGACCCTCACAATTCTGTTCATGATGTTAATGCTAATTCTGGACTAGGGAACTAGAAGCGCCCTGCTGGAATTTAAAGCAGGTCTTCTGACTCCCGGTTCAGTGCTAAGACCTCATGTTCGCTTCTAGGAGCAAGACCCGTGTTTTGTTTACTTCGTTCAGCGTGGCTTCAGAATCTGTTGCTAGCTAACTGGTCCGTTAGTCACAAACAGCCAATCTGTAATTGTCATTCGTTAAAAATGTCTTGCTTTGTGGAAATTTGAGTAACTATATACGTGCATTGGAATAAACTCAAGTTTTGTGTCATCCGGTTGCATTAATTTTTTTTTTTTTCATCCCAGAATACAGCCCTAGCAGTGATTATGAAAATACATTTGGGTCACATTATTCTATCTCAAAGTTGCTCTAGTTCCTAGGAACATAGGACTATCTGAGACACGGGCTACTGAGGCCAGCTGTACCCGCATGGCAGGAGAGGTACCACTTTACGAAGGCCACATTCTTCACTTCGCCCATTGTCACTGATCATACGTTATCTGTAATGTACCCAATGACCTTTGGGGTTTAAATTCAGCCATTTGCAATTTGACCCTGCATTTGGACATTTTACTGTGAGTTGGAAGAAGATAGTAACTACTTGATTCCATATTCTGATAACTCAAATCTGTCTTCCTCTGTTTCAAGAAAGGGCATCAAGGGACTATAGGGTGGCTCAGTCAGTTAAGCATCCACTCCTGATTTCAGCTCAGGTCATGATTTCAGGGTCGTGAGATCGAGCCCTGCATCAGGCTCCATACGCTAGGCGTGGAGGTGGCTTAAGATTCTCTCCCTCCCCCCATGCCCGTCCCTCTTAAAAAAAGAAAAAGAAAGAAAGGAGGATCAAGATGGAAATACGCACATGAACACACGAAGATTCAACTCATGGTATCAAATAGGTTAAACAAATGTAACCTGCACACTATGGAATGTTCTACGTGTTATTTTGTATCATGGTATATGCTGTTTCTTTTGTTTGATCTACAGATTATCTACTATGAAATCGGGATTATTATTTGTGCGGTCCTGGGACTGCTCTTTGTCTTTCTGATGCCTCTGGTGGGGTTTTGCTTTGGTCTGTGCCGTTGCTGTAACAAGTGTGGTGGAGAAATGCATCAGCGGCAGAAGAAAAATGGGACCTTCCTGAGAAAATACTTTACAGTCTCCCTCCTGGTGATTTGTATATTCATAAGGCAAGTAGCATCTTGGAGGACAGCGGATTTATGTTTTGGGTGGGTGAGGAATATCCCAGGTCTCAGCTGGTAAGCCCACGAGTTTAAAGCAAAACATCAAGGACAACAACAACCCACCCATAAAACAGAAGAGAACAAAAATGCGTGTGCAGGATGGTTCGAAACAGTGTCACCATAACCCGAAGTTAGTGTTACAATCAGGCTGCCTTCATTTACATGCTAAGCCAACCCTTTGGTATTTTTTCCTCCCGAAAACAAGCTGATGAATCTTGGCCTGCAAGAAGTATTTCCCTCCCAGAGCAGCAGCTCCTGCCTGAAATAGCTGTTGGGAGACAGGCGGCCTGCAGAAGGCAGAGCATTTCCTAGTTGGTTTGTACATTCAAAGGGATCTTGAAGGATAGGTACAGTCCCCCAACTGGGGAATGTGTGAATGTTGCAGAATAGAATTAAATTTCTAATAATAAAACCCAGTTTTCTTGAATTTGCAGTTAAGCTGCTGCCCTCTCCCGAAGCATAGAACACGCTTCATGATTTAGAATGTTTCTTCTGCAGGTCCTTCTGCGGCTACAAGTTTTCCAATTGGCTGATAGATCAGAAGTACACTGCTTTTAAGACACCAGCCTCCTGGGGGCGCCCGTGGCACAGTCGGTTAAGAGTCCGACTCTAGGTTTTTTTTTTTTAAATTTTACTATTTATTGCAATATAACATACAACTTTTTTTTTATTATTTCTTTTCAGTGTAACAGTATTCATTGTTTTTGCACCACACCCAGTGCTCCATGCAATATGTGCCCTCCTTAATACATACCACCTGGCTCCCCCAACTGCCCCCCCCCCCCCCCCCCCCCCGGCCCCTTCAAAACCCTCAGGTTGTTTTTCAGAGTCCATAGTCTCTCATGGTTCACCTCCCCTTCCAATTTCCCTCAACTCCCTTCTCCTCTCCATCTCCCCATGTCCTGCTCAGGTCATGATCTCAGGGTCGGTGGTGAGATTGAGCCCTGCGTCAGGCTCCACACTCAGGACAGTGCCTGCTTAGGACTCTCTCTTCCTCTCCCCCTCCACCTCACTCTCTCAATCTGAGACAAATAAATAAATTAAAAAAAAAAAAGAAGAAAGGAAAAGACAAGAGAGGGGAAGGGAAGGAAAGAAAGGGAAGGGGAGGGGAGGGGACGGGTAGAGAGGAGAGAAGAGGGGAGGGGAGGGAAGGAAAAAGACAGTAACATTTCACCAAGTGCAAATCAGGATCCTTGGCTGAGCGAGTTTCACGTTCCTGGCCCCCTGGTTGTGATATTTGGTCACAGGAGATGTGCTTCCACATCTTCTCATTCATTCAGCCCATGCAATGTCCTGACATTTAGCAACAGCAATAAAAGTGCCCACGATGTGAATAATGCTAGGTCCCAAGGAGACGCAGAGACTGCAGGACCAGAAGTCTGCCTCCTCATTGCTGTTTTCTCCAAGCACTGCTTTTGCTCCGTAGCTGTAAGATTTTTCAGGTTTTGCTAAATAACTGATATAAGGGAATTTAAGCAGAATTCAGAATTAAACAGAAATTGAACAAAATTAAGCAGAACGATTTCAGCTGGCCTACCAGCTAAAGTTTTAGCTGGAAATCCAAGAAGAAAAGTTCTGCAAGCATGGTCATTAGCAGGGTCCTGGTAGGATGCATGCTGTGGGGTGATCATTCATCAGAATGGGCTATACCTATTGGAAGGGATGGGAAGCACTCCAGACGTGCTGATATGAATCAGTCCCCAGGAGAGATGAATTGAGAGAAGCAGCTCGCAGACTGTGTATGGAACATGGCCCCTAAGACCAAAACAAAAAAGGAGAGGGACCCAGACACTTGGTTATATTTGCCTAGAGCATAAGTAGTAGGCAGCAGTGGTGGGCTCTGGGAAGGCAATTTGTTGGTTGTGGAGGGTAGAAAGGAAATCACTTCTCACTGCAGATAGACATTTTGTCTCTTAGGAATTATCTACCATGCTCAGATATTACCTACTGAATTCAGTGCATCAAAAATCAAACTTAACCAACCAAAAAAAATCTCCCCAAAAAGCAAAAGCCTGTGCATTACCACTGATTCCAAGACAATCTTTCTTTCTTTCTTTCTTTCTTTCTTTCTTTCTTTCTTTCTTTCTTTCTTTCTTTCTTTCCTTCCTTCCTTCCTTCCTTCCTTCCTTCTTCCTTCCTTCCTTCCTTCCTTCCTTTCTTTCTTTCTTTCTTTCTTTCTTTCTTTCTTTCTTTCTTTTTAAAGACATGCTTCTTCTGGAAATAGTTAAATAATAGAACTTAACAGTCTAGGTGCAAACTGGACCCACGTGCATGGGTTGCTAATTTCATGCACCCTTGTTTGACCATCAGGGAGGGTTTTTCTCTTTTCTCTTCTCTGTCTCTCCAACGCTTTCTTTGTGAATAATTTGAATCTGTTCCTGCCCATTAAATTCCGAAAAGCAGCTTGAGATCATGTCAATAGTAATTTCAGATGTCCCTGTCTCTCTGCTTTGTGTATGAAAGACTTTCAGGAATGCCCAGACCCCACTCCAGCTGTGGGAGTGGTTACCTCCTCTCCACCTACCTGAAAAGTGTCAGTTGCAGTCCAAAGACCTGTCAGACCCAGTAGAGATGTCTGCGCATTTCTTTTAAACCTAAAACTTCCATCTTTCATTCATCCAGAGACTTAGAGTGCCATGCCTCTCCCTCTCTAGAGACACAGTCTGGACAGCAAAGATGAAGCTCAGGCGACAAAATGTCATCTGAAAATACTTGCCCTTAGGGCTTTTTGTTAATGTGATTACTTATTCAGTAAGTTAGTAGTTTTTGCTTGATATAAATACATTTGCTATAATTTCAGGAAAATTCTTTGTTGTATGTAGTTACATATTTACCCAAGTATATGTTTACATATGTAATAATAGACTTTCCATTTTTTTTTTTAAATCAAGCATATATTGTATATTGGGCTCCTATTTTGGGATGTTCCTATTTTTAAATTGGAACTGAAAATACTTACATTTTGCCTAACTATGTGCCATGTGTGTTATAGTTCACCCTGAACTGTTTGAATTATTTATGTTATGCTTAAAATGCCACTGGGATGCCTGGGTGGCTCAGTTGGTTAACCATTTGACTTTAGCTCAGGTCATCTCAGGGTCCTAGGATTGAGCCTGGGTGGGGCTCGGTGCAGGGCTCCCTGCTTTATGGGGCATCTGCTTCTCCCTCTCCCTTTACCCCTCCTCTCGCTCATGCTCTCTCTCTCTCAAATAAATAAATAGAACCTTTTAAAAAAGTTTTTAAAGTACCAAAATATGTGAACAATAAAGCTACAAAGTCAGAAATAAACTTGGCTTTCATTTATATGTAAAATGAATGCTACTGTTTTTTTTTTTTTTATTCTTTAGAACTCAGATCCATCAAATAAATTTAGTTAAGTTCTTTTTTTTTTTTTTTTTTTTTTCCTCCCAGGGATATTTCAGTTTAGAAAATTCTTTAAAAAAAGACAGGCTGTGATTCTCTATAGCCTTCTCTACATTCAGTTTGGGTATATTTCCCCAGAGCAGGACACCTGGATGGTTCAGTTGGTTAAGCATCGGCCTTCAGCTCAAGTCTTGAGCTCAGAGGCCTGGGATCAAGCCCCTCGTCACACTCCCTGCTCAGCAGGAGGCCTGCTTCTTCCTCTCCCACTGCCTGCTGCTCCCCCTGCTTGTGCTTACTTTCTCTCTCTGTCTCTCTGTTTGTCAAACAAATAAATAAAAATCTTAAAATTATATTAAAAAATGTTTCCCCACCCAAGTAAAATTTATTAATTTAAAAACCACATCTTCAAATTTCAATGTCACCTATTTGAGGCTAAGTGACAATTTAAAACAAATTTTACAATAATATATTGAATTCCTATATGAATCATAAATAGCTTTAAATTAGAGTAGTATTTGACATTTAGTTTATCTTAAACTCACACTAGAAGTTTAAACTTCTTGGCTTGCATTTGTAAATTTGGAATAGCTATTATGATGTCTTTCTTCTGAAACCTCTCTTGGTTTGCAAGTATTTTCGACATGATGAATTGAATTTGCAGGCTAATCAAAACTAGCCAAAAAGAGGGCTCAGTCAGTCAAGCGTCTGCCTTCGGCTCAGGTCATGATCTCAGCGGTCCTGGGATAGAGTCTAGCATTGGACTCCAAGCTCAGCAGGTTGTCTTCCCTCTCCCTCTGCCCCAGCACACTCATGCTCACCCTCTCTCTCTCAAATAGATAAAATCTTTAAAAAAAAAAAAAAAAAAACCCTAAAAAAAACAAAAAATAACCGCAACAAAAAACTAGGCAAAAAGATTACAGTCCTGGGGAAAGCAAAGATTTCTATGTGACGATTAGATAGAAGAGAGAAGAAAGTATGTCCACAAAGTCATATTAGATAAAATAAGAGGGAAGGGGGACACCTGGGTGCCTTAATCAGCTAAGCAGCTGAGCATCAGACTCTTGATTTCGGCTCAGGTCATGATCTCAAGAGGTCGAGCAGCACCCTGCGTCAGGCTCTGTGCTGGGTGTGAAGTCTACGGAAGATTCTGTCTCTCTTCCCCCTGCCCATCCCCCCTGCTCCTGCTCACTCAAGGGCCTGCTCTCTCTTGCTCTCTCTCTTAAAAACAAATAAACAAACAAACATAAAAGCAAAAACGAGGGTGGCTGAGTTATGGACATTGGGGAGGGTATGTGCTATAGTGAGTGCTGTGAAATGTGTAAGCCTGATGATTCACAGAACTGTACCCCTGGGGAAATAATACATTATATGTTAATTTTAAAAAAATTATAAAAAGATAAGCAAAAGAATGTCAACAAAGCTAGAAGGCAGACAGAGAAAGAAAAAGAGATATAGCCTCTGTCTTCAACTGACCTCAGCAGAGATTGGATACAATTAATGAAAAATCTTTGGATAAAATTTTTTTAAAAACACTTTGATAAACCTAGAGCAGTCTACTTGCCTTTTATCAGGCTCAATTTCATTTTGTGGCTTTATGCTACATTACAATTAATCCTGAAGTTGGTTGTTAAATTCATCTTGAGTACTCTTATTTTCCATCCATCCTTCTTTTAATTTGAAACGAATTAAATGTATGTTTGTTTGTTTTTGATTGGGAAAGGCATAGGTGTTAAGGAGAAAGGTCCCCTCATATAAAAGGAATATATGTGGTCATGTTCCTTTCTGAGCTTTTCCAAAGGCAACTGTGGAATGTTCGAATTCACAGACGTTGACATATGTTTATGTAAGTCTGTTTGACCATCAGCAGAAGATCGAATTTCCACTTCTTGCTGTAGACTGTTCCAGCAGATGTGTCTGACTCCAGAAAAAGCCAAGTTTCCTCTTCTTTCTTTCCTTTGTGCTTTGTCATCATTGCGTTTTTCAGAATTCCAGAAAGGTGATGGACAACAACAAAACAGGATCAAACAACCATACCTTTATTTTTCTAGTGTATTTCTAAGTTTCTGAGTACAGTAAGTCAGCTTTTGCCAATTGCCATGGTGAAAATTGAATCCCATATAGATGACTATTTTCAAAATTCATTTTTTGTATTAGGATTGTGATAGTCAATTCCTGGCTTTGAGACTACAAGGTTCTAGAATAGAAACTGAGCTAGCATGCCTGAAAATCATGAGACTTTCTTAATGTGAATGAGAGGGGGATAGTTATTTAATATTGAGATTAAAAAATTATCTTTAGGGGCACCTGGGTGGCTCAGTGGGTTAAGCTGCTGCCTTCGGCTCAGGTCATGATCTCAGGGTCCTGGGATCAAGCCCCGCATCGGGCTCTCTGCTCAGCAGGGAGCCTGCTTCCTCCTCTCTCTCTGCCTGCTTGTGATCTCTGTCTGTCAAATAAATAAATAAATAAAATCTTTAAAAAAAAATTATCTTTAAAAAATAAGAGGTCAGTTACAGACAAAGCATTTATTTGGCTTTTATTGGCTAATTTCATTAAGTCAGTGGAAATTGGTAGGGAAAAAATTGCTATAAATTTTAAAGGTTTATCCTTAGATTTTCAAAAGCTTTACATATTTACTTTTAAGTATATATGTATATATAAATATAAATATATATATATATTTACTTTTAAGTATATATGAGAGAAAATTGGTCTCTCCATAATAAAATATAGAAGATGTAAAACTAATACGCCATAAAAATTAAAATTCCTGTCTTTGGCTAAAAGTTTCAAGAGATTTTGTTGTACTGAATAAAAACACACATCAAATGCCAGATTGCTAATAGTCCTTGAAATGTTATTCCCTTTTTGTGTGAGGCAAATTTCCTTCAGTACTCTCTTATTCTAATAGTTGACTGATGGTTGTTAAAAAAAAAAAAATTAATTCATGTGACTTTTTTTTTTGCTTCAAAACTGTATTGAGTAATGTAAACCAAGGTCAACAAAAGTGTAACTTCTTTATTCTCTATTTGTGTTTAAATAGGAGTTTTAAAGGGCACCTGAGTGGCTCAAGTCAGTTAAGCATCAACTCTTGATTAACTTTCATGATCTCAGGGGGAAGTCAGCTTGGGATTCTTTCCCTCTCCCTCTGCCCCTCCCCCAACCTTTGCACATGCTCTCTCTCTCTCTCTCTCTCTCTCTAAAAAATTAATAAACCTTAAATAAACAAATAGGATTTTTAAATTTTTAAATTAGAGATCACAAATGGAGTTTGCATAGTATTTAGGTTTTTTTTTATTAGTTGACAATATTTAAAAAGGGAAAATTTTACATAAAAATCCAGAATTCCAGGGGAGCCTGGGTGGCTCAGTGGGTTAAAGCCTCTGCCTTCAGCTCAGGTCATGATCCCAAGGTCCTGGGATCGAGCCTGCATCGGGCTCTCTGCTCAGCGGAGCTCTCTGCCTGCCTCTCTGCCTGCTTGTGATCTCTGTCAAATAAATAAATAAAATCTTAAAAGAAGAAGAAGAAGAAGAAGAGGAAGAGGAAGAAGAAGAAGAAAATATGCACTTTATTTAAAAAAAAATCCAGATTTCCAGATTTTTGTGAATAATTGGAAGATCTGGCAATACTGGTCTCGAATCATGGTGGGACAGAGCATCTGCCCCGACTCCCACCTGTGACCTTCAGCTCCCAGAGGTTCATACCATATGCTTGCCCTTTGTGGTTTCTGCCTGCCCATGTAGGTGCTTGAATTAGCCATCCTTAATTTAAGTAAAAGACTTACAATATATTACAGGTCTGAAAATTAGCTTTGAAAGTTTTTGAGCTTTATTCCAGAATTCTGGTTAGGGCAGTGTTTTTTTTTTTTTTTTTTTTTTAAAGACCAATGCTTTCATTTTAATTGCATCCATAACTGATTGGCAGAAATGTAGATCTTTTTAAATACACTGCACTGAATTCAGTTTTTATTACAAAGTTGTATTGGAATTCATTTTAGTGATTGATGATCTTTTGAGTAAAGGCATCTATTCAGTAAAGGAACAAAGACCATTATGAACTAGACACTTCAAACATATGGCTAATCTTCTAAATGGATCAAATGAAACAAAGCCTAGTCCATAAACTCACTTTCATTGAGCACCCACCATGGACAAGAGACCCATCATTTACCCAAAGTTGACAAAGAAGCAGTTTCTCCCTCTTTCTAGGGAAATCAAGCATAGGTAGAAATAGAGCTACTTCGAGTAGCCCACCAGAATTTCAGGGAGAGTCCTCTGAGAGTTCAAGGCAAGGAGGTTCTTCTCCCCTTCAGTGAAAGCCAAGTAAACTTAGACCTGTTGTTTGTTTTCCAAGTTCATTTTGACTTCTTCTGTGACAAAATGGATCTGGAGCATGATGAATGATAATATGGGCTTGCTGGAGAGAGAATGGAAGGGATCCCCCTGCTTGAAATGCTGTGGTGGGCAGGTGTCTTCAGGTGGTGGCCCTGACTAATCATGAGGTGGAATGTTTGAAATTGGGCAATGCAAATAAAGCTCCAGGTGCATTGCTGCAAGCCAACTTTTTCTCTTCTGTTCACACTACTCCAAAGTCATTTGACCTTATTCTTCATGAGCCCATCATTTAGTAACTATTATTTTTATGGTATATTGACTGTCTGGTAAATACCAAAGCAGACTTAAGAATGGCAAAGATGGATTGTAAGGCGGTGGTTCCAAATGGCACAGACTATTGTTAATGTCCTTTTTTTTTTTTTTTTTTAATATCAACATGAACCCAAATTTTAACAAATGGTCTTCGAGGGGCTCCTGTGTGGCTCGGTGGGTTAAGCATCTGCCTCCAGCTCAGGTCCTGGGATCACGTCCTGCATTGGATTCCCTACTCAGTGGGGAGTCTGCTTCTACCTCCACCCATCTCTCCTGCTTTTGCTCTCTCTCCCTTTCATGTTCTCTGTCTCTCCCAAATAAACAAATAAAATCTTTAAAAATAAATAAAGTAAAAAAGTTCTTGGAGACCTTGTGGACATCCAGTAACCCCTCTCCTTTACAGTTCGAGAAGTACTTACCCAATTTAATTTTCAGTTGTGCAATGCCAGCCAAAGCTCACAGAAGGAAAATGACTTTCTCAAGCTCCCACCTTGTGAGTCAGGGGCAACAGTGGGGTTAGAACCCACGTCTTATGCTCCTACCTTAAGTCACATTCCATTCCATGGCAACTTGTTAACCATAAGAACTGTTGTTCAAGAGTGTGTGTTACAGACTTTTTTTTGGATTAGTTTGAAAAACCTAATGTACCCATGTAATACTGCAATGGGAAAATAGGTTTTGAGACCAGCAATGAACCAATGCAGCTTGGAATGAACCATGACTGGAAATAGGACAAATGACTATCCCCATTTCCTGACTGAGGAGTTGCCTGGGAGTAAGTTTGTCTAAATTGCAAAACTTTGTTCTAGAACCTATTCACACTTTCCATTGGATGGTTACAAACAAACAATTTTGTCATTAATTTCTGTAGGTTAAATACTGTTGTCAGAAGTTTAGGTGATTCCTTGCTGCCATCTAGTGGCTAAATCCAGAAGGGCCTTGGTAATTAGCAATTTTCAACGTAACATTTTAACATTGGAAGGCTTTAACACAAAAACAAACCAACTGGTCAAATTAATTTAGTAACTAGTTAACAGTAAGAGAGCCCTTAAAATGATCAAATGCAGACATTTTAGATGGTTTGGAAACTGTTTTTATTTTTCACATAGAATAACTTGTCATACAAGATGCCTTTCACAGTGTTTTTGAAAATCTTTATTGAAATATATTTTATGTAGTGAAGAGTTTCCATATCATAAGTACGTAGGCATCAATTTGAATAATGTGAGCACACCGATGATGTCATTAGCCACTCCTCCTCAAGTACAAACACTGACTTTTAGCACCATTGGTTTCTTGATTTTGTACATTATACAAAATAGATTGATACAGTGTGTGTGCTACTGTTTGCAGAGTCTCATTTGTCAGTTTAACACAAAGTAACTCACCTGGACAATAAAAAAGTAATAAGGACAATTAGAGGGAGCAAAAAATGTTCGGAAGCCCAAACCATCCTCATCATTTTGGTATTTTTCCTGATAGTCTTCTTTGAAGGGAGCAGAGGTATGCATGCAGGCTGTGTTTGTGTGCGTGCTGAGCAAGACGGGTGCACCCGCATTCCCAAGTGTGCAGGAATGATGCCCTGTTGCATACACAGCCTTATGAGCCTTGCTCCTTTTGTTCCCTCCACCATTTAGTGGGAACATTGCTCCATTTGTAAGATTCATATTCCACAGAACAATATATATTAAATGGCTGTGTGTCTCCTGTGAGAGGACTGAGTCCCATATTGTGTTCCACATGTTGGGTTATGGGATCTTTGCAGCCGTGGGAGGGGGCCACGTGTGGGGGAAGGTCCGGCCGTCCTGGGGGTACCACGTGGGACCCAGCTCCCCTTGTATCTGCAGAGCTGCTCTGTGCCTGGCCAGAAGACCACATGTCATGTAATAAATGTCCTTCCTTCTCTTTTCCATTTCTGGCAGTGTGGGTATTATCTATGGCTTTGTGGCGAACCACCACCTGAGGACCCAGATTGAAAAGACTCGGAAGTTGGCAGACAGGAACTTGAAAGACTTGAGAACCTTCCTGAATGGAACGCCAGCGGTAAAAAACACAATGACACCTGGTGTTTGGGGACTTTCTGAGTCCCTGTATATATTTGGCATCTCATTTGGACTTCTAGAAGCCCAGTAAATCAGTGCAGACAGGTGCTACATTTTAATTTTGTAGATGAAGCAATAAAGGCCCAGTGAGTGATTTTCAAAATGACATTTTAAAAAATTTTAGAAAATGACAAACGTGTCCTTTCAGAACAGGTGTCATTATTTTATTACTTTATTTTACTTTATTTTAAGGTATAACATAAAATTATAGTATTTATTACATAACTGTTCAACTACTTTATGGGTCTCATGATTTTTTTTTTTAAAGAAAAATCTTTAGGTGCCATTGTCCTTTCTTCTTGGCAATATAGTTAACTATGCGCGGTTTGCATGAAGTTACTCTTGTCATGAGACAAGAGTTTCAGGAGTTTCCTGCTTTATAAACACCCATTTGCTCATATTTGTATAAATGTGTAGAAATCCTTGGGAAGGGGATACACACACTCGTGCCCACATACACACACACAGAACACAGAAGTTGTTTTTGGGAGAAGAGGAGCAGTATGGCTGGATGGCACATTTTTCTGTATCCCAGAAGCATGTGATGTCTTGCCTGTAGAAAATACTGTTTTTAAAAATATCTAAGTAGAAACCAGCCCAAATAATTGATGCTGAGCTCATAGGTACCAGTATGAGGAGAAAGATGCCTTCCTGTTCAATTCCCTAATCAGATTCCACCAGAATCCATGGGCCTTTCCACACAGAGATGTACTCTTCTAGGTTTGTTATATTCTAAACAATACTAACATATTAGGTATTGTACCAGTTTTTAAAAACGGGTTTGGAACTAAAAGAGCAAAAACTGCAAGCATTTTTTTTTTTAATATTAAGGTTAGAGAAGCTAATTTTATTCATAGCTTTATAAGAGGGAAATGTTTCTTTTTCCCCATCTGTGAATAAAATTTCCTATTTTTTTAGCCACCATTCTAAAGACTTCAAAGTAAAACTTTTTTCCTAAAAAGGTGGCAACATTAAATATATAGCAGTCATGGCTGGTGAACTTTGGGATTGCTTTCAGAATCTTGGAAGGATTGTAAATTGTCATAACTTTGGGAGAAACTTATCTAGCTCAAAAATAAATGAAGAGGTCTAATAAATGTATAAAAAATGGGCAATGTGAGTAAATTTAATGAGGACATATAATTGGCCCAAACATAATAACTATTTAACCTTACTCAAGTAGTTGGAAAAATGAAAATTTAAATTCTAATGTACATTTTCACTGAGGGGATTGGCAATGGTTATTCAGCCAACGATAACACCCAGTGTCACAGAGGGTGTGGGGAAGCAGGTCCGCTAGGGCCCAGAAGACTGGAGGGTAAGCAGCACCTTCGGAGGCCAGCTCAGTAGTGACCACTGAGTAAAATGGTTGGTCTTAATGCAGTAGATTACAAATGGCCTCGAGTTCTTTTTAGTCCCTTGCTTGAAGAGGTGAATCTCTTTCCAACCCCTTGAATCTGGTCCGTGCCTGTGATTTGCTTTGATAAAAAGAATGCAGTGGGTGTGACCTTGAGCTAGCTCTGACCTCAGGCTTCCAGAGACCTCACAGTATCCATTCTTGCTCTCTTGCTACTGAGAGCATGGTGTGAAAACACTCAGGCTGGCCACTTAGAAGATGAGAGGACACAGCCTGCGGCCAGACCACCCTGAATGTGCCTGATCTCCTCTGATTTCAGAAGCTAAGCAGGGTTGGGCCTGGTTAGTACTTGGGTGGGAAAAGATGAGAGGCCATGTCTGGGGAGTGACCTGTTTGTCCGCAGCCACGCCGGCCCCGCCCCGACTCTCCATAGGGCCATTGCACAGAATCAGGAGAAATTAGAAATCCTATTTCCCAAGCCAAGAAGTTTTGGAGTATTAAGAAGTGTGGGTATCAGCCTGGGGATAAAAATACATTATATGTTTATTTAAAAAAAAAAAAAAGAATAAGAATAATAAAAGGCTTATGCCAAAAAAAAAAAAAAAAGAAGAAGCCTGGGTATCAGAAAATACAAATATCTCTAGGAACCTGCTTTCTTTTTAAAATGTTCTGATTCAAGATGGTTTTTGTTAGATCTCTTTATTGTGGCTTTGGACTTTAGAAGAGTTTCATGCCTTTTTTTTTTTTTTTTTAGCAAATCAACTATGTGCTGAGCCAGTATGCAACAACAAAGAAAAAGGCATTCTCGGATCTGGATAGTGAGTAAAACTTAAAGTTGCCCCAACTTCATTTGTCGGTTTGTTGGTTTATTGGTTGGTTGGTTGGTTTTGGCTAGAAGAGACTTTGGCCATTTCCCATGAAACATGGGCTAAGTGATCAATATGCCATTTCTACAACTTCTGCACCAAAGTTGGGGCAAAGTAGAACAATTCCCTAGAGTTATGGACAATTTGCCGTTTGTTACCCAATGAGTAAAATCCAACCTTTATGGTAAGAATGCCTTTGCATTCCTGTGGCCCTGTGCTTGTTCTGCCCTCCCCAGGTGATGAGGGAAATGGGTCTCTGTCAGATTCAGGGTCACGGATGGAGCTGGGCTCCCCAGAAAAGCCAGTGAGCTTCGGAAATCGGGGGTCGGTCAGTGCTGGCCCCTGCAGGCCCCCGAGGAGGTTCCACACAGCCTCCCTCAGTGGTTCTCCCCCAGGGGCTGTTTTGCCTTCCAAGCAACATCTGGCAGCATCTGGAGATATTGTGGTTGTCCCAACAGGTGAGGGTGGGGGCAGTGCTGCCTGCATGTTTGGATAGAGGCCAGCGAGGCTTCCAAACACCCTACAACACATAGGACAGCCCCCACCATGAAGAATTATCCAGTTCGAAACATCCATAAATGTCATTGTTGGGAAACCCTGGCCTCGCTGAAGAGATCAGAGACACATGGCTGGACTTTATAAACCCTGAGTTTCTAAGGTTTCCTGCTACCCAAGAACTGAGTGTTCCTGTGAATACTCTTGTAACCAGAAATGGCATAAAGCAAAGAACGATTCCTATCAATCTATGTGGAAACACTCTGGAGCGTTCCCAGACCCCAAAGTCACCTGTCTTAGGCTTTCCTGATACCACAGGGCACATCCTGCGAACGGTTGTGCACCGTAGCTGGAGACAAGCCCAGACGCTCGGGACCCAGCGAAGAGCTCATGCCCTCCACCCTGAGATGCTGGGTGTGACTCCTGGGGAAGGCGCTGGGGGCGCCATTCTCGCTGTCTCTGAATGGGCTCATCTCCCTGCAAAATCAGCAGAGGTCACCTGTAGAATTAAATACCCAGCCTGTGTTGATTGCTTTTTTCTTGGGGGACTGACTGCTGGTGTGGAAACTTTGAATAGCATGGAGAAATCTCCCCGAAGAATCAACACCTGAATGGGGTCGAGGATGAAAAGGGTGTTTTCAGGGCAAGAGAGACCCCACATGACTTTCCAAGGGGGACATCCTGCAGAGGAAGGAAAACATGGGTTAAGAGACGAGGAAATCCTTGGAGCCTGCTCTCACAGCCCCTTCTGCTTCCTTGCATTTAGATATTAAGTCATTGCTAGGAGGTGGAATTCACGAACAGCTAAGACCCAAAGTCACGCCCGTGCTTGATGATATCAAGGCCATGGCGGAAGGTAAGCATCACTCCAGAAATGGGCGAGAGTGGGTTCCCACTGGAAGTCTCCTGCTTCCCAGGATCACGTTCCCCTTGTTTTCCCCAGATGTGGGCATGCCAACAGGCCAGGTAAAGACACACAGCATCACAATGGTTTGTTTTGTTTTGTTTTTAAGTTTGTGTAAAAGAGGTTGTACTAATGGTCTCCAAATCCTTTGAAATAATAACAGCAGCATTTGCTGGGAGCCTGCCACCTGTTTTTGTAAAGAAAAGGAGGGCAGCCGTGTTCCTCCAGTGAGGGGGCATCTCACAGCAGAACTCAGTATTTGCACAGGAACCCTGCGGCCCACAAAGCCTGAAGTATTTACCATCTGTCCCCTTACAGAAAAAGCTTATTGACTCTTGCTACAGAAGATGAGTAGCCTTGAGAAGTTTAGGTCTTTGGGGGTCTATTGGTTACGCTTTCCTTTTTCCTGGAAAGGACAACTTTGGGAAAAGAGGAATCTGTAGAGATATCAAGATACCACAGTCTGTGATCTAAGGGAGCAGATGTACTGATTTTAAGAAACTACATGTTCAATTGCAGTGAAAAAATAAGACTGTGAGCCCCTTCCAAATGTTGAGGAGATGTCTGTGCTAAGTGTTTGGTAGAGAGGACCGTTCATCTGTGTCTTACATTTGTCATCCTTCCACTGTGAATTCTTCCATGAGCCAGGATTCCCAAGAAGACAGGCCACAAAGGAAGGACATGTGTTGAAGTTGGAAAGTTACGCTCATTCCTTTTGACATTCCTCCCTGCCATTCACCAACCCCCGCCCCCCAGCCCCCTTAGAGTTCAAAGACATGGAAACAGGAAACAGGATGACATGCAAAACAGGCCAGGAGTTGGTGAGATTCATTTTAACCAACTGATTAGTCTTTCCTTGCTCTTCTCCTTGACCCTGCAACTGGTCTACTTGCAACTGAAGGCATGTGCTCTGCTGTGGGTGCCGCTTAGATGCCTCCCTGACACCTGCTTCCCTTGTCACGAGCCACGTCCTTCCAGTGCAAGGAAACTGAGGCCCAGAGAAGGGATGTGATTGTAAACACCCATGTCCCCTTCCTTCCTTCCTTGCATACCTGGCCCCTGCCTATGCTTCCAGTCACGTCCCATGTCAACCCTCCAACCCCCAAACCTTCCTTTCCAAGCTATGAATCTCAGCCTTTATTCTACCATAGGTCTTTGCAGGCATAATTCTCTCTCAGACCCCTGTCCTGCACATGTTTCCTCGACCTGCTGATTTGTTCATTTCTTAATTCCCCTAGCTTATGTTTGGAGACACCCAACACAGTATCTGGCTCAGAGAAAATTATCATTTCTTGAGTGAATAAAGGCCTGCAGACCTTATCTTCATTTTCTAAGTGTAGAATACTGTAACTTTGCTGGTGATGGAGGAGAAAATAGATTATATTCTTTCATAGTCTTGCTTCAGTCGCTAGGCAACTCCTTTTGACTACAAGCATCCTGATCTTCTAATGTGTGTAGTCATTTGATTTTTTTTAGTTACCCTTAATGTGCTCTGTGTATATATCTACTTATTTAAATCAGATTATAGTTGTTTTTATTTGCTTTGGGAATTTTGCTGACGATTCTTAGAGGTCTTTTGGAGGTGCCATTGATGTGATATCAATGCCAAAGACCCTTTAAGTGGCTTAAACTACAGGAAATATATCATACATGACAAGATATTGGAGGTATGGCAATTCCAAAGTTAGCTGCTTCAGAGATTCGACAACACTGTCAAGGAGCCCTTTGCCCCCTGCCCCATCCTATGGTTAGCAGGAAGTATTACTTAACCAACCACCAGGAACAGACAATGAAAGGAGATGGGTTCCTGGTTGCTCCTCATCCCCTCACTGGGAGAATTGTCACTCCTGTAAAATGCTGAACTTTCACTTCCCACATCTTTGGCATCGCTCTTGATAATTATCCTCTATGTCCCCTCATCATAGCTTCGTGTGTTTGCATTTACCAGTGGGTTACTGATTTGGGCTGGCTCTGTGACCTTTACAATCAAATATCTCCAGTCATCTCTCTTCTCTTTGAAACATCTCTTGAGTAATTATGTGTCATTTCCCCAACACATATAGAAAATCTATTTCTATCTGGTTTTCAATTAAGTGGATTGTTTGCTCATATAACTGACACTGGCTTCAGGTAAGGCTTGATCTAGAGGTGAGATTTTTTTTTTTCCACCCAGCTGTTCTCTACAATGTCTGCATCATTCTAATGCAAACTCCCCTTATAATTGCAAGAGGGCTAACACCAGTCACATTGCTCCTCTTCCTCAACCAGATTTCCTTCCAGTTGCAGCATTCGGGGTTCCACAGCCATCTTTGGACCAGTGGTACACAGGGGAAATGGATAAGTGGGAAGTGGGACCCATGTTATCTAAACACAGTTTTCCTGCATCTCAGTAGACGATGACGTGACTTCTGAGATGTCAACCAACAAAGTCCACAGCAAGTGTTTGTAGAAATCATCAGCCATAAAGTAATATTTAGAGTGTTGAGGGCCTTGAGTATTGAAAGTATACCACGTACTTTTCCTAAACCCTATTCGGACTCATAAGAGTTCTGTGTGATTAGTATAGTCACTTCCATCTTACCAACTCAAGACAGTAAGGCTCAGAGATCATGTAACTTGTCCAAGACGAGGTAGCTGGGGAGTGGTGGAGTTGGGATTCAGATGCAGGTCTAACTACAAAGCCTGTGGGGCCTGGTCCACACTAGATAGAATTTAGGTACCAACACCACTGGAGAGTGTTAAGATGTAGGGTACTTTTGGTGCCATGCATGGCAAGACAGCAGAGAGTAATTTTGGAGGAGGAGTTAGAAATCTAGAGTTCAGTTTGTTGGTGTGGCCATGGAAGGATGCTCGGCATTTGGAAAATTGATCTTTGGAGTTCTCCAGCTCCAAAATTATGTAATGGTAAATTCTGCACAAAAATATATGAATAATGCAGTGTGGTTGCTGTGTGCCTTTACTTTTGGCCATTTTTACTGTTTGGATTATAGTTTCCTTTGAATTAAAGGCCATTAAAACAGATTTTATTGCTCTCCTCAGTGCTTCCTGCATTAGTGTTAAAGTTTTATTGTTTTTTTTAAGCAGGCTAAACATGTTATAGTTTAGCCTCTGGTGTTGCTGAAGCGCCTTATACTATCCTTAATAAGCTTCTCTGACTTTTTTTTTTTTTTTTTTTTTTGTCCTTGATGGGGACCACCATTCCTGGAGGTACTTCAATGCCAGGTTGATGTGTGGAGTGGATGGAGTAAACTCATTACATCCCCCTGCTCCAAAAATCCATTTAATATATTGTCCTTAGATAGAGGACATATCAGATATTAAATTGATAAGAACAGATACTGCACTGGATTTTAGCCAAAAGGCTGAGAATCAATGCTTTGACAAATTTTTTGCTAAAAATTCTTTGCAGCCTTACGTGGTTAGTGGCTTTGGAGACAGCAGAAACATGCAAATTCATCTGTGTTAATCTTTTTTGAGCTGAAGATCAGGAACTACAAAGGAAATGTGCTATGAGCTGGTAAAAATGTTAATTAACTGAAATTGAGAATCTAAAATATTTTTCCACTGACTTCAGATACATAATATATGTGATCTTGCTAAGTCTGGAATGACTCCCAAAGTTGTAACCCAGTAGATATTTTATAGACATAAAATACTTTGAAGGCTTTGGGAAAAATGTATATTTATTACCTCTGAGTCTTTCTTAGGACATGATGGAATAGTACACATAACCCAGAATGTCTGCAGACTGTACTTAAATGGACACACGTATTCTGGGCCATCAATTTATTTTATCACCCATCGTTCTAGGTTGTTGTTGTTTGTCTCTTGCCTTAAAATACCTTCTCTTGGGAGCCTGGGTGGCTCAGTGGGTTGAGCCGCTGCCTTCAGCTCAGGTCATGATCTCAGGGTCCTGGGATCGAGTCCCGCATCGGGCTCTCTGCTCAGCAGGGAGCCTGCTTCTCTCTCTCTCTCTCTCTCTCTGCCTGCCTCTCTGTCTACTTGTGATCTCTCTCTGTCAAATAAACAAATAAAATCTTTAAAAAAAAAATACCTTCTCTTAAAATGGAAAGGACTCTGAGAGGTAAACCACCTTAAAATGGGAGGTGTGTGTTGTGTGATGGGAGGCATACTTTGGCACACTCTTTTGGATCCTGTGTTTTTAGTTTCAACCCTGTTCTTTGTTTCTTGTTTTTGCTATGGTAGACATTCATTGACCCTCTAATATGAACCCATGCTTTGCTGATAATCCTGGGAGGTAAGTGCAAGAGATGCAACACTGACTCCCAGAGTGGCTCTTTGACAAAGTCTTAAATACTACTGTATCTCCAATGCTATTAAGACATGACTGGACCAAAATTCAAGAGAAAAGATTGAAGCAGATGTGAAGATTTTATATCTAGGTCAGGTGACAAAATCTGGGGCCAATGGCCATACGGTCTAATCCTGGAAGCCTCCCCAGGTCTCAGGGTAAATCATCAGAGCTGGGTTGTGGTGCCATCTTGGGTGAGAAGACCTGTTAAGACACAGCCGAGAATCATAGACTCTCCTAAGAACCAAGAGATGACCCAACCAGCTTCCTAATTTACAGATGAGGAAGCCGAGATCCCCAGAGGTGAAGCAGTTTGCCAAAGATGCTATCACAAGGTGTTTGCAGAATTGGGATAAGACCTCAGGCAAGATCCCACAACACAATGCATTAAAGTGTGTGTGTGCATGTGTTTGTGTGTGCACGTGGTTTTCTCACTCAAGTTGTATGTGGTTGCCAGGAAAGGTTAGAGGACACCAGTTTTTAAGGGCATTCACACTTTCGCTTGCAACACCCAAGTGTGGCTTGATGCTCTGCCATCTGTTCTGTGAGCCTGGAAGGCTTGCTGGCTTAGGAGAAAAGCAGTGCCCTCTGATTTAAATTTCACATCTTTTACTCCTGTGGCTTTAAGTCATTGTAGAAAAGGGTCGTAATTCACAACCCCCCTGGTCATGAATACATAGTTCTACACCTCAGAAAAATCAGGAAGATAGCAAACAATTATCAAGGATCTCCTAGTATAAGAATGCATTCTGGGCTGGGAGTCTCCCCAAATAGAACAGATGGACTCGATGACATCACGGAATCTGTCTGAGCATTCTGATGCCCACATGCAAGAATGAATGTGGTGGTGGTTTCACCATGCTCAGATGAGAAAACCACTAAAGAACTTTCAGGAATCGGTTTCTGGTGACCAGCAAGTGGCAAGGAAGGGATCTGTACCTAGACCCGCCTGAACCCCAAATCATACTCTTCACCTGCTACTCTGTTTAATTCCAGCTCTCTGAATATCCGTCACTGAGATATGTCTGGGTGTGATCAGTTTTGATGTGGTTAAAACCACTCAGGGTTGAAGATGTTAGCTTGTTTGGGCTGGCCTCTTCAAGACTGGGCGATGCTAGGGGAATGACATCTTTTCCTACCATGACTGTTCCAGAGGTGGCCAGTGAATGCAGCAACTCGGTGTCCCCCTTGCATTCCTGGGCTTGTTCTTACTCCTTTTTCTTGTCCAAAGAGCCCTGAGGTGGGAAAGCTGAGCTGGCTGGAGTAGCTGGGCAAGGAGGCCAACAGTGTCCCTGTATTCCCCTAGCGGGCTCCTCCCCTGGTTGCCTCCCAATGTCTGTTATAAGTCCATCTCCAGTTCCCTGAAGGTTCCTTGTAGATGAGAACAAGTTTCCACTGCCTGCCTGGTGGGTGCTTCTGTCTGACGCTAGGTGTGTCCCCACAGCAATCAAGGAGACCAGAGAAGCCTTGTTGAATGTAAACAACACTTTAAAGGAGCTGAAGAGGTCAACTGCACAACTTAACACCAGCCTCAGTGATGTGAAAAGGAATGTGGAGCAGTCACTCAATGACCCCATGTGCTCTGTCCCGCCAGTGGCTACCACTTGCAACAACATCAGAATGTCTCTGGGCCAGCTGGAGGACAATACCAACCTGGGTCAGGTGAGGAGGTGACCTTGATACAGGGCAGTGCCATTGGGACCCCTGTCAGATGAACGGCGGCCTGGGTCTCTGTTGGCGTCCTGATCACCACATTGGCACAGCTGTGGCCAGGCAGAAGGAAAAATGGGAAACCCTTCCCTTCTTAACTGTTCTCTGCAGTTGATTTGGTGGAACCTACCAGAATGAATTCAGCTTTAAAAAGAAAAAAGGAAGCAAGATGTGTTTTTGTAGACCTTTAAAAAATAAAATATAGTTTCAAATGACATGCCTAGTATATTAACCACATATGCCTAAATATAAGGTAATTCCCCATATTCCAAAGAGAAAATTAGGTGGAAAAAAGAAGGAATTTGGAGCAACTTGAATATATAAAGTCCTGAGATACAGATAAAATAATGTCTCCTAATGATTTTTAATGTATGAAGATAGTGGTATATACACGCTACTTTTTAAAATAAAATATTTTAATATGACTATACTCTTCACACCTTTCTATCTCATGGGCCAACGTTATCCACATTCTTCACCTTCAGTCTCAGTGTGTATTTATGAGTTATGCATATCACTGTGGTCACCAGTGCACAGTCTTTCAGAGACTGGGATCTTCCCTTGCATTTAAAATGTATAGGATTGAGTCTTCTGGGGGTGACTTTTTATTTTGATGTCCTTTCAAACATGCAGAAAATTTGCAAGAATGGTGCAGGGAACTCTTGTCTACACCCTTTACCCAGACACACCAGTTGCCAACCTTTTGCTCCATTTGCTTCATCATCTGTTTATCCATCTGTGTATCTACCAACTACTCATATTGTCATTTTTGTATAAAATACTGTCATTTGTATACTGTCATTTTATAAAATGCTGTGCATTTTGTGTTTTTCTCAATCACTTGTCAGTAAGTTACAGGTTATGTCCTCTTATCCCTAAATATTTCAGTGCCTTTCCTAACTGTACACAACCTTTATTACACGATTCTCAAAATTGGGACATGTAATGCTGACCCAATACAACCATCTAGTCCATGGTTTATATTCCAATTTTCCTAATTTTCCTAAAAAATCTGACTATACACCTTTTTTCTTTCTCTGGTCTAAGGGCCAGTCCAGGGTCATACATGGTCTTTAGTTGTCATGTCTGTTTAGTTCCTTCAATCTGGGACAGTCTTCCACCGTTGTCTTTTTTGTTTGTTTGTTTTTTTAAATTATTTATTTATTTATTTATTTAAATACTTAGGGACCATGCCAGACAGGGAGCTTGAACTCATGACCCTGAGGTTGAAAGTCACATGCTCTACCGACTGAGCCAACAAGGCACTCCTTCACCCGTTTTCTTCTTTTTTGACATTGACATTTTTGAAGACTATAGGCCATTTATTTTATAGAAGGACCTTCAATTTAAGTTTATTCAGTGTGCCCTCACGATTAGATTTGAGTCATGCATACTTGCCGGGGATATCGCAAGAGTGATATTGTGTTCTTCTTGGTACATCGTGTCAGGAGATCCGTGATGTTTGTCTTGGTGAGAGACAGAATACTTTAAGTCCATGTACAATGCTGTCAAGGAGAAATGTATTCCAGACCACTCACCAACATAACCTTTGGCTTTATTGTTTTTAAACATGTCTTTAAAGAGGTTGTTCATGCTTTATTGAAAAATATCCAGTACCTGAAATTGTGAGATCACACATATTTGATCTGTGTTAAATTTCTTTCCCTAATTTTTGCTAACTGCAGCAGGAGTCCTCCAAACATCTAAAACTTAATGCCTGTAGAGGCCACTCTGAAATAAATGTCTTTCTCCCCAGACAATATTCTATTGTTCGAAAGAAACTTAAATCATACCCTATAATATAGAGACTTTGGGACTTGGATATAAGATGACTCCCTTTTTTATGACAAATAATGTTGGCAGTATCCACCTTGCCTTATATTTTGTTTTATGAATTTTCAGCTCCCATCTTTGGATCAGCAAATTGATAATATTAATGATGTTCTTCGAACAGATTTGTCCAGCCTGGTCCAACAGGTATGTTTTTTTTTGGAAAAAGAAAAAATACAGTGGTTTGTTTATATCATGTTAAAGGGTAGACTAGTACTTAAGAAAAGAGGTAACTGGGGAAAAAAAGCCCTAAAATTTTGGAAACAGGGCTGCCAAGAAGGGTGTTAACTATTATCCACCGGGTAATTATTCTCATTGCACTTCAAGAAATGTGTGTTAAGCATCTGCTGTGTACAAAGCACCATGCTGGAGATAAAAAGCAAAAGATGATCTCACCTTCCTGGGACTCAGAATTTAATGGGTGTAGTGCCGAACCCCATACTGACTCTGACGTGAGGTGCCCTCTCACTCTGCAAGTCAGCCCTGTCACTTCGTCTCCTCCCCCTTGTGCACATTCACACATGCTGTGGACTGCATCTGCCACTCTCTCCTTCGCCCAGTCACTTAGGCTACAAAGTACTAGTTACTTAAAGCATTCGATATCACTTTCTTAAAGATTTATTTATTTATATTAGAGACGATGAGAGAGAGAGAGATTGCATGCAAGTAGGGGAGGGGCGGAGGGAGAGAGAGAGAGAGAGAGAACCTCAAACAGACTCCCCGCTGAGCATAGAGCCCAACATGGGGCTCGATCTCATGACCCTGAGATCATGACCTGAGCAAAAATCAAGAGTTGGAGGCTTAACCAACAGAACCACACACAGGCCACCCCAGTGTCACATTCTTAATGAGGTCTTTCCTGGATATCTTGACCAAGTCAAACCCTTTCAATGCATTGTTACAGTGCAGCAGATATTCTTTGTTAAGGTCCTCATACCTATAATTATTGCTTTAATGTGTCTGGTTCCACTTGAGTGTAAGCCCTAAAATTGGCAAGGGCTACATTGGTCTAGAACATCATCATTTCCCTGAGAACCTACCAATTATTGCTCTTTATTCAACCGATATGGTGAGTGCACTGTAAATACTTCTTTGTAAATTATGATTCAATAAGTGTGCCCTGGGCCTGCAGGAAAGGGAAGGAATAGTGGTACTCTTGACTCTGTCTTTTAGCACGGGCATAAAAAGGTCATCAGATAATCTGTTAGACACTCATCTAATGATAAAGTCAAGTGTCACCTTAAACAGTTCATTAGAAACTCCTGGTCTTGGGGCACCTGGGTGGCTCAGTGGGTTAAAGTCTCTGCCTTCTGCTCAGGTCATGATCCCGGGGTCCTGGGATCCAGCCCTGAGTCGGGCTCTCTGCTCAGTGGGGAACCTGCTTCTTCCTCTCTCTCTCTGCCTGCCTCTCTGCCTACTTGTGATCTGTCTGTCAAATAAATAAATAAAATCTGTAAAAAAAAGAAAGAAAGAAAGAAAAAAAGAAAGAAGTAATTCCTGGTCTTTGTGTCCTGGTGTCCCCTTATTTGTTAATTGAGGGAGTTGATCCAGGAGATCTGTAAGGCCCCTTCTCCCATAGAACTTCTTTCAATGGGTGACCTCAAGTCCAAAGGCAGATAAATTCGGTGGGGTCAGGTGTATGTACACTCATCCAAACACCTGTGTGCTGGTGGCTTAGTCACTGTTGAGACAGGAGTGGTAGCTGTTCTTGTTCCAGCATCAGTGAAACCCTTCTGGAGAAAACACTCTGTTCAGTTGAGTTATTTGGAAATAATGACCTCCTCTTGTCCCAGATTTATCCCCTAAAGGACATAGCTTGGCATGGCTGTTTTGGTTTTCACTTCAGCCTCATTAAAAGCTGTGTGTTGGGTGAGACTAGATCCCAAGTCTAACTTTCTAATTGCTCTGGAAAATACGGCTCTGGTTTGGAAACTCACTTTCTGCCTGCACATGGAATATTGCACAGATCAGGGCCTCCTCAGCTGCAGGGCTGTCTACACTGTTGATGATTCTCTGTGGTGGGGGCTGACCCATGCATTGAAGAATATTTATGAGCTCTGGGTCCCTCCTACATAGTGCCATACTTGTGATAACCAAAATGTCTCCGGACATGGCCGGGTGTCCCCTGGAGGGGACACCGAATCACCCATGACTGAGAAACGCTAGTATAGATAACATGAGTTAACAGTTTAAAAGCAAAAAAATTTTAGCAATGTCTTTGATGGATTCAATTTAAAGAGAAAGTCCTCTCTAAGAAGGGATTTTTTGGTCATCTTTTAATGACTATATAGTGATGATGTCAGCCAGAAGATGACTGCTAGCATTTTTATTTTGCTTCTTTCCTCCATGCTAAGCTGAAAAGTCAATCCTCGTTAATTGCCCTTCTACTCACTATGTGTATCAATTTACTTTGAACTGTTTTCTAGGGCTATAAATCCTTTAATGATATTCCTGAGATGGTGCAAAATCAAACCACAGACATCATATCAGGTGAGAGTCAGAGTTTGAAATTTTGTTTCTCTCTTTGTTAAGCATTAAGTGATTAGCACACACACAAAAAATGTATTGTTAAGAACCGTTATTTTTTTCTCTCTTAAAAAATTTCTCTCACTGATCTGGAAGATTAAATGAGTTTCAGACCTTTTTAATTGTGCCACCTTCACACAGTGATTTAGATTTTAAGAAATGATAATCCTATTGAATTCTGATTAACATTGTCCTGCTGGCGAGAGAGGCAAGGTCAAAGCCACACTCTAGTGACCAGGCCTCATCCTGAGCTATCAGAACTAGAGACAACTGTGGTTAAACTAGGAAGGTCACATTTTGATTGGTTTCCCTGGGGAAAAATTGTAGATTATTATATTTTCTTAAAAAAAAACCTTAAAATTCATTTTTTTCTAGGAATACTATGTATAAGGATTTATTTTGTCTTTTTAAGAAGATGTTCATCTGCTTTTTGATGTTGCTGTAATGGTATCTTAGGCTCTTAAGGTTGCTTAGGATTTTTGGAGGAGCAGAACTGATATTGAGAGAATTCTCCTAGTCTTAAATGATCAAGTCACGTTGTATTCAGGTTATGGTATTCGGGGTGAATTCACAGAGAAAGAGTGCAGTACACACAGTTCTATGCACAGCAGTGGAAATAGATGGGGGTTATTTGCTTAAAGAAGCTATGTGAGATTTTCTTCTTTTAAAGCATCTTCTCTGTGCTTCCTTTTTTCTGTTGACCAAGTGGTTTTAAAATGTTGTGTTAGAGGTCTTTGATTACTTTTGTCTCCCTAATAGTGTTCTTTCAACCCTTTAAGATTTTGGGTTAAAAAAGGTATTTTATCCTATCACACAGGTCTTTAGATATTTTGTGGTTTCCTTTTTGTTTCACCTAAGATTCTACTTTAAAATATTAGGAGATAAAAGACAAAGTTCACGCTTTCCTATGCTAGCATCTGAAGGCTAACATGCGTTAGAGCCTCCTGCTTACTAATTTCTGTGTTTACTTTTTTTTTGTTCCCCCTTTCTGGACCTCTTCTGCCAATACGTGCAGCCCTCCCTTGTAAGTCTGGCAAAGCAAGGTGTGCAGTATGTGTGAGCGAGGCCCATTGCACACTGTCATTGCCTCAACACAAGCCAGAGTTTTCCCAGGTCTGGGCGAGTATCAATCACTCCATTCAGCTGAATATCAATTGCTTATTTTCATGTCCTTCCAAAACAAATAAGAACCCTTAGCTCCCATGTTTTGGTCATTTGGTCCTACCCCGCACACATAGTTTGAGTGCCTACTGTGTGCCAGGCTCTGCTGGGCTCTGGGAATGGGAGATGGATAAAGCATGATCCCCGCCTTGCCCTTCAACTGGGCATGTACACAGATGTCATTTACCACACTCTGGTAACATGACAAGGTATAAGCAAGTGGTTCAAAAAGTGGGAAAGAGTAGTGGAAGTCTTCCTGGAGGAAGCAACATCCAAACTGGGGCCTGAGGGAAGTATTGGGGGAGAGGGGATACCAGCCAGGTACAGAGTCACCCGAGCTGTCAAGACCGGGGAGTTGTGTGGTGTGGGAGAGCAGGACAGCCTGAGAAGCAGAAGGAACCTGATTCTGAGTTGAGGGAACTGTTCATAGGGGAGGAAAGGTCTGCATCCCACATCTCTCAAACTCCCAGAAATCCAAGAGTTAAAGAAGAGACCCATTGAGTCAGCTTGTTGAAGATCCTGGGGTCTTCAGGTACATTTAGAAGAGACTAGAGCCACTGTGGAGAGCAGTCTTCTCCTAGGAACTCTGTGTGAACAACCTTTGAAAAAGATTCACACCATTTTATGTCATTCCATTTTGATTCATGCTACCATGTACCCAAAATTCACCAGGAGCCCTGGGATCACATTGTGAGAACAGTTAGTCTTGTCTCTGCTTCTACAAAGACATTGATCTCCCTTTTCAGGATCAGTGGACATTTAAATGATTAGTATGTTGTAAGTACACCCATGTCAAGAAT
The DNA here is from genome assembly GCF_902655055.1 of Lutra lutra. Taxonomy (NCBI): domain Eukaryota; kingdom Metazoa; phylum Chordata; class Mammalia; order Carnivora; family Mustelidae; genus Lutra; species Lutra lutra. Next base: position 153,024,045 of record NC_062279.1, on the reverse strand, counting down.
CACTGTGGTAGCGCCAACTTCAGACCCGTGTGAGCATTAAATTAGATGCTGTCTGTGTCCTGGGTAGCTTTGATACCAGGACCCATCACAATGAACAAACCCTTTTCAAAAAATTAGAACTTATCTTCTCTCTGAAAGGTTAGGATGGATGTTAATAGAAACTCTTTGACCATTGGGAATGCATTGCTGTCTGCATAGGAGGAACACAGATGAACTTTAACACATCTCAATTTGTAGGAGTCAAATCAAATTTTAACAAAAATGTTGCCTGGGGTCATTTGTTCAAAAAATTATTCCTGAAGAAATACTGTGTTGCTGAATGCTATTTATTATTAAATTATTTTCTCAAAATCATTTAATGGAAGCTTTGGATTTAGACAAACCTGACATTCAATCCCATTTCTAGTGCTTTCTGGAAAAAAAAAAAAAAAAAAAGATCTTTGGGGAAATAATTAAACTTCGATGGGCCTCAGGGTCACTTAGCAAAATAGGAAGAAGATCTACCTCAGTGAAATAAATGAGTTAACATTTATAAAAGTGCCTGGTCCATGGTAGGCATGCCATAGGCTTTAATCACCAGATTCATTTTATTTTTTAGTGAAAAAAGCACCAGAAGAAAACTCTGGCTTGACTTAAGCACCATGTCATTAAAGTCAGCTCCCATAGCTTGCTGTTCTGCTAAGTAATTGCTCTTTGATGGTCTTGGCTACATTCGTGCTGTTGTAGAACCTTTCCGTGTTTGAAACACACGCATAACATGGGGAAAACTTATAGGGGTTGAAGCTTTTCATTTTGGTTCCAAAACAGAGTTTCTGTTTCCCTTAGGTTTGAAAATGCATAACCTGGGTGTCTTTGCTTTCAGATATCAAAAGTTCCTTGAATTCCCTTGGTTCAAATATTGAAAATATAGGCGAGCAGATTCCAATACAGGATAAGCTGTCCAATTTCATGGGTTACATTAATGACACTGAAACTTACATCCACCAAAATTTACCCACGTTGGAGGAGTATGATTCGTACAGGTGAGTGCCCCCCGCCCTCTCCCCACCCAGAGCTGGCAAGCTAGGGGGTGAAACTTGTTCTGGAACAGGGGGGAAACCAGACCTGATAACCAGGATCATGTTGTGAGAGAAGATTGTACAAAGAACATGTAACTTGGTATGTGTTAACCCTAGTTTATGTTTATTTAATAAGTTGGAGCGCTGGCTTTGGCAGCATGTATAGTAAAATTGGAATGATACAAGATAGCATGACCCCTGCCCAAGGATGGCATGCAAATTCATGTATATTTTTATTAAAAAAAAACTGAAGACTGGAAGTTTTTGAGCCAAACAGTCAATAATTTGCAATTCTGATGTCATTAATGGCTTCTAGAATCCTAGTTGTAACTATCTAACATATGTAAAAGGATTTGAAAGCCTATAAAGGAATTAAGGAGGGCATTTGGATAATATTCTAATTTTCACTGGCTTATAAAATCAACATATCAAGGTCGGTTCTTAGAGAAAGAACATCTTTGAAATGAGTAAATTACTCGAGAGTTCATGTAAGCAGCTGTGCTCCTCAGCTGTGGATTGACCCATTAGAAAACGTTAGCCAGTGGGGTTTGGCCTTGGAGACGACATCTCAGGCAGGAGTGCTAAGGAGTGGTGGACCTACAGACTGGACGTACTTCAAGGACCAAGTATATGAGAGGTAAGATGTGCTCTCCTCTCTGAAAGGCTCAGCCCCACCACCTATCAGTTTCAGAATCATTCTTTTTGCCCAGACTCATGGAAATTTCAGAGACTTCCATTCCTGTTCAGATATTTATTAAGCAAGAACCCAAGATAAATAATAAAATAATAACAATAATTGCTTGCAATTCAGGAACAGTTACGGCCTGCCATCCAAAGAGCTGTACGCATGATATCTCATTTAATACTCCAAAACAAACAAACCAACAAAAAAAACCTGCAGGGTTCTGTTCTATTTGTAACCTTGTTTCATAGATGAGGAGCTTGAGGCTCAGGGGAGTGGAATAACCTTCACAAGGTCAGTGGTGATGTTTGGGAGGAGGGTTTTCAACCCCCATCTGAGAATGCTCTCAGTTATTGCCCTGTAATCAGCCATTTTCTTACCGTGTGGCTAGGTCACCCCAGCAGGTGTCAGGACAAACATAAGACTGACCCTTTCTCAATGAATTTACAATCTCATTAGAGGTTAGAGTTTCACAAATGGAAAGAACCATGCAATTATCTGTCTACACATTGGGTCCCCCTGCCCTGAGAACCAGAAGCTTATTTTTAAAAGAAATTTAACCAAGCAGGTGAAGCACACGTTAACCGCAAATGATTTCCGAGGCCAGGATCCGTGATTTGTTTGATTTGGCCTCTCCAGTATCTGGAACAAAATAGCCACAGCGTGGGTGCAGGTGGCTTTTACAATTATTGAGATTGCTCTTAATTGAATGAAAAGTTTCAGTGGCAGCTTTTGTTGCAGAAGTAAATTCTTTATTTTTTAGTTGTTTGGACGGTTGGGAAGCATTTCTACCCTTGAATGCTCCTCAGCTGCTGGAAAAGTTTGTAGTACATTCCGGGAATGCCAGTAAGACTTAATTGAGGGCCCATTATCCTAAAATGTCTCACAGAACCATACAAAATTAAGATTTGCATTCTGCAAGTACTTGATTTAGGATGCTCTCGTAAGTTCTGAAATATTCAGTGCACTCCCCGTGTAGAGTTTCTGGTTCAGCAAAGAATACAGTGCTCCCCTCCCCAATTATTCCTACAACCCCAAAGCATTTTAGAGAAAGACCAGGGAAAAGAACCTGATATTTCTTTATCTGTTGTCTCATCCTGATCTGTCCACATCTCATTATCATTATAATAAGTGCTTGCCACCTCAGGAACCTTGACAGAACTTGCAGGTCTAAAGGGGTACAGTTATCAGTAGCTTTGGAGTACTTGAGTAAACTCCGCTTACAAGCCCCACAGAAATGAAGCAAAGAAAGGAAGCAATAGTCTCATGACCAGTGAGAGAGACAGAGCTCTTCAAAACCAAAATAAAAATTAAGGTTTCTTGCCAGTTGGGTTGGAGGACTGGGGTGGGAAGGGTTCTTGTAGCTACAATGTCACTCTCTGAGCCCTTAACAGGGGAATCCGATATCTGATTGCAAAGTGTTACTCGACTGCTCCAGTCCTAGCCCAAGAGCTTTTGTGTTATCATGACATCAACCTCTTTTAAGTATAATAACACTGTGCTTGCTTCACTAGGTGGCTGGGTGGCCTGGTTGTCTGCTGTTTGCTGACACTCGTGGTGGTTTTTTATTACCTGGGCTTGATGTGTGGCACGTGTGGCCATGACCGCCATTCCACCCCAACTGAACGAGGCTGCGTCTCGAACACCGGGGGCATCTTCCTCATGGTGTAAGTGTTTGCTCTTCCTTGCCCCGTCAGGGGGCTGTGGGGGAGGGGTGGTGGAAATGCAGGGAAAAAAACAGATGACACGAAGCCAGTGGCCTCTGGGCTAAGTGTTCTGGGTTCCAGTGGAGTGGGCGTCCTGTTGTGTTTGTGCTTCTGTCAGTGTGGGAAATCCCACCACACATTAAAAAGTAGAAGAAAACTCAAAATTGTTAGGCTTTTGATAGACAGGCTTAAACACCGTGTTTCTATGTGGTGGCTCCTCTGTAGTGAAATTATTTCTAAGCTTGCCATCTTGATTCCCATTGTATTTTCTCTCTCTCTTCTTCCCTCCCTCCTTCCCTCCCTCCCTCCATCCATTTATTCACCAGAAACTTGCTGAGGATTGTTCTGATCTTAGACACTGTTCTCTGTGGTCAACAGTATCATTAGCTTGTTTACTCTGAAACTCTGGAAACTTGATTTAGCGAAGAGATTGCTGACCCAGCACCCTTAGGATTTAGACACGAAGCCTTAATCAGTGATAAGAGAAGGTGTGGGGTACCAGCGACGAGCATTTGTGCCTGCTTCCGAGATATTCATATCCAAGTTCGTTGTTCTGAAACAAACAAGCAAGCGAAAAACCCTTACTCTACCAGGGTAGGACAAAGCACGTGGGGCATGAGCTGGCTGTGACTGCGGTTGGGCCAGAAATGTCAAGCAGGAAGCAGAGATAGAAGCTTTGAATGTGCCCCAGAGAGGTAGCTGTGTGGCTTCCCAGTTGACACATTCTTTTCCAGTCTGAACCTCAAGAATCAGCGGCAGCGAGCGTGATGGGGCTCAAAGAGGAAAGTAAAGGTTTAGAACAAGTCCCTGGAGCAATGGAGACTCAAAACCTCAGCCACACTCTCTCATCTCAGCCTCCATCACTAGTGCCAGGCTGAGAGAATCAGGCAAGCAAGTGTCCTGCATTAATGTGCTTTTCCAAACATTGGGTCGCTACGAGAATTAATCAGTTGATGAGCCATGATGGTATGGCCTTTCCATCAAACATGGAACCTCCTGTATAGTACAAGTCTTTCTTAACATTACTGTAGCACAAGAGCCTTTTGTGGGTTTTTGTTGGTGGTGGTGGTGGTGGTGGTGGTGGTGATGCAAAAAAGATTTTTTTTTTAAAGATCTTATTTATTCATTAGAGTGAGAGAGCACACAAGCAGGGGGAGAGGCAGAGGGAGAGGGAGAAGCAGACTCCCCGCTGAGCTGGGAGCCCAATGTGGGGCTCAATTCCAGGACTCAGAGATCATGACCTGAGCCGAAGGTACATGCTTAACCATCTGAGCCACACAGGCGCCCCATAAAAAAAGTGGTTTTATTAAAGCATGGAGACAGGACCCATGAGCAGAAAGAGCTGCCTGAGGACACAATAGTCTTACAAACAACCTTAAAGCTAACCACACGGGAGTCTGCCAAAATTGCACAAAACTGAACAGAGCTCCATGCATGGAAAAGCCTATTTGCTCACATGCCCACACTTAAATTAATGCAGCAAGGAAGAGTATATTGCCCTGAGCTTTTGTTCCAGTGTACACAGTTACAGATAGAAAATGAGTTTAATGTTCAGATTTTACTAATCCTGGTACTTGGCCGTTTTGTCAGTGTTTTGATGATAAGTCGATAGATCCCACCTTTTTAACTGCTTGATGGGAGAGAGTACATTGCTCTGAACAGGTGCATTTACTGTAAAATTCTATTTGAACATTTTGAAGGGACAAAACCAAAATATGTGCTACTTGCTTCAAAGAAGAAAGAAGCCGGGGAGTCATGAGCCATTGGAGGGAGACGAAAATTATTTCAGTTTGGGTATAATTCTCACCTCTGCAGAGTAAGGAAGCTCTAAAGAGACAAAGTCACACGGAAGCCCGGGGCTTGGGAACAATGGGCTTCATCACACTATAGGGAAAAGGCCGATCAGATGCATTTCAGGTGGCCTGCAGCCTGAGGATGGTTGTGGGCTCCGTGGTCACCCACCCCTCAGGATGGAATTTGCGTTTGGCAGGCCCTTCCATCTCCTGAGACATCTGGCAAACAACTGGATAATTGTGAAGGGGGAAAGTGATACAAGTAGAGCTGGTCTAGTCAAACCAATTAGAAAAATGTAATTTCTTCTTAAAAACCATTTATTTGCCTGTAGGAACCAGAAAGAGTATATTTTGTTCAGCTGTAACCACAAGACCACCTGTGCTTAAAAACAGCAACACCATATGTTGATGAACATGGTCTCTTCAAAAACCAACCAAGAATCCTTATCCCCCTGGCGCTCCTAGTGAAAGATCAGGGGGGAGGAGAGGCAGAGAGCCCTGACTCCGCTCTGATCCTTGTGTCTTCTAAGGGTCCAGGGAGCATATTGGGGACTAGATGGGATACAGCGGGGAGCATACATCTGTCTCCAAGGCCCATGGAAGGTCTCCCCCGAGGGAAGGAAAACTCACCCAGGCAGCAAGAAAACTGTTTCTTATACTGACGTGCACTGTGAAACTTTCAGTTTTAGCTGTTGGAAACCGTGCTCAGATTATCCGGAGCTTTGAAGAGAAGCTAATACTCAGCGTAGCCACAGGTATCACAAGATGGGCCACACTGGTGGCAAGTTGAGAAAGCAGTTTGTCAGGTGGAGCAAGGACCCTAAAAACACAACAACTGCCTCGAACAAGTCATTCTCATTCTAGGGAATGACTCTAAGTAGGACCCAACTACAGACAAAACATCACAAGCCATATTTTTGCACATTTAGTTATAATCGTGAGGCACTGGGGATGACAAACGTCAGCCACCAAGGAGCAGGAGATCCTGAGGTCACTGAAATGGAACGAGGTTGGCTACCCTCAATGGTTGAACAAAGTCCTGAAGATGTTTGATTAGGGATCCTGAGATTACGCGCATGTCACTAACCGTGTAGGTCAGGAGTCAGCACACATTTCTATAAAGGTCCAGATAATAAATATTTTCACTTCTGCTGGCCACAGATGGTCTTTGTTGCCTGTTGTTTTTCTTGTACTTGTTTTACTTCTCCTTCTCCTCCTCCTTTACAACACTTTAAGCACATTCTTCTCAGCCATTCTTCTCTGAGTGACAGGCCTTGGGTGATGGTGTGTCCCTTTTCTAGATAGAGGTATTTTTGGAAAACAAAGTCTGGGAATGCTAACAGTAAGCTCTTAAGAGTAGCTATGTTTGTCTGAAGTGTCCTATCAAAGGTTTGGATGATTTTTATAACTCTGATGCCCGCACATGCTCGGGCACACAGTTAAAACCATAGTGACTGGCTTTTGCTTCACACATGTTCCCCTTCCCTATGCACTCCCTAACTCCAAAGCCTTTCAGAACAGAGAAACTCGGGCTGACAGAGGCCCCTGCAGAGAGCATACCTTGCTATTTATTCCAGCAACACCAGGCAAATATTTGTAATTACACCTTAAGTGTGTCCACCGGGCAGAATCCCGCCCTCAAGAAGGGAGGCTATGTTTTTAAGTCCATCAGCCTACACACTTCTGAGGGTCCTTCCCGTTTGTACTGGTGATGGTACAATCAATGTTATGATCTGGCTGTTCTACCTAGACTCAGTCGAGAGTCTGCTCTGTGTCTCCATCCAAGTAACTGAGCACCCTAGAGAAAGGTCACACAATGGGGCACATTGGCATTCCTACAAAATTATGACTCCCACCTCAAATGGATCCTTCAGAGTTCTACAAGCTTCCCTGTCTTACCTCCCCATTTCCTTCTTTCTTCCTCCCTTCCTCGCTCCCTCTCCCCCTCCCTTCCTTCCGCAATGGCTTTTTCCACTCATATATCCATCCTCCTTGTTTTCCCCTTCTCTTAGCAGAAGCCTGGACTTCCTTCTTCACAGAGAAAATAAAAGCCATCACACACCTTCTCAAAACTCCAGCGTCCCTGCATCCATGACACACGCAGTTCCTTGAGCAGAAGGACGTCTGCCTTCTGGCCCCTCCCACCTGCTGTTCCTCTCCCACCCCTGCGCACCGCCCTGCAGGTGCCCTGGATTCGCCCTCCCTCTCCCTCGTCCTCATTCTCTTCCCCTCTCCTAGCCTGGCTTCTCAACACTTAAACACATTCTGCTTTCTCCCCTCTTGAAACTGGACAATAGAAAACTTCCTAACACCACTTCTTCCCTCTCACACCTCCCCCTGCGCAGATGTCTAGAAATAATGATATTTGCTGTTTTCTTACTCCCTGCCCTGCCCAGGCCACTCCCCTGCCCTCTGGTCAGCAGTGGCCTCCAGGCTTCCAGCCAGGGGACTTCCAGTAGTTCCCTGGAATGTGCCCTCCCTGCAGTGATTGGGTCCCCTGGGCTCCCTACCCACTGCAGACTCCCCTTTGTTTTCCCTTCCGTGACCCCGTGCCCTAGTGCTTTCATTCCCACACTGCAACTCTCCCTGGCCGCCTTATTCACTAGCTGCCCTCCCACCACCTGCTCCTCAAGCAGCACCGTCTCCCAGGCCAGGGCCCAGGCTGCCTCTCCCTCCAGTCCCAGCCCCAAGGACCAGTGGTCACTTCTAAGCAGCTGATTGCCTCGTGCCAGCCTGTAACCCAGACGTGTGCGCTCTGCACACGTCTCCCCTCCAGCACCACACCTCGTCTTGCGGGGAGCAGGACCAGATCCCACCCTCTCTTCCCTTTCTCAGCACCAGTGTCTCCTTTCCCTGCTGACAAGCCCGGGCATCACCCGGGGCCCTTCCTCGCCTTCTCTTGCCTAGAATCTCCTGCACATCCTGTTGTGTCCATCTCTTGTGTCCCATCTCTTCCGTCCCCTGCTTCCAGCCACATCAGCCCACCACCCCAGGATGGACGGCAGCCTCCTCAGTGGTAGCCCCATCCACGCGGGCCTCTGTCCCTCCTGTCCTGCATGCTCTGACAAGAATGTTCTTCCTCAGAGAGAAACGGGGTTATGCTCTTTCTATGTTTCTGGGCCCTCAGCAGCCACCCCTTCCTGGACCAGCCAGGTCCCATCCCCTGTACCCCTGCACCCATGCACCCCTGCCTGTCTCCTGAGCTGTGTTCATGCAGCTCTCAGCCCTCCCTCTGCATGCAGAACCACGTTGGCCTCTCTCAAACTCCCCATGGTACATTTCCTACCTCGGAACCTCCCTACTCAATGCATCAACTGCAGAAGGCCAGATTCACTCACCTGACTCCAGAGGCGATGTCTGAATCATGGTGCTGGGCTGCAAGGAGTCCAGAGACTAAGAGCATTCCTTAAATTTATGACTGGGACTGGAAGGTCACAGTGCTTACCGTTTCCTGGCTCCAGTCTGGAGCAGGTGGGCTCACTTAACCTGCACAGAGCAAAGACTCTAGGTCCTTTTCCTACACTGTGTAGGTAGGATTAGTAAGTACTGGTAGGTAATATTGGACCTGTAGTTTTTTTGGTTTTTTTTTAAGTAATTTTTGCATCCAACTTGGGGCTTGAACTCATGACCCCGAGATCAAGATCTTGTCACATGCTTTACCAAAGGAGTCAGCCAGGCGCCCCTGAATGTTGAATAATTTACTTTAGAATTCCAGACTTCATTTCTGTTTTATTTTGTTTTGGTTTCCAGCGGGGTTGGAGTCAGTTTCCTCTTTTGTTGGATATTGATGACCATCGTCGTTCTCACGTTTGTCATTGGTGGAAACATGGAAAAACTGGTTTGTGAGCCGTATCAAAACGGGAAGTTATTCCAGGTGAGGATGGCTTCTGGGCCCACTGTAGAAAGGGCTTGAGTGGAAACTGATTTCCCCATATCTTGTGGGGGCAAAAAGATGAGCATTTTGGGTTTTATTCAGTAAATTAAGATTCCTTCTATTTGTCAGAGCAAAAAAAAAAAAAAAAAAGTAAAGTATTGTTTTTCGAATGTCAAGTAAAATGAGCACAAGAAGTTAAGACCTGCTCATCGATGTGGACTGTAATGGGGTGGGTGGGAGGGGGGATTCCCAAGGTGGGGTAGCCCAGAAGGCTTCTGACATTTTAAAGGGTTTCTCAAATGACAGTTGCCCATGCCGATGCTTTGAGGCCTTCAATTTAAGTGAAAGACATTGAAAAATTCTACATCTCATAGCTGAGTGTGGTCCCTGGAGGCCATCTGACGAGGCTGTTGGGAAATGAATTCAGGCTCCACCTTCTCCCTCTGAAACTCCGTCCTATGGACTCTATGGGACCACCTCTCAGTTCAGCGTCATTAATTAACGAGGAAGTCTGGATCCGTGTGGCACTCTTGTCACTCTGGCTTTCTGGTGCTTTTCTCCAGATTCTGGTTCTCAAAAGATTATTTCTGTTTTGCTGTTTTATTATATATGCTCTTTCACCTCAGATCTGTTATGAAACTTGGTGAGTGACTATGAAGGTAACCAGTTGTCATGGTATTTTAATTATTCAGTTGATTGAGGAAAATTAAATTGGGAGTGTCAATGTGTTAAATTATGTCCATTTGGGCTCTTCATAAAAAATAATAGTGATACATCAAGCCGGACTTCATTATCTTCCATGCTGTGTTAAATTGCTAAAAAGGGGAACCCTCTTACACTGTTGGTGGGAATGCAAGTTGGTGCAGCCACTTTGGAGAACAGTGTGGAGATTCCTCAAGAAATTGAAAATAGAGCTTCCTTATGACCCTTCAATTGCACTACTGGGTATTTACCCCAAAGATGCAGATGTAGTGAAAAGAAGGGCCATCTGTACCCAATGTTTATAGCAGCAATGGCCACGGTCGCCAAACTGTGGAAAGAACCAATATGCCCTTCAACAGACAAATGGATAAGGAAGATGTAGTCCATATACACTGTGGAGTATTATGCCTCCTTCAGAAAGGATGAATACCCAACTTTTGTATCAACATGGACGGGACTGGAGGAGATTATGCTGAGTGAAATAAGTCAAGCAGAGAGAGTTATCATATGGTTTCACTTATTTGCGGAGCATAAGGAATAACATGGAGGACATGGGGAGATGGAGAGGAGAAGGGAGTTGAAGGAAATTGGAGGGGGAGATGAACCATGAGAGACTATGGACTCTGAAAAAAAAACTGAGGGTTTTGAAGGGGCGGGGGGTGGGAGGTTGGGGTAACCAGGTGGTGGGCATTAGGGAGGGCACGTATTGCATGGAACACTGGGTGTGGTGCAAAAACAATGAATACTGTTACGCTAAAAAGAAATAAAAAATTAAAATTAAAATTAAAATTAAAAAAAATAGGGATTTCCTTTTGAAAGATTTATTTATAGTTGAGAGAGAGAGCATGAGCACTAGCAGGAGGGCAGAGGGAGAGGGAAAGAGAATCCTAAGCCAACTCTATGCTGAGTACAGAGCCAGATGCCAAGCTTGATCTTACGACCCTGAGATCATGACCTGAGCCGAAACCAAAAGTCAACTGCTTAACCGACTGTGCCACCCAGATGCCATAAAATAGGGGATATTTTGAAGCTTACATTCCTCAAGCATATATGTGGTCATGCACTAATGAGCTCATCTTAATATAGATGATATTACATATGACCTATTAGCCATCTTTGATATATGATGTTAAGTGAGAAAGTATGCAAGTTTTAATTCATTTTGCCTACAGAAAAGTAGCAAAAAGGTGGACCTACTGCTTTATGGCTCTCTATTGGCTATTCCGAATCAAGTTGTCAACTCTCCCATTTCTAATGTACTTGTCTTACTAAGTGAAGTGTTCTCCAAAAAAAGTAGCTCACTAATTCTTATTGATGCTACCTGTCGTCAGTTTATTCCAATCACACTATTATTTTCCCTTTTTTTTTTTAAAGATTTTATTTATTTATTTATTTGACAGAGAGAGATCACAAGTAGGCAGAGAGGCAGGCAGAGAGAGAGAAAGGGAAGCAGGCTCCCCACTGAGCAGAGAGCCCGATGCGGGACTTGATCCCAGGACCCCGAGATCAGGACCTGAGTTGAAGGCAGCAGCTTAACCCACTGAGCCACCCAGGCGCCCCTTATTTTCACATTTTAAATTGGAGACCAATAAAGAAAACCATGATCTTCAAAATCCCCAAAATACATTTAACAGAATATTTTATTATATGTATGTGTATTTGAGTAAAAGTATCTCTTTTAAAAAAGCTTTTTTCAATTTGTTCTAGATTTTGGACACACCGTATTTACTAAATGAGAATTGGAAATACTATCTCTCTGGCATGGTGTTTAACAACCCGGATATTAATCTCACTTTTGAACAAGTTTACAGGTAGAATTAATAACACTATGCATTTTTTTGGCTACTGAAAATGTTCCAGAATGAGAATTTTGCTTTTAAAGTGTCTTTAAGCTTGATAAGACCAGCTATTCTATTGTCTTCACAAAGAGATAGTGGAAATAAGACCAAAAAGAAAATCCTTCCCCTGAAAGCCTTCTAGACTTTGGCATGATTATATCTCAAGGTCCCCCATCCAGTATGCACTAGACCTTGCTGGTTAAGGTGACCCTAAGATGTATTAATGAGACCCTTTGAAAACTCTTTATACAGGAATCATGCTGCCCCAAGTAAATGCCATATATAACAAGAAGTTAGCAATTGGGTCTAAATCTCAGACATGCTAACAGTGAAGCAGCTGACTGATGGGCTCCAGTCTTGACTCTATGGTCAGGAAGCAGGCTGTGGGGACCTTGGGCAGTTTTACTTCCTCTTTGTTCAATAGGGTTCAGAGGTTCCCCTAGCAGAGACAGCAGATGAGTGGCCTTCGTGGTAGACCTTGGTAGTCAATTGTGGTCTTGTTCATAGTCAGAAGACTCTCAGGATCTTCTCCACAGCATGTTGTAGGCAGATGTTATCAATCAATTAGAGTCATTGTGCACGATTAAACCACCCTTGGCCTGAAAGGACAAAGTCGATCTTCTTGGCCTTGGCCCGGCCTGCCAGCTCTTTGTGACTCTGGCTCCTACAGAATTCTGCAGCCTTACCCCTCGTGGTTAGTGTTTCAAGCTCTCCATTCCAACAACACCAACCAACTAGGGATTTCCTGGGGAGGAGTCTCACACCTCCTAGGGCTGTGGGAAAGTGGCTTCTCCCAGGCATACCTTAAGTCTAGAAGGCTTTGGTGACTGGACAAGGAAGAGGCACCTCCAGGAAGTGGCTGTCTCAGCAACAGGGACATGCATCAGATGAGCTTCCCCTTCTTAGCTCAGTCAAGCAGGCATTTTGCACATTTTAGAGAAGCACGGAGAGGTGAAGCCAAGTAAGGTGTACTGACCATCTGGATATAGGTGTGGCCCCTTCCCTATCTCCATCCTGCCCTGAAAATATACATCCAACCATATGCTTAGTAAGTGAAGCTCAACCTTGGAAATATGGAGACAAGTGGTCTGGCAGGGCTTTGATAGAATCTTTTAATAAAGCCCATGATACTCTCTGTAACACACAGGTGGTATTATCTTTTATTTGTTTTTTTTAATGATAATTTATTTCTTCCCTGTTTGTGAACTTGTTATCCCTCATAGCACTAGAAAAAACACAAAGGAGATAGACAGAAGGATGATTTACCAGTCTTACTGTATCTGTTCCAAAGTCGGGGCATTAAGCAAAGCAGGGAACGAAGTCTGGAACAGTAGGCACAAGGAGAGACTTCCTCCTGCATCAGCACTCAGAAGCCACTTCTCTGCATGCAGATTTAGACAAAACAAAAGATAAACAGTGAGCCTCCCTCCCTCCATCTGTAGCAGGGGATAGAGGTAGGTACAGCTGCCTTTCTAGATCACAATTTCTCTGTTTATTCCCACAGTGACTGCAAAGAAAATAAGGGCATCTATACCACGCTTAAGCTTGAGAACAGCTACAATATCAGTGAGCATCTCAACATTCAGGAGGTAAGGAATTAGAGCCAGCCAGGAAATGGACATATGTCTTTAGTCAATCCAGTTGCCTTCTTCTTTTTTTTCATTGAGATGAAATTCACATAAGATAAAATTCACCATCTAAAAGTGACATTTAGTACACTCACAAGGTTGTGCAACACTCGCTTCTGTCTAATTCCACATCATTTTCCTTGTCCCCTCAACCTATTATCTTTCTTGAGGCCTGAGTTTCTCTAGTGGACTACTCGAATGCTCTGACATGGGAAGATCTTATCTTGCTGTGTGTCAGTGTCCTTAGAGGAACAAAGGGATATTGGCTCTCCAACACTGGCCACCTTTTTTGGCCCAGTCCCTGAGGAGGGAACTAGGCACCCAGAACTCCATCCCACACAGTCATTGCCCCTTGGGCATCATGGCTATGGCCCCAGGACTCCAAGGGGCCTCTGCGGAGCTCTGCTGGCCCTCAGCAAGACAGCATCCCAACAGCCATGGATGCTGATAGAAGGGAATGACTTCCTCCTGCTCCTTCACCTGAGCCCATTCCCCCAAGTCATGAGCCTGAAGACTCTGAGGAGAGCGCACTCAAGAGCATTCTGGACAGGAGGAAGAGCAAGAGAGTTTCAGCTGGTCAGGCCTAGGGTGCCATGAACCTAGGCTGTCCCCCTTCCCATACCTGGAGGCCTTTTGGTCTTCTCATAGGAAAAAACGTAAGGAGCCTTCTTTCTTCTGGGCTTCCCAATGGAAGAAGATACCAAAGGATACCAAGGAAAGAGGCTAAACCTCACAGCTTGCCCACTGAGACATCACAGAAGGCTTTCAGAGGAACCAGGAGACCATGATGGCCTGACAGTTTTTGAATAGGAAGGGGTTTATTTAAAAGCTGAATACAAATTTTGCATTGTATTGTATTTTGTCTTGTGTTGATTATCCTCCCCAAATATTCCTTGCATGTCTATATAAATATAATTCAAGCCCTCACCAGATGCCCTCTGCTGATTTGACATCATGCTATGTGTTGTATTCTCTGTGCACCAGAAACGGAGTGCTCAGGACACTCAGGCACTACACGCTGATTGCCCCCTAGGACAACCCAAAGTCACCAGCCATGTCCCTGTGATCTCAAGTGTCCTCACTATGCACGTCCAGGGCATGCTGCCTCCTTCCCCTGGGATACAGCCTGCCTGACCCCTTTCAAAATCTCTATTTGTCCAGACCCATTTAGAAGCCACCTCCTCTCCATTGCCCTATCTAGGACACTGACCTGGGTAGACTCTTCTCTGCCCCTGGGGTCCTGATGCAGTTTGTGTGCCTTTATTATGACACTGCCTCTTCCTTTGAGGACTTTGAGGGCTGAGATGGAATATTATTTGCATCCCAGTTCCTCACACAGTGCTTGGTGTGGGGCATAAGGAAGGAGGCAGGGATGCAGGGAAGGAGTGGGAGGGGCGAGAAGAGTACCAGGAAGAAATGCCAGTCAAATGCTCATCTGTGATTTTGTTGTCTTGTGTCATTGCTCTTTTGATGTGTGAAAGTGTGTGGCATTCTTGAAGAATGGGTTTACTTATAACTTTTCTTTTTATCATGCAGCATGCTGGAAACATAAGCAATGATTTTAAAAATCTGAATGTAAATATTGACAACATTGTGCTGCTGGACGCAACAGGGAGAAAAAACCTGATGAACTTCAGCTCTTCGGGAATAGACACCATAGACTATAACGTCTACTTGGCTGAGGTATGGCCGTGTGTTCACGCTTGATCTTTGAGGGAAAAAAATAACAGCAGATACCTCTGGGGTTTTTTTGTTTGTTTGTTTTGTTTCTCTTTCCTTTTTTTATTATTGAGATGAAATTTACATAACATAAATTAACTATGTTAAAGTGAGCAATTCTGGGGTTCCTGGCTGGCTCCGTCAGTAGAGCATGCGACTCTTGATCTCAGGGTCGTGAGTTCGAGCTCCACAAAGGGTGGAAAGATTACTTAAAAATAAAATCTTTAAGATATAATTAAGAATTTAAAAAATAAAGAGAGCAATTCATTAGCTTATAGTATAATGACAGTGTTGCTCAACTAACGCTTCTCTCCAGTTCTAAAATATCTTTATCTCCCAAAAAAGAAGCCTCATTCCCCTTACATAGTTGTTCCCTTTCCCCCACCTCCCAGGCCTGGCAAATACTAATCTATGTTCTGCTCCTATGAATTTACCGATCCTGGATATGTCATAAGAGCGGAGTCATACAACATGTGACCTTCTGTGTTTAATGGTCTTTACTGCTTCCCTTCCATGTAACCTAAAATTTTTTGAGAGTCATCTCCATTATAGCGTAGATCAGTACTTGATTTCTTTTTATGGTTGAATCATGTAATTGAATAAAAATAATATGGTTTTACATGTATAAATAAGAGTGCAGCTGTTGTCACCTATGTAAGAGTTTCCAGCCTTATTTTATGGAGCATAATTCACTCTGTTGTCTATTAGATATTGTTGAGACTTAAAAAATCCCACAGCCATGACGCCGCTTTCTTTCTCCCTCTTTTGTAGATGGGTAAAGCTCCCACCAAAGTGAATCTTTTAGCCTTTGCAAGTGATCTAGAAGCAAAAGCTGACCATTTGGTGAGTTCAAGTAGTCCAGTTCTAAGTGCTGTAATCGTTAGAGATGTCATATGTCCATACTATTCTTAACTTCCTACACCACAAGTAACCTTTGGTTAAAAATGCCTTTCCCCTGGGTATGTCAAGACTTCCCACCAGCTGCCATTGCCGTGTGGCCCAGAAGTCTGTTAGCGCGTGAGTGGTTCCAGGGTGGTGTCAGGGTCCCCGGAGCTGCCCCACGACCTCTGCTCGTGGTAGTGGAGCTCTCACTGCTTTAGAACTATCTCTGCTTTTACACCCATCAACCCCTCTACCACTAAACACATGTGCATGCAGGTGTATGCGCACACACATTTTTCTCGAAGTGTAGGGAACAGGAGAAGATTCCATTTGGTGCTTTGCATCACCAGTAACAAGAGGATAAGGGAAGGCAAAGACATCAGCCAACCCCTGCAAACTTCCGGTCTTTACTTCCCCTGCTTGTTGGTGACTAAATGGCTCAAATGCGCCCCTTTCAAGAAGCAACAGATCATGGGGATGAGGAGCCTGGGCTCTGGACGAAGACTGGGATTTAATCCTGACTCAGACACTTCCTAATGATAAGAACTTGGACCAGATGTTTCACCCCTCTGTGTCTTAGTTTCCTCGTCTGTAAAATGGGAGCAATAAAATTGTTACACATTTATATATTAAACACTATTTAAGTGGGTTTAAGTTGAGCTTGGGTTTTTCATCAGTAAAATGGGGATACAGCTGCTGGAAATTGGACTTTACAGCAGCTCTGTGATGGTGAGGTGAGAAAGAGAGCACAGCCTCCAGCACTCAGGAAAGCCTCACGGCATTGAATGGCCACTGAGAGTTCATAATTCTATCATTCAAGATAGGGTGTCTTGGCGATGCCCTTCCTGGCAATCCCCACACCCACAAGCGTGCAAGGAAGGCTGCAAGCTTGTCACAACTACCCTGTCCTGAGCTCATGCTGTTAGAGAAAGTGCTCCAGAGTCTGGAAGGATGGTGTTGATCTTTGTTTATTTTGTTCTCCTTGTAGCCCCAAGGAAGTTTGAAACAGTCCCTGAAAAATAATGCACAAACTATTAGAACAGTTCACCGTGGCCAAGTCATTCCTTTGGAACAGTCAATGGTAACAACCCACAACCTTTGGGGTTTCCCCGGGACCAGAGCAAAAGCCCATCTCACTGGCTGGCTTTCATTTAGACTAATGAAGCATCTGCATCGCACACGTGGGTCAAATCCAGCTGGCCTCAGGCTAAGAAACTGAGCTGTGTTACAAATAAGTGATAGCAGGGGCACCTGAGTGGCTCAGTGGGTTGAGCATCTGACTCCTGATTTCAGCTCAGGTCTTGATCTCAGGGTCGTGAGATGGAGCCCCAATTCAGGCTCTGAGCTCTTCAGGGAGTCTGCTTGTCCCTCTCCCTCTGCCCCTCCCCTCCACACTTTCTCTCTCTCTCTCTCTCTCTGAAATAAATAAAATAAATCTTAAAAAGAATAAATGATAACAGCTGGGTTTCAAAAAAGACGTATTTTCAATTGTCACCACTCCTTTCATGCTTTATCTCCTTGCCTTTTCCACTTGCCTGTGACCAGGTAGATAAACTCTGGGGTTGGCCCACACACCGTGCTCTGGTTCCCTTGGCCTTCAGTAGGCCCCTGGAAGCCAGGCACCTCACTGGAGAGCTGCTGGCTGTGCCCTGGACTCACTCACACTTACCTATGCTCAAATTCTTTTTCTCCAAACCCTGCCAAGAAATATGGAAAGGCAAGGGTAAGTCTTTTTCTCTCTGCCTCGTTTAGCTCTGTTCACTGATCTGATGGGCAATGTTTCCTTTCTCCTCTCGTAGCCTCTGTTCTGACTTCCCCTATCTTTTTCTTCTTGCTGCCCTCTGGCTTCTTTCCCCAAATTCCAGAAAGGTAGTTTGTAGCAGAGAAAGGACATGGGCTCTGGAGTCAGGGAGAGCTGATTTCAGGTCCTGCTTTTGCCTCTACATAGTCTTAGGGCTTTCCATCTCTCATTAGAAAAGGGTGGGAATGGATCCTGCCCTGCGGTCACTTGGTTCCTGGAGATATAGGGGCTGGTGTTCCAGAGAGACTCTGTAAACATCAGGAATTATTATTACACATGTGTGGGAAACCTGTTACAGAGTCGGCTTGCTCAGGTTTGGAGAAGCAGATCAGTCCACTTGACTTCGATTGTGGAACCTTCTAGAATGAGTTTTACCATCTCTCTCTCTCTCTGTATCTCTTTTTCCCTTCTGACTTTCTAACTCATTAGCATATTCACAAAGAAAATTGAATTTTCTGATTGTTGTATGCTATGCTCATGCCAATTTTCTACTCTCCTTGTATATGCCTAGCACCGATTTGTTAAAATTTTAAGCTGGGTTTTCCTTGTTTCTTAAATGCTTTCCTTCAAGGAGACACAAGACTCATCGGCCTTTTCAGAGCTGGGGCAACACGTCTGCAAACAGGCAGATAGCTCTGTACATGTGACCTAAAATCTAAACCAGGGGTTAGGAAACTATGGCCTCAAAACTACAATTTGTGGGCCAAATCCAGTCTTTTGTTTGTTTTTATAAAGTTTTATTGGAACACAGCCATGCCATCTTATTTACAGATGATTTATGGCTGCTTTCAGCTAAAAGGACAAAGTTTAAAATTAAATTAAATTAGGTTAAATTAAATTAAATTAGATTAAATTAAATTAAATTAAAATGACCAAGTTGAGTGCTTCAAACAGGGTATGGTGCACAAAGCCTAAAATATTTACTATCTGGTTTTTGTTTTTACCACTCCCTGATCTAAACCATTCACATTAAACTACTCTGGGCAGTTTGGGCGGAATTTCTTTTGAGTAGTTCCTGCCAGTTTGAGCAAACCTGACTCAATGAGGTTTTTCTGGCACCTTGCATGGGGCATGATGCTCTAGAAGACCTATCCCAATTTCCTTCTTCAGCTTTCCTGACACCAGAGCTATCGTTACTTGCATCTGCTGTTTTTTCTAGAATGAAACCATTACAGAGTAAAGTCAGATCTGATGACTGGCTGACAGTGTGGGGATGGGGGGTGAGGAGACACAGGCATATGATCTTGCTGGTTCATGTCATAAGTTGGAAAATATCATGTATGTTTGTTCACCAGAGCACTATCTACCAAAGCATCAAGGAACTTCAACTCAAAAGCAGTGGATTGAGGGTAAGGACTTATTTTCCTTTCCTGTCCTGGTGGGGTCAGGGAGGTGGGGGAGTCTTATCGTAAAAGCACACACAGACTCTCAGAGATGTTGATTTTACAAGTATTTATGTTTATAAAAAAAAAAAACAACATAAAAACAAAAGTCTTAGCTATCTACTTATTTTGAATGCCAAACTGGGTTTTCCTACCACTGTTTTCTGCAAGTATGTCTCACCTTGGTGCCCTGTTGGACACACAATCAAAAGCTGTGTCTTGATGTGTGATGCATAGTCACTGTTACTGAGATAACACTGCCTGCAGAATCCAGTGGCTTCTGACCACAAAGGCATTCCCGCTGTTGGGTCCAGAGCGGGCTTCTGCACCCATCTGCCTACCCAGAGACCCACCCTGAAGGAGCAGCTCCCGTCTGGGCCACCCCATCTGCTCCAGGTAGAGGACAAGCAATCAGAGGGTGAATGGAAACAGGCTGCCCTTTCAGTGACTGCTTAGAACCAGCACACTGCCATTCTGCCTATGTTCTGTTGGCCCAGAGCAAGTGACATGACGTGGCCAGAACTGTCATCATGGGGTGGGGACGTATGCCCCACACCCCGAGAATAAGTCCCTATCCTATAAGAAGCGAGGCCTAGGAAGGTATCAGCGCTCAGGACCACAGGGGTCTACCTCGGACCACAGACACCCCCACAGCAGAAACGGAGCTCTATGGCTGTGCTGTGTGCATCTTGTATCCTCAGTGCCAATAGGCAACTCAGAAAATATTTCCTTACTGAGCAGAATAAGCTGCCCATGAGAGGTTTGGGATGTCAGCCACAACGGAAAACTCCATGGTCTTCCTTGCACTTTCCTCACAGCTGCCTTTGCAGACCTTTGTCACAGGGTTTCTTGCCACATGGGTCTCCCCTGTGAACCGTGAGCTCCTTCATTTGTAGCTGGTATGATCACTGAGCAACACTGAGCCTGCTACTTGATTGATATACTAAGACCCTGAGTGCCTCAAAGACTATTCCTGTAGGTTTCCTCTGCTTGGGGACCATTGCTATACCTCTAATCACCTTTGTCCCGTGGCAAGGGGAGCTGGAGACAGACTGGGGACTGCACCCTGGTCTCTTACTGTCCTAT
This sequence comes from Lutra lutra, assembly GCF_902655055.1. NCBI lineage: Eukaryota > Metazoa > Chordata > Mammalia > Carnivora > Mustelidae > Lutra > Lutra lutra. Next base: position 153,003,894 of record NC_062279.1, on the reverse strand, counting down.
GCCTCCTTTGTTCAGGGTGACGGTGTGCAGCTATGCCTTGCCCTTCACAAGGGGCCAGTGTGGGGGCGAATTGGGGTGGAAATCAGCTCTTGACCCAAGTTGCCTCGTGGGGATTCTTATCTGTGTGAAATACGTAGGTACAATCCCAGGTTTTGTGTCCTCAGCCTGGTGACATCAAGCAGGGTCAGCTACATCCTCTGTGAAGGTAGCCTACACAATGCCTTCCGACAGCCTGTGTATACCGGAGGGCCCCCTCCTCCAACCTTGGGGAATGTATTCAGGGGAGGCTTGAAACCACAGGGGGTACTGAACCCTATTGTACTTACGTTTTTTTCCCCATACATACACAGCTCTGATAAAGTTGAAGTGATAAATTAGGCATAACAAGAGGGTAGTAGCAATGATAATCAATAATAAAATAGAACAATTAAAACAATATATTGGAATGGAAGTTATGTGAATGAGGTTTCTTGCTCAAAATATCTTACCGTGCTGAACTCCCCCTTCTTCCCATGATGATGTGAGATGATGAAACGCCTGAGTGATGGGACGAAGTGAGGGGAATGATGTACGTATGTGACGGAGTGTTAGCTACTATTGACCTTCTGACCATACATCTGAAGGAGGATCATCTGTGCCTGGACCCCTAGTGAAGGAAATTGTGGATAAGGTGGGGGAATCTTAGACTCAATGAGGTGACTTGGATTAAGAGCTTGGCCCAGTGTCTGGAACAAAGTGAGTGCTTGTCACATACTCCTCTCATTCCCCTGCCCTCAGAGGGCTGGGCTGGTTCTGTGGTCTTCTTAACTAACAAGTCTGTGGTGTGGGGCGCAGGTAACAGCACTTGTATCCACATGCCCTTTCGTTAAATCCCTTCATCACTTGATACCCTGTCCATTGCTGTGTTTTCCAGGTGAAAGTGGCCAATATCCTTTCCTCTCTGGATTCTGCTCAGGACTTCCTCAAAACTCGCATCTCCTCAGTTATTGTTGAAGTAAGTGGGCGTGAGCCCATCACCACGTGGCCACAGAGAGTATGGGATAGTCCTCTTAATGATTTTACTACTCTCTGATTTCTTTCCAGGAAAGTACAAAGTACGGGAACACGATAATAGGATACTTTGAACACTATCTCCAGTGGGTCAAGATTTCAGTAAGTAGTTTATCTTTAAGGAACGTAAGAGGGCCATGTGTTAGGACAGTCATGTTCTAGGATAAAATCAGGAGGAAATAAAGTTAAATTCCTAGTAATTGAGTAGGAGATAAGCAAAGGACCTTGAACATGGGGACCATGAGGAGTGGGGGTCCAAAGACTCAGCATGTGTCATCCACACTGGACTCCTTCTCAGACCTGCCAACCAACTTGGAGAACATACCCCCTCAGTTTTACCCCCAGCTGCTTTGCTCACCATATGGGGGTTCCTGCCACACTTGACTCTGTCTCCCCAGTGAACTGTGAGTTCTCTTTGTAGTATAGGTGGTGTGTTCCTCCAAGCCTGTCAGGTAGTTGTTATATGAGTCTACTTGGGGTGGCTTGAGGTACAGAAGTTTGTTTTTTCACAATTCTGGAGGCTGGAAGTTCAGGATCAAGGTGTCAGCAGGGTGGGTTTCTTCAGAGGCCTCTCTCCTTGGCTTGTAGGTGGTGGTCTTCTCCCTGTGTCTTCACATGGTCATCCCTCTATGCATGTCTGTGCCCGAATTTTCTCTTCTTTTACAAAGGCACCAGTTATATTGGATTAGGACTCACCCTAATGACTTCATTTGAACTGAAATGCCTCTTCAAAGACCCTACCTGCACATTCCAGTCACATTCCAAGAATCCAAGGGGTAGGACTTTAACACATGAACTTTTGGGGGACCTGATTCTGTCCATAACAGTTGGGTCTCTGTGAATACATTAGAAGAGGAAGTTAGGAGTAGTGTGGTTTTAAGGCAGCATATTGCTCCCAGCAACCGACCCATGGAGTTTAATGGCTTGGAAAATGCCTTTTGTCATCTTGGGCTTTGGGTCCACTTGCCTCTGAGGGTTATTCCACTGGGGCAGGGGCTGGGAGGGAGATGCTTACCGCGGAGTTACTTCAGTTGCATGACTACTTGCTGCCAGCCAAGACAGGCTTTGAGAAGCCTAGGGACTCAGGAAAATTTAGACTACCCCATGCAGCATCGAGTGTCTCATATCCATTCCTGGCCCTCGGCTGCATAAATCAAGACTACCGGCCATCTCTTCCCACTTTGCTGCCCCACCCCCATATTAGAGCCACACCCAACTGCTTGACTCTCTGAAATGTTCACCTTTCTCCATGTGATTCCCACTGTGTCATCTCCCCCTCCACCGTCCCCACCTCCAGTCCCCACCATCTGGGCCCTGAGCCTGGTTCTCCTTCAAGGCTCAGCTTTCTGATGTCTATGCTGACACCTCCTCTTGCCTCCCAGATGTGAAGACCTCAGGGTCTTCTCAGGGCTGGGGCAAAGGGCATGCACACACAGGTGAGTAGGGGCAGAAGAAATGCATTATCATCATCGCCACCGTGGCCACTCGACACTGTGCGTTTCCTCCACCAGACAAAGGAACCACAGTTTGGTCACATTCATACCGAGAATATGAAGCAAATGCCAGAAAACCCAAGTGAATCTGGACAGGAATGGTTAAGTCATACAAGAGCCACACCGTGGGTATATTAGTTGGCCTTTGGTACAAAGTAGATCAGAGTTATGCCAGGGGACTAGGAGAGATTTTCACAGGGTAGAAATAAGAGAGAAAAATAAGATGCAGAAAAAATACCGAATATGGCTCCTACCCCGCTTTTTGTAAAACCAACCGTTAAAAAGCCTAGAAGGAGAGTGTACAGGATTGTCTGAGTTTGGTAAAAATGAGGTCGTTAAGGGCACCTGGGTGATTCAGTGGGTTAAAGCCTCTGCCTTCAGCTCAGGTCATGACCCCAGGGTCCTGAAATCGAGCCCCACATCGGGCTCTCTGCTCCTTGGGGAGCGTACTTCCTCTTCTCTCTCTCTCTGCCTCCCTCTCTGCCTACTTGTGATCTCTGTCTGTCAAGTAAATAAATAAAATCTTTTTAAAAAAATGAGGTCATTAACGTGGGTTGCCTCATAAGGTATAGGTGGAAGAAAAGGTGAAAGTGAACCCCTACCCATAAATAGGATACACCCCTGCGCCAAAGAGCTAACATCTAGCTCATTGTACGCACTCAGAAGTTTTTTTAAATGAATGAATATAATTATCTTAAGTCAATGGGATTGGAGCATGTTTGTGATTAATTAAACTTGTATGAGCACTGGGTGGTATACATAATTGAAGAATTGTTGAACGCTACATCTGAAACTAGAGATGTACTATAGTTTGGCTAATTTAAATTAAAAAAAGAAATAAAATTAGTTTAATTGGTTATAAAAAATCATTGTCACTTCATTAATGAGTTCATAGTTTTCAGTCTTCTGAAATGGGGTCAGCAGGTGGCGCTGTTTCTGGGAACACAAGTTTATTGGGGCACAGTCACATCCTCATTTCTTCATCATCTGTGGCTGCTATCCCCATACCCAGGCAGAGTCCAGCAAGTGCTGGAAGGTTGAAAATATTGACTCTCAGGTCCTTTATAGAAAAAGTTTGCCAAGCGCTAGTCTAAACAATATAAGTATTGTTTAATTAGACTTCCATTTTTTTCCCCATATCCTTTGTCAGATTTCAAAGGGGTCAGGCAAGAAATTCAGACTGAGACCCTGAGCTAGACACCTGGACTTCTGCACTCTCTCGGGAGCCTGGCAGGGTGGGTCTTACTGTTCCGGGTAACAAGTGCAGAAATCAGAAACCCAGGCTCAGACAGAATCAGCATCTCTCTTTTGAGCACCTACTTGTATACATCGTTGAACTCATCTATGGCCAACAGCTCACAGCTCCGTATCTGAGATGGTATAGAGATCCCTTTTGTGAGAACAGGTCAAGGATAAATGGCACATCTAATTCTTGTGGATTTTTGTGGGCATGGCTCAAAGTTCTCCTGTGTTTCTTACCCCACAGATTACTGAGCAAATTGCAGCCTGCAAACCCGTGGCCACTGCTTTAGACTCTGCCGTGGATGTCTTTCTGTGTAGCTACATTATTGACCCCATGGTAAGAATTTGATCTTTCAAAATAAGGAAACACAATAAACTCGTCGCTCTTCAGGGTTTGTTGGCAGATTGTAGTACACCCTAGGATTTAAAATAGTTTTGCACTTGGGTCTGTTACAGTTGTTGAGTCCAAGACCTAAAATCTAAAATTTAGCTGAATGTGTTATGATACCTAACACACTAGGAAAAGCCAAAGACCTAGCTGCATACCTTTGTTCCTTCCTAGATTTACATGTATAGAAGTCAGGAGACCCTCATGAAGAAAACTCCTATTTGTCTAGAATAGTTGAGAAGGAGCACTCACTAGTAGGCAGATTGCCAATGTTCAAAACGATTCTTAGTGCAACGATATAGATATAGATGATATAGATAGTGCAACTATATACAGAGATATAGATACAGATATATAACCCCAAAGCTATAGCAAACTTAATTTAATTTTTTATTTAAAAGCCCCTTGAGATATTACCACTGGGATGATAAGTTCCAATTAGTCAAGTGTATTCTTTAGCTCTATTCACTACTCAATATATACTGATGGTCTCTGAGAGCCAATGCTCTCTGGGAGCACCTTCCTTCCTCTGCTGGAAGCACTTGAGTGGCTTTCTATGGTTATCTCCCGTGAAGATCAGGGTCCTTAACTGAATACACCAGGCCCTGCGTACTTGGGTCCCTTCCCATTGAGGCCACATTTCTGCACTCTTTGATCACCTTTCTCGCCATTCTCCCAGACACATGTTTTCTTTCACTTCTTTAAATCTATCATAATGTCCCCACCTCAGGGCCTTTGCACGTGCCTTTTCTGCTACCTGGACTGGAGGCTGCATGCGCTCTCTCTCTCTCTCTCAGTCTTCCCTTCCACACCCACATCCAACCTGACTAACTCTAGCTCTAAATCCATCAGGGAGTGAGAACACAGGCTGTGGATTCAGATTCTACTTTTACATTTTCTGAACTCCATGACTTTGAAAAATTATTGAACTTATCACCTAAGTGGGCTATTTCAATGGCTCATTGAGAGATTATATGTCAAGCCCTTAAACATCATAACTGATACGTTGACACTCAATACATGTTTGCTATTACTAGTGAATAATGTTCTGGTATTAGATCAAACATGTCCTTTTCACTCAGCATCAGGGAAATACAAATCAAAACCACAATGAGATACCACCTCACACCAGTCAGAATGGCTAAAATTAACAAGTCAGGAAACGATAGATGTTGGCAAGGATGCAGAGAAAGGGGAACCCTCCTACACTGTTGGTGGGAATGCAAGCTGGTACAGCCATTCTGGAAAACAGTATGGAGGTTCTTCAAAAGAGTTGGAAACAGAGCTACCTTATGACCCAACAATTACACTACTGGGTATTTACCCTAAAGATACAAATGTAGTGATCTGAAAGGGCATGTGCACCCAAATGTTTATAGCAGCAATGTCCACAATAGCCAAACTATGGAAAGAAACTAGATGTCCATCAGCAGATGAATGGATAAAGAAGATGTGGTATATATACAATGGAATACTATGCAGCCATCAAAAGAAATGAAATCTTGCCATTTGCAACAATGTGGATGGATCTAGAGGGTATTATGCTGAGTGAAATAAGTCAATCAGAGAAAGACAATTATCATATGATCTCCCTGATATGAGGAATTTGAGAGGCAGAGTGGGGGGTTTGGAGGGTAGGGAAGGAAAAAATGAAACAAGATGAGATCGGGAGGGAGACAAACCATAAGAGACTCTTAATCTCCCAAAACAAACTGAGGGTTGCTTGGGGGAGGGGAGGTATGGAGAAGGTGGTTGGGTTATGGACATTGGGGAGGGTATGTGCTATGGTGAGTGCTGTGAAGTGTGTAAGCCTGATGATTCACAGACCTGTACCCCCTGGGGCAAATAATACATTATATGACAATAAAAATAATTAATTTTAAAAAAACACATGGGGGAAAAAAAAACATGTATTTTTTTCCAGGAAGCCTTTTCTGATCATCCCACCTAGATTGGGGTCCCTTTTCTACACTCTGACAGAGCACCATGCTTTTCCTTTAGAGGTGCTATTGCTGTTTGAATTGAACATTTGTATGGTTCTTTGATTAAGATATGTCCTCTGCGGTGCACTCTAGACTCTTGACTCCCTGAGCAGAGGGCCTGTGTGTTGCTGAGTCCCTGTCATCTGGCACATTGCTTGGTGTAGGCAATTGAATAAATGATGATCAGACAGCTCTTTGTTGAAGTACATCTGTATCACTCCATCTGTCCAATCCCCTGTCCCACATTCACATGACCGTCTGTCTGCAGGATGGACTTTTACACCTGAACAGAAGCACTCCTGCACTCTCTCACCCGTGCAGGTCCTAAGGCTTGGCTTCCTCACCACCTTCCCTCCTCCCCAGCCTCTAACTCCTTTGTCCTGCTGCTTGGACCCTCCCTGATGGCTTTGTTTGAACCCTCCTTAGGTGTGCTGAGCTAACCTCGGTGATTCTGAACTGATCTCCTCGCATCCAGTGTTCACCACCTTCCCCAGCTACTCAAATCACCCAACCATCAGATGCCTTTCCACAAATAATTGGGGCCCAGTGGAGGGGAGGCCTGGAGGCTGCTCAGGAAGATGTAGACTGGAGCTCTATAGCTGGGTGGTTTAAATAGTAAGAAAGAGCTCTGGGCATTGATTTTGCTAAGAAAAAAGACTCCAGACTGACTAACATGTTTCTTTTATGTCTTGATTGTTCCTGGAAGAATTATGGCAGCTTCCAGTAAAAGGATATGGTTGTCATCAATCTTCAAAACCTCTCAAAACAAGTTTAGCATAGAAACCTGCCAATAAAAGGATGTTGGGGGATGGGGAAGAAGAACAAATTTACTGGAAATTCTGGGCCAAGAGGGGCCACTGCCATTTGACAGTTCATCCCATCAGGAGAAGAGCAGAACTGCAGTGGCTAAGCCATTGGGGGGGTGGGCATTGTGACATTCAAGCTGCCTTTGTCTCGTGGTGGGGTGGGGAGGTGGCCCGGGGAGGTGGCCCTAGTGTTACTGACCACACCATCCTAAGGCAGCGGCAGACTGTGTATCTCCGAAGTCGGCTAAGTGTAAGATGCTAGCCGGGGCACGATGCCCACAGGGTCATGCTTGTTGTTCCCAGCTGCGTCCGTTGTGATTGGTGAGTGAGGTTAGACAGTGTTGGGTGTCACCCCTACAAAAGCTATCAGGGTGCTATGGGCAAACTGAGGATCGATGCCCCTCTCGATGGAAGAACCACCACTCACCTACCGCTTTATAGCCAGGCGGTCTAAATCGTAAGAAAGAACTCTGGGCATTGATTTTGTCAGGAAACTAGACTCCAGACTGACCAGTATGTTCGCCTTGTAGGGAGGGGGCCTCCGTGTTATGAGATTGAACTTCAGCCTTTTCAAGAAAGGACATAAACCCTAGCTCCTATGTGAATCCGATGTACGAATGTTGGCAACTATTTTTGGGAAATACTTTAAGCGGATTTTTAGACAAAGTAGCCTATGATCTGCCCTAAAATTGGTTAAATTAAATATGGAATGTTTATTGAAAGCCTTGTAAGACTGCCTTTTCCACACTGTGCTGTCTTGGGATGAGGATGCAGTGGTCCTGCTGTTCTGATGGGCCAAAAAGGTGAATTAGCACATCACACAACTCATGAAAGGGATTAAGCTCAGGCTGGCTGGAGGGCCCTGCTCTTCTCCTTGGCAGCAAAGAAACGCCATCTTGTGGGATTCTAGATTCAAACCCTTGCTTCTCCACCTCCTGCCACTGTTCCTCATTTGTAAAATAAATATAATAATAAGACCGATTCAAGACTTACAGTAAAACACAGTGTCTCACACAGTGACTGACTCGTATTTAGTTCACAAATGGTCTCCATGAACGAAATTCGAACTCCTTAAAAAACAATTGCAAAAGGAAGTGATTTCCACCCCCCAACAACTGCTGTTTCCCATTCCCCCATCTTCAGGCACGTAATCCTCCCGATTCTTTTTTCTTCCCTAGAATTTGTTCTGGTTTGGCATAGGGAAAGCGACCGTATTTTTACTCCCGGCCATCATTTTCGCTGTGAAGCTGGCCAAGTACTATCGTCGAATGGACTCCGAGGACGTGTACGATGAGTAAGTAGACAAATTTCTGCAGAGTTCAGGGGCGTGGGGGGGGCATTTTCTAAGTGGTACTGACCTCAGAGAGCTTGCGGAAGATGAGCTCTGATGAAATTACGCTTGGTCTTTTTTTAAGTAGGGGGTCACTTCTGTTCAGGAGTCTTCTTTGTATCGACTTTCTTGTGCTTGTTTTAACGATGTTTTCCCTCTCGCTTACTCCTCTCAGCGTCCTTAACCAACCTTCTTGTTTCTTGTTTGCAGTTCCTCTGTCTTGGGGACTTGGCACTTTACTTTATAACTGTTTTTACTCGTTTTCATTTTGACTCTGTAGCCTACGCTTCACTCTGTGGTGACCCTGTATGCTTCATTTTTACTTCTCTCTCTTCCCTCTCGACCTGTGACTCTCCTGAATTTACTCTGCCCGCATCCGTATCAGAGTAAAAAATATGGGGGATGCAGCTATTGAGCTTTAATCATAATTTAAAAAAAAATAATTGTATCTCCCTTTCTAGTATTTTATAGTGCTGAAACTGTATCGCCAAAAAGTAAGACTTTTCTTTTTTAAAACCGTATTCATCAGATGGGACTGGGGAGGGCATCATAATTAACATTTGATGGGCTTATACAACAGAATTAATAACATCTTAAAATTACATAATGACATTAGATATGCCCAGATAAAAATCAATGCTGATGTCTTTTAAAATGAGGGCTGGCACACACAAGGTACTGAAGAAATGCTGGTTGAATGTATAATTCAACCAATGTAAATGAATGTAAAATGACATTTTATACATTCAGTTTATTTATCTCTAAAATGGTTGTTTCAGTACTTGGTTTTAAAGGGAGCAGAATGTGAATATACCTTTTTACCTTCTTTGTAGATTTTACAAATTGTCATGTACTTTTCATGACCATTACATTGCCTTTGTAACCCATGATATAAATCCTTCATCTTAGAGGTAACGTGGTGTTTTTGGTATATTTATTTTTGTTGCAGTATGGAAAATGGTAATATTGGTTTTCATAGACATCATTCCACTCAGACTGTATGAACAAAGTTTTTAAACAGACCCAACGGCACGAGTTCTTGACCTACAGCACCTCCAAATTCTGGAAAAGAAACCCTTCCCTCCCGGAGTTTACAGAGTTCAGTGATTTTATATGCAACATGCGCTCATGCGCCAAAGAGTGAAAAACCGTGTACACCTATTTCTTATTAATCTCTAGAACTTTTGCTTTAATCATCTGAGCCTTCGATGAAAATTTCAATATGTAATACCTTCATTGGATTTCCAGGTTAGCTTTGGGAGCAAGATGTGAATTGTGTCCCACTTCCTTCCTTGGGAACTTAGACTTGTAGTTAGAGAACGTTCAGCAAATCACAGATTGTGTGTGTGTGTGTGTGAACAATAAAAGAATGATTTTGGAAATCTGACTCTGATCTTCTTATTGACAAATATTCTGATATGATAGGTATTAGTTACATCACTGTGTCCTTTTCTTAGAAGTACTGTAACAAGCAGAGTGGGTGGCTTCACGCAGCAGGAGCGTCTTCTCTCCCAGTTCTAGAGGCCCGAGCCCTGAAATCCCCTTCCGAAGAGAAAGTTTGTTGGAGAATCTGTTCCTCGCCTTTCTGGTTGACTCTGATGATTGTGACAATGCACGGCGTTCCTCCAACATACCACTCCAGTTTCTGCCTCTGTCTTCACATGGAGTCTGCCCTTGGGTGCCTGTGTCCAAATTTCCCTCTACTTCTAAGGAGTCATTGGATCAGGACCCGTCCTCGTCAAGAATGACCTCATATCTATTTCATCACATTTGCAGACAATATCTATTTCATCACATTTGCAGACAACCTCTTTCCAAAGATTCACAGTTCCAGGTGGATGTGAATTTGGGGGTGGGTAGGGGGAACACCGTGCAAGCCAGCACCATCACAAAGCAGCAATAGCAAATAGCCAGACAGGGAAGTGAATTTGAAGGAGAGCACCTATAAACACAGAAACTAACTTAACCCAAATCACAAAAGACAGAAAAATGACAAATTTTATTAGACACATACAAAATAGTGACTCATCTCCCTCTTCATTTTATGTTGGTCTTTATTTAAGAACACATGAATACTCCACTGCTTGTAAGCATAAATTGTCTCTTTATCTCACGCAATGATGCCCATCCCCTCCCACACAATAGATTCACGTGGTTGATACTTAGGTCCCGTCCTTAGAGATTCTGATATAATTGGCTAGGGGTGTGGCCCAAATATGTGAAGTTTTACATTTTCTCAGGTGAGGGGTGCCTGGATGGCTCAGTCTGCTGGGCATCCGGCTCTTGGGTTTGGCTCAGGTCATGGTGTCTGTGGTTGTGGGATCAAGCCCTGCATCAGGCTCTGTGCTCAGTGAGGAGCCTGCTTCAGATTCTTTCTCCCTCTCCCTTTGCCCCTCTCTGCTCACACTCACTCTGTCTCTCAAAAAGATGGGTAAATCTTAAAAAAAAAAAAAAATTTCCTCAGGTGATTCTAATAGATGACCAAGATTGAGAAACACTGCCCTAGATTAACAGAATCATTTTCTGGGATATATCACATGTAAATCTCATGTACAACCTGGCTGAGGACTATGAATACAGCTCTACATGCATTTCATCCAAAAGGACCCTGTCCTTGAGGAAAGATAGCAGAGATCTGTGTTCCGATCGCTGGTGACAGCTCCTAGTCATAGAGGCGCAGACGCAGAAGGGAGCAGCCATTGTTGCATTGGTCCTTTTGAGGACCAGCTGCATTGTGTCTGCACTGTCTTCTCTGTGGCGAGTCTACAGTGCTGGTAACATGGTCTATCCAGCAGTCATGCCCAGTCAGGTCTTTTAAAGTCCATTCTACTTCTTGATGACATCATCATCTGAGAAAGAGAAGGAATCCATAATGTCTACTGAATGTCATGTCCATTAGTCCACTGTCAGGACCCCTTGGGCAGCATATGTCTTGGGCAGTAAATGTCTCAGACATCCAAAGTACGGCAGAGCTTGGTCTCGAGGGCTTCTCTAGTGTGCCCAGAATCTGCCACTCCCACAAAACTTGGCTTCTTGGGTTGGCGCAAAAGCCACAAGAAGCCAGAAGTTGCCACAAGATGGCAGCAGAGGATGTGTGTAATCTATTTGCAAGGCGTCTTTTTAGAGCTATTAGGGTTCTTGCTTCATCTTAGAAAATCAGGAGGAACATCACAAACATTCAACAAATGGCCAATAAACATTAAAAAAAAAAGAATAAAAGGAAAGAAAATCAGTTCAACTGCCAACAGGTACGATAGTCCTGATAGGCCATTTCGATCTCCTTGTCTTGCCGATGAGGCTGATCCTTGGCGCCCATCCAGTTAGTAGAGGGATTCCTCTGCCCAGGTAAGAGCACAGGCCACCATTCAGGCCCGAACAGCCCCATTGTTAGTCGGGCTCATCTCAGCCTGCACCTCCCCGTGGGCACCCTCATCAGGTATGGGAAATGTTTCATCAGAAAGCTCCATGGCTGTCTTTAATTCACATGTCATTGTTCACCACCAGTTAGGTTGCTGGCCAGGGCCGAGGACAGATGATAAAGGCATGCCTGACCCTTAAGAGTATTATCTAAAATAAGGCAAGTGCCTTTGAATTTAGCCCTTCATTTTCTACCAGAGTTGTCACTAGCACTGCAGCGCTGCTGCCCCCAGGGGACTCCATCGGCCTCTACCGAGATGAGCCTTCAGGAAACCAGACCCAGGCATCCTCAGACCTTCCTGGGAGCCATCTCCAGGGAGCCAAATGCTCCCAGGTGAGTCATCAAGGGAGATACGATGGGTCCCTAAACATGGGGCACCACCTTCTTGAGTGATGAGCACCTGTCTCTGGGACCTGACTTGCTATTGCGAGATGTTCCATTTCCAGGTTTTATGAGAAATAAAAAATGTTCGCTTTCCCAGGATCTGAGGGGCCCAATACAGGAGGGGGACACCTGGACACAGTGATGTCTGGCAGTCGTCCCTCAGCCACTCGCTCTCCGTAAGGGTCCAGCAGTAGGCCAGCAGCAGCGTGTCAAGTGCTGCACAGCAGGGAGCCATGTGTGCAGGAAGGAGGAGCCCACAGGTTGATTCTGGGCACAGGTGCCTCTCAACTGCCAGAGGCTCCACTCAGCACACTTCCCTCTGTCAGATCACTGGATTCCACCAGGTCCTTGGGGCTTACAGGCCTCGGGTAGGTGGCCCATGGGGCTGCCTCTTGCACACCTGCTACCCAGGTTCCCGGGAAGATTGGGCTGATTTTCTGGTCAGGTTGAACACCAGGTTCAACAAATTATGGGATGAGGCCCATATTGTCTCCTGTCCCCAAAGAGCCCAACTAAGTCCAGGCTTCCCACTAGGTTTGTGAGGTCTATAGGGGGTGTGACTTTTCCTTTACTGTCTCGGGAATCCATCTCTGAGCCTCAGTCCACAGTCCTTCTGAGAACTGACTGGAGGTTGTCCCCCCAGGACTCCACTCCTAAGCTGCTGCTCTCTGCTCTCCATGGGAGCCCATCAGTTTGACGTCATCACTGCAGGCCCCCTCAGGGTGCAAGAGTGTGAGCCTTCAGGTGCCTGTGGGGCAGGACAGTAAACATGTTTGCAGGGCCAGGCGAGCTGGCCAACAAATGATCTTTGACACTTTGTGACAAAGAGATTGAGCAAAAGGCACTAGCCATGTCCAAGACAGAATCCTGCCAAAATGTGTAATCAATATAGCTGCAGTCGGAAGTCTGACAAGGCTGGGCTTCCAGAGGCAACAACTGAATCTTGTTCAGGATAATCCACGATGGAAACACCCATTTTGGATTCACGGGAGGAAGAAAGGAGTTTTCAGTGTGTAAAGCTCACAGGGTTGGGTGCCATTGTGAAAGCAACTGGCATTACCCAGCTGATGCACTCTGGTCCTTCACAGGCTGTAGAACCTTGTGAATGGGACGCAATCTGTTTGTGTTTCGTACAGGAAATCTATCAGGTTAATTGAACTGATGAATTTAAACTGATGGTCTTGACCTTCTCATCTCTAATACACACTCCTCCTCTCACACTTGGTGATTCAAAGTTTATATGAACATGGGGCAGATTAAGCACAGACAAGTTACTCACCTTTTAACAACTGTCCCACCATCTGCAGGAAGGATTTCGGACCTGCCTGGGAGGTGCATATATTATGGCTGGGGACTAACTGCTTTGAATAAAGTGGCTAAGAAAAAATGTGAGAATGAAAAATCCTTGCTGCCCATCCACTTGCAGATCTATCTGGGTCTGTGAGCTCCTGAAAGATTGCAGCTTATAATCAGCACAGGGGAATCCGCGGAAGGACTTCTTTCTGCCTGAAGAGCTCAAGTCGGTTGCTGTCTGGGAGGCAACTGGCAGGTCTTCTCTCTGGTCGTTTAATAATACATATTTTGGGGGCACCTGTGTGGCTCAGTGGGTTAAAGCCTTCAGCTCAGGTCATGATCCCAGGGTCCTGGGATGGAGCCCTGCATCGGGCTCTCTGCTCAGCAGGGAGCCTGCTTCCTCCTCTCTCTCTGCCTGCCTCTCTGCCTACTTGTGATCTCCGTCTGTCAAATATATAAATAAAAATCTTTAAAAAAATAATAATACATATTTTTCAGGATGCCTGGGTGTCTCAGTTCGTTAAGTGTGTGACTTCAGCTCAGGTCTTGTTCCTGGGGTCCTGGCTCAGCAAGGAGTCTGCTTCTCCCTCTGTCTCTGCCCCTCCCCCTACTCTTGCATACTCATACTCACGCTCTCTTTCTCTCAAATAGAGAAATATAATATTTCAATGTTGTCCTGAAGTCATATGTGTCCATGCTCTAGAAGTCAGAGCTGGAAAAACTTCGGACCTATTAAACATAGTGACCAAGTTTGTGTGGAGACACCCCTCTCCAACTATCTCCAGTACTCACCCCCACCCCACACCTCTCAGGGATCCCTGTTCTCTTTCTGCCTCTCCTTCTCCTTCCGGTCTGTCCCCGGAGCCACGCCAGGCCAGGCCGCAAACTGAAGTCTCACCAGGTTCTCCTCCTGCATTCTTCTAGAATCCTTTACTCAGGTGGTATCAAGCTTGGTTTGGAATTACGGTGTCACTTTTCATCTTTTTCTCTCCAAACAGAAAGCCAGCTGTCCCTAGAGCAGGAGATCCAGTGCAACTGAGAGAAATGACTTTTGGCCAGTTTGCTCACTGTTCATTCAGTTTAAAGTAACGACCACTCCTGATACTATTGCGATAAAGACCTCTTGTAAATAGATGCACAGCTCATGCTCAAATGACAGTAGGTAGCATTGTGGTTAATCAGATGCAAATAGATTACCAAATTTCCATGGGCTTTGTGGCACCTTTAACAGCAGCCTGGGGTAAATGCACCGGTTTTTTTTTTTTTTTAGTGTTTCTGTGACCCTTTTGGAGCCCTGACTTCACCAGTCACTAGCTGTCTGTGGTCTTTCATTTCCTCCTCACTGCATGTGGATAAGACTAGCACCTATCTGCTGAGCAGGCCCCGGGTGAGCTCATCATGCAAACTGTGTGCAGTAATAGCTCACATCACAGCTGCTGTCACCCTCACCACAATGTTGCTCGAGCACTTTTAGTAAATGTGTGAGTGCTGTGGTGGGTCTGTCCAGGCTGTGGGTTTCATAAACAGTCCTCTTGCCTGGGAAGATGGGGAGCCATTGCTCTGGAATGAATCTAGAATGCCCTCCTGCCCACTTCCTCATCTGCCTTACCCATGACTTTCTTCCAGGGCAGACATGAAACCTACAGAGTCCCTCCATGCTGAGAACAGCTCTCCCTTCTTAGAGAACAACTGTTCCTTTGTAAATCCAACCACATGTTTAGGTGCTGGGCTGTTCACCCCAGAATCCTGCTCTTTGCCAGGGTGGAGGAGTCCAATGGCAGGAACGTGACTCAAGCCCAATTTATCAAAGTCTTCCCCAGAGACTTCCACAAGGCAGCTCAGCTCAGAGCTGCTGACATCCATGTTTCCAACCATGTGGAGAAAAGCAGGGAGAGAAAACAAAGAACACATGCAGCGAAAACTGAGATGCAATGTGAGAACAGAGCTTCAGGTCCCAACTCTGTGGGACTGGTCTCCCAACCCATGGATCCATGATTTATAAGAAATTTCCCCCAAATTCTCAACTTTCTTTAACAGTTTACATTTAACTAATTAATTACCTAATTAATTAGTTCCTATTACTGAAAGCAGATGGTTCTCAAAAAACACAAAATCCAATTCAATCCAAAGATTATATGCTAACTTTTTTCTAAGGTTCAAGCTTGAGACCTAGACTAGGGATGTCAATTCCCAGGATGATGACAGTGGCAAGAACATAAGTGGACCAAATATAATGACAAGTCAACTATTATAACAGCAAAATCTGTAAAAATTTAGGGGAATCCAGATAAAGAACCATAGATTTTTTTTTAATTTTTTTTTTTTTTTGGTGGGCACAGGAAATCAGAATGACTATTTGCCAAGTAGACAATGATAGAATGGAATTTTGAGACAAAAGTAGCCATTTGGCAGAGTTTGATTCTTTTAAAATTGCCTGAAATTTGGGCAGAAGAATGAACACTCAAATATAACTGCAACCCAAGGACAAGACTATAGGGGGTGATGGATACTGGACCGAATCTGGCTGGGATTCAAAAGAGTAAGTTTCTATATGTTGCCTTCAGAAATTAAGACTTTATTCTGTGGAAAAATGAAAACCACTGGTGATTAATATTTGGAAGTGACAGGTGTCACCACTCCAGCCCTTAGCCCTCATCAGATAGTGAGCCACAGACTAAACCAGCCCACCTTGAGCACAAAGATCAAATCCTATTCACTTTGATTTCCTAAACTGATATTAACAACTGGCATAGAGCAATAATGAGTCAGGATCGAATAAATGACATTCCTTTTCCTCCAGCTGTTGAGTGTCCTTTAACCAGTTGTAGGCTCATAAAAAATTCTCTCTGCCTCTGAATAGGTTAGATGTTCCCACCCAGATCACCCCAGGTTCCCTCCTACACAGCAATTACCCCTCAATTGTCATGATTGAGATCCTTGTCTTTCCCTATACTGTCTGCATCTCCTTGAGGACAAGGATCATGTCACCTTGACTACATTCTGGGCAATAACAGAGAGAGCTTGGGTCCTTAGGTGTTTCATGAGTGCTCTCTAGATATATGGGGAAAAAAAAGTGAATGACAGGATGAATGGATGATTGAGTAGCAGAATGAATGCCATCTGGTTAGAGGGCAATCCTGTTCTTCCTAGAGCCAACTATTGTCTTTTTCCCCTGCTCATCTCTGACTTTCCCCTCAACAGCCCAGCAAGGGTACTTTGCTGTCTGGGTGTGAGTGCCATCCACTTGTCCTGGGTGTGCTTTTCATTGTAACATCTTCACCTCCTACTGTGACAGAAGTGAAATGCATATATGCCCACATGCCTGGTGGCTCACAAGGATAACACTAAGAAAGATCAACTTGCCTTCTCCCTTTGCCAGCTTTCCAGGGTGGCAACTGGCTCTCTTTGTGACATACTGAAAATTCAAAAGCTCTACTAGCTTTTTTTCTGAGTGCTTCAGAAATGTTATTCAAATAAAAGCAGATGTATTTAAAGCATATTCAACCTGTTTTATAATGTTTTCCTTAAAAACAAAGATATGGAAAATGAAAACCTAGAGGTGATCTATGAACTTGCTTTCTGGAGAGTTTGTTATAAAATGCTAAAAAACAAAAAATCTTCTGCACAGCAAAGGAAACAGTCAACAAAACTAAGAGGCAACCCACGGAATGGGAGAAGATATTTGCAAAGGACATTTCAGGTAAGGGCTGGTATCCAAGATGTATAAAGAACTTATCAAACTCAACCACCAAAAACAAGTAACCCAGTCAAGAAATGGGCAGAAAACATGAACAGACACTCCACTAAAGAAGACATACAAATGGCTAACAGGCACATGAAAAAATGTTCAACATCACTAGGCATCAGGGAACTACAAATCAAGACCACAATAAGGTCCCACCCTACACCATTTAGAATGCCAAAAAGTAACAAGACAGGAAACAACAAATGTTGATGAGGATGTGGAGAAAGGGGAACCCTCTTACACTAGTGGGAATGCAAGCTGGTACAGCCACTCTGGGAAACAGTATGGAGATTTGTGAAGATGTTAAAATAGAGCTACCCTATGACCCAGGAATTACACTACTATGTATTTATCCCAAAGATACAGATGTAGTGAAAAGAAGGGCCATATGCACCCCACTGTTCATAGCAGCAATTCCCACAATAGCCAAACTGGGGAAGGAGACAAGATGTCTTTCAAGTGATGAATGGATAAAGAAGATGTGGTCCATATATACAATAGAATATTACTCAGCCATCAGAAAGGATGAATACCCACCATTTTCACTGATATGGATAGAACTGAAGGGGATTATGCTAAGTGAAATAAGTCAAGCTGAGAAAGACAATTATTATATGGTTTCACTCATATGTAGAATATAAGGAATAACATGGAGGACCACAGGGAAGGGAGGGAAAACTTAAGGGGAAGAAATTAGAGAGGGAGATAAACCATGAGAGACTCTGGACTCCAGGAACCAAACTGAAGGTTACAGAAGGGAGGGAGTAGAGGTATGGGGTAACCAGGTGATGGGTATTAAGGAGGGCATGTGTTGTGATGAGCACTGGGTGTTATATGCAACTAATAAAACATTGAACACTACATCAAAAATTAATGATGTACTATATGTTCGCTAACTGAACATAATAAAAAATAAATAAAAAGTCATGGAACATTAAAAAAATAAAATAAAATTTTTAAATTTATAATAACATAAAAGACTTTGAAACAGCCCTATTACTTGAAGAAAAAAAAAACATTATTAGTTAGATTCATTTGAAATTGCTGATATTCTACCACTTTTGATCTACTATAAACAGTAATTTCGTATAGTTTAAACTGCAGCAAAAAAGGTGCATTTCTTTTTAGATGGATTTAGAATAAAAGCCAAACATAGCACATAACTTCTTATAAAATGGGTTCAAAATTGTGGTGTGTGAATCTAGATGTCTTATTAAAGTAAATAAACTTTACAGGCTTTCAATTTTCATTCATACCAAATACTCTACTATCAACTTTTCACTGTCTCTTATTTTTCTAAAGGAAAACTTCAGCACTAAGTATTAATTGATTTGCTGAACAGGAATTCTGAAATCTTATGACTAATGAGGATTTTAAATTTGGAATGCAAATATGATTCAGTGGAGCTAAGATGAACACTTTTTTCCAGACTGGTTAGATTTTAGTTAACGTTTTCCAGACAATTTCTTTATTTTCTGACAGTAAGTTTTTAATGCACATGACCTGACCCTATAAATTAATATCACTTTGATGCAATTACTCAGCATTTTCTGAATCTGTTCTGAATCTTCACTTTTGAAGGAGGGACTGGTTTTTTACCAAGTTTGGCCTGGTATTACTGCAGTTAAAGCTCACCTCGCAACCAAATTGCACCCACTGAGGAATCTCTGACACCTGCACCACAAGTACCAGCTTCCTAAGTCAAGGAATGATATTGCAGTAACAAACACATGAGAGTAAAATCAGTCTTTGAACTTGAAATCACCTGCATTCAACCACCAGCCTTAACCTGTAGGTGGTCACCAATTACGTTCAGACTTCATAGAACCTCCAAGGAAACCTGACATCCATCATTTAAATCTTTGATGAAGAGAAGAATGACATTACCCCAATCTGATCATGAGAAAAACACCAGACAAACTCCAAAAAGGGACACAGTCTCAAAATACCTGCCCACTCCTCCTAAAAACTCTCAAGGTCATCAGAAACAAGGAACAGCCACATCATTATGGTCGAAGAAGCCTAAGGAGTCAAGACTCTTAAATGCCTTGTGGAACATTGGCAGGCATCCAGGGCAGAAAAGACCATTAGAGGTTGAAAACTTATGGGTGCAATAAAACCATGAGTGTTTATAGCAGCTTTATTCTTATTTATTTATTTATTTATTTACCCAAAACATGGGAGCAACCGAGATGTCCTTAATAGGTAAATAGATAAATGAATTGTAGCATGTCCAGATATTAGTATATTACTCTGTGTCAAAAAGAAATGAGCTTTCAAGCCATGAAAAGACACAGAAGAACCTTAAAGTAATAAAGCTAGTGAAAGAAGCCAATCTGAAAACACTAAATTCTGTATGGTTCCAACAATATAATATTCCAGAAAAGGCAAACCTATGGAGTCAGGAAAAAGACCAGTGATAAGCAGGGGTTATGGAGAAAGGGATGAACAGGTGGCATACAGCAAATTTTCAGGGCAGTGAAACTGTTCTCTATGAGACCATATTGGTGGATACACGTCATTACATATATCAAAATCCACAGTGTGTAGAATGGCAGGAGTGAACTACACCTGAAACTATGGACTGTGGGTCACCACGATATGTCAATGTAGGTTCATACATTGCAGCAAATGTATACTTCAGTGCTGGATGGTGGCAGTGGGGGGTTTCTGTACATGTGTGAAGATGGGACCTCTACGTACTTTCCACCCATTTTGCTGTGAACTTAAAAGTGGCCAAAAAAGTAGCTTGTTTAAAACTTCGGAAAGGACACTGGGTGAATTCTAAAGAGTTTGAATAACATATGGACTTCAATAATGATGTGTCGATATTGGTCCAATACTTTTTCTGTGTGTAGTATAGTAATGTAAGAGATTAATGATAGGCCAACCTGGGTGAGATGTGGGGGCAGGGGTTCTGTTTTTTTCTATAAATCTAAAACTTGTACTTTTTTTTACTTTAGCAGAATAAAGGGGAAAGAGGGAGAGTTTTTAAATGTACAAGTATGTTACTTCATTTCTAAAATACTAGAAGTGTCTTTCATACATGAGATTTATAATCGTGTGTCAATCACTGGGTAAGGCACTTTCTGTACGCATCATATTTGAGCACAAAAAACCCTAGGAAGTAGGCATAATTCTCCCTCACATGCAGCTGAAATACCTACTTTCCAGGTTGAAGTAACTTGTCTAATTCTTACCTTTGGTGTAGGTTGGTTCCTACATTTCTAAAATGGAAGTAATAATAGGGCTGTTGTACAAATAAAGTAAGATAACTTTTCAGAATGATGCTTGAAATATAGAAGCACGGTGAGAGTACTTGTGAATTATTATCACATCATCACCACCACCACCAAAATCATCACCACCATCATCATCATCATCATCACCATCACCACCACCACCACCACCACTATTACCATCATCATATAGGCACCATGAGGGAAAAACACTTAATATGTTAATTCTCTCTCCTCAAATGTAAAATGTGGATGATGTCTCGCCACCTTGATGAAATGATGAGAAAAGTTTGTTAGGGGACTATTTCTAACCTTCAACTCTCCAGCAGAGACAGTCTTGATGACGTTGAGGCAGTGTTCAGATTTCTGGTTCTTAACACTCTCTTGGCTGGCTTCCTCTCTATACCCTGACTTCTATTTCCCATCTCCATTGGGGGGGTTAGTTGGTGAAAGACACATGACCTTGGGCTACACATGCTACTTACTTTTCCTTTTCTCAAGGGCTATTTAGTTCGAATTAAAATGTTGAAGGAAAGGGAAGTCTTCAATGTAAGTCCCACTCCTGATACAGTTTCATTTTCTTTTGTGAGCCTTGTGGATTCTCTAAAGTGTGAGCTTGCTCATATTTCTGTGGAAAAACACTGGAAATATTCAAAAGCCCCATTGATGGCAGGATGGCAGGTAGGTTTTGTCCTTCATGCCAACACTGGTAGATGACTCATGGCTTTCTGGAGGAATGGGTTGCAATGACTTCTGAGGCTGCTTCCAGGCTCAGCACAAGTGCTCTGCACACCCTACTGGTAATGTCTGCCAAGGACACTGGAAAGATAGTGATGGTTCCTGGGTTGCATATTGGTCATCCTCAGCCTGTGGAATAAAGCCCTCAGCTTTGCATTCAACACCTCTCTCTGACTTTGAGATCTTCCACCTTCTCCTGTCACAAACCTTCTCCTTAGGCAACTAGTTTACTTATTGATCCTCAAACAGATTAGAAACAGTTCTGTTCCATGGATCTGATATGGCTTCCTTAATGAGCTAAGTCCTACCTAGCCTGAAGGGAGACTTTCTCAATATGCTAGTCAACAGCTGTGAAATAACAGTATAAGTTATTATCTGCATTTGTTGCCATTAAATGAGAACCTGTTGAAATGTAGATGGGTTGTTTTTGTCCGCCTTTCCTCCTTCTTTGGAAAACAGAAGCCCTCTTTCTTGTTGAGAACTACCCATCCTCCACTCCCTGTGCTTCTGATGGGCTGTCTATCTCATTTCTCTGCTCCCTGCAACAGGCTCAGGGAATGTACCAAGGATGGGCTGTCAAGAGTTCTCCTGGGCACTCATATGGTGCTAGGATGAAAGGTCATGTTCTTTTCTAAGACAAATGGAAGGACCCTGCCTGAGAAGACAGAGAGGGAAAGAATGTAAGAGAGACAGTCAGAGATTCAGAGGGAAATAGAGACCGAGAAGAGACTTTTAAATCTTTGAATCTATGTGTATGCGAACTAACTTGACTCCTTCCACTGCCCAGTAAGTGCTTTTGTCTTTTAAGCTAGTTAAAGTTGAAATTTTCAACAATTCTGATAAAAACACCTACACTATGCCAAGAACTGCTATGGATAATGGGGACATGGAGGTACATGGAATAATAGGGCTGTGTCTTCCCCTCACAATGTAGATTGAGACAGATTCATGTCCCAGAATCTAAGGCAACATCCAGAATACTCTGCTGGGAGGTTAACCTACAACAGACCCACCACCAGTTCAGGCTCTATCCTCCAGAGCTTGGGGCATTTGCAGAGGAACTTGGCCCACCTAAGCCTCATGTTCCTATTTGTACCATGAGAATCCAGGGTGGCCTCACATTTCTCTTGGCACTCTTGTGGAAAAAAGGGAGATGAATCTTTACAGAGTCCGTCTACCTAAGGCCAGTTTCCCATTGGTCCTGGAAGCTGAAGAGGCAGTTGGAACCTGCTGCGGACAGACTTGCTGGGGTTCCAAGCCTCTCTAGTTTTCCAAGGGCACTGTAGTATAAGTACATCATTTTCTCAGTATATCGAGATGTGAAATAATAACACAGCCTCAGCACAATGCTGACACATACATACACTACCTGGGAGTGGTGATCTATTTTCTCCATGAACATCCATGAAAGGGTGGGGAATGTGGACAATGATGAGAGGACCAATGACACCAACAAGGAGAAGATGACATATGAGCTGAATCTTAAAGGATGAGCAGATGTGTGCCTGGCACACTAGGACTGGAAGAGCATTCCAAATAAGGGGAACAGCAGGATCAAAAGCAGGAAGGGAGTGAGCAAGTGCACCAAGTATTCAGGAAACATTGGGCCCATGGTTTGGTGTGGCCTGATTGGTTGGATGGTGTGTGTGTGTGTGTGTGTGTGTGTGTGTGTGTGTGTGTGTGTGTAAAGACAGGCTGAACCAATAGGGCAAGTTACAGAGCCTAGTCTCATAATGTGCCAATTGCTTGGAGTACAAAGACCAAGGCAGAATTTGGGATGGGATCACAGGAAGGCTGTATGAAGGTCCATTAGAAACCAGTGGTAGAAGTTCCATGTTCCCTTCCAAAGTTCAGAAACAATTCCAGAAAAGATTCTGGAGTCCATGTGTTTCCTTCCAAATTTGCTTTGTGTTCTGACTTACAGTCTTCCTCCAGAAAGAATCTGGTTGCCTTCTGAGATCAAGGTAAATTTTGTACTTTTTAGGTTGTCACCTTGAACATTTCTTGAACTGTATCTTTCTTTGGAACAATGCCACTTTATTTTTCCCTTGTCCAAATAATCCTGCAAATCCACATGTTTATGGAGGTCAGGGTTTTAAACAGTGGTGGCAGGATAATGGAGATGGTCTCTAAGTGAACAATTTTACAAAAGGCTTAGAGTTTGGAGAAATAGCCACCTCCAATGGAATTCATGAAGGGACTCTGAAAAAAGTGAGTGAACCAGTCAATATCTATACCTCTGTGACCTTGAATTCTCAAACAAGTGAATCTTGAATGAAATACAACCATAGTTATGATTTTGAGTCTATATATCATTGGAACATACTACTAATGAGTTAAATTACAACCCAATTTCATATCAACACATCTGGATTTCAGGCATCTTAGAAATTCAGAAAATCTCACAGTGCTGAGCCCCACACCCCAAAGTATGCAGAGCTGATGGGACTGAGAGTTGACATTTAGAGAGGCAGACATTCTAGTTCACCAGAGTCCACACAATTCTTGCTGGTGCTATGTCAAAGCAAAGTAAGATGTCATTTATCATCAATTCAGCGAGAGCTTTAAGTAAAATGGGCAGCACAGGGCTTGGCAGCTAAGACAGTTTTGTTATTGTTTATAACTAACTCTCCCTCAGATATTGCTGCTGGGGTTCTCATCCCATCAAGGAGGGTCTTTGCAAGGCTGAGCTGTCCTCCTACCCTGGCTGCTGGGGGAAAGGGGAGGGCTTGAAGGAAGCAGATCTAATGCCCTGAATATTCCCCACCCCTACCCCAACCCCCTCACACCCCTCCCCCCCACACACAGAGGATTCCACCAACCACTTTCCCTGCAGGAACTCGCTCCCTGCTGTGAGACGTGGCTGGGAGGACCATCATAAAGATAGATAGATATGTATATTGTAAAATCCATCTCCCTGAGCTTCTATAAAAAGGGCCTTCCCTGCCTGGCACAGCAGGTGAGACAGCTGTAAACCTACAAACTCATTCTCACATCTGGGATTACACTGGATCTGCATACTCTGAATAAGGTAAGCGCCTAGTTCTTTTAAGAGTTTCATTACCTGTCCCCCTCCTAGCTCTTCAAGATCTCAGGATCAGGGGCGCCTGGTGGCTCAGTGGATTAAGCCTCTGCCTTCAACTCAGGTAATGGTCTCAGAGTCCTGGAATAGAGCCCCACATCCATCTCTCTGCTCAGCAGGGAGCCTGCCTCTCTGCCTACTTGTGATCTCTCTCTCTCTCTCTCTCTGTCAAATAAGTAAATTAAGTCTTTAAAAAAAAAACCCTCAGAACCTTAGGTCTGGATGCCATCAGGGACACTAGGGACTGAGTCCCAATGCCCTGATGAATTAGGGGGTATTCATCTAGTGTATGTAGTTCTCCATCCTCCTTCATTCAGAAGCCATTATGCCTGAGACTGTCACCCTTTCTCAAACCTAAGGAGAGCCCAAAAGCCCCTATGCAAACAAAATTCTGAATTTATTTTTATGGTGGAGTACGGTGGAGTGATGTATTTTTAAGTGGATTCATAATAATATGAATCATTTTATCAACTAAACCAAAGCAAATTGTAAGTAATTCATAGTTTTCTTATTTGTTACCAATATTATCTGAAAAATACAGTAAGTTTAAGGCAACCATCAATCAATAAGGGGTGGTATTCAGGACTGGAAAGACAGGGTCTGGGTGCCTGTCCCATCTTTGTCACTTGCCCATTTGCATAATTTGTTTACCAGTATGAGCCTTAACTGTCATTTCTGTTATACCAGGGGATGATTTTTTTATGATCTATCAGGCATAGCTCTTGAGTGTATTAAACAAGTTGAGAATCAAATGTTCGCAGAGGGCATAGCACATAGTAAGCGTCAAAATAAAAATGCTATTTCTCTTCACCTTTCAAGTGTGTGTGTGTGTGTGTGTGTCTTTCTGTTTTGTTTTGTTTATTTTGTTATTTACTGGCTACCTGATAAAATCCATGTAATTTAGTGTACTATTTAAGGTCATCATTTTTTTCTTTTTTTAAATTAAAAAAAAATTTTAATGTTCTATTTCACTTATTCACCTATCCACCTCCCATATGACAACCATCAGTTTATTTAAGAGTCTGTTTTTTGTTTGCCTCTTTCCCCTTTGTTTGTTCATTTGTTTTGTTTTTTAAATTTCACATAAAAGTGAAGTTATGGTATTTCTCTTTAGGTCAGATTTATTTCAGCTAGCATTATACCCTCTAAATCAATCCAAGTTGTTGTAAATGGCAAGATCACATCCTTTTCTATGACTATGTAATATTTCATTGCATATGTGTGTGTGTGCATATATATATTATATACATATAATATACATATAGTATTTTCTTTATTCATTTATCATTGGATGGACTCTTGGGTTGCTTCCATATCTTAGCTATTGCAAATAATGCTGCAACAAACATATATTTTCAAATTAGTGTTTTCAGGGTGCCTGGGTGGCTCAGTGGGTTAAGCCTCTGCGTTCAGCTCAGGTCATGATCTCAGAGTCCTGAGATTGAGACCCGCATCACGCTCTCTGCTCAGCAGGGAGCCTGCTTCCCCTCTCTGTCTCTGCCTGCCTCTCTGCCTACTTGTGACCTCTCTTTCTGTCAAATAAATAAATACAATCTTTAAGAAAAAAATTATTGTTTTCATTGGGGGGTAAATACCCAGTAGTGCAATTACTGGATCATATGGTTATATTAATATTACTTATGTTAATATTATCAATATAAGTATTATTAACATTAATCTATCTTTTAGTTTTTTAGAAACTTCTGCACTGTTTTTGATAGTGCTGCACCAATTTGCATTCCCACCAACAGTGCATGAGGGTTTCTTGTTCTCTACTTTCTTGCCAGTACTTCTTATATTTTTTTTTTTATTCTAGCCTTCTGACAGGTGTAAAGAGATATCGCGTCATGGTTTTGATTTGCATTTCCCTGATGATGGGTGATGTTGAGCATCTTTTCATTGTCTATTAACCATTTGTATTCTTCTTTGGAAAAATGATTATTTGGGTCCTCTGCCCATTTTTTAAACTGGATTATCTGGGTGTGGAGGGTTGTTGAGTTGTATAAGTTCTTCAGGTCATCCTTTCCAGTCAATCATTTATTTTTAAAAGCATTGGTTGAGGGCTTTCTACATGTCCAGCACTTTGTCACAATAGGGCTCCAGAAATCAATTAATCATCATCCTTCCCCTCTATTTCCTAATCTAAATGCTCTGGTAGAAATTCATCCTTATCAACCCTGATTCACTCTGCCCAGTCAAATTAAATGATCTCTGCTGCTTCATGCCTTTTCTTAGGTTCTTACTGCACCCCAAGTGCCCAGTCTACAAACCCGCCTGTCTCAGAGCATCCAAGTTCCAGGCATTTTGAGCCCTGTATCAATTGTCACCTTTAATGTCACTTGCCACGTCTACTATCATGACATGGTCTCATGACCCCATGTAAACATATAAGCTATAAGAGAGTTTCAGTCATTGCATCCAACACCTCAATAGCCAGTTGATATAACTGAAACCCAGAGGGGGAGAATGATTTGCCCAAGACCATGTCACAGACAGAGTTGGGACAGACTTCCTATTAATGCTATTCAAATTTCCCAAAGAATTATCTCTAAGAGTTTAAGATATGAGATTTCTAATTCAACCTAGTTAATTCAATATCTGATTTAGTGCATGACATACAGTAGATGCTTCTTAAATGAATGAATAAATGAAGTGAGTGAGCAAATGCAGGTGTAAAGGAGTAGTGAATGAGGGATGAGAATTTATTTGGCTCAGAGAGTGGTGAAGGAATGAAGGAAGGGTAGGATGTTTTTGACATTCAGGACTCATATAAAGCAGAAATGTGAATAGATGGGCTGCTGGTCTTGTAATTCCAGGAGCCAGAAGGATTTTTTTAAATATTTTAATTTTTTTATAAATATATAATGTATTATTAGCCCCAGGGGTACAGGTCTGTGAATCACCAGGTTTACACACTTCATAGCACTCACCATAGCACATACCCTCCCCAATGTCCATAACCCCACCACCCTCTCCCGACCCCCCTCCCCCCAGCAACCCTCAGTTTGATTTGTGAGATAAAGAGTCCCTTATGGTTTGTCTCCCTCCCAATCCCATCTTGTTTCATTTATTCTTTTCCTTCCCCCCCAAGCCCCCCACGTTGCTTCTCCACTTCCTCATATGATATGCTATGATATGATAGGGAGATCATATGATAGTTGTCTTTTTTTGATTGATTTATTTCGCTAAGCATAATACCCTCTAGTGGGGCGCCTGGGTGGCTCAGTGGGTTAAAGCCTCTGCCTTCGGCTCAAGTCATGATCGCAGGGTCCTCGGATCGAGCCCCGCATCAGGCTCTCTGCTCAGCAGGGAGCCTGCTTCCCTTCCCCTCTCTCTGCCTGCCTCTCTGCTTACTTGTGATCTCTGTCTACCAAATAAATAAATAAAATCTTTAAAAAATAATAATAATAATAATACCCTCTAGTTCCATCCACATCATCACAAATGGCAAGATTTCATTTCTTTTGATGGCTGCATAGTATTCCATTGTGTATATATACCACTTCTTCTTTATCCATTCGTCTGCTGATGGACATCTAGGTTCTTTCCATAGTTTGGCTATTGTAGACATTGCTGCTATAAACATTCGGGTGCACGTGCCCCTTCGGATCACTACGTTTGTATCTTTAGGGTAAATACCCAGCAGTGCAATTGCTGGGTCATAGGGTAGTTCTATTTTCAACATTTTGAGGAAGCTCCATGCTGTTTTCCAGAGTGGTTGCACCAGCTTGCATTCCCACCAACAGTGTAGGAGGGTTCCCCTTTCTCTGCATCCTCACAGCATCTGTCATTTCCTGACTTGTTAATTTTAGCCATTCTGACTGGTGTGAGGTGGTATCTCATTGTGGTTTTGATTTGTATTTCCCTGATGCCAAGTGATGTGGAGCATTTTTTCATTTGTCTGTTGGCCATCTGGATGTCTTCTTTGCAGAAATGTCTGTTCATGTCCTCTGCCCATTTCTTGATTGGATTATTTGTTCTTTGGCTGTTGAGTTTGATAAGCTCTTTATAAATTTCAGATACTAGTCCTTTATCTGATATGTCGTTTACAAATATTTTCTCCCATTCTGTCAGTTGTCTTTTGGTTTTGTTAATGTTTCCTTTGCTGTGCAAAAGCTTTTGATCCTGATGAAATCCCAATAATTCATTTTTGCCCTTGCTTCTCTTGCCTTTCGCGATGTTCCTAGGAAGAAGTTGCTGCGGCTGAGGTCAAAGAGGTTGCTGCCTGTGTTCTCCTCAAGGATTTTGATGGATTCCTTTCTCACATTGATGTCCTTCATCCATTTTGAGTCTATTTTCATGCATGGTATAAGGAAATGGTCCAATTTCATTTTTCTGCATGTGGCTGTCCAATTTTCCCAGCACCATTTGTAGAAGAGGCTGTCTTTTTTCCATTGGACATTCTTTCCTGCTTTGTCGAAGATTAGTTGACCATAGAGTTGAGAATCTATTTCTGGGCTCTCTATTCTGTTCCAATGATCTATGTGTCTGTTTTTGTGCCAGTACCATGCTGTCTTGATGATGACAGCTTTGTAATAGAGCTTGAAGTCCGGAATTGTGATGCCACCAACTTTGGCCTTCTTTTTCAATACTCCTTTGGCTATTCAAGGTCTTTTTTGGCTCCATATAAATTTTAGGATTATTTGTTCCATTTCTTGGAAAAAATGGATGGGATTTTTGATAGGGATTGCATTAAATGTGTAGATTGCTTTAGGTAGCATAGACATTTTCACAATATTTGTTCTTCCAATCTAGGAGCATGGAACATTTTTCCATTTCTTTGTGTCTTCCTCAAT
This sequence comes from Lutra lutra, assembly GCF_902655055.1. Lineage (NCBI taxonomy): Eukaryota > Metazoa > Chordata > Mammalia > Carnivora > Mustelidae > Lutra > Lutra lutra. The sequence goes on along the minus strand of NC_062279.1, from coordinate 152,974,908 downwards.
TTCTTTCATGAGAGCTTTATAGTTTTCTGAGTATAGATTCTTTGCATCTTTGGTTAGGTTTATTCCTAGGTATCTTATGGTTTTGGGTGCAATTGTAAATGGAATTGACTCCTTAAAAATTTCTCTTTCTTCTGTCTTGTTGTTGTAAAGAAATGCAACTGAGGGGGGAGGAGTCAAGATGGCAGAGAAGTAGCAGGCTGAGACTACTTCGGGTAGCGGGAGATCAGCTAAATAGCTTATCTAAAGATTGCAAACACCTACAAATCCAACGGGAGATTGAAGAGAAGAAGAACAGCAATTCCAGAAACAGAAAATCAACCACTTTCTGCAAGGTAGGACTGGCAGAGAAGTGAATCCAAAGCGACGGGAAGATAGACCGTGGCGGGAGGGGCCGGCTCCCGGCGAGCGGCGGAGCAACGGAGCAAAATCAGGACTTTTAAAAGTCTGTTCCACTGAGGGACATCGCTCCAGAGGCTTAACTGGAAGCCCAGGCGGGGTCAGCACGGCCTCAGGTCCCGCAGGGTCGCAGAAGGATCGGGGGTGTCTGAGTGTCACAGAGTTTACCGGTATTAGAACGGGGAAGCCTGCTGCAGAGACAGAGCCGAGGAGTGACTCTCAGCTCGGGGTTGCCTTGAACCGGTCGCAGGCTCGGTCAGCTCGGAGCGCGGCCGGAGGCCAGGGTGGCAGGAGTCATTGGGCGCTGTTCTCTGAGGGCGCACTGAGGAGTGGGGCCCCGGGCTCTCGGCTCCTCTGGGCCGGAGAACGGGAGGCCGCCATCTTCATTCCCGTCCTCCGGAACTCTACGGAAAGCGCTCAGGGAACAAAAGCTCCCGAAAGCGAACCCGAGCGGATTACTCAGCGTGGCCCCGGGTAAGGGCGGTGCAACTCCACCTGGGGCAAAGACGCTTGAGAATCACTACAACAGGCCCCTCCCCAGAAGATCAACGGGAAACCCAGCCAGGACCAAGTTCACCTACCAAGGAGAGCGGCGGAATTCCAGAGGAGAAGAAAGCAAAGCACGGAACTCATGGCTTTCTCCCCATGATTTTTTAGCCTTGCAGTTAATTTAATTTTTTTTTCTTTTTCAATTTTTTTTTCTTTTTCTCTTCTTCTGCTGAATTTTTTTAAACTTTTACCATTTTCTTTTTTTAACGTTTTTTAAATAGTTTATCTAATATATATATTTTTTTCCTCTTTTTATATTTTTTCTTTATCGGCTTTCTTTTTTTTAAGAGTTTCTTTTTTTTTTCTTTCTTTCTGAACCCCTTTTTATCCCCTTTCTCCCCCCTCACAATTCGGGATCTCTTCTGACTTGGCTAAAGCATATTTTCCTGGGGTTGTTGCCACCCTTTTAGTATTTTACTTGCTCCTTCATGAACTCTTATCTGGACAAAATGACAAGGTGGAAAAATTCACCACAAAAAAAAGAACAAGAGGCAGTACCAAAGGCTAGGGACCTAATCAATACAGACATTGGTAATATGTCAGATATAGAGTTCAGAATGATGATTCTCAAGGTTCTAGCCGGGCTTGAAAAAGGCATGGAAGATATTAAAGAAACCCTCTCGGGAGATATAAAAGCCCTTTCTGGAGAAATAAAAGAACTAAAATCTAACCAAGTTGAAATCAAAAAAGCTATTAATGAGGTGCAATCAAAAATGGAGGCTCTCACTGCTAGGATAAATGAGGCAGAAGAAAGAATTAGCGATATAGAAGACCAAATGACAGAGAATAAAGAAGCTGAGCAAAAGAGGGACAAACAGCTACTGGACCACGAGGGGAGAATTCGAGAGATAAGTGACACCATAAGACGAAACAACATTAGAATAATTGGGATTCCAGAAGAAGAGGAAACAGAGAGGGGAGCAGAAGGTATATTGGAGAGAATTATTGGAGAGAATTTCCCCAATATGGCAAAGGGAACTAGCATCAAAATACAGGAGGTTCAGAGAACCCCCCTCAAAATCAATAAGAATAGGTCCACACCCCGTCACCTAATAGTAAAATTGACAAGTCTTAGTGACAAAGAGAAGATCCTGAAAGCAGCCCGGGAAAAGAAGTCTGTAACGTACAATGGTAAAAATATTAGATTGGCAGCAGACTTATTGACAGAGACCTGGCAGGCCAGAAAGAGCTGGCATGATATATTCAGAGTACTAAATGAGAAAAACATGCAGCCAAGAATACTATATCCAGCTAGGCTATCCTTGAAAATAGAAGGAGAGATTAAAAGCTTCCAGGACAAACAAAAACTGAAAGAATTTGCAAATACCAAACCAGCTCTACAGGAAATATTGAAAGGGGTCCTCTAAGTAAAGAGAGACCCAAAAAGTAGGAGATCAGAAAGAAACAGAGACAATATACAATAACAGTCACCTTACAGGCAATACAATGGCACTAAATTCATATCTCTCAATACTTACCCTGAATGTTAATGGGCTAAATGCCCCAATCAAAAGACACAGGGTATCAGAATGGATAAAAAAACAAAACCCATCTATATGTTGCCTACAAGAAACTCATCTTAAACCCGAAGACACCTCCAGGTTTAAAGTGAGGGGGTGGAAAAGAATTTACCATGCTAATGGACATCAGAAGAAAGCAGGAGTGGCAATCCTTATATCAGATCAATTAGATTTTAAGCCAAAGACTATAATAAGAGATGAGGAAGGACACTATATCATACTCAAAGGAACTGTCCAACAAGAAGATCTAACAATTTTAAATATCTATGCCCCTAACGTGGGAGCAGCCAACTATATAAACCAATTAATAACAAAATCAAAGAAACACATCGACAAGAATACAATAATAGTAGGGGATTTTAACACTCCCCTCACTGAAATGGACAGATCATCCAAGCAAAAGATCAACAAGGAAATCAAGGCCTTAAATGACACACTGGACCAGATGGACATCACAGATATATTCAGAACATTTCATCCCAAAGCAACAGAATACACATTCTTCTCTAGTGCACATGGAACATTCTCCAGAATAGATCACATTCTGGTCCTAAATCAAGTCTCAACCGGTATCAAAAGATTGGGATCATTCCCTGCATATTTTCAGACCACAATGCTCTAAAGCTAGAACTCAATCACAAGAGGAAATTTGGAAAGAACCCAAATACATGGAGACTAAACAGCATCCTTCTAAAGAATGAATGGGTCAACCAGGAAATTAAAGAAGAATTGAAAAAATTTATGGAAACAAATGATAATGAAAACACAACGGTTCAGAATCTGTGGGACACAACAAAGGCAGTCCTGAGAGGAAAATATATAGCGGTACAAGCCTTTCTCAAGAAACAAGAAAGGTCTCAGGTACACAACCTAACCCTACACCTAAAGGAGCTGGAGAAAGAACAAGAAAGAAACCCTAAACCCAGCAGGAGAAGAGAAATCATAAAGATCAGAGCAGAAATCAATGAAATAGAAACCAAAAAAAACAATAGAACAAATCAACGAAACTAGGAGCTGGTTCTTTGAAAGAATTAATAAGATTGATAAACCCCTGGCCAGACTTATCAAAAAGAAAAGAGAGAGGACCCAAATAAATAAAATCATGAATGAAAGAGGAGAGATCACAACGAACACCAAAGAAATACAGACAATTATAAGAACATACTATGAGCAACTCTACGCCAACAAATTTGACAATCTGGAAGAAATGGATGCATTCCTAGAGACATATAAACTACCACAACTGAACCAGGAAGAAATAGAAAGCCTCAACAGACCCATAACCAGTAAGGAGATTGAAACAGTCATCAAAAATCTCCAAACAAACAAAAGCCCAGGGCCAGACGGCTTCCCGGGGGAATTCTACCAAACATTTAAAGAAGAACTAATTCCTATTCTCCTGAAACTGTTCCGAAAAATAGCAATAGAAGGAAAACTTCCAAACTCATTTTATGAGGCCAGCATCACCTTGATCCCAAAACCAGACAAGGATCCCAACAAAAAAGAGAACTACAGACCAATATCCTTGATGAACACAGATGCAAAAATTCTCGCCAAAATACTAGCCAATAGGATTCAACAGTACGTTAAAAGGATTATTCACCACGACCAAGTGGGATTTATTCCAGGGCTGCAAGGCTGGTTCAACATCCGCAAATCAATCAATGTGATACAACACATTAATAAAAGAAAGAACAAGAACCATATGATACTCTCCATAGATGCTGAAAAAGCATTTGACAAAGTACAGCATCCCTTCCTGATCAAAACTCTTCAAAGTGTAGGGATAGACGGCACATACCTCAATATTATCAAAGCCATCTATGAAAAACCCACCGCAAATATCATTCTCAATGGAGAAAAACTGAAAGCTTTTCCGCTAAGGTCAGGAACACGGCAGGGATGTCCGTTATCACCACTGCTATTCAACATAGTACTAGAAGTCCTAGCCTCAGCAATCAGACAACAAAAGGGAATTAAAGGCATCCAAATCGGCAAAGAAGTCAAACTATCACTCTTCGCAGATGATATGATACTCTATGTGGAAAACCCAAAAGACTCCACTCCAAAACTGCTAGAACTTGTACAGGAATTCAGTAAAGTGTCAGGATATAAAATCAATGCACAGAAATCAGTTGCATTTCTCTACACCAACAACAAGACAGAAGAAAGAGAAATTAAGGAGTCCATCCCATTTACAATTGCACCCAAAACTATAAGATACCTAGGAATAAACCTAACCAAAGAGACTAAGAATCTATACTCAGAAAACTATAAAGTACTCATGAAAGAAATTGAGGAAGACACAAAGAAATGGAAAAATGTTCCATGCTCCTGGATTGGAAGAATAAATATTGTGAAAATGTCTATGCTACCTAAAGCAATCTACACATTTAATGCAATTCCTATCAAAGTAACATCCATTTTTTTCAAAGAAATGGAACAAATAATCCTAAAATTTATATGGAACCAGAAAAGACCTCGAATAGCCAAAGGAATATTGAAAAAGAAAGCCAAAGTTGGTGGCATCACAATTCTGGACTTCAAGCTCTATTACAAAGCTGTCATCATCAAGACAGCATGGTACTGGCACAAAAACAGACACAGAGATCAATGGAACAAAATAGAGAGCCCAGAAATGGACCCTCAACTCTATGGTCAACTCATCTTCGACAAAGCAGGAAAGAATGTCCAATGGAACAAAGACAGCCTCTTCAATAAATGGTGTTGGGAAAATTGGACAGCCACATGCAGAAAAATGAAATTGGATCATTTCCTTACACCACACACGAAAATAGACTCAAAATGGATGAAGGATCTCAATGTGAGAAAGGAATCCATCAAAATCCTCGAGGAGAACACAGGCAGCAACCTCTTCGACCTCAGCCGCAGCAACATCTTCCTAGGAACATCACCAAAGGCAAGGGAAGCAAGGGCAAAAATGAACTATTGGGATTTTATCAAGATCAAAAGCTTTTGCGCAGCAAAGGAAACAGTGAACAAAACCAAAAGACAACTGACAGAATGGGAGAAGATATTTGCAAATGACATATCAGATAAAGGGCTAGTGTCCAAAATCTATAAAGAACTTAGCAAACTCAACAGCCAAAGAACAAATAATCCAATCAAGAAATGGGCAGAGGACATGAACAGACATTTCTGCAAAGAAGACATCCAGATGGCCAACAGACACATGAAAAAGTGCTCCATATCACTCGGCATCAGGGAAATACAAATCAAAACCACCATGAGATATCACCTCACACCAGTCAGAATGGCTAAAATTAACAAGTCAGGAAATGACAGATGCTGGCGAGGATGCGGAGAAAGGGGAACCCTCCTACACTGTTGGTGGGAATGCAAGCTGGTGCAACCACTCTGGAAAACAGCATGGAGGTTCCTCAAAATGTTGAAAATAGAACTACCCTATGACCCTGCAATTGCACTGCTGGGTATTTACCCTAAAGATACAAACGTAGTGATCCGAAGGGGCACGTGCACCCGAATGTTTATAGCAGCAATGTCTACAATAGCCAAACTATGGAAAGAACCTAGTTGTCCATCTATAGACGAATGGATAAAGAAGATGTGGTATATATACACAATGGAATACTATGCAGCCATCAAAAGAAATGAAATCTTGCCATTTGCGACGCCGTGGATGGAACTAGAGGGTATCATGCTTAGCGAAATAAGTCAATCAGAGAAAGACAACTATCATATGATCTCCCTGATATGAGGGAGAGGAGATTCAACATGGGGGGTTGAGGGGGTAGGAGAAGAGTAAATGAAACAAGATGGGATTGGGAGGGAGACAAACCATAAGTGACTCTTAATCTCACAAAACAAACTGAGGGTTGATGAGGGGAGGGGGTTGGGAGAGGGGGGGGTTATGGATATTGGGGAGGGTATGTGCTATGGTGAGTGCTGTGAAGTGTGTAAACCTGGTGATTCGCAGACCTGTACCCCTGGGGATAAAAATATATGTTTATAAAGCTGTAAAAAAAAAAAAAAAAAGAAAGAAAGAAAGGATGAATACCCAAGTTTTGTAGCAACATGGACGGGACTGGAAGAGATTATGCTGAGTGAAATAAGTCAAGCAGAGAGAGTCAATTATCATATGGTTTCACTTATTTGTGGAGCATAACAAATAGCATGGAGGACAAGGGGAGATGGAGAGGAGAAGGGAGTTGAGGGAAATTGGAAGGGGAGGTGAACCATGAGAGACTATGGACTCTGAAAAACGATCTGAGAATTTTGAAGGGGTGGGGGGTGGGAGGTTGGGGGCACCAGGTGGTGGGTATTGTAGAGGGCACGGATTGCATGGAGCACTGGGTGTGGTGCAAAAATAATGAATACTGTTATGCTGAAAAAATAAAAAAATTAAAAAAAAAAGAAAAAAAAAAGAAAGAAATGCAACTGATTTTTGTGCATTGATTTTATATCCTGACACTTTACTGAATTCCTGTACAAGTTCTAGCAGTTTTGGAGTGGAGTCTTTTGGGTTTTCCACATATAGTATCATATCATCTGCAAAGAGTGATAGTTTGACTTCTTCTCTGCCAATTTGGATGCCTTTAATTTTTTGTTGTTGCTGTTGTCTGATTGCTGAGGCTAGGACTTCTAGTACTATGTTGAATAGTAGTGGTGATAATGGACATCCCTGCCATGTTCCTGACCTTAGTGGAAAAGCTTTCAGTTTTTCCAGGAGCTAGAAGGATTCTTGATCTCACTTTTAATCAGACAGACATGTGTCAGGGTAGAGAGAAGGTTATCCTGTCACCCGGCATCACTGAACTACAACCAGGCACTGACTTACCTGCTTTTGTCAACAGGTCCCCACCAAGCTGAAGCCATGAGGATCCATAACCTCACCCAGCTTTCCTTCCTCCTTTTGGCTGCTCAGGTGCTCTTGGTGGAGGGCCAAAAGGAATTAGGGAAATGGCAGAGCAGCATTGCAACCAAGGATCAATGGATCCCTCTGGGCAAGCCCCAAATTGTGCGGAGAAGGCAGCAAGAAAAACATGTGGTCAGTGGCATAATTGTTACCCGAGACCAGGCCACATGCTATTTGACTGTGACTGATCATAAGGAGGGCACCACCCTAAAGGTGGAGTGCACCCGATTTGACCACAAGTTTTCCTGTGTCTTTGCTGGCAATCCAAAGTCCTGCATATCATGTTTTAGAAGTGATATAATCTACTGGAGGCAAATTGCCCAGAACTTGCATTGGCAAAACAACATCTGTGAGGACTCCAAGATGGTACTGAGGACCAGAGTGTGTGGTTGGAGGTTTCCAGAATCCAATCTGAAGCTGGTGTACTCCTCTCTGATCCATGATCCCAACAATGCTAATATGGAATTCAACCCCTGGTGTCGTATCTTTGTCGAAGGAGACTCCGATAAAAGTTCCAAGGATGTCAAACACTACTATCCCAAGCAACAGAGCCAAACCATACCTCCTGTCCCTACCAAGGAGATCCAACTCCCAGAGACCACTCCCACAGTGTCCACTGTGAATGAAGAGACTACCACTGAGCATTTGATTGTGGAAAAAAACACCACTACACAGCACACCACGATTAAAGAGATGACCCCAAAACAGACCACTCCCATGGAGCAGTTGGTTATGGAAAAGATTGCCACTATACAGCAGACCATGATTAGAGAGACCACCCTGGAACAGACCACCCCCACACAGCAGTTGGTTATGAAAGGGCCCATCACTACACAGCCAACCATGACCACAGAAACCACCCCAGAACAAACCACCCCCACAGAACGGTTGGTTATGGAAGAGACCACCATGACACAGCAGACCACAACCACAGAGACCACCCTGGAACAGACCAGCCCCACAGAACATTTAGTTGTGGAAGAAACCACCACAACACAGCAGACCACAACCACAGAGGCCACCCCAGAACAGACCACCCCCACACAATCCTTCTACACCAAAGAAGTTATCACCAACATTCCAGTGGAGATACAAACCACAATGACCACCAAACCTAATCATAAGGATGACTCTAGCATCAAAATTAAGCAGAAGACAACCCAGGACACCTACCAGAAAATAGACCAGAGACAGTCCAGCAGATGGACCTGGACACATTTGAGCAGCCAGACCTGGATATATTCCAGCAGGCGGACCTAGATACATTCCAACAGATGGGCCTGGATACATTCCAGTAGAGGGGACTGGATACATTCCAGTAGAGGGGACTGGATACATTCCAACAGACAGACCTGGATACATTCGAGCTGCCAGACCTGGGTACATTTCAGCGGACGGACCTGGATATATTCAAGCAGAGGGACCTGGGTACATTCCAGCAGACGGATCTAGATACATTCCAGCAGGCAGACCTGGATACATTCCAGCAGTCATACTAGGGTACAGTTAGAAAACAGCACAACAGGATAGCCCAGCAGATGTATCTGGTTACTGCCGAGCAGATGGCCCTGAATTACTATGAGGAGTAATTCCTCACCTTTGGCAAAATCTTAGTTATTGCATTATGGACAAATCTTAGTAATTGCATTATGGACAAATAATTGTCATGAGTCAGAAGCAGACGGAGTCAGTTAAGAAATTTAATGTCATTAGTCCCTCTGTATGCTGCAAAGCTTTCCAAGTTCTCCATAAAATAATGAAGTTTTGTGCTATGAGAGTATAGTGGAATATTTAGATTTTGTAATTTTGTTTTTGTGCTTTAAAGTTATATTCACTTGTGATGTGAGTTTCAGAAGCTGTTTACCACAGTTAATAATTCCATTGCCTACAAAGCTATGTGTATATGCCCAGTGAGGACCTGTCTTTGAAGTGAATGAGCCAGAATGATGATTTCAGTCTGATGCTATTTCTGTCAAAGCAGCAAAGATAATAAAGCTCTGGGCATTTTTCTGAAATGTGTTCAATTGTTTGGTTTCTCTGTCTGGTTCCAAATGGAGTCATAAATAGTCCTCAATCTAACAATGAAAAAATATCTAAGAAACTATATTCTGTTGCTTATCCATCCTGTTATCCCCAAAAGTGACCCATTTCAGAATTCCTATCTGTATACTTTCATCCATTGGTCTGAAGTATTTGATTATTTGTGAACCATAGTAGTTGGTATCCCTGATTTCAAGTGGACACATGAAACATGGGGTGATTAAGACAACTGTCAGGGTGTCACAAATGATAGAAGGGGCAGGGATCAGAATCCAGGATGTCTATAAGCCATGTCCACAGACTGGAGGGATGCCTTCCACTGACTCAAGTCAAAATCCATTATGACCACCATATATGGGGCCCCTGATCTTGAGGAGCTTATCTGAACTGGGGGAGGGAGCCTAGGATAATAAAGTGACCTGTGTGAAAACTCCAACAGAATGTGGGGAATGGCACTAAAAACTGAGAGATGATGTGGAAAAAGCAGAAAAAGTATCAGATGAGCTCCATAGAAGTATTATGGAAGCTAGAATCTGGAAAAAGTATCCATAGGTAGGAAATGCAGCAGAGTAGAGACACTTTAGGCAGGTGACAGCATGTGTGAAAGCAAAGAGAAGAGAAAATCATAGAAGATGGGAGAGGCCTTGGCTAGAATATGGTGGGAAACAGACATTGTTTTTAGTCACTTACATGTTAGAAAGATCTGAAAATGTTTTAATTCAAGAGTTGAGGAGAGAGGAGGATGTGACACCCAATGCCTTCTCAAAGTTCTAGGAGGAACAAAAAGTCAGAAGCAAACTCTACTATTTAGAATCTCTCTGGGTGTCAGGGAAGAATGACAGGTGCAGTGGAAGAATGGTCTTTTCCACTCACCAATATCCATAACCTACACTGAGCATGGTCATTGGCCTATCCAGAGTGTGACAGCCTCAGGGTGATACTTGGTGTCATCATCAACATCAACACTGACATTTATCTCTCCCTTGCCATGTGGCAGGCACCATGCTAACCTATTCCATAGAGTTGGCGTTCATTCATTCATTCACTCACTCATTCATTCACTCATTCAACACATAATTTATTAAACACTGCCTCTGCCAGACCATGTTCCAGGTCCTAGAGACACAGTATTTCAAAGAAATCGATGCTTTGACCCATGGAACGACCAGTGGGTAAAGTGATGATAAACTCACAAATATACAAGTAATAGAAAGGAAAAGTAAAGGAGAAGAAGAGGGTAAAACTGATGGACTGTAACTAATCTTAAATGAGACAGCAGAGGAGGCCTCTCTGTGGAGGTGACTTTTAAACCTACCATAAATGAAATGAAAAATCAAACCAGGTGACTCTCTGGGGTAAAGGTGTTAATGGAGGAAATATTAAGGGCAAATGCTCTGAAATTAATTAATTAGTTTATTCATTATCTACTCTGAGCTCCTACTCTATGCCAGACACTGTTCTAGGGGTAGAAAAGGGCAGTAAATAATTTGCAATGACATGAATGGAACTAGAGGGTATTATGCTAAGTGAAATGTCAGTCAGAGAAAGACATTTATCATATGATCTTTCTGATATGAGGAATTTGAGAAACAAGACAGGATCATAAGGGAAAGGAGGGGAAAATGAAACAAGACAAAACCAGAGAAGGAGACAAACCATAAAAGATTCTTAATCTCAGGAAACAAGCAGAGAGTTCCTGGAGAGAGGGGTGGGAGGAATGGGTGGCTGGGTAATGAACATTGGGGAGGGCATGTGCTATGGTGAGTGCTGTGAATTATGTAAGACTGATGAATCACAGACCTGTACCCCTGAAACAAATAATACATTATATGTTAATTTAAAAAAATTATTGTTCAAATTGTAAAAAGAAAGAGCTCAAGAAATTGTTGATAAATAAATAAAATGATTAAAGAATAAAAGGAAGTGGCATTAAATAAAGAAGAAAACAGATTACTCTCTTTATAGTGCTTATATTCCAATGATCTGTTCATGTTTGGCATGTTCAGAAACATCAAGGATTGCAGTGTCATTGTCAGACAAGGCATAGGACCTGACCTTTGAACCTCACTCCCATTCCCAAAAGAGCTGAACCAACATCACTGACCCTCCCTCAGCTTCTCCTAGCCACACCACAGGAAGGACATATTCCTTCAAGTCTACACAGATTGTCATCCCTGTGGTCCCCACTTGCACTCACGCATCTCAGTCCCATGTAGTCCTAAGACAGAAGACTATTGAACACTTCCAGGGGTTGTTAAATAATAACTCTGGTCTAGTCTGAGTGATATAAACATTGAAGAACTGACCAGACTAGATTCAAAGACCATTTAATGTCATTTCCAGCCCATGAAGTGGTATTTAGTTCACTCATGGTGTTTGGCCACTGGCAGAACTGGGAGGAGATTTGTTTTCAACACGGTGGAGTTTCCTACACTTGGGCTAGAAGTTTGCCCCCGTTGCTTCCCATACAACATCTCTGTGCCAATTATTTAACTTTTCCTAACTCCAGTGATCTCATCTCAACAATGGGGACAGTGAAACCTACCTTGAAAGGCTGCTCTAAGACTCACATTGGTCAATAAATCTAGAGCACGTAGTGCCTCACTGCTTGCACAGAAGGTGTTCAACTCAAGTGACTTCTAAAGTCCACCCACAGGGCCAGTTGTGGAGGCAGTTCAAAATTTCCTCATGTAAACTTTTTAAAAATGAGAGGTTTTTTTTTTTTTCCCACCCAGTAAGCAAAGAAGAACAATACTGATAATCTAGTACATGTCAGTGGCTTTGCCCCCTTCTCTTATATAATCCCCTCAACAACACTCTCTGGTAGGTGTTGTCATCCTTGTGTTCTAGATAAGGAAACTGAGACCCAGAAAAGCTGAGCAACTTTTCAAGGTCACCAAGCATGAGGTGGCAGAGGTCCCCTCGGCACTTTCTGTGTCTGGAGGTCATGATTTTCTTCACTTGATGAGAGAAGAGTAAATTTGTGATTTCAAATGTGATCCAAGCCATTAAGTGAATAGGGTGCCTCCCTCTTTTCCATGTATACATCCTTTTTATGTTCTTAACAGAAAGAAAATTCCAGAAGCTAACACTTCCATTCCTGGTCAGCCTTCTGTCACAGCCACATCCTGTGCAGACATCTGAACACAAATAAATAGATAAATAAATAAATAAATAAATAAATCAGCTTTAAAAAAAGATATTCATGTGGCCATTGTGGTGGCATGGAAAGATGGAGGAAGAAAACAACAAATAAATAAATAAATAAGAAAAATAAAAACACAGTATAAAATAAAATAAATTTTAAAAAACAAGACAGATTTTACATTAGCTTATTTCGAACTTGGTACTTCATATTTTCTCTCTGAGAATTTTCTGAATATGAAGTGGAGGAGCCAGTGTGTGTGTGTGTGTGTTTGTGTGTGTGTGTGTGTGTCCCCCCCAAAGGAGTGATTCCCCTTGATAACAAGAGATGGGAGGTTTTCAGGTAGGTAATAGTTACTGAAGGATGGCATATCAGCATCTTTTAAAATGCTCAGTGTTGGAAATCTCTCTCTCCTCCCTTAGGAAAACCACATTTCAGCACTGGCTCTATGCAGGAACTCACAACCACCCCAGTGCTAACATATTTCACTGGCTATCCATCTATTCACCTTCTTCCCCAGCTTCCCTGTTACATTGGTTTTGGCCAAACAAGCAATGGATGCTTGTCATCAAGCTCTTGGTGGCTGCAGTCAACTTTGACACATCTTGGCTTATAGAGTGTCTCTCCAATCCTGGCCTCTGTCATCACATGGAGTCATCTTCTGGATGTCTGTGTCCAAACTTCCCTCTTCTTTGGGAGGACACCAGTCATTGGGCTGGAGTCCCTCCTCATCTAGTATGACCTCATCTTAACTCGATTACATCTACAAAGTTTCTATTTTCAATTAAGGTCACATTCACAGGTTCCAGGTGTACATGCAGTTTGGGGAGACACTATCCAAGCCAGCACAGTCACCCAAAAGCAATTTCAAAGAGCCAAAAAGCAAGAGAAGTGAATTTGAAGGAGAGCAACTCTAAACACTCAGAAAGTACATTAGATGAACAAAGTTGGAAAGGGCAGACTATAAGATTTTATTAGGCACATGCAAAATAGTGACTCACTTCCCTCATAATTTTGCATTTGTCTTTATTTAAGAACAAGTTAGGAATCCACTGCTTGGGTATATAAATTTTCTCTCCATCTGGCCAATGATGTCCAGACCCTAATACACAGTAGTTTCACCTGAAGGTTCTTTTTAAAAAGATACTGGTACTTCAGCCCCATGCCGGGAGATTTTGATATAATTGGTAGAGATATGGCCTGAGTAGTGGATTTTTTAATTTCCTGGGGGTAATTCTAATTTGCAACTGAGGTTGAGAGATACTACCCTAGCTTAATTAAATCAGAATTTCTGGAGAGTACCCCAGACAGTGGTATTTTTATTTAATTCTCAGGTAGTTCTTATGTGATACGCTGGTTGAGAACTACTAATACAGCTTCTCTATATATTTTATCCAATTAGTATATATTTATTTATCATCTGGTATGTCCCAGGCACTACAAAAGACACAGGATGGAGGAGAAGTAAGCTAACAAACTAGGCCCAACCTCCTAGAAATCAGTGTCAACGTTGGAACCAAGACAACCCATTTGATAAGCGCAAAAGACACAGAAGGCTGGATGGTGGGGGGATCAGGGAAGGTTTGGCGCCATTGAGTTCCTAACATTATACAAATCAAGCATCTACTATGACACAGTTATCAAATCTGTTTCTTATAAAGAAACAGATGTGCCTTTCACTTGTTCCCTCATATAACCCTCATCACATCCTACTAAATCAGCAGTTTTATTCCCAATTATAAATGAAGTCCCCTAAAGCTTAGAGAGGTGAGTGGTCCAACATCACATCACAACAGCCTGTGTGTTTGGAGCAGAAGAGAAGCCAGGTCCCTTGGAATCCAAGCCTCTGGGTCTCAGTCCATGCACATCACAGACTGGGATGGTTTGGGGCACAAACCATTACCCAGCCTTCCCTAATATTTCAAACTAGAACCACATTGTAGCTCTCTAGTATTTTTCTAATGATGAAATGTGATATAAATTAGTGGTACTCAAAGTGTGGCCTGAGGACCAGAAGCACCTAGGTAGCTCTAGAAATGTTAATTCTCAGATACCACCCCAGACATACTGAATCAGAATTTCTGAGGCTGAAGCTCAGGAATGTTTTTTTTTTTTTAACTGTGGTTAAAAGCACATAACATAAAATCTACCACCCTAACCATTTTTAAGTATATAATTCAATAGTGTTAAGTATACTCACCTTGTTGTGAAACAGATCCCCAGAATTTTTCATCTTGCATAAACTCTAGACCCACTAAACAACTCCCCTCTCCCTCTTTCCCCCAATACCTGGTAATTGCTATTCCTCTTTTTGAGTCTATGAATATGACTACTCTAGATGCCTCATATATGCAGAACCCTACACTATTTGTTATTTTGTGACATTTAACATAGTGTTCACCAAAGTTAACCATGTGGTAGCATGTGATAAAATTTCCTTTCTTTTTCAGACTGAATAGTATTCCATTGTATATATATGCCACAATTTATTTATCTATTCATCCTTGCATGGGCTTTCAGGTTCATTTCACCTCTTGACTATTGTGAATAATGCTGCTATGAACAAGGGTATGGAAATTATGTTTGAGACTCTGCTTTTAACACTTTTGTAAATATACCCAGAAGCAGGAATGTTGAATCATAAAATTGTCCTATTTTTAATTTTTTGAGGAACAGCCATAGTTTTTTTTTTCAATAGAGATCATACCATTTTATAGTCCTATTGATAGTGCAAAAGGCTTCCAATTTCTCCCCACCCTTACTAACACTAGTTATATTCTGATTTTTGATAGTAGGCATCCTGGTGCATGTGAAGTGGATATCACATTGTAGTTTTCATGTTCATTTCTCTAGTGTTTAGTGTTGAGCAAGTAATACCCATTGCCTACTGTTAGGAGTAGGAGTTCAAACACTTCTGCCCATTGCTTCTTAGTATTGGAGTCGCCAAGGAAGACACAATGTAGTTACACACTGGATGGGAGGATGCTTTACTTATTTATACAGGAAAAAGAAAGAGCAAGATCAGTTTCAGTAGTGGGCATCAGTCCCCTATGGCTAACAGGTCCCTCCTAGCAGCTGATGCACAGCCATTAGCATGCCCACACCCCTCTTATGCTACCGCAGGACTCCATCCCTTCTCCACAGAGAACAGAGATAGTAGTGGAATTGGCCAGTTGCCATATAATTTACACATTTAAGCTGAATGAAGGAGCATACACTGAAACAAGGAAAGATATTTCCACAGAAGGTCCAGCACAAGCTGGGTGCACTCTTCATCTCTTGGTTAAAAAAAGAAAAAAAAAAGTGTTCCAGGTCCAAGGCTCATTCTTATAAGGACTAATGGGGCCCAAAAGTGCATGCACAGACTGCCTTTTCAAAAAGTAGTGATGTTAAATCACCTTTTTATGTTTGTAGACCAATCATATATCCTCTTTAGAAAACTGTTTATTCAATTCCTTCACCCAGTTTTTAATTATTTGATTTTTGTTGTTGTTGTTATTGAGTAGGTGTTCTTTATATATTCTGGATATTAACACCCTATTGGATATGTGATTTCCAAGTATTCCAAGTATTTTTTCCCCATTCCATAGATTGCTTTTTCACTCTGTTGGTTTTGTCCTTTGATGACCAAAAGATTTTGTGATTGATGCAGTCCCATTTGTCTATTTTTGCTTTTGCTGCATGTTTTTGCTTTTCTATACAAGAAATTGTAGAGAACTGAAGTCTCTAACTAGTCATGTGTTGTTGTCTATTTCTCCCTTCAATTCTAGTCTTTTGACTAGACTTCAATTTTGACATGTTTTGAATTCAAGCCAAGGTTTGCTTCATATATTTAGGAGTTCTGATATTTGGCCTAAATATAATTGTTTTTATTTCCTTGGTGAATTGACCCTCTTTTCATTACATAGTGACCTTCTTTGTTTCTTGTAACAGTTTTTTTTTTTTAATTCAAAGTATATGGTATTAGTGTGAACACCCCTGTTCTCTTTTAGTTGGCGTTGCATTAAATATCTCTTTCTATCCTTTCAATTTCAGTTCATTTGTGTCCTTAGATACAATGCAAGTTTCTTATAGACGGTACACAGATTCTGCTTTACTGATAAGGAAGGACTTACTACTGCCATTTAAAACAATTATTTTTCTGTATGTCTTGCAACTTTCCCCATCTCTCCTTTCCTCTCTTACTTCCTCCTTTGTGTCTTGTTGACTTTTTCTAGTAGCATGCTTTGGTTCTCTTCTCACTTTCTTTTGTATATAGTCTATAGATGCTTCCTTTGTGGTTACCATTATAATTACATAAAACATCCTAAAGTTATAACATTTTATCATATCCTGTCCTTGTATCTGATCTTTGTGGGATAACTTCAAGTCTCCCATTAAGTATGATATTAATGTAGATTTTGTAGATAATCTTCATCAATTGAGGAAATTCCTCTTTTCCTAGTTTACTGAGAGTTTTTATTATGAATAGGTATTAGATTTTGTCAAGCACCTTTTCTACATTTATTGATACATTTAGGTGGTTTTCTTACTGTGTTGATGTGATGGATTACCTTAATTGGTTTTCAAATGTTGAAGCAGCTTTGCACACTTGGGATAAATCCCAGTTGGTCATGGTCTATCATTCTTTTCATACAAATTGAATTTCACTTACTAATAATTTTGTAGAAGAGTTTTACATTCATGTTCATGAGAGATATTTTTCTGTAGTTTTCTGTCTTGTAATGTCTTTAACTGGTTTTAGTATTCAGGTGACGTGGGCCTCATAAAATATGCTTAGAAGTATTCACTCAACTTCTATCCTCTGAAAAAGGTTGTAGAAAACTGGTATAATTTTTTCCTTAAATATTTGGTAGAATTCACTAGTCAACCCACCTGACCTGGTGCTTTCTGTTGTAGAAGGTTATTAATTATTGATTCAATGCTTACAGGTTATCAACTTTGTGGGCATGAAGTTGTGCATAGTATTCCTTTATTATACATTTAACTTCCTTAGGGTCTGGAGTGATGTCCTCACTTTTATTTCCTTTTTTAAAAAAAGATTTTATTTATTTATTTGACAGAAAGAGAGAGACAGTGAGAGAGGGAATAGCGGTGGGGAGGAGAATGGGAGAGGGAGAAACAGGCTTCCCGCCAAGCAGGGAGCTCAATGCACAATTCTATCCCAGGACCCTGGGAACGTGACCTGAGCCAAAGGCAGACACCTAACTACTGAGTCACCCAGGCACCCCCTCTTTTATTTCTGATATTAATCATTTGTGTCCTCTTTCTTTTTCTTTTTCTTAATTAACCTGGCTAGAGTCTTGTCAATTTTCTGGATCTTTTAAAAGAATCATCTTTTGGTTTCATTCATTTTTTTCTGTTGATTTCCTGTTTTTAATTGTACTAATTACTTCTGTAATTATTATTGTTTCTTTTTTCCTTAATTTGGATTTAATTTGGTCTTCTATTTCTAATTTCCTAAGGTGGAAACTTAGATATTTCATATTATATATTTTTTTCTTTTCTGATATATGCAGTCAGTGCCATAAATTTCCCCTTAAGCACTATTTTCTCTATATCTCAAGATCTTGATAAGTTGTCTTTTCATTTTCATATAGCCCAAAACATTTAAAATTTTTCTTGAGATTTCTTTGTTGATTCATGTATTATTCAGAATGGTGTTGTTTAATCTTCAGGTATTTGGGGATTTTCTAGTTATCTTTCTGTTATTGAGTTCTAAATCAATTTCATTGTAGTTTGAGAGCAGACATTATATAATTACTATTTTTTTAATTAAATAGGATGAGCAGCTAGAGAAAGAGTCCAAGGTATATTGTTATATGAGGTATATTGTTATGTGAAAAACAGTAAGGATGTTTAAGCAGCATGTTTAATCTGCTTTCTTTAATATAAACCTTTAGTATGTAAGGGTATGTATTGGTGTTTTTTTTTTCATTTTCAATATGTGTGGTTTGTTGTACATAAATTATACTTATTTTTTAAATTTTTTTTAAATTCCAATATAACTAACATAGAGTGTTAATTAGTTTCAGCTATACAATATTGTGATTCAACAATCCTATACACCATACTCAGTGCTTATCATGATAACCCCCCTCACCAATTTCATCCCCTCACCCACTTCCTCTCTGGTAACCATCAGTTTGTTCCCTATAGTTAAGAGCCTATTTTTTAATTTTTCTCTTTTTTCCCTTGTTCTTTGGTTTTGTTTCTTAAATTACACATATGAGTGAAATCATATTTGTATTTGTCTTTCTCTGACTGACTTATTTCACCTAACATCATACTCTCTATATCCATCCATGTTTCTGCAAATGACAAAATTTCATTCATTGTTGTTGTGGAGTAATATTCCATTGTATTTATATATCACTTCTTCAACCATTCATCTATTGATGGATACCTGGTCTGCTTCCACAATTTGGTTATTGTAAATAATGTTTCAATAAACATAGGGGTGCATATTTCTTTTCAAATTAGCATTTTCATATTCTTTGAGTAAATACTCAGTAGTATAATTACTAGATCATAATTCTATTTTTTACTTTCTTTGAGGAATTATTCTATTTTTACTTTTTTGAGGAACCTCTATATTGTTTTCCATAGTGGCTGCACCAATTTGCATTCCTACCAACAGTGCACGAGAGTTCCATTTTCTTCCCATCCTCACCAATATTTGTTATCTCTTGTCTTTTCAATACTAGCCATTCTGACAGGTGTGGGGTCATATCTCATTGTGGTTTGATTTGCATTTTCCTGATGATTAGTGATGCTGCACATCCTTTCATGTGTGTGTTGGCCAACTATATGTTTTCTTTGGAGAAATGTCTTTTCATGGTCTTCTGGTGATTTTTAAATTGGATTATTTGGGGGACTTTTTTGGTCATGAGCTGTGTAAGCTTTTAAATGTATTTTGGACGCTAACCCCTTACTGGATATATAATTTGCAAATATTTTCTCACTTTCAATACATTATCTTTTTGCTTTGTTGACTGTTTCCTTTGCTATGAGAAGATTTTTATTTTGAGGCAGTCCAAATTGTGTATTTTTCCTTTTTCCCCCCCTTGCTTGAGGAGACATATCTAGAAAAATATTACTGTGGCTAATATCAGGGAAATTGCCTATGTTCTCTCTAGGATTTTTGTGGTTTCAGTTCTCACATTTAGGTCTTAAATCTGTTTTTAGTATGTTTTTGTGTATAGTATAAAAAAGCAATCCAGTTTCATTCTTTTGAATGTAGCTGAACATAAAGGCAAAAATCCTCAACAAAATATTAGCAAACCAAATCAAACAATGCATTTAAAAAATTATCCACCATTATCAGCTAGAAATTATTTCTGGGATGCAAGTATGGCTCAATACTGGCAAATACATCCATATAATACACCATATCAATAAGAAAAAGGACAAAAACCACATGTTAATTTCAATAGAAAAAAAAAGCATTTGACAACGTGCAACATTCATTTATGA
Organism: Lutra lutra; assembly: GCF_902655055.1. Lineage (NCBI taxonomy): Eukaryota > Metazoa > Chordata > Mammalia > Carnivora > Mustelidae > Lutra > Lutra lutra. Next base: position 152,954,885 of record NC_062279.1, on the reverse strand, counting down.
TAAAAACCCTCAACAAAGTAGGTTTAGAGGGAACATACCTTAACATAATAAAGGCCATGTATGAAAACCCCATAGCTAACCTCATCCTCAATAGAGGAAAAACTGAGGGCTTTTCCCCTAAGATCAGGAACAAAACAAGGATGTCCACTTTCACCACTTTTATTCAACATAGTACTGGAAGTCTAGCCACAGCAATCAGGCAAGAAAAAGAAACAAAAGGCATCCAAAGTGGTAAGGAAGAAGTAAAACTTTCACCATTTGCATATGACATGATACTATATGTAGAAAACCCCAAAGACCTCACCAAAAAACTACTAGAACTAATAAAAGCATTCAGTAAGGTCACAAAATATAAAACCAATATACAAAAATCCACTACATTTCTATACACTAATAATGAAATAGCAGAAAGAGAAATTTTTAAAAATCCTATTTACAATTGCACCAAAAATACTAAAATACCTAGGGATAAACTTAATGAAGGAAGTGAAAGACCTGTACCCTGAAAATATTGATGAAAGAAATCGAAGACAACACAAACAAATGGACAGATATTCCATGCTCATGGATTGGGAGAACAAATATTGTTAAAATGTCAATACTACCCTAAGCAAGCTACAGATTTAAGGCAATCCCTATTGAATACAAATACCATTTTTCACAAAACTAGAACAAATAATCCTAAAATTTGTATGGAACAATGAAGGACCCCAAATAGCCAAGACAATCTTGAAAATGAAGAACAAAACTGGAGGTATCACAACCTCAGATTTCAGTATATACTGCAAAGCTATAGTAATCAAAACAGTATGGTACTGGTACAAAAATAGATATATAGATCAATGGAACAGAAAAGACAGCCCAGAAATAAACCCACCATCATATGATCAATTAATCTAAGACAAAGAAGGCAAGAAAATGCAATGGAAAAAAGGCTCATCAACAAATGGCGTTGGGAAAACTGATTACTACATTTTTAAATATATTAAGGGATGTTTCACAGCCCAGAATATATTCTATCTTGATGAATGCTCCAGGTGAGCTTAAGAAGAATGTGTATTGAGCCGTTATTGAATAAAGTAGTCTATAAATGTCAATTAGATTCAGTTCATTGCTGGTGGTACTGAGTTCAACTATGTCCTTACTGATTTTCTTCCTTGACTGGTCCCTGTGGAACTGCATTTCTAACTTGCTGAGGTGCTCAGTGTTTTCACTGAGGTTTAAATTGGGTCTGGTTCCATCAGGGCTTTAAGTCAGACAAGACAAGGAACAGTGCCATTGGCAGCCCCCAGACACACCAGAACATCGGACACAGGGCCTAGCATTTTGTTTCAATCCCTAGGGAGGAGCCCCAGTATGAGAGGCTTCCTTTAGTTGTACCACACTATGCCTAGCAGCTTAGAAGGCACATGGATGGGAATGCAGAGTGCCACGCAATTTCCTACTGCTTTCCTAAGAATCAGGCTGAAAACTGTAACTTCTCACCCGGTCTCTTGAGTTCTCATGAAACTCTTCTGGTGGTACTTTCTTATTAACTCTGTTGGAAAATGAGGGTATAGAGCTTTCTACTTTGCCAATCTGCTGATGTCACTTGGGGATATGTATTCTAACAAGCTTTCTGGATGAGTCTGAAGGACAGTAATGTTGGCCAAGCAATAGTTTGAATCACTCTAACAGAAAAGGTCTTGATCCTCTTAGTAAATAGCTGTTGCCTAAGATATGCAGCCAAGCCCACTGCAAGCTGTGATTGTTGGCAGAGTTTTGGTAGCTATGTAACTTCTGGGGAAATGGAGATGAGAAGCCAGTCCTGAGTGTGTATGCACAGTGGTGGTGGTGGGCGGGGGGATTACAAGGCTAAACACAGTCCTGAAGCCCACTATTAGTCTGAAATGCCCAACTCCATTCCTGTCCTCCCCTGCAGGGGCTCTTTCACACCCATGTGCCTTTCCTGAGCTACTGCTACCCTCCCTAGGTCAGACCAGACACTCCCACTCCTCCTCCATCCTCTTCTCAATGAGCGATTACTTCATTGCTCTCTCTCCCAACAAGATCTCAAAAACTTATGGACAAACCCCATGTCTTGAGTTTCTTTGACTCCACATGGTCTTTGGCTTTGTGGCACCTTTGACAGCAGCCTGGGGTAAATGCACCATTTTTTTAATCGTCTCTGTGACCCTTTTGGAGCCCTGACTTCACCAGTCACTAGCTGTCTGTGGTCTTTCATTTCCTCCTCACTGCACGTGGACAAGACTAGCACCTATCTGTTGAGCAGGCCCTGGGTAAGCTCATCATGCAAACTGTGTGCAGTAATAGCTCACACCACAGCTGCTGTCACCCTCACCACAATGTTGCTCGAGCACTTTTAATAAATGTGTGAGTGCTGTGGTGGGGAGGTCTGTCCAGGCTGTGGGTGTCGTAAACAGTTCTTTTGCCTGGGAAGATGGGGAGCCCTTGGTCTGGAGGTAGCCTCAGGTGAATCTAGAATGCCCTCTTGCCCACTTCCTCATCTACCTTACCCATGAATTTCTTCCAGGGCAGACATGAAACCTACAGAGTCCCTCCATGCTGAGAACAGCTCTCCCTTCTTAGAGAACAACTGTTCCTTTGTAAATCCAACCACATGTTTAGGTGCTGGGCTGTTCACCCCAGAATCCTGCTCTTTGCCAGGGTGGAGGAGTCCAATGGCAGGAAGGTGATTCAAGCCCAATTTATCAAAGTCTTCCCCAGAGACTTCCACAAGGCAGCTCAGCTCAGAGCTGCTGACATCCATGTTTCCAACCATGTGGAGAAAAGCAGGGAGAGGAAACAAAGCACACATGCAACGAAAACTGAGATATGATGTAAGCCAGATGGTATTCATGATTTTTAGTCCCCAACTCTGTGTGTGGGAGGTCCTGCCCCGCACTTGGCCTCCATGATTTGTACATAACTTTTAGTAACTTCTCAGTTTTCTTTGTTTTACTATGTTAAATTTAATTATTTTATTATTGCAAGGAGAAGGGTCTTGTGTAATACAAAATCCAATTCAATCCAAAAAATATTTGTTAAGTACTTTCTGGCTTCATGCTTAAGATCTAAATTAGCTATGTCACTTCCCAGGACGGAGACAGTGGCAAGAATGTAAATGAACCACAGTAAGATGACAAATGAACTCTAATAACAATGAAGTCTATAAAAAGGTAGGTGATCCCACATAAGTAGGAATTCTGTTGTGGGTACAAGAAGGCAGAATAACTATTTGTGAGGTAGATTATGGTGGGCTGGAAATTTTGGACAAAAATCAGTTTGGCAGAGTTTGAGACTCTCGAAATTGCCTGAAATTCGGACAGAAGAATGAACACTCAAATATAACTACAACCCAAGGACAGGCCTATAGGGGGTAATGGATACAGGACCGAATCTGGCTGGGATTCAAAAAAGTAAGTTTCTTTCTTCTTTTTTTTTTTTTTTTTTAAAGATTGACAGAGATCAGAAGTAGGCAGAGAGAGGGGGAAGCAGGCTCCCTGCTGAGCAGAAAGCCCGATTCGGGGCTCCATCCCAGGACCCTGAGATCATGACCTGAGCCAAAGGCAGAGGCTTAACCCACTGAGCCACCCAGGTGCCCCCAAAAGATTAAGTTTCTATATGTTGTCTTCAGAAATTAAGACTTTATTTTGTGGAAAAATGAAAACCACTGATGATTAATATTTGGAAGTGACAGGTGTCACCACTCCAGCCCTTAGCCCTCATCAGATAGTGAGCCACAGACTAAACCAGCCCACCTTGAGCACAAAGGCTACATCCTATTCACTTTGATTCCCTAAACTGATATTAACAACTGGCATAGATCAGTAATGAGTCAGGATTGAATAAAAGATATTCCTTTTCCCCCAGCTGTTGAGTGTCCTTTAAACGGTTGTAGGCTCATAAGAAATTCTCTCTGCCTCTGGCTAGGTTAGATGTCCCCACCCAGATCACCCCAGGTTCCCTCCTACACAGCAATTACCCCTCAATTGTCATGATGAGATCCTTGTCTTTCCCTATACTGTCTGCATCTCCTTGAGGACAAGGACCATGTCACCTTGACTACATTCTGGGCAATGACAGAGAGAGCGTGGGTCCTTAGGTGTTTCATGAGTGCTCTCCAGGTAAATGGAAAAACAAGTGAATGACAGGATGAATGGATGATTGGGTGGCAGAATGAATGACATCTGGTTAGAGGGCAGCCCTGTTCTTTCTAGAGCCAACCTGTGTCTTATTCCCCTGCTCAGCCCTGACTTTTCCCTCAACAGCCTACAACACTCAAAAGTACTTTGCTGTCTGGGTGTGAGTGCTATCCACTTGCCCTGGTTGTGTTTTTCATCATAACGTCTTCACCTCTTACTGTGACAGAAGAGCAATGCATATGCCTACACGCCTGGTGACTCAAAATAACACCAAGGAAGGATAACTCACCTTCTCCCCTTGCCAGATTTCCAGGGTGGTAACTAGCTCTCTTAGAAACAAAAAGTAGATTAGAGCCTGAAAATTTAAAAGGGAGAACTTCTTTTCTGCCAAAATACTGAAGCTGTGTGTGTGTGTGTGTGTAAAATCACAGACATCAGTGTGTCTTGGAAAATTTTACCCAGATGGAGCAGATATCTTTTAAAAGGGTGTTTTAAGATTGACATCCCTAAGAACAAAGATATGAAAAATCAAAAATAATCAATGAACCTGCTTTGTAGGGAGAATTTGTTATAAAGAGCTAAAGCTTATTATTTTTAATACATATAGGGCTTTGAAACAGTCCTATGGAGAACAACAACACCACCAAAAAAAAAAAACAAAACAAAACCTGGTGCTATTGGTTTGATTCATTTTAAAATGCTGATATTCTATCATTTTGGACTTACTAAAAACAGCAATTTCATATGATTTAATTTAATACACAAAATATTAATTACTTTTTAGATGGATTCAGAATAAGAATCAAGCATTGAACATGGTTTCTAACAAAATGATTTCAATATATGGGGCATGAAACAGGGCAACCTTATTAAAATTAATAAACTTAATAACTTTCAATTTGCATTCACAGTGAATACTGTACCATCAACAATTCACCATTTTTCATTTTTCTAAAGCACAAGTTTAGTACTATGCATCATCTGATTTGCTGAACAGGAATTCTGAAATCTCATGACTAATGAGCACTTTAAACTTGGAATGCCAATACTGTTCAGTAGGTCCAAGATAAATGCTTTTTGCCAGACTAATAAGATTTTAGCTGAAGTTTATTTAGCCAATTTCCTCATTTCCTGACAATGAATGCACTTTTAATGCACATGATTTGACCCCAAATATTAATATCACTTTGATACAGCAACTAAACATTTTCTACACCTGTTCATGAGGTCCCCTTTATAGGAGGGGCTGGTTTTGATGAAATTTGGTCTCATATTTTGCACAGTTAAGGTTTTCCTCAGAATAAAATCGCATTCACTATTGAATTTCTGATGACTACAGCCACAGGTGTCAGCCCCCTAAGTCAAGGAACCATATTGTGGTAACAAACACATGAGAGTTAAATCAGCTTTTTGAATTTAAAGTCACCAACCAGTGACCAGACTGCATGAGACTTGCATTCACCATCAACCTTAACCTATAGGCAGTCACCAGTTATGTTAAGACTTTCTATGGAACCCCTAGTGGAAACCTGACATCAAACTCTCTCTCTTCGCAGATGACATGATTCTTTATGTGGAAAACCCAAAAGACTCCACCCCCAAACTACTAGAACTCATACAGCAATTCAGTAACGTGGCAGGATACAAAGTCAATGTACAGAAATCAGTGGCTTTCTTATACACTAACAATGAAAATACAGAAAGGGAAATTAGAGAATTGATTCCATTTACTATAGCACCAAGAACCATAAGATACCTGGGAATAAACCTAACCGAAGAGGTAAAGGATCTGTACTCGAAGAACTACAGAACACTCATGAAAGAAATTGAAGAAGACACAAAAAAGATGGAAGACCATTCCATGCTCTTGGATCGGAAGAATAAACATTGTTAAAATGTCTATGCTGCCTAGAGCAATCTATACTTTTAATGCCATTCCAATCAAAATTCTACCGGTATTCTTCAAAGAGCTGGAGCAAACAATCCAAAAATTTGTATGGAACCAGAAGAGACCCCGAATCACTAAGGAAATGTTGAAAAACAAAAATAAAACTGGGGGCATCACGTTACCTGATTTCAAGCTTTACTACAAATCTGTGATCACCAAGACAGCATGGTACTGGCATAAAAACAGACACATAGACCAGTGCAACAGAGTAGAGAGCCCAGATATGGACCCTCAACTCTATGGTCAGTTAATCTTCGACAAAACAGGAAAAAATATACAGTGGAAAAAAGACAGTCTCTTCAATAAATGGTGCTGAGAAAACTGGGCAGCTATATGTAGAAGAATGAAACTCGACCATTCTCTTACACTGTACACAAAAATAAACTCAAAATGGATAAAAGACCTCAATGTGAGACAGGAATCCATCAGAATCCTAGAGGAGAACATAAGCAGTAATCTCTTCGATATCAGCCACAGCAACTTCTTTCAAGATATGTCTCCAAAGGCAAAGGAAACAAAAGCCAAAAGAAACTTTTGGGACTTCATCAAAATCAAAAGCTTCTGCACAGCAAAGGAAACAGTCAAGAAAACAAAGAGGCAACCCATGGAATGGGAGAAGATATTTGCAAATGACAGTACAGACAAAAGATTGATATCCAGGATCTATAAAGAACTCCTCAAACTCAACACACACAAAACAGATAATCATATCAAAAAATGGGCAGAAGATATGAACAGACACTTCTCCAATGAAGACATACAAATGGCTATCAGACACATGAAAAAATGCTCATCATCACTAGCCATCAGGGAGATTCAAATTAAAACCACATTGAGATATCATCTTACACCAGTTAGAATGGCCAAAATTAGCAAGACAGGAAACAACATGTGTTGGAGGGGATGTGGAGAAAGGGGATCCCTCTTACACTGTTGGTGGGAATGCAAGCTGATGCAGCCTCTTTGGAGAACAGTGTGGAGATTCCTCAAGAAATTAAAAATAGAACTTCCCATCATTTAAATCTGATGGATGAAAAGAAGAATGACTAACACCAGTCTAATCATGAGAAAAACACCAGGCAATCTCCAAAAAGGACACCTTCTTAGAACACCTGTTCAGTCCTCCTGATAACTCTCAAGGTCATGAAAAAGAAAGAACAATTGGGAAATTGTCACAATTAATCTTGGATTAGATTCTGGACAGAAAAGACTATTAGGAGTTAAACACATCCACACCAAAACCTGCACACTGATGTTTATGGTAGCTTTATTCATAATTGCCAAAATGTGGGAGCATCTGAAATATCTTTCCAGAGGTGAATGGGTAGATAAACTGTGATACATCCAGACTACTCCATTGTAAAAAGAAGTGAGCTATCAGGTCATAAATAGACTTGGAGGAACGTCAAAATTAAAAGTGGCAGTGAAAGGCAATTCACAGACCTGTACCCTTGGGGATAAAAATATATTATATGTTTATAAAAAATGAAAATAAAAAATAAATTTAAAAAAAGTGGCAGTGAAAGAAGCTGATCTGAAAAACTGAATTCTGGATGATTCTAACTATATGACCTTTGGGAAGGCAAAACAAAAGAGTCAGTAAAAAGATTTGGAATACCCAGAAGTTGGGGAGAAGAAGGAGGAATAGGTGGAGCCCAGAGGAAATTTAGAACAGTGAAACTATTTTGTATGATGCCTTAATGGTGGATTCATGTCATTATATATTTTTCCAAAATTCATGATTGCACAATACCAAGAATAAACTATAATGGAAACTATTGATTTAGGATGATAATGAGGCATCAGTGTAAATACAACAATGGTACCAAACCTACCACTCTGGTAGGTAGGGGTGTTGTCAAGTGGGTGATGTGCCCGTGTGCAGAAACAGTGTATGGAAACTCTATACTTGCTGATCAGTTTTGATGTTAACCTAAAATTGCTCCAAAAAATAAAATCTATTGATAACTAAAAAAAGAACAGTAGGTGAAATTTAAGGAAGTCTGAATAAAGTACAGACTTTAATAATAGTATATCAATATTGGTTCAGTAGTTCTATAAATGTAACATAGATATATAAGGAGATAATGATAGGGCAACCTAGGTGAGATGTGGGACAATGGACTTGTGATTTTTCTGTAAATCTGAAATAATTCTAAGACTGAAAAAATATTTTAATAGACTGTGAGAAATAACAAATAGAGAAAAAGACAGGGATTTTTAGTGTATAGGTACATTACTTCATTTCAAATAGAAATGGCAAAAGTGGCCCTTAAGAAATTCTGCTCTAATTGTGTAAGGTCTCATTAAGCACTTTTGTCATAATCTCATTAAAGAATGACATACACGGGGGGAGGAGTCAAGATGGCGGAGAAGTAGCAGGCTGAGACTACTTCAGGTAGCGGGAGATCAGCTAGATAGCTTATCTAAAGATTACAAACACCTACAATCCAACGGGAGATCGAAGAGAAGAAGAACAGCAACTCTAGAAACAGAAAATCAACCACTTTCTGCAAGGTAGGACTGGCGGAGAAGTGAATCCAAAGCGACGGGAAGATAGACCGCGGGGGGAGGGGCCGGCTCGCGGCAAGCGGCGGAGCAACGGAGCACAAAATCAGGACTTTAAAAAGTCTGTTCTGCTGAGGGACATCGCTCCAGAGGCTTAACTGGGATGAAGCCCACGCAGGGTCAGTGTGGCCTCAGTTCCCGCAGGGACACAAAAGGATTGGGGGTGTCTGAGTGTCGCAGAGGTCACAGGTATTAGAACGGGGAAGCTGGCTACAGAGACAGAGCTGAGGAGTGAGCTCTCAGCTCGGGGTTACCTTGAACCGGTCGCAGGCTCGGTCAGCTCGGAGCGCGGCCGGAAGCCAGGGTAGTGGGAGTCATTGGGCGCTGTTCTCTGGGGGCGCACTGAGGAGTGGGGTCCCGGGCTCTCGGCTCCTCCAGGCTGGAGACCAGGAGGCCGCCATCTTCATTCCCACACTCTGGAACTCTATGGAAAGCGCTCAGGGAACAAAAGCTCCCGAAAGCAAACCTGAGCAGATTACTCAGCCCGGCCCCTGGTAAGGGGGGTGCAACTCCGCCTGGGGCAAAGACGCTTGAGAATCACTACAACAGGCCCCTCCCCCAGAAGATCAGCAAGTAACCCAGCCAGGACCAATTCACCTACCAAGGAGTGTAGTTTCATTACCAAGGAGAGCAGCGGAATTCCAAAGGAGGAGAAAGCAAAGCACGGAACTCATGGCTTTCTCCCCATGATTCTTTAGACTTGCATTTAAATTAATTTTTTTTCTTTTCTTTTTCAATTTTTTTTCTTCTTCTGCTAAATTTTTTTAACTTTTACCCTTTTCTTTTTTAACATTTTTTAACTAGTTTATCTAATATATATATATATATATATATATGTATATATATATATATATTTCTTTTTTTATACTTTTTCTTTTTTGTTTTTCTTTTTTAAATTTTTTTTTTCTTTCTTTCTGAACCTCTTTTTATCCCCTTTCTCCAACCCCCCCACGATTTGGATCTCTTCTGATTTGGCTAAAGCATATTTTCCTGGGGTTGTTGCCACCCTTTTAGTATTTTACTTGCTCCTTCATATACTCTTATCTGGACAAAATGACAAGGCAGAAAAATTCACCACAAAAAAAAGAACAAGAGGCAACACCAAAGGCTAGGGACCTAATCAATACAGACATTGGTAATATGTCAGATCCAGAGTTCAGAATGACGATTCTCAAGGTTCTAGCCGGGCTCGAAAAAGGCATGGAAGATATTAGAGAAACCCCCTTGAGAGATATAAAAGCCCTTTCTGGAGAAATAAAAGAACTAAAATCGAACCAAGTTGAAATCAAAAAAGCTATTAATGAGGTGCAAACAAAAATGGAGGCTCTGACGGCTAGGATAAATGAGGCAGAAGAAAGAATTAGCGATATAGAAGACCAAATGATGGAGAATAAAGAAGCTGAGCAAAAGAGGGACAAACAGCTACTGGATCACGAGGGGAGAATTCGAGAGATAAGTGACACCATAAGACGAAACAACATTAGAATAATTGGGATTCCAGAAGAAGAGGAAACAGAGAGGGGAACAGAAGGAAGGGAGGGAATTATTGGAGAGAATTTCCCCAATATGGCAAAGGGAACAAGCATCAAAATCCAGGAGGTTCAGAGAACCCCCCTCAAGATCAGTAAGAATAGGTCCACACCCCGTCACCTAATAGTAAAATTGACAAGTCTTAGTGACAAAGAAAAGATCCTGAAAGCAGCCCGGGAAAAGAAGTCTGTAACGTACAATGGTAAAAATATTAGATTGGCAGCAGACTTATTGACAGAGACCTGGCAGGCCAGAAAGAGCTGGCATGATATATTCAGAGTACTAAATGAGAAAAACATGCAGCCAAGAATACTATATCCAGCTAGGCTATCCTTGAAAATCGAAGGAGAGATTAAAAGCTTCCAGGACAAACAAAAACTGAAAGAATTTGCAAATACCAAACCATCTCTACAGGAAATATTGAAAGGGGTCCTCTAAGTAAAGAGAGACCCAAAAAGTAGGAGATCAGAAAGAAACAGAGACAATATACAATAACAGTCACCTTACAGGCAATACAATGGCACTAAATTCATATCTCTCAATACTTACCCTGAATGTTAATGGGCTAAATGCCCCAATCAAAAGACACAGGGTATCAGAATGGATAAAAAAACAAAACCCATCTATATGTTGCCTACAAGAAACTCATCTTAAACCCGAAGACACCTCCAGGTTTAAAGTGAGGGGGTGGAAAAGAATTTACCATGCTAATGGACATCAGAAGAAAGCAGGAGTGGCAATCATTATATCAAATCAATTAGATTTTAAGCCAAAGACTACAATAAGAGATGAGGAAGGATACTATATCATACTCAAAGGAACTATCCAACAAGAAGATCTAACAATTTTAAATATCTATGCCCCTAACGTGGGAGCAGCCAACTATATAAACCAATTAATAACAAAATCAAAGAAACATATCGACAGTAATACAATAATAGTAGGGGACTTTAACACTCCCCTCACTGAAATGGACAGATCATCCAAGCAAAAGATCAACAAGGAAATCAAGGCCTTAAATGACACACTGGACCAGATGGACATCACAGATATATTCAGAACATTTCATCCCAAAGCAACAGAATACACATTCTTCTCTAGTGCACATGGAACATTCTCCAGAATAGATCACATTCTTGGTCCTAAATCAGGTCTCAACCGTTATCAAAAGATTGGAATCATTCCCTGCATATTTTCAGACCACAATGCTCTGAAGCTAGAACTCAATCACAAGAGGAAATTTGGAAAGAACCCAAATACATGGAGACTAAACAGCATCCTTCTAAAGAATGAATGGGTCAACCAGGAAATTAAAGAAGAATTGAAAAAATTCATGGGAACAAATGATAATGAAAACACAACGGTTCAGAATCTGTGGGACACAACAAAGGCAGTCCTGAGAGGAAAATATATAGCGGTACAAGCCTTTCTCAAGAAACAAGAAAGGTCTCAGGTACACAACCTAACCCTACACCTAAAGGAGCTGGAGAAAGAACAAGAAAGAAACCCTAAACCCAGCAGGAGAAGAGAAATCATAAAGATCAGAGCAGAAATCAATGAAATAGAAACCAAAAAAACAATAGAAAAAATCAACGAAACGAGGAGCTGGTTCTTTGAAAGAATTAATAAGATCGATAAACCCCTGGCCAGACTTATCAAAAAGAAAAGAGAGAGGACCCAAATAAATAAAATCATGAATGAAAGAGGAGAGATCACAACGAACACCAAAGAAATATAGACAATTATAAGAACATACTATGAGCAACTCTACGCCAACAAATTTGACAATCTGGAAGAAATGGATGCATTCCTAGAGACATATAAACTACCACAAGTGAACCAGGAAGAAATAGAAAGCCTCAACAGACCCATAACCAGTAAGGAGATTGAAACAGTCATCAAAAATCTCCAAACAAACAAAAGCCCAGGGCCAGACGGCTTCCCGGGGAAATTCTACCAAACATTTAAAGAAGAACTAATTCCTATTCTTTGAAACTGTTCCAAAAAATAGAAATAGAAGGAAAACTTCCAAACTCATTTTATGAGGCCAGCATCACCTTGATCCCAAAACCAGACAAGGATCCCAACAAAAAAGAGAACTACAGACCAATATCCTTGATGAACACAGATGCAAAAATTCTCGCCAAAATACTAGCCAATAGGATTCAACAGTACGTTAAAAGGATTATTCACCACGACCAAGTGGGATTTATTCCAGGGCTGCAAGGCTGGTTCAACATCCGCAAATCAATCAATGTGATACAACACGTTAATAAAAGAAAGAACAAGAACCATATGATACTCTCCATAGATGCTGAAAAAGCATTTGACAAAGTACAGCATCCCTTCCTGATCAAAACTCTTCAAAGTGTAGGGATAGACGGCACATACCTCAATATTATCAAAGCCATCTATGAAAAACCCACCGCAAATATCATTCTCAATGGAGAAAAACTGAAAGCTTTTCCGCTAAGGTCAGGAACACGGCAGGGATGTCCGTTATCACCACTGCTATTCAACATAGTACTAGAAGTCCTAGCCTCAGCAATCAGACAACAAAAAGAAATTAAAGGCATCCAAATCAGCAAAGAAGAAGTCAAACTATCACTCTTCGCAGATGATATGATACTCTATGTGGAAAACCCAAAAGACTCCACTCCAAAACTGCTAGAACTTGTGCAGGAATTCAGTAAAGTGTCAGGATATAAAATCAATGCACAGAAATCAGTTGCATTTCTCTACACCAACAACAAGACAGAAGAAAGAGAAATTAAGGAGTCCATCCCATTTACAATTGCACCCAAAACTATAAGATACCTAGGAATAAACCTAACCAAAGAGACTAAGAATCTATACTCAGAAAACTATAAAGTACTCATGAAAGAAATTGAGGAAGACACAAAGAAATGGAAAAATGTTCCATGCTCCTGGATTGGAAGAATAAATATTGTGAAAATGTCTATGCTACCTAAAGCAATCTACACATTTAATGCAATTCCTATCAAAGTAACATCCATTTTTTTCAAAGAAATGGAACAAATAATCCTAAAATTTATATGGAACCAGAAAAGACCTCGAATAGCCAAAGGAATATTGAAAAAGAAAGCCAAAGTTGGTGGCATCACAATTCCGGACTTCAAGCTCTATTACAAAGCTGTCATCATCAAGACAGCATGGTACTGGCACAAAAACAGACACATAGATCAATGGAACAGAATAGAGAGCCCAGAAATAGACCCTCAACTCTATGGTCAACTCATCTTTGACAAAGCAGGAAAGAATGTCCAATGGAAAAAAGACAGCCTCTTCAATAAATGGTGTTGGGAAAATTGGACAGCCACATGCAGAAAAATGAAATTGGATCATTTCCTTACACCACACACGAAAATAGACTCAAAATGGATGAAGGATCTCAATGTGAGAAAGGAATCCATCAAATCCTCGAGGAGAACACAGGCAGCAACCTCTTCGACCTCAGCCGCAGCAACATCTTCCTAGGAACATCACCAAAGGCAAGGGAAGCAAGGGCAAAAATGAACTATTGGGATTTTATCAAGATCAAAAGCTTTTGCACAGCAAAGGAAACAGTGAACAAAACCAAAAGACAACTGACAGAATGGGAGAAGATATTTGCAAATGACATATCAGATAAAGGGCTAGTGTCCAAAATCTATAAAGAACTTAGCAAACTCAACAGCCAAAGAACAAATAATCCAATCAAGAAATGGGCAGAGGACATGAACAGACATTTCTGCAAAGAAGACATCCAGATGGCCAACAGACACATGAAAAAGTGCTCCATATCACTCGGCATCAGGGAAATACAAATCAAAACCACAATGAGATATCACCTCACACCAGTCAGAATGGCTAAAATGAACAAGTCAGGAAATGACAGATGCTGGCGAGGATGCGGAGAAAGGGGAACCCTCCTACACTGTTGGTGGGAATGCAAGCTGGTGCAACCACTCTGGAAAACAGCATGGAGGTTCCTCAAAATGTTGAAAATAGAACTACCCTATGACCCAGCAATTGCACTGCTGGGTATTTACCCTAAAGATACAAACATAGTGATCCGAAGGGGCACGTGCACCCGAATGTTTATAGCAGCAATGTCTACAATAGCCAAACTATGGAAAGAACCTAGATGTCCATCAACAGACGAATGGATAAAGAAGATGTGGTATATATACACAATGGAATACTATGCAGCCATCAAAAGAAATGAAATCTTGCCATTTGCGACGACGTGGATGGAACTAGAGGGTATCATGCTTAGCGAAATAAGTCAATTGGAGAAAGACAACTATCATATGATCTCCCTGATATGAGGGAGAGGAGATGAACATGGGGGGTTAAGGGGGTAGGAGAAGAGTAAATGAAACAAGATGGAATTGGGAGGGAGACAAACCATAAGTGACTCTTAATCTCACAAAACAAACTGAGGGTTGATGGGGGGAGGGGGGTTGGGAGGGGCGTGGGATTATGGACACTGGGGAGGGTATGTGCTATGGTGAGTGCTGTGAAGTGTGTAAACCTGGTGATTCACAGACCTGTACCCCTGGGGATAAAAATATATGTTTATCAAAAAATAAAATTAATAAATTTCCTATAAAAAAAAAAGAATGACATACACCTATGAGGTAGTTACAAATCTCCCTCACTTGCATATGAGATAATCTGATAATCTAGGTTTAAGTAACTTGTCTAGAATGTTTCTTATCTTGATCATGCTTTTGTTTCTGTATTTGTAGAAATGAAGTCACAATAGAGTTGTCATGATTTGAAGTGAGGCCACTTTGGACTGATATTTGGAATGCAGAAGCATTCTCTCATGATGCTATTATCAGTATCATCTTTATCAGCTAGATATCTTGAGGGGTATTAATACCTTTAAAATCACTTTCCTCAATTATAAAATGGGGTTAATATCACACCAGTTTGATGAAAGGATAAAATGGTTTCAGTTATATATATATATGATATATAAATATAAATATATATATATATATATATATATATATATATATATATAAAATATGTATATTTCTAAACTTCAAATCCCAACAGAGTCAGTCTTGATGACGTTGAAGCAGTGTTCACATTTCTGGTTCTTAGAACTCTTTTGCCTGGTTTCTTCTCTATATCATGGTTTCTATTTCCCATCACCATTGGGAGGTTAGTTGGCCAAAGACACACCCTTTTTCAGGTCAATGAAAGGCACATGACCCTGGGCTACACATGCTACTCGCTTTTCTTTTTCTCAAAGGGCTATTTAGTCTGAATCAAAATGTGAAGGAAAGGGAAATCTTCAATGTAAGTCCCACTCCTGATACAGGTTCATTTTCTTGTATGAGGCTTGTGGATTCTCTAAAGTGTGAGCTTGCTCATATTTCTGTGTAAAAAACACTGGAAATATTCAAAAGCCCCATTGATGGCAGGATGGCAGGTAGGTTTTATCCTTCATCACAACACGGGTAGATGACTAGAGGCTTTCTGGAGGAATGGGTTGCAATGACTTCTGAGGCTGCTTCCAGGCTCAGCACAAGTGCTCTGCACACCCTACTGGTAATGTCTGCCAAGGACACTAGAAAGATAGTGATGGCTCCTGGGTTGCATATTGGTAATCTTCAGCCTGTGGAATAAAGCCCTTAGCTTTGCATTCAAGACCTCTCTCTGACTTTGAGATCTTCCACCTTCTCCTGTCACAAACCTTCTCCTTAGGCAACTAGTTTACTTATTGATCCTCAAACAGATTAGAAACAGTTCTGTTCCATGGATCTGATATGGCTTCCTTAATGAGCTAAGTCCTACCTAGCCTGAAGGGAGTCTTTCTCAATAGGCTAGTCAACAGCTGTGAAATTCCAATATAACTTATTATCTGCATTTGTTGCCATTAAATGAGAACCTGTTGAAATGTAGATGGGTTGTTTTTGTCCACTTTTCCTCCTTCTTTGGATAACAGAAGCCCTCTTTCTTGTTGAGAACTACCCATCCTCCACTCCCTGTGCTTCTGATGGGCTGTCCACCTCACATCTCTGCTCCCTGCAACAGGCTCAGGGAATGTACCAAGGATGGGCTGTCAGAGTTCTCCTGGGCACTCATATGGTGCTAGGGATGAAAGGTCATGTTCTTTTCTAAGACAAATGGAAGGACCCTGCCTGAGAAGACAGAGAGAGAGAAAGAATGTAAGAGAGACAGTCAGAGATTCAGAGGGAAATAGAGACAGAGAAAAGACTTTTAAATCTTTGAATCTATGTGTATGTCAACTAACTTGACTCCTTCCACTGCCCAGTAAGCGCTTTTGTCTTTTAAGCTAGTTGAAGTTGAATTTTTCAACCCATTACTTCAACAGTTCTGATAAAAAAAACACCTACACTATGCCAAGAACTGCTGTGGATAATGGGCAAATGGAGGTACATAGAACAGCAGGGCTCAGTCTTCTCCTCACAGAAGAGAAGTAGAATTGAGACAGATTCATGTCTCAGAACCATAAGGCAAAATCCAAAATACTCTGCTGGGAGGTTAACCAACAACAATCACACCATCAGTTGAGGCTCTACCATCCAGAATTCAGAGTGTTTTGCCAAGGAACTTTGCCAACCTGAGCCTAATGTCTATGTCTGTACCATGAGGATCTAGCAAGCACTTTCCTCTTGGGATTTGTGTGGGGGAAAATGTCAATGAGCCTTTACATACTTCTCCAGGAGGCAGTCATCTGCTTCATCCTGGGAGGAGGACACAGTGGGAAACTGCTACAGACGGCCTTGCTGGGGCTCCAAACCTCTCCAGTTTCCCCTTGCTGGGGCTCCAAACCTCTTGTAGTACAAGTGCATCATTTTCTCAATATATAGAGATATGAAATAATAACACAGCCTCAGCACAATACTGGCACATATATACACTAACTGGGAGTGACGATCTATTTTTCGCCATGAACATCCATGGAAGGGTGGGGGTCATGGACAAAGATGAAGGGACCAATGACTTCTAGAGGAAAAAGATGACATTTGAGCTGGATTTTGAAGGACAAGCAGCTGTGTGCCTTGCAAAGTAGGACTGGAAGGGCATTCCAAGTAAGGGGAACAGCAGGATCAAAGGCAGGAAGGAAGCATACAAGTGCACCAAATATTCAGGAAATGTTGGGGGAGCAGTTTAGTGTAGCTAGATTGGTGTTTGTGTGTGTGCGTGTGTGTGTGTGTGCACGCGCATGTCTACAAATGAGTTTTTAGTGCAGACCGATTTAACAGGGAAAGAGCTATACAGCCTAGCCTAATCCTGTGCCACCTGTTTGGAACACAAAGTCCAAGATAGAACCTGGGATAGGATCAAAAGAAGGCTGAAGGTCCATGGAAGTCTGTGGGGGAGAAGTTCTAAGATCTCTGCCAAAGCTTAGAGACACTTCTCAGAAAAGATCCTGGAGTCCATGTGTTTCCTTCTAAATTTACTTTGTGTTCTGACCTACAGTCTTCCTCCAGAAAAAATCTGGCTGCCTCCTTGAATCAAGATGAATTTCTCTCTCTTTTTTTAGGATATCACCTTAATTTCTTATCTTCTTGTGGAACAAGGCAGCTTCATCTTGCCTACATCCAAATAATCCTTAAAATAGCACATTGTGAGTGGCCTTTTTTGGAGGTGAGGTCTTCAATGGGGGTGGTAGTCAGAACAATAGAGATGTTGCTTAAGTGAGCAATTTTACAGAGGCCTAGAGTTTGGGGAAATAGCCACCTCCTAAGGAATTCATGCAAAGACCCTTTGAAACACTGAGTGAACAAGTCAACATCCATATCTCTGTGACCTTGGAATTCTCAAAAAGGCAAATCTTGAATGGAATTCAATCACAGTTATGACTTTTGGTCCGTATATTTTTGGTCAAGATATTGTTTTTAAAAATTTGAATCAGATGCCAACCCAATTTCATATATACACATCTTGAATTTGGGGCATTCCTTAAGTGTTCAGAAAATCTGACAATATTGAGAACTGTACCCACTTGTTCTCCATCAGAGCTGCTGTCAGTCTTCAGAGAGGCCATAATTCTCTACTTTCTACAGCCTCCACCACTTCCTACAGTCCTGTCCTTGCACCAAACGTAACCTGTCATTTATTGTCACATTTGTGCTATTGTAATCCTTGTAGCTGAGTTGAAAAGAACATGAACAATTTCTTGAATGGATTAAACAAGGTGACAATCAAATAGTGGTTGAGGACAAAGCACATAGCAGGTGTCAAATAGAAGTGTTATCTCTTCTTTCAAGTATTTTTTTTTATCATCCACCTAATAAAATCCATATAGTTTAGTGTAGCATTTAAGGTCATCCTATTTATGTGATGATTTATTTTTAAAAGCATTGGTTGAGGGTTTTATACATGCCCAGCACTGTGCCACAATAGGATGATATCTAAAAATTAGTTAGGTATCATCCTTCCCTTCAACTTCCCAGTCTAAATGCTGGAGTAGGAATTCACCCCACTCATTCTGGTTAATTTTGCCCAGTCAAATAGAATGACCTCCCCTCATTCATGCCTTTCCTTAAGCTCTTACTGTACTCCAAATGCCCCCTCACAAACCTATCTGTGTCAGAGTGTCCAGACCCCAAACATGTTGAAACTTGGATCAAACATCACCTTTCATATCACTTGCCATGTCCTTTTGCATTGTGTGGCCATCTGACTCCATGTAGAACTGGGTTAGAAATCCAGCACATGGAGCTGGAGGAGACTTTGGTAATTATCATAACTAACACCTCATTATCCAGATGAACTGAGACCAGAAGGGAGAGTGAGTTGGCCAAAACAAAGTTGGTGACAGAACTCATGGTTAATGCTATTTGAATTTCCCCAAAGAGTTGCTTCTTAGTTTTTAATATGAGTGAGAATTTCTTATTCACCTCAGTTAATTCCACATCTAGTCTAGTGCACGTCATACAGCGTTATGCTTATTTAATGAGTGAATGAAGGAGTGAATGAGGGAGGAATGTGAATTAATTTGGCTAAGAGAATGGTGAAAGACGATTTGACATTCAAGACTTAAACCAAGGAGAAATGTGATTAGATAGGCTGCTGGTCTAATAATTCCAGGAACCAGAAGGATTCTTGATCTCACACCTTTTTTTAATTTTAATTTTTTAATTTAAATTCAATTAATGAACATAAAATGTGTTAGTTTCAGAAGTAGAGGTCAATGATTCATCAGTCTTGTATAATAGTCAGTGTTTTTTTACATCACATGCCCTTCTTAATGTCCATTAGCCTTGATCTCACTCCTAAGCAGGGAGGCATGAGTCAGGGTAGAGGGTCATTCTACAGCCCTGCATTGCTGAACTACTGTTGAGCACTGACTCCCCTGCTCTTGTCAAACAGGTTCCCACCAAGCTGAAGTCTTGGGGATCCATAGCCTCACTCTGCTCTCCTCCCTCCTTCTGGCTGCTCAGGTGTTCTTGCTGGAGGGCAAACAGGAATTTTGGAAAGGGGAATGAGCATAACTACCAAAGATCAATGAGTCCCTCTGGGCAAGCTCCAATATGTGCAGGGAAGCTGGCAACAAAAGTACATGGTCTTTGGCATGATTGTCACCCCAGTCCAGGGTACACATCATTTGATTGTGTTGTAGAATGAAGAGAACATTGCCATGAATACTGTGTCCCCAGTTGAACCACAAGTTGTCCTGTGTCTCTGCTGGTAATCCAACTTCCTTCATGGAGTGTTTTAAATCTGAGATGATGTACTGGAAAAATTGCTCATTCCTTGAGTCACCAGAATAACATCTATGAAGACTCCAATCATGTTCTGGGGTCCAGTCTGTACTATGGTAGTTTTCCAGAATCCAATCTCAAATTGGTGTAATTCACTCCAGTCAACAATCTCAGCTGTTATAATGTGGAACTCAACCCCTAGTGGTCTACCATAGTCAAAGGGGCTCTCCCAACAAGTTCTAAAAATGTGAAACATTGCTTTCTCAAGCAGTGGATGTAGACTATTCCACCCTTCCCTAAAAAGATGATCCAAGTCCTAGAGACAACTCCCACAGTATCTATCATAACTGAAGAAACCACCCACAGAGTAGCTAATTGTGGAAGAGACCATCACTACACAGCAGACCATGATCAGAGAGACCACCACACAGAGGTTACCACCACCAAATTCAATTGTGAGGATAATTCAAATACGATTAGAAAAGATAATTGTAGGGCGCCTGGGTGGCTCAGTGGGTTAAAGCCTCTGCCTTCAGCTCAGGTCATGATCTCAGGGTACTGGGATCGAGTCCCACATTGGGCTCTCTGCTCAGCGGGGAGACTGCTTCCCCCTCTTTCTGCCTGCCTCTCTGCCAATTTGTGATCTCTCTCTCTCTCTCTCTCTGCCAAATAAATAAATAAAATCTTAAAAAAAAAAGAAAAGATAATTGTAAAGAATTCATCAAAATGATGATGTCCTTATTAACGTCATCAATACTTATATTTATCTCTCACTTGCCATGTGCCAGGCACTGTGCATTCATTCATTCACTCATTCATTCAACATGTAACTTATTGAGCACTGACTCTGCCAGACTCTGTTCTAGGTGCTGGAGAAACAGTAGTCTACAGCAGAAGAGCATATGGATACACATGGAACTAGTGGGGAAAATGATAAACTCCCAAATATAAAAGTGATAGAGATAAAAAGTAAAGGATAAAGGTATAAAAGTGATGGAGGGTAGCCAGTATTACATGAGATGACAGGGTAGGTATCTCTCTGCAGATTACTTTTGAGCCTACCATGAATGAAGTGAGGAGTCAACTCAGGTGACTTTCTAGGGTAAAGATGTTCCAAACAGAGGGAACAGTCAGTGAAAATGCCCCGAAATTCACTAGTTAGTTGATTTACTATCTACTTTGAGCTCCTATTATGTACCAGACACTGTTCTACGGACAGGAAATAGCAGCAAACAAACAAAACATCCCTATTCTCATGGTGTTTATATTCCAATGATTGGCTCATGCTTAGCATGTTCAGAAACATCAAAGATTATAGAACCGCTGTAGGTCAAGGCCCAGAACCTGACCTTGGAACTTTACCTCCACACCACAGAAAACTGAACCAATATCCCGTTCCCTCCACCAGCATCTCCAAGCCACACCACTGGAAGGACATATTCCTTAAAAACCACACAAATTGTCATACCTGTGGCCCTCCTCTTGCACTCACACATCTCAATTTCACATAGTTTTGAGATAGGAAAACACTGTTGAATACTTCTAGGAGTTATTAAATAATAATTCTGGTCTAGCCTGAGTGATATAAATATTGAAGAACTGACCAGACTAGATTCAAAGACTTTTTTAGGTCATTTCCAGCCCACAAGTTGGTGCTTTTTCTAGTTCACTCCTGGCGTTTGGATGCTGGCAGAACTGGGAGGTTTGTTTCCAACATGGCAGAGTTTACTAGATTTGGGCTGGAGGTTTGCCTCTGCTGCTTCACATGCAATATCTCTGTGCCAATTATTTAAATCTTCCGAACACCAATGAGCTCATCTCAACAATGGGGACAGCAGTGAAACTGACCTTGAAGGCCTGCTGTAAGACAAATACTGGTCAGTAAATCTAAAGCACCTAGTGCCTCACTGCTTGCACAGAAGGTGTTTAACACAAGTGACTAAAGTCCACAGCACACAACCAGTTGTGGAGGGAGTTCAAATTTCCTTTTGTAAAATCTTTAAAAATGTGAAGTTTTTCCCCCTAACACAATAAGCAAAAAAGAACGATAATTATTGGTAACCTGGTATACGCCAGTGGCTTTACCCGCTTCCCTTATATAATCGCCTTCAACAACCCTGTGTGGTAGGTGCTATCATTTTCATTTTCTAGATGAGGAAACTGAGGCCCAGAAAAGCTGAGCAACTTGTCAGGGACCCAAAACATGAAGTGGCAGAGCCTGTAAGCGAGAAACTGAGGTCTGGAGGTTGCCCAGCCCTTTCTGTGAATGAAGCTCATGACTTTCTTCACTTGATGGGAGAAGTGGTTTTAGATGCAGACCAAGCCATAAAGTGAAAAGGATGCCTCAGTTCCTTCTATTTGTACTTCTGCTTTCCCTTCCCTATACAGAAAAAGTTCCATAAGCTAAAGCTTCCCTTCATGCTCAACCTTCTGTCATAGTCACATCCTGAAAGGTTCTTTTAAAAGCACAGTGCAAAAAATACAAAACAGAAACACTGCATTAGCCTATATCCAATGTACCACTCCATATTTTTTCTTTGAGGACTTTCTGAATATGAAGTGGAGGAGCCAGTATGTGTGTGTGTATGTCCCTTAAGGAATGATTCTTCTTGATAACAAGAGAGGGGAGGCTTTCAGGTAGGTAAGAGATGCTGAAGGATGGCATATCTGCATCTCCTAAAACTCCTCAGTGTTGGAAATCTCTTTCCTTCCTTAGAAAACCACATTTCAGCACAGGCTCTATGCAGGAACCCACAACCACAACAGCGCCAACATATCTCATTGGCTCTCCATCTATCTATCTTCTTCCCCGGCCTTCTTGTTACATTGGTTTTGGTTAAACAAGCAATGGAGGCCTCTCATCTTGGTGACTGCAGTCAACGTTGGCACATCTTGGCTTATAGAGTGTCTCTCCAGTCCTGGTCTCTGTCATCACATGGAGTCATCCCCTGTGTGTTTGTGTGTTTGTGTACAAATTTCCCTCTTCTTTGGGGGACACCAATCACTGGACTGGAGTCTATCACCTAGTATGACCTCATCTTAATGTGATTACATTGCAAAGTTCCTATTTCCAGGTGAGGCTACGACATTCACCACTTCCAGGTGTACATGAAGTTTGGGGGGACATTATTCAACCCACTGCAGTCACCCAATAACAATAAATAACCAAAAAAAAAAAGAGAGAGAGAGAGAGAGAGAAAGAAAGAAAAATGAACTTGAAAAAGAACAACCCTAAAGACTCAAAATATAAATTGAATCAGCAAGTTGGACAAGAAAATAAGCAAGGACAGAAAATAAGTTTTTATCAGGCACATGCAAAACAGTGACTGGCTCCCCCCTTAATTTTGTGTTTATCTTTATGAGGACATTAAGAATCCAGCTCTTCTGTACTTAAATTGTCTCTCCATTTACCCAAGTGACACCCATATTATAAAATGAACTTACCTGTGAGTACTTTTTAGAACTAACTACTTGATGCTTGGGTCCCTGCCCCAGAGATTCTAAAGGAATTGGTAGAGATGCATATTTTCCAATTTCTCCAGGTGATTCTAATGTACAATAAAAGATGAGAAACACTACTCTAGATTAATTAAATCAGAATCTCTGGAGTATACTCCAGGCAGTGGTTTTGATTTAATTCCTAGGTAATTGTCACATGAAATCTGTTACGAAATACTAATACAGCCTGCATATTTTATCCTCTTTATATATACCTATGATCTACTATGATGTATCAGACTAGGTCTATCCTCCTAGGAGCTCAGTGTCAGTGGTGGAACTAAGACATGTTTGATGAATGTCTAGAGACACGGAAGTCTTGGGGCAGGGGTTAGGGACAGGGAGGCTTACTGCCATGAGTCTCTGAAAAATATACACCAAACATCTACTATTACACACTTATCAATTCCGTTTCTTAAAAAGACTCTGTGTATTTCACTTGTCCCCTGAAATAATCCTCACCACAGGAGGTCAGCAGTTTAATTCCTAATTATAACTTATGGTCATGTAGCTTAGAGGGGTGTGAGTTTTCCAATATCCAACAGATTGTAAGGTTTTACATTAGAAGAGGAACTAGGTCAGTTCAGCTCTGTAGTTTATAGTGTTTAATACATAAATATCACAGTCTAGCATGAGTTTGGGCACAGACAGCGTTATACACAACTTCAAACTCACTAAGGCAACTCTCAAAAAATGTACAAATAAAAATGATCATATAGCTGTTTGGTATTTTTTTTTTTTTAATGATGAAATGCAATTTAAATCAGTGCTACTCAAAGTGTGGCCTGAGGAGCAGAAGCATCTGCATTACTTGGACAGCTTTAGAAATGCTAATTATCAGGTCCCAACTCAGATATACTGAATCAGAGTCTCTGAAGATAAGACACACAAATGTGTATTTTAACAGCTTTCCAGATGAGTCTGAAGTACAGTGAAGTCAGTCAAGCAATACTGCAAATGATGCTAAAGGGAAAGGTCTTGATCTATTTAAAAAATAACATTTATCCAAGAGCTGTGGCTCAGCTGATCAAAAACTGCAGATTGTTGGTAGAGAAATCTGTTTATACAAAACTATTATACAAGAACAGAGAACAAGTGGGGGCAATCTGGTTAATGTTTTCTAAAACTAGAACAGTTTTACAGGGCTAACTACCAGGCTCAAAGCCCACCCTCGGTTTGAAATGTTTGTCTCTATTCCCATCTTCCCT
The DNA here is from genome assembly GCF_902655055.1 of Lutra lutra. Lineage (NCBI taxonomy): Eukaryota > Metazoa > Chordata > Mammalia > Carnivora > Mustelidae > Lutra > Lutra lutra. Next base: position 152,930,293 of record NC_062279.1, on the reverse strand, counting down.
TATATGTGTCCTGCACCACCTCGTGGCTTTCCTGAACTACTGTTATGTTCCCCCAGGTCAAAGCAAATGTTCTATCACTTCTCTGTCCTCCCTATACAAGCTTTTATTTTATAATTCTATCCCCCATCAAAAATCTCAAACACTTGTACACATGTTTCATATCTTAAATTTCTTTGATTCCCTACCATTAGGGACAGTATGCATTGATTCTGGATTCAAAACCTCATCTTAAATATGGGTTTCCCATAAAAAACTAACACAAAGTCCCGAGTCTTGTTTTGTCCTCTGAAAAAATGGAGAGGAGATTGCACCCACCTCTTTGGGTAGATGGTCCCAAATATGATGTTGAACACAGGGTAAGTCTTAACAAATAGGGGCCAGTATCACTTGCCTATAGTGGGCTTCCAATAAACAACAGATCAAGGTTCTCTGTGATGCAGTGAACTCTTTATTATTGGAGGATTCATAGGTTGGCTGACCTATGAGATATTCATGAGATACCATGAAATATCTTCATCCAGTTCAAAAAAGAAAAGGAAGGGTAAATAGCAGAGTGGGAAGCACAAAGCATCTGCCTCTCCACCCAGTCAACAATTGCACCAGCAGAATCTGTCCAATGTAAGTATTTTGGCACTCTGGAGGCTATTGAGAACTTGAAAATTCTAGGGGATGGCTTGGATAGTAAGTTGTGATTGTGATTAACTGAAGTCAATTTCTTCTCTTATCTGGGCAGGGGATACTCATCTTCTACTCCAGCCCTGTGGAAGGCAGCTGTGCACAATTTGATGAGTAAGTCTGCATGCAGCTTATGGGTGTCAGTAGAGAAATAAGGATTCTTTTTTTTTTTTTATAAACATATATTTTTATCCCCAGGGGTACAGGTCTGTGAATCGCAAGGTTTACACACTTCACAGCACTCACCATAGCACATACCCTCCCCAATATCCATAACCCCATCCCCCCTCTCCCAACCCCCCTCCCCCCATCAACCCTCAGTTTGTTTTGTGAGATTAAGAGTCACTTATGGTTTGTCTCCCTCCCAATCCCATCTTGTTACATTTATTCTTCTCCTACCCCTTAACCCCCCATGTTCATCTCCTCTCCCTCATATCAGGGAGATCATATGATAGTTGTCTTTCTCCGATTGACTTATTTCGCTAAGCATGATACCCTCTAGTTCCATCCACGTCGTCGCAAATGGCAAGATTTCATTTCTTTTGATGGCTGCATAGTATTCCATTGTGTATATATACCACATCTTCTTTATCCATTCGTCTGTTGATGGACATCTAGGTTCTTTCCATAGTTTGGCTATTGTAGACATTGCTGCTATAAACATTCGGGTGCACGTGCCCCTTCGGATCACTACGTTTGTATCTTTAGGGTAAATACCCAGCAGTGCAATTGCTGGGTCATAGGGTAGTTCTATTTTCAACATTTTGAGGAACCTCCATGCTGTTTTCCAGAGTGGTCACACCAGCTTGCATTCCCACCAACAGTGTAGGAGGGTTCCCCTTTCTCCGCATCCTCGCCAGCATCTGTCATTTCCTGACTTGTTAATTTTAGCCATTCTGACTGGTGTGAGGTGATATCTCATTGTGGTTTTGATTTGTATTTCCCTGATGCCAAGTGATATGGAGCACTTTTTCATGTGTCTGTTGGCCATCTGGATGTCTTCTTTGCAGAAATGTCTGTTCATGTCCTCTGCCCATTTCTTGATTGGATTATTTGTTCTTTGGGTGTTGAGTTTGCTAAGTTCTTTATAGATTTTGGACACTAGCCCTTTATCTGATATGTCATTTGCAAATATCTTCTCCCATTCTGTCAGTTGTCTTTTGGTTTTGTTCACTGTTTCCTTTGCTGTGCAAAAGCTTTTGATCTTGATAAAATCCCAATAGTTCATTCTTGCCCTTGCTTCCCTTGCCTTTGGTGATGTTCCTAGGAAGATGTTGCTGCGGCTGAGGTCGAAGAGGTTGCTGCCTGTGTTCTCCTCGAGGATTTTGATGGATTCCTTTCTCACATTGAGATCCTTCATCCATTTTGAGTCTATTTTTGTGTGTGGTGTAAGGAAATGATCCAATTTCATTTTTCTGCATGTGGCTGTCCAATTTTCCCAACACCATTTATTGAAGAGGCTGTCTTTTTTCCATTGGACATTCTTTCCTGCTTTGTCGAAGATGAGTTGACCATAGAGTTGAGGGTCTATTTCTGGGCTCTCTATTCTGTTCCATTGATCTATGTGTCTGTTTTTGTGCCAGTACCATGCTGTCTTGATGATGACAGCTTTGTAATAGAGCTTGAAGTCTGGAATTGTGATGCCACCAACTTTGGCTTTCTTTTTCAATATTCCTTTGGCTATTCGAGGTCTTTTCTGGTTCCATATAAATTTTAGGATTATTTGTTCCATTTCTTTGAAAAAAATGGATGGTACTTTGATAGGAATTGCATTAAATGTGTAGATTGCTTTAGGTAGCATAGACATTTTCACAATATTTATTCTTCCAATCCAGGAGCATGGAACATTTTTCCATTTCTTTGTGTCTTCCTCAATTACTTTCATGAGTACTTTATAGTTTTCTGTGTATTGATTCTTGGTCTCTTTGGTTAGGTTTATTCCTAGGTATCTTATAGTTTTGGGTGCAATTGTAAATGGGATGGACTCCTTAATTTCTCTTTCTTCTGTCTTGTTGTTGGTGTAGAGAAATGCAACTGATTTCTGTGCATTGATTTTATATCCTGACACTTTACTGAATTCCTGCACAAGTTCTAGCAGTTTTGGAGTGGAGTCTTTTGGGTTTTCCACATATAGTATCATATCATCTGCGAAGAGTGATAGTTTGACTTCTTCTTTGCCGATTTGGATGCCTTTAATTTCTTTTTGTTGTCTGATTGCTGAGGCTAGGACTTCTAGTACTATGTTGAATAGCAGTAGTGATAACGGACATCCCTGCCGTGTTCCTGACCTTAGCGGAAAAGCTTTCAGTTTTTCTCCATTGAGAATGATATTTGCGGTGGGTTTTTCATAGATGGTTTGATAATATTGAGATATGTGCCGTCGATCCCTACACTTTGAAGAGTTTTGATCAGGAAGGGATGCTGTACTTTGTCAAATGCTTTTTCAGCATCTATGGAGAGTATCATATGGTTCTTGTTCTTTCTTTTATTAATGTGTTGTATGACATTGATTGATTTGCGGATGTTGAACCAGCCTTGCAGCCCTGGAATAAATCCCACTTGGTCGTGGTGAATAATTCTTTTAATGTACTGTTGAATCCTATTGGCTAGTATTTTGGCGAGAATTTTTGCATCTGTGTTCATCAAGGATATTGGTCTGTAGTTCTCTTTTTTGATGGGATCCTTGTCTGGTTTTGGGATCAAGGTGATGCTGGCCTCATAAAATGAGTTTGGAAGTTTTCCTTCTATTTCTATTTTTTGGAACAGTTTCAGGAGAATAGGAATTAGTTCTTCTTTAAATGTTTGGTAGAATTCCCCCGGGAAGCCGTCTGGCCCTGGGCTTTTGTTTGTTTGGAGATTTTTGATGACTGTTTCAATCTCCTTACTGGTTATGGGTCTGTTGAGGCTTTCTATTTTTTCCTGGTTCACTTGTGGTAGTTTATATGTCTCTAGGAATGCATCCATTTCTTCCAGATTGTCAAATTTGTTGGCGTAGAGTTGCTCATAGTATGTTCTTATAATTGTCTATATTTCTTTGGTGTTCGTTGTGATCTCTCCTCTTTCATTCATGATTTTATTTATTTGGGTCCTCTCTCTTTTCTTTTTGATAAGTCTGGCCAGGGGTTTATCGATCTTATTAATTCTTTCAAAGAACCAGCTCCTCGTTTCGTTGATTTTTTCTATTGTTTTTTTGGTTTCTATTTCATTGATTTCTGCTCTGATCTTTATGATTTCTCTTCTCCTGCTGGGTTTAGGGTTTCTTTCTTGTTCTTTCTCCAGCTCCTTTAGGTGTAGGGTTAGGTTGTGTACCTGAGACCTTTCTTGTTTCTTGAGAAAGGCTTGTACCGCTATATATTTTCCTCTCAGGACTGCCTTTGTTGTGTCCCACAGATTCTGAACCGTTGTGTTTTCATTATCATTTGTTCCCATGAATTTTTTCAATTCTTCTTTAATTTCCTGGTTGACCCATTCATTCTTTAGAAGGATGCTGTTTAGTCTCCATGTATTTGGGTTCTTTCCAAATTTCCTCTTGTGATTGAGTTCTAGCTTCAGAGCATTGTGGTCTGAAAATATGCAGGGAATGATTCCAATCTTTTGATAACGGTTGAGACCTGATTTAGGACCAAGAATGTGATCTATTCTGGAGAATGTTCCATGTGCACTAGAGAAGAATGTGTATTCTGTTGCTTTGGGATGAAATGTTCTGAATATATCTGTGATGTCCATCTGGTCCAGTGTGTCATTTAAGGCCTTGATTTCCTTGTTGATCTTTTGCTTGGATGATCTGTCCATTTCAGTGAGGGGAGTGTTAAAGTCCCCTACTATTATTGTATTATTGTCGATATGTTTCTTTGATTTTGTTATTAATTGGTTTATATAGTTGGCTGCTCCCACGTTAGGGGCATAGATATTTAAAATTGTTAGATCTTCTTGTTGGATAGTTCCTTTGAGTATGATATAGTATCCTTCCTCATCTCTTATTATAGTCTTTGGCTTAAAATCTAATTGATCTGATATAAGGATTGCCACTCCTGCTTTCTTCTGATGTCCATTAGCATGGTAAATTCTTTTCCACCCCCTCACTTTAAACCTGGAGGTGTCTTCGGGTTTAAGATGAGTTTCTTGTAGGCAACATATAGATGGGTTTTGTTTTTTTATCCATTCTGATACCCTGTGTCTTTTGATTGGGGCATTTAGCCCATTAACATTCAGGGTAAGTATTGAGAGATATGAATTTAGTGCCATTGTATTGCCTGTAAGGTGACTGTTATTGTATATTGTCTCTGTTTCTTTCTGATCTCCTACTTTTTGGGTCTCTCTTTGCTTAGAGGACCCCTTTCAATATTTCCTGTAGAGCTGGTTTAGTATTTGCAAATTCTTTCAGTTTTTGTTTGTCCTGGAAGCTTTTAATCTCTCCTTCGATTTTCAAGGATAGCCTAGCTGGATATAGTATTCTTGGCTGCATGTTTTTCTCATTTAGTACTCTGAATATATCATGCCAGCTCTTTCTGGCCTGCCAGGTCTCTGTGGATAAGTCTGCTGCCAATCTAATATTTTTACCATTGTACGTTACAGACTTCTTTTCCCGGGCTGCTTTCAGGATCTTCTCTTTGTCACTAAGACTTGTCAATTTTACTATTAGGTGACGGGGTGTGGACCTATTCTTACTGATCTTGAGGGGGGTTCTCTGAACCTCCTGTATTTTGATGCTTGTTCCCTTTGCCATATTGGGGAAATTCTCTCCAATAATTCCCTCCAACATACCTTCTGCTCCCCTCTCTGTTTCCTCTTCTTCTGGAATCCCAATTATTCTAATGTTGTTTCGTCTTATGGTGTCACTTATCTCTCGAATTCTCCCCTCGTAGTCCAATAGCTGTTTGTCCCTCTTTTGCTCAGCTTCTTTATTCTCTGTCATTTGGTCTTCTATATCGCTAATTCTTTCTTCTGCCTCATTTATCCTAGCAGTGAGAGCCTCCATTTTTGATTGCACCTCATTAATAGCTTTTCTGATTTCAACTTGGTTAGATTTTAGTTCTTTATTTCTCCAGAAAGGACTTTTACATCTCCCGAGAAGGTTGCTTTAATATCTTCCATGCCTTTTTCAAGCCCGGCTAGAACCTTGAGAACCGTCATTCTGAACTCTATATCTGACATATTACCAATGTCTGTATTGATTAGGTCCCTAGCCTTTGGTACTGCTTCTTGTTCTTTTTTTTGTTGTGAATTTTTCCACCTTGTCATTTTGTCCAGATAAGAGTATATGAAGGAGCAAGTAAAATACTAAAAGGGTGGCAACAACCCCAGGAAAATATGCTTTAGCCAAATCAGAAGAGATCCCAAATCATGAGGGGGGAGAAAGGGGATAAAAAGGGGTTCAGAAAGAAAAAAGAAAAAAAAAAGAAACTATTAAAAAAGGAAAGCTGATAAAGAAAAATATAAAAAGAGGAAAAATATATATATATATTAGATAAACTATTTTAAAAACGTTAAAAAAGAAAACGGTAAAAGTTTAAAAAATTTAGCAGAAGAAGAGAAAAAGAAAAAAAATTGAAAAAGAAAAAAAAATTAAAATACCTGCAAGGCTAAAAAATCATGGGGAGAAAGCCATGAGTTCCGTGCTTTGCTTTCTTCTCCTCTGGAATTCTGCCGCTCTCCTTGGTATTGAAACTGCACTCCTTGGTAGGTGAACTTGGTCCTGGCTGGGTTTCCCATTGATCTTCTGGGGGAGGGGCCTGTTGTAGTGATTCTCAAGCGTCTTTGCCCCAGGTGGAGTTGCACCGCCCTTACCCGGGCCGGGCTGAGTAATCTGCTCGGGTTTGCTGGGTTTGCTTTTGGGAGCTTTTGTTCCCTGAGCGTTTTCCGTAGAGTTCTGGAGGACGGGAGTGAAGATGGCGGCCTCCCGGTCTCCGGCCCGGAGGAGCCGAGAGCCCGGGGCCCCACTCCTCAGTGCGCCCTCAGAGAACAGCGCCCAATGACTCCCGTCACCCTGGCCTCCGGCCGCGCTCCGAGCTGACCGAGCCTGTGACCGGTTCAAGGCAACCCCGAGCTGAGAGTCACTCCTCAGCTCTGTCTCTGTAGCCGGCTTCCCTGTTCTAATACCGGTAAGCTCTGCGACACTCAGACACCCCCGATCCTTCTGCTACCCTGCGGGACCTGAGGCCGCGCTGACCCCGCCCGGGCTTCACCCCAGTTAAGCCTCTGGAGCGATGTCCCTCAGCGGAACAGGCTTTTAAAAGTCCTGATTTTGTGCTCCGTTGCTCCGCCGCTCGCCGCGAGCCGGCCCCTCCCCCGCGGTCTATCTTCCCGTCGCTTTGGATTCACTTCTCCACCAGTCCTACCTTTCAGATAGTGGTTGATTTTCTGTTTCTAGAATTGCTGTTCTTCTTCTCTTCAATCTCCCATTGGATTTGTAGGTGTTTGCAATCTTTAGATAAGCTATTTAGCTGATCTCCCGCTACCCGAAGTAGTCTCAGCCTGCTACTTCTCCGCCATCTTGACTCCTCCGAGAAATAAGGATCCTATTCTCCAAATATATGGGTTTATGTTTGATCACAGATTGCTTCTTCTAGTCACAGAGGTGCAAACACAGAGGTGAGAGCCATCATTTCACTTCTTCCCCATGGTTGCAACTCCCTGTCTTTCTGGCTTAACAAATTTCCAAGGTGGCTAGAAAATCAGTGCCTTTTCTCTCTCTCTTCATTTTTCCCTTTTTCTCCTTTCCAGATCCAGACAGTAAAAACTAGAACATTCAAAAGCAACTGCACATGTAAGAGGAAATTACAAAGTCACTGACATATCCAGATAAAGATTGAGATTCAGAAAAGAATGAAGATCTTAGATTTACACCCCAGGATGATCCATGGCATGAAGATAGTCTACAAACTTTGGATAGAACAACAGCAACAATAAAAACAACAAGCCTTGAGAAATGAGAAAATCTAAATTCCACATTATTAAATTAAAATGTCTAATTTTCAACACAGCAACCACTATACAAAAAGGAATATAAAGAAATAGAAATTGTGTCCCATTCAAAGGGGGGAAATGGGTGACTAACATAACACAATAAAAAAAAGGAAGGGGGAAACAAAGGGAGGGGGGAATGTTAAGCAAGAGAAATTGGGCCTGAGAAAGAGGACAGACATGCTAGACAAAGATTCAAAACAGCTGTCCTGAAGATGTACAAAGAACCAAGGTTATAGATAGTCAAAGCAATGTATGAATAAAATGGAAACATCAAAAACGTGATATAAAACCTAAAAAAGAAACCCCCAAAATTCTACAGCTTAAATATAACTGTAGTGAAAATTTTGCTGGAGAGAATCAAGGCATATTTGAACATGTAGAAGACAGAATCAGCAAATTTCAAGATGGGACAATTGAAGTTGTTTAGTCTGAGAAACAAAAAAACAATTTAAGAAAAAGGAACAAAGACCAAGGGACCCGTGGGACCAACAAATGGACAAATATGCATTGTGGGAGTTCTAGAAGAAAAGAAATAAAAAAAAGAAAGGGGCAGAGAGATTATTTGAAAAAATAGTGACCGAAAGCTTCACAAACTTGGTGAATGATATGCATACAAACATCCAATAAGCTCAACAAACTTTATTAGGAGAAGGAAAGGAAAAGTGTATTGGGGTAAATCCGAAGGGGAACCAAAGTATGAAAGACTGTGGACTCTGAGAAACAAACTGAGGGTTTTGGAAGGGAGGGGGTGGGGGCATGGGTTCACCTGGTGGTGGGTATTAAAGAGGGCACTGGGAGCACCGGGTATGGTGCATAAACAATGAATCTTGGAACACTGAAAAAAAAAAAAAAACAACTCCAAGTAGGATGAATTCAGAGACCTACACTTAGACTATAATCAAATTGTCAAAAGACAAAGACGAGTCTATAAAGGAGCAGGAGAAAAGTGAATTTTCACATTTAAATATTCATTTTTGAATGTTCAGACACAAGGGATCCTCAAAAAGGTTATTGACAGATTTCTTATAAGAAACTTTGGAAGCCAAAAGCCAAAAGGCTAAGTTCTAGAAGAAGGAAACAAAAACCCTGTCAATCAAGAATCCTATATTTTGCAACACTGTCCAAAAGTGAATAAAAATTAAGACTTATCCAGATAAACAAAAGCTTAAGGAGTCCATTACCACCACTTTAGCCCTGCAAGAAATATAAATGGGAGTCCTTCAAGTGGAAATGAAGGACACTAGACAGTAACTCCAAGCTATATGAGGAAATGAAGATCTCAGTTAAGGTAAATACTCTACCAATTACAAGAACTAGTATGATTATAACAATATTTTAAGTTCACTTTCAGTTTTCTACATGATTTAAAAGACTAATAAGTTTAAACAAAAGCAATTATTCATCTAAAACCTAGATGAACATTTGTAAATTGTACATCTGATAAGGAAGTAATATCCAGAATATATAAAGAACTCCTAAACTCACAACAAAAAAAGAACAATACAATACAAAAATGTGCAGAGATCTTGAATAAACATTTCTCCAAAGAAGATACACAAATGTCCAACATATGAAAAATGTCCAATATCAATATTACTTATCAAAGGCACAATGATTTACAACCTAGGAACCATTAGGACAGTTACAATTTAAAAAATAAATAAAATGACAAATGTTGGTGAGGATGTGGAAAAACTGGAAGACTGTGCACTCTCAGTAGGAATGTTAATGGTACAGCCCCTGTGGAAAACATTATGAGGCATTTCCTCAAAAAAATAAAAATGAAAATTATCATATGAGCCAACGATTCCTCTTCTAGGCTTATACTCAAAGTAATTGAAAGTAGGATTTCTAAGTTATTTATAAACTTATGGTCACAGAAGCATTATTTATAATACCTAACATGTGTGAGCAAGTTAAATGTTCATCAACAAATAAACAGATAAACAAAATGTGGCATATACTTGCAATGGAATATTATCCAGCCTTTAAAAAGAAGGGAATTCTGGCCTACAACATAAATAAACCATGAGGACATTGGACTAAGAAAAATAAGACAGAAATAAAAAGGCAAATACTGTATGTTTCCACTTACATAGGCACCTGGAGTAGTCAAAATCCTAGAGTCAAGAAGTAGAATGGTGGTTTCCAGGGGCTAGAGAGAGGTGGAAGTTATTATTTAATGGGCATAAGGTTTCAGTTTTGCAAGACAAAAAGAGTTCAGGAGAAGGAGGTGATGATGGTTGTACAACAATGTGAATGTACTTAATACTACTGAACTGTTACTTAAAAATGGTTAAGATGGTAAATTTTATGTTATGTGTATTTTACCACAATTTAAAAAAATAAATAAATTTTGGGAGGAAAGCAAGATGGCAGAGGAGTAGGAGACCCTATTTCAACTGGTCCCCTGAATTGAGCTGGATATCTACCAGACCACTCTAAACACTCACGAAATCAGTCTGAGATGTAAGAAGATATACCTGGATCTCTACAAACAGAATATCTCTGGTGGAGTTTCGAGGTATGAAATGGGGCCCCGTGATTCTGTGGGCAGATATTGGAAAACAAATGGAAGGGGGAGGAAGCCTCTGGGAGCCAGAGCAACTGGAGCTCAAAAGCCTCCCACTCTGGGGACCAGGCACAGACTCACAGACCGGTAGTGGCAGGGAAAGGACATTAGGGCAGCCCCCCAGACTGAAGCCTGGAGCTGCAGGGCCATGCATGTGAACTGGGGGGCAGCTGGAGGTTTTAGAATTACAAAAGGCAGAGATGTGCCTAGACCTGGAAGCAAGGGTTGGGAGTGCTGCTATAGGGCACACAACTCAGGACTCTGTGGGTTTTAACAACACAGGCAAAAACAGAGTCAGTGTGGCCTGGAGGGCTCTCTGGAGAAGAGACTGGGATCTCTCTGTTCTGAGACAGAAGTCTGGATATGGTCCCTTCTGCTCTGACTCTTGGAAGAGACTCAGAAAGCCACCAGGGAAAGCTGCCAGAAAACAACAACAAAAAACCCCAAACCAGTTCTCACTGAACCCACCCCCCCATACACAGGCAAGGCAACTCTGCCTAAACAGTATAGCCTGAGTAATAGTGCAGCAGTCCCCTCCCCTAGAAGACAGGCTGAAAGAACAAGAGGCTGACAACCCTAAGGTCCCTATAAAACAGGTGCATCTTGCTTGGGTTATGGTCAATAATTTGAACTCTGTACATTCCCTCAACCACCCCTCAACAAAATGATTAAGAGGAGGAACCCCCAACACAGGAAAAATTCAAAGACTGTGACTCTGCCACAGAACAAATGGATATAGATATAAACAAGATGTTGGAAATAGGCATCAGGGTAACAATTATGCAGAAAATAGCTAGTTGGAGAAAACCATTAATGGCAACATAGATTCTCTAAGGACAGAATTGAGAGCTGATCTGGCAGAAATTAAATATGCTATCAGTGAGATCCAATCTAATCCAGATACTCTAACAGCTAGGGGAAATGAGGCAGAAGAATGAATTAATGATCTGGAAGACAAACTGATAGAAAAGAAGGAACAGGAGGAGGCCTGGAACAAACAGCTTAGAATCCTGTTTGGGGAGGAGGAGGCCTGGAACAAACAGCTTAGAATCCTGTTTTCTAATGAAAACAGAATTAGAGAAATAAGTGACTCCATGAAACATTCCAATGTCAGAATTATTGGGATCCCTGAGGTGTGGAGAGAGAGAAAGAGGGGACTAGAAGATATATTTGAGGAAATCCTAGCTGAGAACTTCCCTAATCTGGGGACTGAAATGCATTAGTGTCCTAGAGGCAGAGAGAACACCCCCCCAAGATCAGGGAGAGCAGATGGACGCCCAGGTATGTAATAGTAAAACGCACAAATCTTAGAACCAAGGAAACCATCTTAAGGGCAGAGAGGAGCAACAGATTCCTTACATACAGAAGGAGAAACATCCGAATAACGTCAGACCTGTCCACAGGGACCTGCCAAGCCAGAAAGAGCTGGCAAGTCATATTCAGAGTACTAAATGAGAAGAACATGCAGCCAAGAATACTTTATGTGGCAAGGCTATAATTTAGAATGGATGGAAAGATAAAGAACTTCAAAGACTGGCAAAAACTGAAAGAATATGTGACCACTAAGCTGGCCCTGCAAGAAATATTAAGGGTGGTTCTACAAAAGGAGAAAGACCCCAAGAGTGATATACAACAGAAATTTACAGAGACAATCTATAGAAACAAGGACCTCCCATGAAGCATGATGACAATAAAAGCATATCTTTCAATAATCACTTTCAATGTGAACAACCTAAATGCTCTTATAAAATGGCACAGGGTTACAGATTGGATAAAAAGACAGCGCCCATCCATATGCTATCTACAAGAGAGTCATTTTGAACCTAAAGACACATCCAGACTGAAAGTGAAGGCATGGAGAACCATCTTTCATGCCAATGGACTACAAAAAAAAGCTGAGGTAGAAATTCTTATATCAGACAAGTTAGATTTTAAGCTAAAGGCTGTAGTCAAAGATACAGAAGGACACTATATCATTTTTAAGGGTCTACCCAACAAGAAGATCTAACAATTGTAAGTATTTATGCCCCCAACATGGGAGCAGTCAACTACATAAGCCAACTGTTAACCAAAACAAAGAGATATATTGATAAAAATACATTAATTGTAGGAGACCTTAACACTCAACTCTTGGCAATGGACAAATCATCTAAGCAGAAAATCAACAAAGAAACAAGAGCTTTGAATGACACACTGGACCAAATGGACCTCACAGATACATACAGAGCATTCCACCCTAAAACAACAGAATACTCATTCTTCTCAAGCACACATGGAAATTTCTCCAGAATAGACCACATTCTGGGTCACAAATCAGGTCTCAACAAATACCAAAAGACTGAGATTATTACCTACATAGACTCAGACCACCATGCTTTGAAACTGGAACTTAATAAAAAGAAAAAGTTTGGAAGAAATTCAAGCACTTGGAAGCTAAAGACCATCCTGCTCAAGAATGTTTGGGTCAATCAGGAAATCAAAGAAGAACTTAAACAACTCATGGAAACAAATGAAAATGAAAACACATTGATCCAAAAACTATGGAATACAGCAAAGGCAGTCCTAAGGGAGAAATACATAGCCATCCAAGCCTCACTCAAAAAGAAAAAATAGAAAAATCCCAAATACACAAACTGTCTTTACACCTTAAAGAACAGGAGAATCAACAACAAATTAAGCTTAACCCATGAGCAAGAAGGGAAATAATTAAGATTAGAGCAGAGATCAATGAATTAGAAACCAGAAATACATAGAACACATCAATGAAACTAGAAGCTGATTCTTTGAAAGAATTAATATAAGATCAATAAACCACTGACCAGACATCCAAAAGAAAAGAGAAATGACCCAAATTAATAAAATTATGAATGAAAGGAGAGAGATCATGACTAACACCAAGGAAATAGAAATAATAATCAGAAATTATTATCAACAGCTATATGCCAATAAGTTAAGCAACCTAGAAGAAATAGATGCATTCCTGGAAACCTATAAACTTCCAAGACTAAAACAGGAAGAAATTGATAACCTGAATAGACCAATAACCAGTAACAAGATTGAAGCAGTGATCAAAAACCTCCCAAAAAAACCAAGAGTCAGGGCCTGATAGATTCCCTGGGGAATTCTACCAAACATTCAAAGAAGAAATAATACCTATTCTCCTAAAGCTATATAAAAAAATAGAAACAGAAGGAAAACTTCCAGACTCTTTCTATGAGGGCAGCATTACCTTGGTCCCAAAACCAAGCAAAGACCCCATCAAAAAGGAGAATTTCAGACCAATATCTCTTATGAATGTGGATGCCAAAATTCTCAACAAGATCCCAGCTAATAGGATCCAACAGTACATTAAAAGGATTACCTACCACAACCAGGTGGGATTTATCCCTGGGATGCAAGAGTGGTTCAACATTAGCAAATCAATCAATGTGATAGAACACATTGATTTAAAAAAAGAGAGAGAGAGAGAGAAGAACCACATGGTCCTCTCAATTGACGCAGAAAAAGCATTTGAAAAAGTACAGCATCCTTTCCTGATTAAAACTCTTCAGAGTACAGGGATAGAGGGAACATTCCTCAATTTCATAAAATCCATCTATGAGAAACCCTCAGCAAATATCATTCTCAATGGGGGAAAGTTGAGAGCCTTTCTCTTAACATCAGAAACACAACAAGGATGCCGATTCTTGTCACTATTGCTCAACATAGTACTAGAAGTTCTAGCAACAGCAATCAGGCAATAAAAAGAAATAAAAGGTATTCAAATTGGCAAAGAAGAAGTTAAACTCTCTCTCTTCACAGATGACATGATACTCTATGTGGAAAACCCAAAAGACTCCATCCCCAAATTACTAGAACTCATACAGCAATTCAGTAATGGGGCAAGATACAAAATCAATGCACAGAAATCAGTTGCTTTCTTATGCACTAAAAATGAAACTGTAGAAAGAGAAATTAGAGAATCAGTTGCATTTACAATAGCACCAAAAACCATAAGACAACTTGGAATAAACCTAACTAAAGAGGTAAAGGATCTATACTCTAGGAACTATGGAACACTCATGAAAAAAATTGAAGAAGATACAAAAAGATGGAAAAATATTCCATGCTCATGGATCAGAAGAATAAGCATTGTTAAAATATTTATGCTGCCCAGAACAATCTACACTTTCAACGCCATCTCAATCAAAATACCATCAGCATTTTTCAAAGTGCTGGAACAAACAATCCTAAAATTTGTATGGAACCAGAAAAGACCCCCAAATCATCAAGGAAATTCTGAAAAAGAAAAACAAGGCTGGGGGGCATCACGTTGCCACAAAAACAGACACACAGACCAATGGAAAAGAGTAGAGAGCCCAGATATAGACCCTTAACTCTATGGTCAAATAATCTTTGACAAAGTAGGAAAAAATATCCAATGGAAAAAAAAGACAGTCTCTTCAATAAATGGTGCTGGGAAAATTGGACAGCTATATATGGAAGAATGAAACTCGACCATTCGCTCACACAAGACACAAAGATAAACTCAAAATGGATGAAATACCTCAATATGAGACAGGAATCCATCAAAATCCCAGACGGGAACATAGGCAGTAACCTTTTCAACATCAGCCACAGCAACTTCTTTCAAGACACATCTCCAAAGACAAGGGAAACAGAAATGAAAATGAACTTTTGGGACTTCATCAAGATAAAAAGCTTTTGCACATATGGTGAGTGCTGTGAAGTGTGTAAACCTGGCAATTCACAGACCTGTACCCCTGGGGTTAATAATACATTACATGTTAATAAAAAATAAAAAATAAACTTAAAAAAGGAAAGCTTTTGCACAGTAAAGGAAACAGTCAACAAAAAAGGAGGCAACCTGTGGAATGGGAGAAGATATTTGCAAATAATACTACAGACAAAGGGCTGATATCCAAGATCTACAAAGAACTTCTCAAACTCAACACCCCAAAAAACAAATAATCAAGTAAAAAAAAAAATGGGCAGAAGATATGAACAGACACTTCTCCAATGAAGACATTCAAATGGCTAACAGACACATGAAAAAATGTTCATCTTCATTAGCCATCAGGGAAATTCAAATCAAAACGACATTGCAATACCACCTTATACCATGTAAGAATGGCAAAAATTGACAAGGCAAGAAACAACAAATGTTGGAGAGGCTATAGAGAAAGGGGAACCCTCTTACGCTGTTGGTGGGAATGCAAGTTGGTACAGCCACTTTGGAAGACAGTGTGGAGGTTCCTCAAAAAATTAAAAATAGAGCTACCCTATGACCCAACAATTGCACTACTGGGTATTTACCCCAAAGATACAGATGTAGTGAAAAGAAGGGCAATGTGCACCCCAGTGTTCATAGCAACACTGTCCACAATAGCCAAACTGTGGAAAGAGCCAAGATGCCCTTCAACAGACAAATGGATAAAGAAGATGTGGTCCATATACATGAAAGAATATTACTCAGCCATCAGAAAGGATGAATACCCAGCTTTTGTATCAACATGGGTGGGACTGGAAGAGATTATATTAAGTGAAATAAGTCAAGCAGAGAAAGCCAATTATCATATGGATTCACTTATTTGTGGCATGTAAGTAATAGCATGGAGGACATTAGAAGGAAGAGAAAATGAAGTGGGGAAATGGAGGGGGAAATAAACCATGAGAGACTATGGACTCAGGAAAATAAACAGAGGGTTTTAGAAGGAAGGGGGGTAGAGGGATGGGTTAGTCTGATGATGGGTGTTAAGGAGGGCACATATTGCATGGAGCACTGGGTGTTATTCACAAACAGTGAATCATGGAACACTACATCAAAAATTAATGATGTACTGTATGGTGACTAATATAATAAATAAATAAATAAATAAATAAATAAATAAATTTATTTTGTTGGACACCTGGGTGATTCAGTAGGTTAAGCATCTGCCTTCAGCTCAGGTCATGATCCCAGGGTCCTGGGATCAAGTCCCATATTGGGCTTCTTGCTTAGCAGGGAGTCTACTTCTCCCTCTGCCTGCTGCTCCCCCTACTTGTGCTCTCTTCCTCTATCTGACAAATAAATAGATAAAATCTTTCTAAAAAATCATTAAAAATAAAAAATAAATTTTGTTTATAAATGTAAAGGAAAAGAAATTACACTAGAGCAACTAAATTATATGGAAAACATAAAAATCACCTCACTACATACATAAACATTAACTGAAAATAAATTCTATACCTAAATGTAAATGGTGTTCCTTCCCCAGGTGTTAGATATGTACTTTCCCTTCCTAATTACATAATCTGTTTGTCTTAATTTAGCAACCACTACATCTTCCTTGCCAACCAATATTCACTCACACCCAGACTTTTCATTCAGGTGGGTCAGAACCATAAGGGCAAGGACACCATGATAGAAGTTGTGATATTCAGTGCTAGTACCAGTTATTTCTCAAGTGAACCAATGTAAAAGTACTCTAAGCTTTACAAATTCTAATAATCATAATGCTCATGCTGTATAATACTTTACATCCAGTTATCAAAACCAGGTAGTGTAGAAGCAACACCCTCTCCATGCTGTCACCAATGATGCCACCTGATGATGAAAAGTGTCATGCTTCCCACACCATAAGAGTTGGTGGGAAAAAAGAAAAAAAGAGCAGTGGTTGGGTTATTAGGGTGGAATCATGGATATGAAGAACCAGTCTTCCCATACCCCTACCTCTTCTGCCCTAATCCTTTCCAAGCAACAGCTTCAAGAAAAATGTTCCTCTGAGCATCACTTGCTATTTATGCTCACACTGTCTGGCTATATGAGTAGTCTGAAATAATGATAATATGGGTTATCCAGCAATCCTTTCTAGTCAGTTCTTATAAATAAATAAATTTTATTCCATCTCTTGATGATGCCACCAGCCTCAGGATAAGAAAGAACATGAAATGTCCATTGAATTCATAAGCTCATTGTCAGAGCCTGTTTGGTATGGATGACATAACACCATGTGACCATGAATGATCCACATATCTAAAATATATGGCACAGCTTAATCTTAAGGGCTACTGTGGTGTGGCCACAATGGGCCACATGCACAGGAATGGCAACTCCTTATAGGGTTGTTAAAAACCAAGAGATGCCAGAAGTAACCACATGATGACAGTAGAGGACAAGTGTGTTCACTTTGCTAGACATGAACAGGCCCAATCAGAGACCTAGAGGTCCATGCTCACCTTCAGATAGCAACCACAGTCCTGATAAGTCATTTCAGTCTCCTTGGCATACAGATGGAGACCTGTCTTTATAGTCAGCCCACTGAGTTACTGGCAGGATTAGTATCCCCTGTCCAGTAATGGATGGAGGATCTAATGCTGCCACCCAGGCAATAAGGCCCGGATCAACCATATTGTTGCAGTCAGTGTCATCTGAGCTTGTACTTTCCCACAGGCACCTACATGAGGTACAGAAAATGCTATGCAAGCTTGAAACAGCAGCTTTCCAGATCACTTAGTTCCAGAGGAATGTCTAATACTTCTGCCATTGTCAACTACTAACAAGGTTGCTAGTCAGAGCCCAAGAATAGGGAATTCAAGTTTTTCCCTGGCAACACCAGCACCATTGTTTCCTAGCAACATGTTCTAGCAGCAGGGGACTTTTACTTTGCACTGACAGTTGGCACTTTGCACTGGCACTCCCTAATACCAACTCATACAAAGGTATGCTTCAACTAAATTTTGACTTAATTCCTTCCATCTCCCATCTTTGAACTTAATTCCTTCCATCTTCCATCTCCCCTTGCCTGACACGCCAATGTGATTAATCTATTGTTGGCTTGGAGTATGTGATTTCTTTACTGGCTTATTAAAAGACATTATCCTGTATGGTTATTGCCTTATGGAATTCCTGCACAACCAAATCTGAGTTAAACTATTAGCAAAGACAATCCCAGTCTCTGGGCATTAGTTTGCATCTCAAAACAAAACAAGGACCAGAGACTTATTTCAATTTTAATTAATTATTCACTGAGTACTATGATACTGGGGAATTTATGTAAGGCTACAGGTAAAGCAAGGGGTATCTGTTCTTCCTTTATTTTATATTCAGTTAGTTTTTAAGATTATAGGGAATACAATGCTTAAATTCCATGGAACCTCCAGCTACAGCTATAATTTGAACCCCAGTGTTGATTAAGCCTGTGGAGTTTTGTTAATCGGTGCATTTTAGCCAATGCTAAATTTGATTTAGAACCTATGTGGTAGAGGTACAAAAGCCAACCAGCTCCTTTTAAAAAAATCTTTTTTGTTTGCAAACAATGAATCATGGAACACTACATCAAAAACTAATGATGTGCTGTATGATGACTAACATAATAAAATTTTTTGTTTTTATTTAATATCATTAGTAATATTAGTATATGTTATATATTACTTATATAATAATATAATATTTAATATATAAAGATATATTAAATATTTTTATTTAATTAAAAAGATTTTGTTATTAAGACCCCCTCTTTTCCCCACCAGATATGTGGTGTTTTCTCTAACACGACTTCTCCAACTCTCTGACATGAATTAGGTATCCTACAGTTCAATTCAATACTGACACTCCCTGGAGATCGTGTGTATTCCACAGGTTAAGGACTTAGTCCCACAAGACCACCCCCACTTTAGATACCAGCTGAAAATGGGGTACCCAGGCTGCCTACATGTCTGCTGGGCTGACTAAAAATTCTAGGGTTCCCATGACCCCCCTCAGTTTTGATAATTTGCTAGAATGAGTCACAGAACTCAGGAAGAGATGCACAAAGGAAGGTGGGGAAAAGGGGTGGTGTAGAGCTTCAGAAGTGGACAACAAAGGCAAAAGACACAAAGATAAAATTGAATTTCTTTATAACTTGGAGTCCATTGACAAATACCTGAAACGGGCAGAGTATGACATTCCTCCAGGGACTCCCAACTGTCTTAATGCTTTCCTAGTGGCAAAAAGCAACCTTAGATTGACAATACCAAGGCCTCCAGGATACTGTAAGTCTTAAGTCTTCTTTAACACATGAAATTCCTTTTGGAATCCTTCCTCTACTGCAATATATATATATCACCAATCACTCTTCACAATCCCAGTGCAGGTCCTAAATGCCTAAGGGTCCTGTCCACATACTTTAATAAAACCATTTTTTTTGCACCCAAACATCTCAATAATTCTTTTCTGGCCATTTTCTCTCAAACCCCACATCAGATCATATCATTTCTATGTCCTCTAAGGGTATACCAGTCTCCTAGAACCTCTACATGTTCAGCCTGGAAGCTCCAGAACCCCATCCATCTCTAAACCCCACCATTCAGAAGTTGTTAAGGACATTTCATTGACAGAGGCAGGATTGGTTACATCATTTGTATTTGCTGATTAACTCAGTCTCTAGCCCCTCTCCCCTCCCAGGAGGTGAGGGATTGGTGCTGAAATTTCCAACCCTCTAATCACAAGGTTTGGTCTTTCTGGTGACCAGCTCCCATCCAGACCAACTAGGGACCCTCAGCCACCAATCATCTCATTAGCATGTAAAAGACACTGTTATCACTTCAGAGATTTCAATGGTTTTAGGAACTGTGTACCAGGAACCAGGGGCTAAGACCAAATATTTATTTTTATTATGTATTTTAATTATATAAATTATATTGGTATATATATTTTATTTCATATATAGTTATTATCCATATAATTTTATATAAATTTTTAATATATAAATTTTGGATTTCTAATTGGATCAAATTATGGAATTTTGTTTTAATTTCATTATGTACATACATATATACATATAATTATACACACACATGCACGCGTGCGCGCACACACACACACACACACACACACACATATATGTTTTTTGCTTTGAGAGACAAACTAATGCCCAGAGACTGGGATTGTCTTTGCTAATAGTTTAACTCAGATTTGGTTGTGCAGGAATTCCATAAGGCAATAACCATACAGGATAATGTCTTTAAATAAGCCAGTAAAGAAATCACATACTCCAAGCCAACAATAGATTAATCACATTGGCGTGTCAGGCAAGGGGAGATGGAAGGAATTAAGTCAAAATTTAGTTGAAGCATACCTTGTATGAGTTGGTATTAGGGAGAGAAGTCCAACTGCCAGTGCAAAGTAAAATTCCCCTGTTGCTAGAGCATGTTGCTAGAGAACAATGGTGCTGGCTTTGACAAGCAAGAGGGTCTTCTTCTTGGAGCCAGACTGCTGCAAGGCTTTTGCTACTGCAGGTAGAGTAACCTTTACTGTGGCAGGACCTAACAGCCCCAAGGTCTTTGGAGAGAACTTTCAGATCACCAAAGTGTAGACTTACCCAGATGGAACACTTTTAGATCATCCTTGCAAACTTGATATTTAGACAAAATGCTCCCTCACCACAACTGCTTCTTCATGTTTTTCTTGCTAAGCCTCAGGAGCCCCTCACCAGCTGAGCTACTGAGTTCTTATCAAGGACAATGGACAAGATGATGACATCCTATCACAGCTTACTTTACTCTTATAGCAAAATGACTTTACTCTTATCTTTAAAACAATTTTATTTTTGTCACAAACAAGTGGATTTAAAGTTATGTCAAACTGATATAAAACAGCACCCATAGGGGAACCTCAGTGGCTCAGTCAACTGAACATCTGTCTCTTGGTTTCAGCTCATGTCATGATCTTGAGGTTGTGGGATCTAACCCTGAGTCAGGCTCCTTGCTCAGCAGGGAATCTACTGAAGATTCTCTCTCTCCCTATACCTCTGCCTCTCCCCAGCCTCCTGCACAATCTCTCTCTCTTTCTCTCTCTAGAATAAATAAATCTTAAAGAAAAAAAAAACACCCGCTGTAAATTGGCTTGATAAAATGGGATAAATTTTGGGATAAAAAACCCAATGGCTTCCTATTAAAACAGTTAATATGATCCAATGTAAGTTAAAACAGGGCCTTCAAGGATTAAAATTTATTATGTAAAACCTAATTAGTAAGCCGATGATTATTCCCACTTCCCCATTTGACAGCCCAATTTTTCCTGCTCCTAAATCTGGAAAAAAAATATAGGGTGTCTCATGGTGGATTACTACATTATGCTGTATTTCCATCTACCAGGGTTTTCATACCCAATATTTAATATTGTTTACATTACCGACTCTAATAATTTTGCTCTTATAAATTTGCATAAGATGTTCTGCTCAGTGCCCCCTTCAACAGTTTCTCAGTTTTCCTTTACCTCCAAAGGGACACACGTACCTTTATCAAATTATCTATGGGGTGCCCCAACTGCTTTGTTACCATGCAATCTTGGCAGACAGGATCTTTAAAAAAAAAAAAGATTTATTTATTTATTCAAGAGAGAGAGATAGAGAGAGAGAGAGAGAGCGCATGTACATGCACATAAGTGAGGAGAAGGGCAGAGGGAGAAAATCTCCATGCAGACTCTGTTGAGCATGGAGTCCAAGGCAGGCTCAATCCCAGAAACCAAAGATCACGACCCTAAGATCATGACCAAGAGTTGGGTGCTCAACCTACTGAGCTACACAGGTGCCCCATGGCAGACAGGATCTTAACTGCAACTACTGTTCACCAGAACACAAGTTTGACATTACATTGATGATGTCCTCCTCCAAAAAGAGTCATTTGACATACTATTATAGACATACAACTCCAACAACCTTTAGTCCTTTTTGGATTCTAGTGACAACATATCCTTCATTTACAAATTTTACTTCCAAATGAAAGTCAATAAGCACTCCAACTGGAGCCCTTAGAGACTCCTCAATGTTGAGCCTTGGGCCTCCTCTTATGCTTCCTGGAGTCCCTGGGCCACTTTTGAAAGACATGAGTTGGCCAAGGGCTCTTATGCAAGAAACTGCCCCTTTCAGTCTCATGTTATATATTATCAAACAATGAATGACTGGCTGCCTACTAAAGTCTTCTGGAAATAGAGGCTATCATGGACCCTGCACTTGTAACCCTCCAAATCCAGCTGCCCATTATGGTCCAGGTCATGGAAACAGTACCCCACAAGTTATACACAGCTACACAACTAAGTCCCCCTTAAGAAAGGATGGAGCTGGGACGCCTGGGTGGCTCAGTTGGTTGAGCAGCTGCCTTTGGCCCAGGTCATGATCCCAGCATCCTGGGATCGAGTCCCACATCAGACTCCTTGCTTGGCAGGGAGGCTGCTTCTCCCTCTGCCTCTGCCTGCCATTCTGTCTGCCTGTGCTCGCTCTCTCTCCCTCTCTCGCTCTGACAAATAAATAAATAAAATCTAAAAAAAAAAAAAGAAAGGATGGAGCTAAACCTGAGCCCCCTGGTGTATTCCACACAAAGGAGAGGGAGACTTCCTCTGTTCTCACTCCCTCACCAGATGCCTTTGTGATGAAGGAGGTGGCCCCTCCCACAGACTCCTTGGCTACCTGAGAAGCCCCTTGAGATTACTTGAGTGAACAGCACTGAATATTCATAGCTATGCACAAGGTACAACTGACCATTAGCTGTGAGCTCAGTGAAATGTTGTTGCTTTCTATATCTTAACCAGGATGTCCCTGATAAAGGACTGAACCATACAAACAACACACTTGGTCAAACTTCATCTAAGCACTGGAAGCCTTGGACAATAAGTGGCCCCATTTTCATATTTGTTATAAACAGTTGGTCCATTCCCTAAAAATTGTCCCTTTCAGAGTAAAGAAGTCTAAGGAGCTCTTTTCTCACTGATACCCAAAATACCAATTTGGGAGGGAGACAAACCATTGGAGACTCTTAATCTCACAAAACAAACTGAGGGTTGCTAGCGGGTGTGGAGGTAGGGATAGGGTGGCTGGGCTTTGGAGAGTGGGGAGGGTATGTGCTATGGTGAGTGCTGTGAAATGTGTAAGCCTGATGATTCACACACCTGTGCCCCTGAGGCAAATAATACATTATATGTTAATAAAAATAATAAAATAAAATATTTATTAAAAAAGAAACAAAGATATTAGAGATATTACTGGAAATGAAGATAATAGTATCTGCTATTATCACAAGATATTGTGATGATTAAATGAGATAATGAATATAAAGTCCTTTCACAACCCCTGGCACATAATCAATAAAAATTTCTTGTAATTAGAAAAAAAAATCATGCTTCTATGTATACTAAGGCCACAATATAAAGTTGTGCCAGGACATTCTGTATTCCCTTCAGAGTTACAGGCATTACAAAGACTAACCAAGACACATATTTCATTTCTCAGAATACACAATGCTGGGCTCCTGGAAGAGTTATTCAATATAATTGTTATGTCCCTGACAGTTCCCAGGTAACCAATGTAATTGAGAGACACCTCTCAAAACTGGTTTTAATATTCCAGTACAGCAAATAAACCTCTAAAAGAGCTCCTATTTTGTCCCAGACCTTAATCTATTTTAATAAATTTTCTATCTTGCCCCCAGCTCTTTAGATCTGGAGACTACAGTGAGGACACATAATTTTCTGAAACCCATAAATCATACTTTGTCCCAAAGTTAGGTGGGTGCTCATTAGACATAAGACTGACAGGAACTTATACTTTTAACAAAAACAAAACTGGTTAATGCAGCTGCACACCTTCTATAGACCATTGTCTTATTTCTTCTGGTTTAGGTGTTTCCCTTGGTTTATAATCTAGATGTCTAAACACCCCTAAATAAGCCTTTTTTTTTTTCAACCAAACATGGTAAATGCTTAGAACCACATCAGTTCGAGTGAATTCCCATCTGGAAAGGATACCCCTGTCCTACAACCCAGATTACATCACCTGGTCCAAAAGCTTATCCCTGGAAATGGCATTGTCCCAGTTGACATCTCACCTTGGACTCCAATCCAACCTCTGTGCCAGAGACAACTTCATTTCAGTCTGAAATCTCTGCCCCAGCAATGTCCATGGACTGCCTATCTTAAGGTTATGAATTGGACACAGGACAAGTTTTGCTTTTCTTCTTTTGATATTAGGAACTGTATAGTTTCTGAGCTCATATGCTTAGCTCATGATCCTCACATACTCCTTGCTCTCTGCCAAAATAACCCCCCAGACACACTCCCATGTCTAAAGGGAAATCTGATAGAGGCTACTAATATCTGTGTCATTCAATAAATTAGTGAAAATTAATTGTTGTCCCCAGGAGACACCTGCTTTATAACAGTCTAACCACCTGACCCACTGGGTACAGGACCACCCAATCTTCAATGCCTTTTCCTACTATCCCCCACTAGCTTAGCACCACTGCATCCTCCCTTGGTTTCCAATCATGACCACCATATGAGTTCTTCCTCTTAGTTACACACAATACCATTAATCTTCACATATACACTTTACTAACTTATCAGTTCATATCCTCTCCACTCCCATTAGTGCCCTCAGAGACACCTCACTATTGAGGCTTGGGCTTCCTCTTATACCTCCTGGAATCCCTGGGCCACTTTTGAAAGGGATATGATGGCCAAGGGCCAGTTATCAAAAGATGACTGCTGGACTGCCATCCTGACCCAAAAATGCACCAAGATATTATTGTCAAATTCACACTTTTAATAGCTCCTGACCTCACCAAGGTATTGTTAGAGACCTCCCAAAACTCCAGACCTATTTTTTTTTATTATGCCATATAACAGAAAACCTATTTATGGGGTGGCCTAGAAGGACTCCATATGCCTCTACTTGTGTTCCTCTATACTATTTCCATAAAAAAATGTCTTCTTTCCTTTTGAGGGCAACTTATGCCCTGCTCCTTAAAAGTCTCCATGAGCATCACACCAAGATTTCCTTAATATGATGTCAAAATATAAGAGGACAGATTGAATTAATTATGTTTTTAATAGTCTGTATTTTATGAAGTTTTTTTTATCTTGGAGGACCTTACAAACTTGAGGAGAGACTTCCCCTCCCAGGGCTAATTAATTGCTAATATAGCAACTGGGAAATATTTCTCATGTGCAAGTTAAGCAGCTCCTTTATCCAAAACAAGGTGGACTCTCACATAGCAAACTGCTATTCCTCTAGTCTAAATCCACCCAAGGCAAAGCACCAGACAGATAGGGACACCTGTAGGTCCCAATGCTCACTGAAATTATTTAGAATGGCCAATTCAAAACTGTTTATGTTGCCCTGCTTCACCTCTCCTCTGGAAATCACAGTAAGGGCTCTGGCTCAAACTTTCCCCTTCCTCTTGATTCTGCTTCCTGACCAAACAAGATGCTTCCTTATGTGGCCCTGCATGGTATGACATGCTCTCTTCTCTTGGGAAATGTAAGTTATAAGTTCTTCTTTCAATGGCATTATCTTCTCCTACAGTCACTTACTCAACCCCATAAATTAAAATCCCAAAGGTAAAATTAGAGAAACTCGTCCTACACAAACTTTACCTTCCATGAGTTATAAAAAAAAAACTTCTAACAAATTTTCAATTTTGTTTCTGTTGTTTTCTTACTATTATTACAATCAGAATAATCTGATAAATGTAAAATCCAATTTGATCTCACAAATATGTACTAAATGCTTTCTAAGCTTCATGTTCAAGCTCTGGGCTAGAGATATCACTACCCAAGGTGGTGGGTATCTATCACCCAATGATAGTGGCAAGTACACGAATGAAAAACAGCAAGGTGAAAAATCAACTAATAATGATGAAGTCTGTGAAAAATTTAAGAGAACTAAGATAAAAAACCATAATGAATCTGTCAAGGGCAGAGGGACTTGGAGAATTTGCCAAGTTTATACGGATGGAAGGGAGTTTTAGGCAAAGATAACAGTTTGGCGGAGGTAATGTGTCCTGAAATGTGTCAGGTTTGACATGTGGGAAGAAGAGTGAACAGTAAGGTATAGCTAGAGCCCAAGGTCATGTGTGTATAGTGTAGTGGGTATTGACCTTGAAGCTGACTGGGACCAAAAAGGGAAAGGCCACATGTGTTAGACTCAGAAATGTGGATATTCTGTAAGCAGATTTGAAAAAAAAAAAAAAATCATAGGTTTGAGGCTAGGAAGTGACAAGATGTCACCACTACAGGAATTATCACGTAGTGACCTGTAGACTAAGCTGACAGTCTTGAGAGTAGGAGGCAAATCACATTCATCTTGCATTCTCCACCATGACTAGTACAGCACTTTGCATAGGATGATTCCTGAGTAATGACTGAATAAATACTGTTCTTGTTCCTCCAGCTGAGTGTCTCTTAACTGACTGTCTCTTAACCAGTCTCAGACTCTTAAGAAATTCTCCCTGCTTCCAGCTAGGTTAGATTTCCCCACCCAGATCACCCCAGCTTTCCCTCCAATAGAGCAATTACTCTTATATTGTCATGATTAATATCCTTGCCTTTCCCCCCTATTATCTAACATCATTTTGATGAAGAGAACCATGTATGTCATCCTTAACTGTATTCCAGTCAATGAGAGGGAAAGCCTGGGACATTCGGTGCTTCACGAGTGCTCTTTGGGTGAAGAGAAGAATGAGTGAATGACAGGATGAGTGAATGACAAAATGAGTGAATGACTGAGTTGCAGAATGAAGGACATCTGGTTAGAGGTCAGCCCTGTTCTTCTGGAGCCAAACAGGATGAGCATGTGAAAGTGTTTTGTTCTCTGGGCATAGGTGCCATTTGCCCCAGGTGCCTCACAGGCCTTTCCAGACCTGTTTTCTGACACTTTTCATCTAAATACCTTCACCTTTCCATGTGACGGAGCAGCAATTCATTTGCCCGTAGGCATGGTGACTCACACAGCAATAACACAGAGAAAGGGCAGTTTATCTTCTCCTTTTGCCAACTTTCCAGGATGGGAACTGGCACTCTTTGTGAAAAAAAAGAAAAAAGATGTTAGAGACTGCAAATTTAAAAGAGAGACTCTCTAGGACCTAGGTCTCTAGGACCTTCTTCTGCCCCCAAGATACTGAGGTGGCAAATGTGCATACATGTTCATACCCATTTGTGATGTACATATATGTGTGTATGTGTGTATAGGTGCACAGCCATCTGTGTACTTCAGAAATTTTATCCAAAAGGACCAGACTTCTTTGTAAGATGTTTAAGATGTTTTAGAGTGATTTTCTTTAAAAATAAAAAAGGGTATGAAGAATACAAAGAGGATCAATGAACTTACCTTGTATGAAAAATTTGTTATAAAACACTAAGAAAAATTTTAAAGAACACGTAAACATTCAAACAGCTTTATTACCTGAGGAAAAAAGCCCCTGTTATTATTGGGTTAATCTATTAAAAGTTGCTGATACTCTGCCATTTTTACTTACCACATTTCTTTGGGTTTAATTTAATACAAAACCATGAGTTCGTTTTAAGATGGATTCAGAATAAGAACCAAGTTTTGCACATGGCTTCAAACAAAATGGGCACAATATTATGGAGTGTGACATAGGGTATTCCTTTAAGATAACTAAACTTTTTTTAAAGATTTTTTTTTTTTTTTTTTGACAGAGAGATCACAAGCAGGCAGAGAGGCAGGCAGAGAGAGAGGAGGAAGCAGGCTCCCCGAGAGAGCAGAGAGCCCGATGCGGGGCTCGATCCCAGGACTCCGAGATCATGACCTGAGCTGAAGGCAGCGGCTTAACCCACTGAGCCACCCAGGCGCCCCAAGATAACTAAACTTTAATATATTTTTAATTTGCACTCATACTGAATATTGTCCCATCAACTCTTTGCTGTCCATTATTTTTCTTAAGTAAAATTTTAGCAGTATGCATCATCTGATTTGCTGAATGGGAATTCTGAAATCTCATGGCTGATGAGACTTTAAATTTGGGATGCCAGTACTGTTCTGTAGGTCAAAGATGAGTGCTTTTTGTCACCTAATTAGACTTCAGCTGATGTTTAGCCAAATTTCTCCTTTTCTGACAATGAATAAGTTTTCAAAGCACATGATTTGACCCAACAAATTAATATCAATTTGATGGAGCAATTCAGCATTTTGTCTGAACATGAGGTCACTGTTGAAAAAAGGACTGGTTCTCTACCAGTTTTGGCCTGGTATTATTGCATGGTTAAGGCTTAGCTAAGAATAAAATCTCACCCAGTGATAGAACAGTGACTGCACCTGCAGGTGCCAGCCCACAAGGTCAAGGAACAATATTGCAGTAACAAACACATAAGAGTAAAAAATAAAATCAGCTTTTCAACTTGAAATCCCCTGCCACCAACCAGATTGCATAAGACATGCATTCAACCACCAGCCTTAACCTGTAGATAGTCACCAATTATGTTCAGACTTTATGGAACCCCCAATGGAAACCTGATATCCATCACTTGAATATTTGATGAAGAAAAGAAAGACATAACCTCAGTCTGGTCATGATAAAAACACCAGGCAAACTCCAAAAGGGACACAGTCTCAAAACACCTGCCCAGTCCTCCTGAAAACTCTCAAGTCATCAGAAACAAGGAAAGATGGGAAACATCACAGGCAAGAGGAACCTAAGGAGTTATGAGTACTAAACGTCACATGGAATCTTGACTGGTATCATCCATTAGGACATGAAAACTTACGTTCTTATCCAAATCTCCACATGAAGGTTTATAACAGCTTATTCATAATTGCCAAAACATATCAGAAGAAACTGGTATATTCTTTAGTATTCTTTGGATAAACTGTGGTACATCCAGAAAGTGAAATATTATTCTGTGCTAAAAAGAAATGAGTTACCAAGCCATGAAAACACATGGTGGAAACTTAAAATCTTATTACTGAGTGAGAAAAACCAATCTGAGAAGAATAAATTCTATATGATTCCGACTACATGGAATTCGTCAAAGACGAAACTATGAAGACAATATAAAGATCGGTGATTACCAGAGATTGGGTGGAGGAGGGATAAATATGTGGCACACAGTGGATTTTTAGGGCAGTGAAACTACTCTATATGATGCTATAATTGTGGAAATATGTCATTATACATTTGCCAAAATACACAGATTATACACCAAGAGTGAACTATTATGGAAATTGTGGACTATGGGTAATTATAATGTGTCAAGGAAAGTTCATCAACCATAATGATTGTACCCCTGCAATGTAGGATGTTGGCAGTGTGAGTGATACAGCTACTCACACAGGATACATATGTGGTAATTCTCTGGGAATTTTGCTGGGAACCAAAATCTACTCTTCAAAATAAGGTCTATTAATGACTACAAAAAGAACATTAGGTAAAAAGTATGGAGGGCTGAACAGAATATGGAATCTAACTAGTAATAATGTATCAGTGTTGATTCAATTGTTTTATAACTGTAGCACTATGATGGAAAAGACAGGTGATATGGAGACCTGAGCGGGATATGGGGCAAGAGAAAAAAATTATAATTATTTTGCAAGGCTTATAATATTCTTACATTTGAAAATATATAAATTTAGAATGAGAAGAGAAAGAGTTTACAATTTATCAAAGTTTGGGCATGTTAATTTCTTTTTAATAAGAACATTGGAAGTGGTCTCCACTTAATTCTTCTCCAGTGGTGTGTCAAGCATGTCCTCAGCCTACCTGAGCCTCAGCTACATGTCTGTTCCATGAAAATCCAGCATGTACTTTCCTCTTCGGGTTTCTGTAGGAAAAAGTCAATGAGCCTTTACATACTCCTCCAGGAGGCAGTGATCTCCTTCACTCTGGGAGCATGAGGAGGCAGTGGGAAGCTGCTGTGGATAGCCTTACTAGGGTTCCAAACCTCTCCAGTTTCCTCAGGGCACTATAGTAGAAGTGCATCATTTTCTCAGTCTACTGAAATGTGAAATAACACAGCCTCATCACAATGCTGGCACATATAAACACTAACTGGGAGTGATAATCTATTTCTCTCCATGAACATCCATGAAAGGATGGAGAACATAGGCAATAATGAGGGGACCAATGACACCAACGGGAAAGAGATGACATATGAGCTGAATCTTGAAGCACAAGCAGGTGTGTGCCTGGCAAACTAGAACTGGAAGGACATTTCAAGTAAGGGTAGCGGCAGGATCAAAAACAGGAATGGAGCAAGCAAGTGTACCAAGTATTCAGGAAATGTTGAACAAGTGGTTTAGTGTGGCCTGATTAGAGGGTGAGTGTGTGTGTGTGCGTGCGTGCGTGTGTGTGTGTGTGTGTGTGTGTACATGAGTTTGGAATGACAGGCAGAGCCAATAGGGAAAAAACTACACAACTTGGTCTAATATTGTTTGAATGACTACATCCAATTCTGCACCTATACCCTCTGGTATTGCTTTTTAACCTTCCTGGAATCCATTTTCTAAAAAATAAAGACATTTTCAGATCTGAAAAAATCTTTTTTTCAAAAAATCTTCCCTGCTTGGAAAAGAACAATCAAGGCAGAAGTTGGGATGGGATCATAGGAAGACTAAAGATCCATGCAAAGCCGCTGGGCGAAGTTCCATGTTCCCTAACAAAATTTAGAGACAATTCTCAGAAAAGATCCTGGGTCCATGTTTCCTTATAAGTATGTTTCATATTCTGACCTACAGTCCTCTTCCAGAGAACCTGTCTTCTTCTTGAAGATCAAGATGAATTTCTCATTTTGCAGGAGACCACTGTGGTCAATAGCTCCCTGGGAAACAAAGCAGTTTTATTTTGCCTATGTCTAAATAATTCCCCAAAATATCACATTGCCAGTGTGTGTTTATGCTCAATAAGGTGTTCAGGACAATGAGGATGGATCTTGGGGTGATCCTATTTTACAAAAAGCTTGGAGTTTGGAGGAAATAACCACATCTAATGAAATTCGTGAAGAAATTCCTTGAACCATGGAGTGACCCAGTCGATATCTATATCTCTGTGACCTTGGAATTCCCAAACAGGCTGGAAGAAGCCCACCATAGTTATGACTTTTGGTATCTTTATTGTGGGTCAGGACAATATTCTTAAAAAATTTCTATTAGATGCCAACTTAATTTCATATCCATACATCTGGATGTTACTCTATTTCTTAAAAGTACATCAAGTCTCTGCTTTTATTTTTACAAATGTATATATGAAAAAAATTCATGAGGTCTGAAAATGCTGACCCCCATGCCAACATGTTCTCAGTTATTTGATGCTGGGTGTTGACACTTAGTTTATCAGGACTACCCAGTTTACCACAGTCTCCACCATTTTTATTGTCCCTGTCCCAAAAACAAGGGTCAGTTGGCATTTACTTTCAGTCTGGTGCTATTGTTTCCTTATACTTGAGTTAAAAAGAAAAAAAAAATTTCTTGTGCCCAAATATCATAAAAAGTGAGGCGACAAAATGTAGTGAAGTCCACATCTTTGTGAAATGAGTCTCCTTCAGTATGCTAGTTGTGAAAAACAAGCACATCTGTTTTTAATGAACACAACTTGAAACCCCATTATGAGCCAAATCTGTTCTGCTTCATTTTATGTGAACAGTTTAGCCCCATAAAATATTTAGTATGAGCCCAAAATAAAGTACTACTGTTGTCAGCAATCTGTAGATGAACAAATGGAGGTTCAGAGAGGTTAATTGGTTGGGGAAGCTCACACAACTAAAATGCCATCTCCAGGATTCCATGTAGGTCATTCTAGTATAAGACTCTGCTTATGGAAGGCTGACCAGAGGGAAATCCTTGTGTGTGACCTGAAGGTGATTTCAGCAGAAATTCCCCAGACCAGGAATTCGCTCTTTACCAGCCTTTCAGAGCCCATGGATTCTTCTGTCCACACAGTAACTTCAGGTGCCTCTGTGAAAATAGACTCGGAAACCAAGA
Organism: Lutra lutra; assembly: GCF_902655055.1. Classification (NCBI taxonomy): domain Eukaryota; kingdom Metazoa; phylum Chordata; class Mammalia; order Carnivora; family Mustelidae; genus Lutra; species Lutra lutra. The sequence goes on along the minus strand of NC_062279.1, from coordinate 152,898,355 downwards.
TGGCTTCCTCAGCTTCAGGCAATCATTCACAAACATTTCTTGAGAGAGACAGTAGGAACAATCAGACTGCATGTGGGTAGTCCCAGTGTTCAACTCTGGACTCCTCATCCTCTCAGCTTTGTGACCTTGAACAATCCCTAAATATAATAAGCTCCAATTTTCCATCTGTAAAATGATAGGAGTCCTGGTTACTGTATTGTGGGGTGGGTGTATTGGGAATTCAGGGAGAGCTTTTGGTAAAATAAGCAGTACAGGCGTTGGAAGCTATGACAGTTTTGCTATTGCCCCGCAGATATTGCTGCTGGGGTCCTCATCCCATCAAGAAGGGTCTTTGTAAGGCTGAGCTGCCCTCCTACCCTGGCCACTGGGGGACAGGGAAGGACTTGAAGGAAGCAGGTATAATGCCCTACATATACCTCCTCCCACAGGATTACACCAACCACTTTCCCTGCAGTAACTGGCTTCCTCCCAAGGGGCCTGACTGGGAGGAGTGTGATAAAGATAGACAGGGGTGTGTGTTATAAAATTCATCTGCCAAGGATTCAATAAAAAGGGCCTTCCTTGCCTGCCACAGCAGATGAGACTGCCGTAAGCCTACAAGCTCACCTCACTCCCACATCTGAGATTACATTGGATCTGCATACTCCGAATAAGGTAAGAGTCTGGTTCTGTTAAGAGTTTGATTCCCCACCTTTCTTCTCACTACACTGAGGACTTCAAGATCCTATCAGGAACCATGCGGGCTGAGTCTCAATGCCCTGATGAACAACTAGGTCTTTACATGTTGTACCTAGGCCCCCATCCACCCTTCATTCAGGAGCCCACATACCTGTGACTGTCTATCTCCCTTTTTCAGTTCTGAGGAAAGACCACAAACCCAGGATGGAAATACATTCTGAACCATTTTCTGGGTCTCTCCCTTATACAAGCAAAATCTATATTACTTTTAAAATGGAGCACTAATGGTATGAATCATCTTATCATGAACTATGCCAAACGAAACCCTAAGTAGTTTGTAACTTTCTTATTTGTTGTCAATATTTCCAAAGGAGGGAGTAAAGTTGAAATGCAAGAGGTGAGCAAAGTTGGTGGTATAAAAGCCAAAGAGATAAGTTCTAGCTCCTTTCCCATTTTGTCACTTGCCCAATATGGGATATTGAACAATTCATTTACCAGTGTGAGCCTGAGCTGCCACATCTGTTACCTGGGGGTGATTTATTTTTACTTACCAGGAACAGCTCTTGAGTGGATTATGCAAGGGAGAATCAAATAGTGGTCAAGGTAATAGCATACAGCAGGTGTTAAATAGAAGTGCTATCTTTTCTTCCACCATTTTTTTAAAAATCTAGTCTAGTGCATGGTATAGAGTAGATATTCCATAAATGCTTGTTTAATGAGTAATTGAAGGAGTGAGGGAGTGAGGGAGTGAGTGGGCGAGCAAACATAGGAGTAAAGGAGTAGTGAATGAGAGTTTATTTGGCTCAGAGAGTGGTGAAGAAATGGTGGAAGAGTAGGAGGTTTTTAACATTCAGGACTCAATTCAAGCCAAAATATGAAGAAATGAGCTGCTGGTCTAATAATTCCAGGAGCCAGGATTCTTGATCTCACCTCCAAGCAATGAGGCATATGTCAGTGTAGAGGGAGGATTACCCTGCAGCTCTGCATTGCTGAACTATTGCCCAACACTGACACACCTGCTCTTGTCAAACAGGTTTCCACCAAGCTGAAGCCATGAGGATCCATAGCCTCACCCTGCTCTTCTTCCTCCTTCTGGTTGCTCAGGTGACACTGGTGAAGGGCAAAAAGGAAGTAAAGAATAGACATGTCAGCAAAGGCACCAAATTGCCTAGTCTGGGAGAGACCCAGATTGAACCACCCAAACGCCTGACCAAAGGCAAGTTTGTCACTCAAGACCATGCCAACTGCAGATGGGTGGTGACTGAGCAAGAAGAGGGCATCACCCTGAAGGTTGAGTGCACCCGAGAGAACACTAAATTTTCCTGTGTCTTTACTGGCAATCCAACTTCCTGCCTAGAGTCAAACAAAAAGAACGTCTATTGGAAACAAATAGGTCGGAACCTGCGCTCTCAGAAGGTAATCTGTGGGAATGCCAAAACCATCCTGAAAACCAGGGTGTGCAGAAAGAAGTTTCCAGAATCCAATCTCAAGCTGGTGAACTCCACTCTGATTCAGAACAAGAAACCCACCCAGGGGTTAATGGAGCCCTCTCCCAAGGAGCAGAGCAAAGTCAGTAAGGCCTTCCTCATGGAACCTAGCAAGGTCAAAGAGTTATCCCCAAAGGAGCAGAAAAAGGTCAAAGAGAATATCCCCTTGGGCTCAATGGAGACTCAGACCATAGCTACCAAGGATCCAAAGTGTGTGGAGGACCCAGACTTGATAAACCAAACAAAGATGGCCCTGGACTACTGTGGGGAATCCTGGAGCTCTATCTGCCAATTCTTCATTACTATGGTCCAGGGCAGTTCATGCTAATGAGTCAAAAGAGAACAGAGTCCTTTAGGAGGTGCTATGTCAAAGTCCTTCAGTATGCTGTCAAGCTCTCTGAGTAAAATGAACATTTGTGCTATGAGAGTGCAGTGGAATATGTAAACAGATTTTGTAACTTTTGTTTTTGTGGTTTGGAATTTACTTTATATTCATTTCCTCAAATTTTTATTTCAGAGATTGTTTACCTCAATGTATGTTTCCATGCCCCACAAAGCTATGGGTATATGAACAGTGAGGACCATTCTTTGAGCTGAATGAGCCAGAGTGATGATTCTAGTGCAATGTACTTTCTGCTGAATTAACAAAGTTAATATGTTCAACCATTTTTTGTTTCTTTATTTCTACTTTCGATGAACTCAAAATAGTCCCCATATCTGGGGGAAAAATATCTAAGTAATGACTCATCCTAAGTCATCCACAATGTGACCCATTCCAAAATCCCTATCTTAATCCTTTCATCCATTGGTCTGTGGTGTTTGGTGCTCACTGCACTGTAATAATTAGGATCCCTGATTTCAGGTGGGTCAAATAAGGCATGGTGTGTTTAAAAAAACAAATCAGGGTCTCACAGATGGTAAGAAGGAAGGAAGGATTTGAACCCAGAAGGTCTGTAAAACCAAGTCCACAAGCTAGAGGAACGCCCTCTACTGACTCAGGTCAGAGCTGGGCATCTCTTCTTGCTATATGTGAGACCACTGATTTTTAGGGGTTCATTTCTGGCCTGGGGGAGAGAAGCTTGGTTAAGTACAGTGTCCTGTGATGAAAACCCCAGTGTAAACAGGAAAAGAAGGTGGAAGCTGCTGGAAGAACTCTGGTTGAACTTCATGGAAGAGGTATTACTGGAGCTGGATTTTGGAAAGAATATTCTTAGGTAAGAAAAGAGACAGAATGAAGACACTTTGGGCAGATGACAACATGTATCAAAGCAAAGAGACATAAAAATCCTAGAAGCTGGGAGAAACCAGGTGTCTGGAATATGGTGGGAAGTAGAGATGATACTACTGTTAGTCATTTACATGTTAGTAAGAAGTATCTGAAAGTGTTTTTTTCAAGAGTTGGGGAGAGAGGAGGTTGTGGTCCTAATGCCTTGTCACAATTTCACTAAGAGCAAAAAGCGAAGAAAAAAATATGGTTAAAAAAAAAAAAAGACAAAAAACCACTCATTCACTTTAGAGTCTCTGTCGGTTACAGAGAAGAATGGCAGGTAGCTTGGAAGAGAGACCATTTACACTCACCAAATTACCAGGACCTACACTGAGGATTGTCAGTGGCCAATCCAGAGTGTGTCATTACTCACATTATCAACACTAACATTCATCTCTCACTTGCCATGTGCCAGACACTGTGCTAAACTTTTTCCGTGGAGTCTGCATACATGCATTCATTCAACATGTAATTTATTAAGCACTGAAGCTGCCAGACTCTGTTCTAGGTGCTGAAGATACATCTGTCCATTGTAGATGAGTGTATGGATGGTCAGCCCCCTGAAACTACCAGTGGGAAATTGATGATAAAATCACAAACGTACAAGAGATAGAGAGGGAAAGTAAAGGAGGAAAAGGGGGTAACAGTGATGAAGTGTAACCAGTCTTAGATCAGATGGTCAGGAGAGGCTTCTCTGTGGAGGTGACCTCTGATTCTAGATATGTATGAAGAAGTAACCAAGCCTAGTAACTCTCTGGAATAGGGATGTTCCTAGCAGAGGGAACAGTCAGTTCTAATGCCCTGAAATTACTTTATATGGCAGACACTCTTCTAGGACTAGAAATTGGCAGCAAACAAAAAGAAAAAAAATCCCTCTTCTCATGGTGTTTGTATTCCAATGACTGACTCAGGTTTGGCATGTTCAGGAACATCAAAGGTTACAGAACCATTGTAGGTCAGGGGCCATGACCTGATTTGTGAACCTTATCCCCATTTGCAAGAGAACTGAACCAACATCCCTGTCCATTCCAAGATTCTCCTAGCCATCTCATATAAGGGACATTTTCCCTTAAATTCTACACAAATTGTGAGCCCTATGGATCTCCCCTACTCACACATCACAGTTCCATGTAGTCCTGAAATAGGAAAAGACTGTTGAACACTTCCAGGGGTCATTAAATAATAACTCTGGTCTAGCCTGAGTGACATAAACATTGAAGAACTGACCAGGCTAGATTCAAAGACTTTCTAAGCTCACTCCCAGCCCATGAAGTGGCACTTAGTTCACTGATGGTGTTTGGCCACTGGCAGAACTGGGAGGTTTGTTTCCAACATGGTGAAGTTTCCTAGACTCGGGCTAGAGGTTTGCCTCTGTTTTTTCCCACTCAATATCTCTATGCTAATTTAATTCTTCTGTACTTCAAGGAGTTTATCTCAACAATGAAAACGGTGAAACCCACCTTGAAAGGCTGCTCTAAGACTCACATTGGTCAATAAATCTAGAGCACGTAGTGCCTCACTGCTTGCACAGAAGGTGTTCAACTCAAGTGACTGTCTAAAGTCCAGCCACAGGGCCAGTTGTAGAGGAAGTTCAAAATTTCCTTAGGTAAACTCTTTAAAAGTGAGAGGGGTTTTCCCCTAACACAATAAACAAAGAAAAACAATAATTATTGAGAACCTGGTATATGCCAGTGGCTTTGCCCCCTTCTCTTATATAATCCCCTCAACAATGCTGTCTATTAGGTGTTATCATTTTCATTTTCTAGATAAGGAAACTGAGGCCCAGAAAAGCTGAGCTACTTTCCAAGGTCACCAACCTTGAAGTGGGAGAGCCTGTAAGTGAGAAACCCAGGGTCTGGAGGTCCTCCAGGACTTTCTATGTCTGAAGCTCATGATTTTCTTCATTTAATGAGAGAAGAGTGAAATTTGTTTTATTTTTTATTTTTTTAAAGATTTTATTTATTTATTTGATAGACAGAGATCACAAGTAAGCAGAGAAGCAGACAGAGGAGGGGGGACCAGGCTCCCCGCTGAGCAGAGAGCCCGATGCGGGGCTCAATCCCAGGACCCTGGGATCATGACCTGAGCCGAAGGCAGAGGCTTAACCCACTGAGCCACCCAGGTGCCCAAACTTGTGGTTTTAGATGCAGACCAAATAAAAGTGAACAGGATGTCTCATACACTTCCATATTTACAGTCCCTTTCATGTCCTTCAAAAAGAAATCTCCAGAAGCTAAAAAGCTAAAAAAGCTAAAAGCTTTAGCTTTTGTTCATGCTTAGCCTTCCTTCATAGTCACATCCCAAGGCAATGTTTTTAAAAACACAGTAAAAAACAAATTTAAAAACACAACACAGATTTTTATATTAGCTTCCATCCAACTTGGTACTCCATATTTTCTCTCTGGAGACTTTCTGAATATGAAGTGGAGGGGCCAGCTTGTGTGTGTGTGTGTGTGTGTGTGTGTGTGTGTGTGTGTGTGTGTGTGTAAGCATGCTTGAGATATAGTTACCCTTGATAGCAAGAGACAGGAAGATCTCAAGCAGGTAAGAGGTGCTTCAGGATGGCATGATGCATCCCCTAAAGCAGCTCAGTAAAAGGATTTTCTTACGTTCCTCATAAAACTACCTCTCAGCTTTAAGAGGGCCTCTTCCCTGCCTGCAGCACTGTTTCTGTGTAGTAACTCAACCATACTAGTGCCAACTTGAATCTCTGGAGTCCAGCCCATCTCACCTCGCCTCCTACCCATTCGCTTCTTCCCCTGCCTCCCTCCTGAGTTGTTTTTGGCAGAACAAGGAAAGGAGGCAAAAGTGATTGGAACCAACAAATGCAAGGGCAGCCATCATCTGTGGTACTGGTGCTCATAACACCACACATATAGTACTCACCTTCAGATGTCTCACTCAGAAACACTTCATGAACAATATGCAAGAAAACATTCATTAGGAGCCTTGCTGGATGTGGGGGAGATAAGACAGCAAAGATGGTCTCGAGCTCGTCTATCATAATAGCCCCAGCAATTGGGTCACAGGCCAGCATATAATAGATTCTGAACAAATATTTATTGAGTTAATAAAAGAGGAGAGAAATCATGGCAGGGGCAAAGATTATGGGCTTCAGAGTAAAGGAAGCTGGGTTTAAATTTTTAGTTATTTGACCTGAGATAAGTTACTTTTTCCTTATTCTCAGTTTCCTCATCTATAAATTAGGTCTAAGTATCCATTCAGTAAGATTTGACATGATTTAAAGTCTAAAGTGTGATCCTTACACAATGGATTTTTCTAAGATTTGGTTATGAATGAATGAGCCAATTAATTGAGAGAGAAGAGAAGTAGGAAATGTTCTAAATAGGCTACATGGGACTCAAGACATACCATGCCAAATGGAGTTTGGCTGTTCCGAATCACCTCCCAAAGACCACCCTCTACTTAATGGCCCAGGAGGCCTCTCACACTCGTGGCCTGGATAGAGTCACTTTCTACAAAATAGGAGATAAAGGCAAAGCTGGTTCTTTAGGGCAAACTTAGAGACTTTCTTAACCTGCCTTCCAGTGACTCACCACAGCATCTCCCCTTCAGCTCCCTTATATCTACAGCTTGAGTGCTGCAAGCCACCTGCTGCCCAGGTCATCTTTCTGGGGGGCACTGTCCATATGCCACATGCATGCCAACGACTCACACATTTATATCTTCAGCTAGACCTCTCTTCTGACCTCCAGCCTCACTCAGCATCACTACTTGCATATCCAAAAGGTGTCTTAAATAACATATACCAGAAACACTCCACTGATGTTCCCCCCCAATTCTTGCTCCTCCATGTCCTTCCCAACTTAGTTCATCATAAAGTCATCCTTCTCATCATGCAGGTCCTTTCGTGGGGGACAAAAGATTCAGAGGTGCCGACAGCCGGGAGTCCTTGAGTCCTCGGAGTGCAAGGCCATGGCTCAGAAGAGCCCCGCAGTCCACACCAACAACCTGCCCTACGGAGACCTGGCCTCCGAGGTGACCAGGCGCAGAGTCACCAAGGCCACGGGAGAAGAGATTTCTATCAAGAAAAGTGATGAAGCCGGGGAGATGCCCCCCACTCTGGACTTGGAGCAAGGCCCTGCTGGCATGGCTGGCCCTTCAGAACCTTCAGAACCGCGCCACCTCCTTCCCCCGCTGAAGACTGCAGAGTCTGAGCCAGCTGTGAGAGCCCTCCAGCGAAGTGGGGGGGGTCTTTGAAGACGGTCTTGGAACATCTTTGTTCTTTCTTTCCTCACGATCAGATCACGGCTGAGTGGTGTTTATCCTCACGAATGCACTGGGGCAATCTTTGGTTTTTCAAGCCAAGTCAATGATTTACATCCACATTTGAGCTTTCATTTGCCTTGTTCTATGGAAAGTCATCAATTGTATTTGAATTAAAAAAAAAAACTTGTACAGTCCTACTTGACTCCTCTCACTGAGCTCATCTCATTCATCTACAATTCCTGCCATCCCCACTTTCAAGAAGATATTCCAAAATATGACATTTTGCTACCTGATCGCTACCAACCTGGTCCAAGCCCCAGCCTGTCCTCCTGGATTATTGCAGTAGTGTCTTAATTTTCTTCCTGCTGTCAACCTTGCCTCGTAGAGTCTATTCTAGCACAGCAGCAGTGACATCCCTTCCAAAGTCTGAGTAGGAGCACCCCACTTCTCTGCTAAAAGCTGTCCGGTGGCTTGCCATCTCATTCAGAGTAAATGCCAAAGATTGTTGCAGAGCCTTACAGCCCCCTATAAGAGCCAGTCCTTCACTACTTTCTGAACTGATCTCTTATGATGTAATCCTGGGATTACTCTGCTCCAGCCATTCTAGCCTTGCTGTTCCCTAGAGCTCACTCTGCACTCTCCTGCCACAGTCCCTTAGCACTTGCTCTTCCCTCTACATGGAGAACTCCCTTACTTCTTTCAGATGTCAACTCAGATGCCACTCTGGTCCTCAACGTTGTTTTCTTTTCTCCACACCACTTCTCATCATCTGACGTGCACAGTATTTATTTGTTTCATTTGCCTATTGACTTACTGCCTCTCCTTAGAATATAAGCTTCTTGAGAGCAGACTTTGCTTTGGTCACTGCTGTTTTTCTAACATGTTGTACAAAGCATGGATCTCAATACATGTTTAATTATTTTTAAAACCAGTGTAACCACAAGAGAATCAAGAGATAAGATTTCTTTCTGTCAGACAACCTTCAGCCTTAATTTCCATTCCAGAAATGTGATTGAGGTTAAATTTCTTGTCCTAATAAGTCTAAATATCCTTATCTGGAAAATAGCACTGAAGAAACGCTTATAAAGTAAATGAGTCAAAGAATATAAATTACCAAACTCTTTTCTTGAAACACAGTCATTGATCAAAAATTATGTTTGTTGTTCTAGTTTTTCTGTTATTATTATTATTAAACATCATGCTTTCCAAAGGGCATGATGCTGCCTGTTCTCTAGGTTCCTGACAAAGATGGCAAGGTCTGCATCTCTCCCAGCTGATACACATTTAATTATAAAGTCCCTTCCTTCATGATCTCCATTTTACTAACCTTATTAGAGAGAGGGTTTTGATTTTATTAAGATGTTTTGAAAGGATAAGAATTGAAGGAAAACATGAGTGTAACATGGACCCCCAGAAAATCTGATTGCTGGAAACATGAGAGGGGCCTAGGCAGCAGAAGGGGCCAGGAAAGAGTGAAGGACAGGCAGCAAGGAGACATTGACCTAAAAATAAAAAGGTCCAAGGTTGAGCAGGCTGCCTTCTCTGGAAGACAGCAAAAAGGCCCTGTTTTCTAGGAAATGCACTAGTTCTGCCTGGCAGGCTCATAACTCCTGCCAAACTTAGCATCTCCCCAGATAAGTCAGGGGAGGTGGGGTGGGAAGTATAGAGTAGCTGTGTTTCTTCAGGCAGGGTGGCATGAAGATAAGAGAGTGGGCTCTGGTCATGGATATATGGACTTGGATCCTGATTCTGCTACTTACTAGCCATGTGACTCTGGCATGTTCCTTAACATTTCAGAGACTCCGCTTCATTCATGCAGCAAGTGCTACTAGTGTCTTCCGTGTGCTGTGAACTGGGTAACAGGATAAGCATGCAGAAAAACCAATGTTTACTGAGCATATACTCTAGGCCAGATACTGCTGTATGCATGTGTATTATCTTACTAAACCTTCACAGTCTCCCACAAGGAGGCACTACCCTTCTTCCTATGAAGAAGTTGATGATGTCAATAAACTCGCTCAAGGTCTTAGTAAGTATCAGACATGGAAGTCAAGTCAAAGCAATCTGGCCCCGGATCCAATCATTTGACCACTAGAACACTTTCAAGAAGCTGGAAGCTCCAATGTAAATGTGCTGTTGGATGCAAGTATGGTGTAGGGCCAGGTGGAGGGGTGGGAGGTGCAATCAGCATAGGGCAGCAGGTGTAGCTGGAGGAGATGGAAACAGTGGTCACAAATCAGAGAAGATTTCCCTAAAGAGATAACAAAGCTAAGACCTTTAAGGGAAAGGGGGTTACTGGGCAAAACAAATATACACAGAGAGTGACTCAGGCGGAACTTGGGGAGAACTCTCTCAACTATTTGGGCACATTAAAAGGACCAAAACATTGATTGGCAGTCCTGGAGACACTAGGGTCCTCTGATTCTATACCCTTTCTCCTATAGACTAGTCTGCACAAGGAGGCAGTACACCTTTAGATGTGGGGACTCCTAGATGCTCTGCAGACAAAATCACCCCCACTAGACAATGGGGAATTTGTAGCACATTCTCAGTTTGCTCAGTTTATTCAACAGCAGGTGTTCTGCTGAGGGCCAGGGGTTAGTGAGAGAAGTGTAAAGGTATGAATGCAGTAGACAACTCCTGCCCTGGTCCACAGGGAACTACATGAAACATGGAAGATGCAAGTATGCTGTTGCTCAGTCATCTCCCAGTATTTAGAATTATGCATTTTATTTCAGCTTTAAATGCAAACCAATGACTTGTTCTGGCACTCAACCAAAGGAAGGCCATAAAAGTAATTTTGACTAAAATCAGTTTTTACAAAGCAGGCACTGACTCTAGAACCTGACCACAAGGTGCAATGTGACTTGGCAATGGCATTTTTATACTGTATGCTGCCAGAACTAGCTTCCAACGTCAAGGGACAGCCCCCAAGAAGACCAGCCAGGGTGGGCTCTCCTCTACCACAGGAGGCTTCCCAGAGCCTCTAGGGTGTCTTGAGCCCTAAAACTTACTTACACCCACTCCTACCAGCATAACTGCTCTAGAATTGTCTTTCCTAGAACTGGGCATGGGATTTTCTCTAAGCCAAGTACTGGTAACACCAGAGAAGGCTGAGGTTTGGCGAAAGCAAGAGTCCAAGAACCCAGATGGGCCACCCCAGAACAGACACTACTGTTGTCCAGGAATCTTGAGGCTGGAACCCTCAGACACTGGGAACCAGGTAGGGCCAAACCAAGCAGGTGTGAGGACCAGACAGAACCTTTATTGGGTGCTTCCTGAGTGCTAGGGGCAGTGATTCCAACCTTACCTAGAAATAAGAATCACAGGGGGAGCTTTAGAAAAGCTCACTGCCCAGGCTGCTCCTACACCACTGATATCAGAATCACGGGGCTGAACAGCTCAGGGATTTTTTAAGCTCTGCAGTTAACTGTGATGTGCAATTAAGGTTGCAATCTGCTCAGCTGGGCACTGTTTACCATGCTTTCCCTGCAGGGTCTCATTTCATGACCATCCTATTATCAGGAGAACCAGGGGTGCAAGGAAGTTCATCATCTGCCAGGGTCAGAGCCTGGAGTCTCCCCAGGTGCCTGCCTCCAGAGCCACGCTCCCAGGTGTAAATACAGGCATGAAGGCAACTACCACGTAGCAGAAAGAGCAAGAACCTGGGTTTGAACCCCTTCTGCTCCCCATCCCCACACCAGTGCCTAGGGAGCCTTGGGCAAGTCAATTTATTCCTCTGATTCTTTCAGCTTCTTGTCTGCTGAACAGGGGGATGTTATCACCTTTGCAGTATTGGTGATTTAAGGAAATGGTGTTTATGAAGCAACCTGTAGTCTTTCTGGCACAAAGTTTAGTTCTTGGTTCTTTAACCTTATTATTAGACCACATGCCCAAAAATGAGTCAGCAGATGGGATGGCAGTTATCAAGAAGGGAATATCCCTCAAAACGAGGCTTCATGTTCTAAAGGGCAGGTGAAGGTAAAACTGGAGGCCAATCCCAGGAGGAGGGACAAGTAGTCCAATAGACAGAGGCATGTAGGAGGGGATAAGACCAGGATAGCTGGGGGCATGGGAAGGGGCCATGCCAGGCAGTGCCTCTCTCTGTCATCCACAACCTCCCACCCCCACATTCCTCATCACAGGTGTCAGCCAAGTGTGGAAAGCAATATAGCCACTCCCCTCTCCCTTCATACCCACTTTGCTATTTAGCCCCCAACCCCATCCCCAAACTGCTCATTTTCTCCTAAGCCCTCTGGGCAAAAGTTAAGAGATAACTGTCATTTGCTAGGAAGACTCTAAGGTGTGACCCCCTTCAGTTCTTTAACCCAGTACATGCACCCTCAACCAAGGGTAGTGTTCATTCAAAAAGGACCATTAAAAGAAGGAAAAGAGGGGGTCAGACAGAAAGAATGTGCTAGTCACTTTTGGTAATTCAAAAGTAGTACATAGTAAGAAGAGCAGCAAATGAACCAGAAAGTGCACACAAGTAAGAAAGAACACAGACCCATCCATGAAGAGACAACACTAATTGTGCCTGGGTGTGGGTACCTCACATTCTCCCTTAGACACAGGTAAAAATATTTTTAATTGGATTATAGTATCTTGTGCTTTTATAACTTTTTTTTTAAAGATTTTATTTATTTATTTGACAGAGAGAGATCACAAGCAGACAAAGAGGCAGGCGGAGAGGGAGAGAGGGAAGCAGGCTCCCCTCTGAGCAAAGAGCCCGATGCAGGACTCAATCCCAGGACCCTGAGATCACGACCTGAGCCGAAGGCAGCGGCTCAACCCACTGAGCCACCCAGGCGCCCCACTTTTTTTTAACTTAAATCATTACAAACAAAAAATATCATGAACATCTTTGGCAATACACTTGTTTCTGCAACACCTTTTTAAGTTTAAACATCTTGCAATATGTGATATGTTGAAATTATGGTAAGACCTTCCCACTGTTGCAAAATTAGATTGTTGCCAATTGTTTATTATAAAGAATGCTGTTGAAAACTATCCTTAAAGATAAATCATTTCTTTTCACATTTAGGAATTTGTTCTCTTTAGGATAAATTCCTAGAGGGTAGATTGTAAGGTCTAAGATTTGGCTTTTGAAAGAGACTTTTTATTACTGAAAAATGCATACATTTGTAAGTAAACAGACTAGTGTAATGAAAGTCTCAGTATCCTTCACCCATTTTAAACAACTATCAACTTGTGGCCAATCTCATTTGATCTATAAATGTCCCAATTATCCTCCCCCACAATTGTTTAGGAGTAAATCACAGACATACAACATTTTACTCATAAATATTTCAACACCTATCTCTAAAAGACAGGGCAAGAGCACATTCATTTTTAAAGCTCTTGGAACACATTGCCACAATGCCTGCCAAAAAAATTTTGCAACAATTTCCATTCCCACCAAGAGGATAAAAACATGGCCATTTCTCCTCACTCCTGTCAACTATGGGTATCCCAGTTCAGAGGCTGGTTAAGGGTGAGTGGGGGTAGGAATCAAACATATAAGACTGAAGAAGATAATTCAATAGAGGGGATTTAGATGGGGAACCAGTTACAAAGATATTGGAAAAGCTAAAAGGGCAAACAAGGCATTGTGATCCCAGGAGCTAGGTCACAGAGCTGGAGCTGAGACCCTGAGGGGGGATTTCTTGAGGGGACTAGAGTCAGTGGCTAATGGGAATGCCAGCAGAAATAGAGAAATGGAACAGGGTCCTGGTTTTTTCCCTCCTACTCCACTACCCAATCCTAACAGAAGCCAGTGGGCAGGGGAGTCTGGGAAATTAGTTTGCCTCGGCCCTCCCACCCTTTCACCCCCATACCAAGCACCATGGGAAATAATAGGGATAGGTCTCAAAGGCAACAGGCCAATGACCAGCACTTTAAGCATTGCAGCTTTAGTTTAGCTTTATTAATTAAAATAAGCTATTTACAGGGGCGCTGGGTGGCTCAGTTGGTCAGGCATCTGCCTTTAGCCCAGGTCATGATTTCAGGATCCCGGGACTGAGCCCCACATTGGGCTCCCCAGTCAGTGGAGGTCTGCTTCTCCTTCTCCCTCTGTCCCTCCCCAACTTGTGCCCGCTCTGTCTCAAATAAATAAATAATAAATAAATAAATCTTTTTTAAAAAGCTATTTATGGGCCAAAAATATCTGCAATAATGAAGGAAGACACGAAATTGACGAGTATAAAGTGTAAACTATAGAGCAAGAAAGAAAGAATGTAAATTGTATAACCCACTTTGAGGGGAATTTGTCAGTATTTCTCAAAATTTTAAATCACAAGCCCTTTAGCTTAATAGTTTCCTTTTCAGAGATTTATGCCACGTATACTTGTACAAACCAAGGATATGTGTGTTATAGCATTGTTTTATAACAGTAAAACACTGAAAACAACCTTCATATCCATAGGCACTGATTAAAAACATCCATGAGTTAGCTGGAAGGATTTCTAAGAGACGCAGCTAGAGAAATGAAGATTTAAAAAAAAATGTCTATCACTCTTCAGTATTTTTATAAATTCATATGCATGTAAAATATTTCTCAAATTGTATACAATTTTTTCTCAAGTCACTAGTGATAGTTGTTGCCTTTGGGGAGAGGAAGCAGGCAATTAGAATAGGAGAGAGATATATTTACCCTTTGTACTTTTAAAATGTTTCCACTATACTTTGTATTAATCTAAACCATATGAAATTGCCAACATTCTGTCATTTTTGACCCACAAAACAATAATGTCATATGGTTTATAGTACTATTCTTTGTCCATAAAAGAAGTAATTAACTTCTAAAAGACCAGGAAGAGCTGTTACATTGGAATGTGAATTTGGAGTTGATATTTTCAGTAGGATAAGAAGATGACAGGTGATATGTTACCCCACCCATTGTCTCCTTAGGAATTAAGTTAAAAAGCCAGAGGACATCCCATGAGCTTGATTCTTTCAGAAGAGTATACGTGAATGGTTTCTTGATTATCAAGACTATAGGGACTTTTAAATCTGTTTAAAATGAAGGACAGTTGGCAGGTGACTGGGTGGCTTAGTTGGTTAAGCATCTGCCTTCGGCTTAGTCATGTTCCCAAGATCCTGGGATTGAACCCAGAGTCAGGCTCTGTTCTCAGTGGGGAGCCTGCTTCTCTCTCTCCCTCTGACCCTCCCTCTCCCCAGACTCATGTGCTTTTTCTCTCTCTCTTAAAATATTAAAAAGAAATGGACAGTTGAGAGGCAAGCTGGAGCTATGCATGCTCTCCGTCCATTCTACATGCTGCCAAAGGCACAAAACAAACTCAAACTAAGGAAGCCAATCATTCCTCTGCTACTGTTGGAGGATATTGGTAGCTGTCTGTTCCCAGAACTTAAGTATAATTTTTTTCACTCAGACAGATCAAAAGAAACTTAAGCAATCTTGACCGCTTCTGATGAAAAAACAGCCTGAAGCTCTCCATGTTCCAGAGCCTGACAGGGACTTGGATGACTAAAGTTGCTCTGATTCACCAGGAGCATCTCATAGGGGCTGGTGCTGTAGCTAAGACAACAAGCCCGGTGGCTGGAACATTAACATCAGGAAAAGCAGGGGCCATTGGTGGAGCATGAAGAGCCTTACACACCTTACCTTGTAACATCTCCCTCAGAAAGGCACAGTATCTTGTGCCCATTTTACAGGGAAGAAAAGTGAGGCTTCAGTAAGTCCAATAACCTAGAACCAGATCTGCCTAACTCTAAAGCTCTTTCTCCCAATAGTCACCCTGGACGTGACAAGTGTCAAAGATGTCAGCTGGTGATGATGATGCCAGCTGGAAGAGATGATGCTGGGCAGGTGTTGTTTGCTGGGCATGGGCTGTCGGAGATGGTAAAGGGTGGTGGGCAGCACATCGGGTCAGGTCATTCCCTTGCTTCAAACTCCTCAGTGGTTCCCCATAGCCTTCAGAGCACAATCCAAATTTAGTGCAGCAAGCAGGAGTGCTCCAGACTCTACCTGCTTTGCCAGTCTCTCCTCCTCCCACAACCTTCAGCTCTTGCTAGATGCCCTTGTCCAGCAGAATCCAACCACTTTCCCTTTTCCGGGTATTTGTGCCCTCACAAGGCAACTGCCTTTGCCTATTGCACATGCTTGTTTCTGCCTGGAGTGCCCTATCCCACACTGCACTTGTGACCAACAGTAAGAGTCTTTTTCTAATGCTCCCTCCTGCCCTTCACTCCCTTCTCATCCCCTGCCAACGAAGGACTTGTTTTCTTGTCTTCTACCACCCCTGGTGCTTCCTTCGAGCCTGGCCCCCTTCCCTTTCTCTCTCCTTACTTCTTTCGTTCTTCTTTCCATCTTTTATTTCTTCTTTCTTTCAACACTTTTTCATGGAGCAGCCACTCTATAACAGTTGTTAAATTGCATTTGGGTGATGAAAGCTGAATTTTAAAAAAGGGTCGTTTTCTTCCTGGAGCTTATTGTCAAGAGCAAGAGGCAGACGGTGACTAAAACTGCACAGTTATTGAATGTTTCTACAGGTGCAGCACTGCGTTATGCATTCGGCATGCCTTTACTTCACTTAACCAGTACTGCAGTCCTACAAGGTAGTGACTTTTGCTTTTAAAAGGGAAAATCAAAGTAGGATCAGGGTTTGAACCCAAGCCATCTGTCATTTATTTTTTTTTAATTTTTTTTAATTTTTTCAGCATAACAGTATTCATTATTTTTGCACCACACCCAGTGCTCCATGCAATTCGTGCCCTCTACAATACCCACCACCTGGTGCCCCCAACCTCCCACCCCCCACCCCTTCAAAATTCTCAGATCGTTTTTCAGAGTCCATAGTCTCATGGTTCACCTCCCCTTCCAATTTCCCTCAACTCCCTTCTCCTCTCCATCTCCCCTTGTCCTCCATGCTATTTGTTATGCTCCACAAATAAGTGAAACCATATGATAATTGACTCTCTCTGTTTGACTTATTTCACTCGGCATAATCTCTTCCAGCCCGTCCATGTTGCTACAAAACTTGGGTATTCATCCTTTCTTTTTTCTTTTTCTTTTTTTTTTTTACAGCTTTATAAACATATATTATTATCCCCAGGGGTACAGGTCTGCGAATCGCCAGGTTTACACACTTCACAGCACTCACCATAGCACATACCCTCCCTAATATCCATAACCCCAGCCCCCTCTCCCAAACCCCTCCCCCCATCAACCCTCAGTTTGTTTTGTGAGATTAAGAGTCACTTATGGTTTGTCTCCCTCCCAATCCCATCTTGTTTCATTTACTCTTCTCCTACCCCCTCAACCCCCCATGTTGAATCTCCTCTCCCTCATATCAGGGAGATCATATGATAGTTGTCTTTCTCCGATTGACTTATTTCGCTAAGCATGATACCCTCTAGTTCCATCCACGTCATCGCAAATGGCAAGATTTCATTTCTTTTGATGGCTGCATAGTATTCCATTGTGTATATATACCACAGCTTCTTTATCCATTCGTCTGTTGATGGACATCTAGGTTCTTTCCATAGTTTGGCTATTGTAGACATTGCTGCTATAAACATTCGGGTGCACGTGCCCCTTCGGATCACTACGTTTGTATCTTTAGGGTAAATACCCAGCAGTGCAATTGCAGGGTCATAGGGTAGTTCTATTTTCAACATTTTGAGGAACCTCCATGCTGTTTTCCAGAGTGGTTGCACCAGCTTGCATTCCCACCAACAGTGTAGGAGGGTTCCCCTTTCTCCGCATCCTCGCCAGCATCTGTCATTTCCTGACTTGTTCATTTTAGCCATTCTGACTGGTGTGAGGTGATATCTCATTGTGGTTTTGATTTGTATTTCCCTGATGCCGAGTGATATGGAGCACTTTTTCATGTGTCTGTTGGCCATCTGGATGTCTTCTTTGCAGAAATGTCTGTTCATGTCCTCTGCCCATTTCTTGATTGGATTATTTGTTCTTTGGGTGTTGAGTTTGCTAAGTTCTTTATAGATTTTGGACACTAGCCCTTTATCTGATATGTCATTTGCAAATATCTTCTCCCATTCTGTCAGTTGTCTTTTGGTTTTGTTCACTGTTTCCTTTGCTGTGCAAAAGCTTTTGATCTTGATAAAATCCCAATAGTTCATTTTTGCCCTTGCTTCCCTTGCCTTTGGTGATGTTCCTAGGAAGATGTTGCTGCGGCTGAGGTCGAAGAGGTTGCTGCCTGTGTTCTCCTCGAGGATTTTGATGGATTCCTTTCTCACATTGAGATCCTTCATCCATTTTGAGTCTATTTTCGTGTGTGGTGTAAGGAAATGATCCAATTTCATTTTTCTGCATGTGGCTGTCCAATTTTCCCAACACCATTTATTGAAGAGGCTGTCTTTTTTCCATTGGACATTCTTTCCTGCTTTGTCGAAGATGAGTTGACCATAGAGTTGAGGGTCCATTTCTGGGCTCTCTATTCTGTTCCATTGATCTATGTGTCTCTTTTTGTGCCAGAACCATGCTGTCTTGATGATGACAGCTTTGTAATAGAGCTTGAGGTCCGGAATTGTGATGCCACCAACTTTGGCTTTCTTTTTCAATATTCCTTTGGCTATTCGAGGTCTTTTCTGGTTCCATATAAATTTTAGGATTATTTGTTCCATTTCTTTGAAAAAAATGGATGTTACTTTGATAGGAATTGCACTAAATGTGTAGATTGCTTTAGGTAGCATAGACATTTTCACAATATTTATTCTTCCAATCCAGGAGCATGGAACATTTTTCCATTTCTTTGTGTCTTCCTCAATTTCTTTCATGAGTACTTTATAGTTTTCTGAGTATAGATTCTTAGTCTCTTTGGTTAGGTTTATTCCTAGGTATCTTATAGTTTTGGGTGCAATTGTAAATGGGATGGACTCCTTAATTTCTCTTTCTTCTGTCTTGTTGTTGGTGTAGAGAAATGCAACTGATTTCTGTGCATTGATTTTATATCCTGACACTTTACTGAATTCCTGCACAAGTTCTAGCAGTTTTGGAGTGGAGTCTTTTGGGTTTTCCACATAGAGTATCATATCATCTGCGAAGAGTGATAGTTTGACTTCTTCTTTGCCGATTTGGATGCCTTTAATTTCCTTTTGTTGTCTGATTGCTGAGGCTAGGACTTCTAGTACTATGTTGAATAGCAGTGGTGATAACGGACATCCCTGCCGTGTTCCTGACCTTAGCGGAAAAGCTTTCAGTTTTTCTCCATTGAGAATGATATTTGCGGTGGGTTTTTCATAGATGGCTTTGATAAAATTGAGGTATGTGCCGTCTATCCCTACACTTTGAAGAGTTTTGATCAGGAAGGGATGCTGTACTTTGTCAAATGCTTTTTCAGCATCTATGGAGAGTATCATATGGTTCTTGTTCTTTCTTTTATTAATGTGTTGTATCACATTGATTGATTTGCGGATGTTGAACCAACCTTGCAGCCCTGGAATAAATCCCACTTGGTCGTGGTGAATAATCCTTTTAATTTACTGTTGAATCCTATTGGCTAGTATTTTGGTGAGAATTTTTGCATCTGTGTTCATCAAGGATATTGGTCTGTAGTTCTCTTTTTTGTTGGGATCCTTGTCTGGTTTTGGGATCAAGGTGATGCTGGCCTCATAAAATGAGTTTGGAAGTTTTCCTTCCATTTCTATTTTTTGGAACAGTTTCAGGAGAATAGGAATTAGTTCTTCTTTAAATGTTTGGTAGAATTCCCCCGGGAAGCCGTCTGGCCCTGGGCTTTTGTTTGTTTGGAGATTTTTGATGACTGTTTCAATCTCCTTACTGGTTATGGGTCTGTTGAGGCTTTCTATTTCTTCCTGGTTCAGTTGTTGTAGTTTATATGTCTCTAGGAATGCATCCATTTCTTCCAGATTGTCAAATTTGTTGGCGTAGAGTTGCTCATAGTATGTTCTTATAATTGTCTGTATTTCTTTGGTGTTCGTTGTGATCTCTCCTCTTTCATTCATGATTTTATTTATTTGGGTCCTTTCTCTTTTCTTTTTGATAAGTCTGGCCAGGGGTTTATCAATCTTGTTAATTCTTTCAAAGAACCAGCTCCTAGTTTCGTTGATTTGTTCTATTGTTTTTTTGGTTTCCATTTCATTGATTTCTGCTCTAATCTTTATGATTTCTCTTCTCCAGCTGGGTTTAGGGTTTCTTTCTTGTTCTTTCTCCAGCTCCTTTAGGTGTAGGGTTAGGTTGTGTACCTGAGACCTTTCTTGTTTCTTGAGAAAGGCTTGTACCGCTATATATTTTCCTCTCAGGACTGCCTTTGTTGTGTCCCACAGATTCTGAACCGTTGTGTTTTCATTATCATTTGTTTCCATGAATTTTTTCAATTCTTCTTTAATTTCCTGGTTGACCCATTCATTCTTTAGAAGGATGCTATTTAGTCTCCATGTATTTGGGTTCTTTCCAAATTTCCTCTTGTTATTGAGTTCTAGCTTTAGAGCATTGTGGTCTGAAAATATGCAGGGAATGATCCCAATCTTTTGATACCAGTTGAGACTTGATTTAGGACCAAGAATGTGATCTATTCTGGAGAATGTTCCATGTGCACTAGAGAAGAATGTGTATTCTGTTGCTTTGGGATGAAATGTTCTGAATATATCTGTGATGTCCATCTGGTCCAGTGTGTCATTTAAGGCCTTGATTTCCTTGTTGATCTTTTGCTTGGATGATCTGTCCATTTCAGTGAGGGGAGTGTTAAAATCCCCTACTATTATTGTATTCTTGTCGATGTGTTTCTTTGATTTTGTTATTAATTGGTTTATATAGTTGGCTGCTCCCACGTTAGGGGCATAGATATTTAAAATTGTTAGATCTTCTTGTTGGACAGTTCCTTTGAGTATGATATAGTGTCCTTCCTCATCTCTTATTATAGTCTTTGGCTTAAAATCTAATTGATCTGATATAAGGATAGCCACTCCTGCTTTCTTCTGATGTCCATTAGCATGGTAAATTCTTTTCCACCCCCTCACTTTAAACCTGGAGGTGTCTTCGGGTTTAAGATGAGTTTCTTGTAGGCAACATATAGATGGGTTTTGTTTTTTTATCCATTCTGATACCCTGTGTCTTTTGATTGGGGCATTTAGCCCATTAACATTCAGGGTAAGTATTGAGAGATATGAATTTAGTGCCATTGTATTGCCTGTAAGGTGACTGTTATTGTATATTGTCTCTGTTTCTTTCTGATCTACTACTTTTAGGGTCTCCTTTGCTTAGAGGACCCCTTTCAATATTTCCTGTAGAGATGGTTTGGTATTTGCAAATTCTTTCAGTTTTTGTTTGTCCTGGGTGCTTTTAATCTCTCCTTCGATTTTCAATGATAGCCTAGCTGGATATAGTATTCTTGGCTGCATGTTTTTCTCATTTAGTACTCTGAATATATCATGCCAGCTCTTTCTGGCCTGCCAGGTCTCTGTGGATAAGTCTGCTGCCAATCTAATATTTTTACCATTGTACGTTACAGACTTCTTTTCCCGGGCTGCTTTCAGGATCTTTTCTTTGTCACTAAGACTTGTCAATTTTACTATTAGGTGACGGGGTGTGGACCTATTCTTATTGATTTTGAGGGGGGTTCTCTGAACCTCTTGAATTTTGATGCTTGTTCCCTTTGCCATATTGGGGAAATTCTCTCCAATAATTCTCTCCAATATACCTTCTGCTCCCCTCTCTGTTTCCTCTTCTTCTGGAATCCCACTTATTCTAATGTTGTTTCGTCTTATGGTGTCACTTATCTCTCGAATTCTCCCCTCGTGGTCCAGTAGCTGTTTGTCCCTCTTTTGCTCAGCTTCTTTATTCTCTGTCATTTGGTCTTCTATATCACTAATTCTTTCTTCTGCCTCATTTATCCTAGCAGTGAGAGCCTCCATTTTTGATTGCACCTCATTAATAGCTTTTTTGATTTCAACTTGGTTAGATTTTAGTTCTTTTATTTCTCCAGAAAGGGCTTTTATATCTCCCGAGAGGGTTGCTTTAATATCTTCCATGCCTTTTTCAAGCCCGGCTAGAACCTTGAGAATCGTCATTCTGAACTCTATATCTGACATATTACCAATGTCTGTATTGATTAGGTCCCTAGCCTTTGGTACTGCCTCTTGTTCTTT
Source organism: Lutra lutra (assembly GCF_902655055.1). Classification (NCBI taxonomy): domain Eukaryota; kingdom Metazoa; phylum Chordata; class Mammalia; order Carnivora; family Mustelidae; genus Lutra; species Lutra lutra. Next base: position 152,876,605 of record NC_062279.1, on the reverse strand, counting down.
TTTATTTGTTGTGAATTTTTCCGCCTTGTCATTTTGTCCAGATAAGAGTTTATGAAGGAGCAAGTAAAATACTAAAAGGGTGGCAACAACCCCAGGAAAATATGCTTTAGCCAAATCAGAAGAGATCCCACATTGTGAGGGGGGAGAAAGGGGATAAAAAGGGGTTCAAAAAGAGAAAAAAAAAGAAACTATTTAAAAAAAAGAAAGCCGATAAAGAAAAAATATAAAAAGAGGAAAAAATATATATATATTAGATAAACTATTTAAAAAACGTTAAAAAAGAAAATGGTAAAAGTTAAAAAAATTTAGCAGAAGAAGAGAAAAAGAAAAAAAAATGAAAAAGAAAAAAAAATTAAATTAACTGCAAGGCTAAAAAATCATGGGGAGAAAGCCATGAGTTCCGTGCTTTGCTTTCTTCTCCTCTGGAATTCCGCCGCTCTCCTTGGTATTGAAACTGTACTCCTTGGTAGGTGAACTTGGTCCTGGCTGGGTTTCCCGTTGATCTTCTGGGGGAGGGGCCTGTTGTAGTGATTCTCAAGCGTCTTTGCCCCAGGCGGAGTTGCACCGCCCTTACCCGGGGCCGCGCTGAGTAATCCGCTCGGGTTTGCTTTCGGGAGCTTTTGTTCCCTGAGCGCTTTCCGTAGAGTTCTGGAGGATGGGAATAAAGATGGCGGCCTCCCGGTGTCCGGCCAGGAGGAGCCTAGAGCCCGGGGCCCCACTCCTCGGTGCGGCCTCAGAGAACAGCACCCAATGACTCCCGTCACCCTGGCTTCCAGCCGCGCTCCGAGCTGACCGAGCCTGCGACCGGTTCAAGGCAACCCCGAGCTGAGAGTCACTCCTCGGCTCTGTCTCTGTAGCCGGCTTCCCCGCTCTAATACCGGTAAGCTCTGCGACACTCAGACACCCCCGATCCTTCTGCGACCCTGCGGGACCTGAGGCCGCGCTGACCCCGCCTGGGCTTCACCCCAGTTAAGCCTCTGGAGCGATGTCCCTCAGCGGAACAGACTTTTAAAAGTCCCGATTTTGTGCTCCGTTGCTCCGCCGCTCGCCGGCAGCCGGCCCCTCCCCCCACCGTCTATCTTCCCGTCGCTTTGGATTCACTTTTCCGCCAGTCCTACCTTGCAGAAAGTGGTTGATTTTCTGTTTCTAGAGTTGCTGTTCTTCTTCTCTTCAATCTCCCGTTGGATTTGTAGGTGTTTGCAATCTTTACATAAGCTATTTAGCTGATCTCCCGCTACCCTAAGTAGTCTCAGCCTGCTACTTCTCCGCCATCTTGACTCCTCCCCCCACCATCTGTCATTTAATTCAATACTCTTAAATGCCCAAATAAAAGAGGAGTTTAATAACAAGGTGATAAATACAATGGAAACACACAGAAGCCTAAACCCAGCTTGGGAAAGACAGAAGCTTTCTAGGAAGAGGTGATTCCCTAGGACTTAGAGGATTAACATGGGCAAGAGTGTGGTGGAAGGGAAAGCTTGGCTCCACAGAGAACCCCAGGCAAGAGGATATTCCTGAGGTGCAATGCATGAGGATGGAACTGGGAAGATGAAGCAGTAGTTGGGCTGCAGAAAGCCTCATTTGTCATCAGTTGAGTGAAGGCTGCAGGAAATAGGTATAAGATGCAGGATAACTAAAGAAAATTTAATGAAGGGACTATTACAAGGATATGGGCAGTGTGAGGGAAACCACCAAGGGGTGGTGGGACACCTGAGCAACTCTGAGCCAAGCAGCCCCACTTTCCCTAGACCAAAAGGAGCAAAAGGAAAGGCTGTTACTAGAAGCCAAGAGAAAATGGTAGCTTTGGCTTCAACCCTAGAGACCCCACTCCCTCACCACTGGACCTGGAGCCTTTGGTAGGAAATCCTGGCTGGGTCCAGAGGGATGCAGGAGAATATTCCAGCTTCTTTCCCCTTCTGTCTCCTTACATCCTTCTGGTGCCTCCCAATGGCCAAACCCAAGCAGAGGACAGAGGGCATATGAGCCCAACTGAACCAATCTATAAGGTCAGTCTCCTAGGTCAGAGAAAGTTAGAGAAAGGTAGCAAATGGATCTGGAAGGGCAAATGGAGACCACCCAGAACTTCCAGGTTAAGAAGTTCAATTTTTAATTCCATTACTGATGGGTGCCATTGAAGGGTTTGAGGTAGGGAGGCAACTTAGTCAGATATGGGTTTTCACAAAGACCTCTATGGCAGTGATTCAGTAGACAGAGCTGCAGGCAGTTAGGCATGAGCTAAGGAGATCTGCTGGATCAAGTAAAAGAAAGGCCAAAGTGAGAGATGGTAAGGAATAAGAGCTAGAGATAAAAGGAGATGGATAGAGATAGAATGAGATGGAATATATCCAGGTGAGAGATGATAAGGAGCTGGAAAAGGGCATAGACAGAAAGGAAAGAAGGAGCTCAAGCTTTGATTTTAAAAAGAAAAATACAGAAATTGATGGTTCTTAGTGAAGACAAAAGCTAAGATTCTCTTGGATGACCAACTAAATTTCATTTGGGACAAGCTGAATTTAAGTTGATGTGGAGATTTTAAAAGGTAGATATCTAGCATATGCTCTGATTTGAATTCAGATATTGATTGGTCTCTGTCCGGAAATTTAGATATCAAAGCTGTCAGTAGGTAAATTCTACTTTAAAACCATTGTTTTACCTGAGTTTTCACATCCGAGAGACCACCAAGGAGCCAACACTGAAGCAATCACATGAGGGTTTATTCGACAAGCTTAAGCTTGGGCCCAAGTATACCTGACACAGCAGAGTAGGGACTTGGACCCCGAGCTTAGTTAAGGCAAGGGTATTTGTGGGTTCCTGTTACTAAAGCAGGGTGGGGATTCCTGTTACTAAAGCAGGGTGGGGGTTCTTAGAACTAAAGTAAAGTAGGGGAAAGTTTAGCTCTTGGGCACAGGGGTCTGAGACGGCTGCCGGAGCTAAGATGGCTGTACTTATGCTAAGGCTAAACCTGAGGTGGGATTGCCTTAATTTTTCTCAGCCTCCACACCATGAGAATGGATAAGATGTCCCTGGGAGAGGGCATGTCCAGAGAAGAAGGCCAAGCGTCTGGGAGCATCAACATTGAGAGGCAGGAGGAGGAGAAACACTTCAAGGGAGACAGACAAAGAGAAAGATGAGAGGAGACAAGGAGAGGTAGGAGAATGAAGCTTCCAAGAGCAGAGGCTAGAGGATCAACACAATTAAATACACTAGAAAGAAAAAGATAAAAGCAGTGCGGGTTGGAAGTAAGTTTTGGGTATCTTTAGAAAGAGCAATAATGACTAAAGTTGGTAGATGGATTGCCATGGGTTAAGGAATGAAGTGAAGATGAAGCAGTAGATACTAGAATACAGATTCTTCTGCTTACAAGTCTGGATGAGGAGAGAGAAAAGTAGAAATGATATCCAGGAGGACCACCAGGTCAGTGGAGTTTTATGGTACGAAATCAGCTTTGAAAAAGAGCTGGTAGAGAAGAAAGACACAGAAGAGGGAGAAACTGATCATACTTCAAAAGAGGGAAGATCACTGATGGAGCCCAGACCTGGAAGGACCAGAGCCAATCACCTTCTACAGTCCTTGCCTAGTTATTTGCCCAGACCCTTAAACCCCACTGCTAGTCTGGGAGCTCTATATCTGCTGTGCCAGGCACAACATCTGGCACATGGTTGTACTCAGTCAATGACTGCTGAGTGAATTATTGACTGAGTGCATGGCTAGGTCATTATTCACACTATAAGATCAGAGTAGAAGAAAAGATCCTTCCCTCTACTCACATGAGGAGGCTAAGGTTCAAATATAAAACCATCCAGTAGAACTCCAGACACCTTGAGCAAGATAACAGTGTATAGGGAGGAAATCTTGAAGATTTACTTTACATACACACACCTATAAACAAAACTGCCAACCATATCAAGCTGGATGACCTCTGGTGAGAGTTGTTGGATTAAAATCAGAAAGGCTGGAAACCAATAATCTTTGTTTTTAAATGAACTGAACATTTGAAGAGAACTGATTCTTATTAGCTCATTTAATTTGGCTTATAAGAGGCTACTCTGATTGTGTTCTTTCACTTTTTACCTTGGGGGGCGGGGAGTCAGTTTCTTTCTCAAGGCATTTTTTCAAGTTTTCAGTTGAAGTTCTCTCCCAGAACAACTAAAGGTTTGGCCACTTGCAAAGAGAGCTGAGGAAGGGGTTCCATGTGAACCAGGTCTCCAAGACCGTGGCCTCCAGAGCTCATGCCTCCTGTCTGGGAATAGGAATACTTTGGACCACCCCCCCCGCCCCTGCTGCCCACATTATACAAGAAAGTCACATGTATGGTGACTGGCTGAGAACACCCTGAAAGACAAAACAAGAAATGTGGTCATTTCTTTAGTCTTGACTAAAGTTGGTAGATGGATTGCCATGGGTTAAGGAATGAAGTGAAGATGAAGCAGTAGATACTAGAATACAGATTCTTCTGCTTACTTCTGCTTTACCCTAAAGAGGGTGAAGGTAAAAAGGGAAAGCAAAGAGCTGGTATATCTTTTGAGAAGTAACATGAGGGAACAAAATGCACTCACTCCTTGGGTCCCAGCTTCATGTTCCCCAGTGGTATGTGCAAAGCCCCCATGAACTTCATCTATAAAATGGAAATTCATTCAATTAAAATTGTCCCCTGCAGTGTGCCACACATGAGCTAGGCACATAGAGAATATCAGTGAAAAATAAGAATACCCCTTCTTCTGGATGTTTTAAGAAGGAAATGACATAATGTCTATAAAATTATCCCATGATAATTTATTAAAAGGCTGAATTAGAGGTAACTGCAATTTCTCTGGTGCTTCTCATATGTGGAATATAATGACACAAGAATGTGCCAGCGGGGGAGGGTTGACAGAAACATTCGATGTCTTGTCAACTGTTCTGTGAGTTCCATGAAACCAGGGATCATGTCTAACTTATTCACCTCTCTGAATCGCTAATGTAGTCCTTGACATACATGTCAGATTATTAATAAGAAATCATTCTCAACTGATTATTGCCAATTAAGTTACCAAATATCTCCAAAATTTGTATTCATCTATAAACACCCCTAGGGTCCTTCTGACAACTAGAGATAATGCAAGGCACTGGATAAAGTGCCTGGTTCATAGATGTACTCAGGAAAGCCAACCCATTCTTGGGGGTCACTTCCTATTTGTAGACTCAGCCCAGTTGAATTTACTTACTTGGTCATCATGGGTGGGAGAGTCTTCAGAGCCCCTCCAGGGACTCCCCACCTGTATAAGGGAGGAACTAGGCACAGCAGTGCACTGGGAGATGCCCAGAGACTCTCACTCAATAAAAGACAGGGCTGGAGCCAGGTCAAGCTCCAGGAGGGATGCAGGAATCTGGGGCTAGCCAATGTCCTCAAAGTATGTCTGGTGTAATTAGGGAGATCAGTTTCTCACCACTGTAATAGTTAAATCCATCTTGGTTGATTAAATGTCACGTGCTGGAGGTGGGAATATGTGAGCAGGAATGCAGGAGGAGGCAGTGTAGAGAAGTGGGGACTTCAGCGAGGCTCTGAGAGGGGTGTGGGGAGAAGCTGGGGGGCTTTTATAATCAGAGAGCTCACCGTGAGCAAGACCTCAAGGTGACAGTGGGTGTGGTCAATCCAGGGTTCAAGAGGATAGCCAGACTGGGAAAGAGACAAGGCTAACTGACCTACACCAAGCCCCTACATAAGCCTGCCAGGGCTCCCCACCCTAGCTTATATCACCCTCCCCATAAACTTACAAGATAGACTGTTGTTGTTGCCAACCGAGACTCCTTGGTAAACACCAAAATTGGTATTTGAACAAAGTCAGCCTAAAGACAAAGCTTCTGTGCCTTTCACTCTACCCACATGTCTTCCTGGACAGACTGGGTGGGGCCACCTTGGTGATGAGATCTCCCACTGAAAGTGGGAAGATCTTGGTTCTACCCGTGAATAGCAGAGTGACCTGGGCAAATGATGTAGCCTCCCTCCCACTTCCCTCCTGTCATATGAGGTAGTAATTGTTCCTGTTTTGTAAATAGGAACAGCAATTCCTGCCATATGCCTGTCTCAGATCAGCCCCGGGGGTTTCCTCTGTGAAGTTCTCACTCCAGGGGATGGGCGGAGAGTGCGCCAGGGTCATTTTACTCCTGGAAAAGAAGAGTGTAGCAAATCAGTCACGGCTTTTTAAAGCTTGCACCCAGTGACACACTCATTTCCACTTCTTGAGTCAATGCAAATCCAGTAGCCACCCAAGCTTGAGAGGCAGGAAAATGCCCTCTTATTGAGTGTCTGGGTGAGAGAAAACTGGATAGAGTCATGACTAACTACCACAGTAACTCACAACTGTACCACTTGGAATGTTTTGCAAGAGTTTTTGACACACCTAAGTTATGTACTTGTGATTCTAGGCCATGGGAAGCCCTTCAAGATTTCCGAGGAGGGATGGATAGAAGTGCTAAAGTTTGATAAATTAGTGAAAACTACAGTCAAGGTAGTGTTGGAGACCAGTGGTGATGGCATGCAGGGTATGCTTGCAGTGGGAGAACCTGGAAAGATGGGAGCTATAAAAGGACACTAGATAGTCCAGGTCCAACCTAGACTTAGGATGGGGGCAATGGAAAGAAAAGGAAAATCCTCAGAGATATTTTCATGCAATATACACTAATTGAGTACCTACTCTGTACCAAGCACTGTGCTAGGCACCAGAGGCAGGGACAGGTAAGGATGACCTGACTGTAGAGGCCCTTCCAGTCTTGGTGGGAGGGACAGACATTTCCTCATAGGAAACCCATAGAATTAATAAACCTTGAGCTTGGATGTGGCCACTGGACTTGCTTTGGTCAAAGAAGTTGAAATAAGCATGTCACTGGGAGTCTTCTGTCCTCACCCTTGTGTCTGCCTCACTATTAGTAAGACTTAACACTTAGATGTATCCCCAGAAAAGTAAACCTAAAACATGCCGTGAATGAGGGATCTACATTTTACTAAAGATGTCATGAAGAGTCTGAAAAGAGTAATCCATCACATGCCACACAGCAGAACATATCCCAGTCCCCATCCAATGACATTCTTCTTCCCCTACCTCGTGCTTTGGCCACAGTGGCATTACTTCTTTGTTCCAGGGCTCCAACCCCTTCCTTCCCCCACACACCTAAAACTCTTCCTTTTCTTTTCCAAAGTGATTTAACTCTCTCTGAGCCTCTCAGAGTTTGCAGTCTGGCACACACCATAGTTCCAGGCAAGTGATCAGCCCTCCTTAGAACTCACCATCTTTAGAAGAGGAAACAGGTGGTAAAAATCATTGTCAGCTTTCTGTCTTCCTAGTTGCCTTCCCTGACCCTCTTCATGGCCAGGATAATAGTGGCTTCAGCCAATCTGTTACCTAATCCTCTCTCAGGGGACCCTGAGAAGACAAAGCCAGTCATTTAGTTGTACCTGGCCTCATCTCACTCCTCATCCCACCCTCCCTTCTTCCTGTTGGCTCTGCCCTGTCACTTACAACTCTCCCAGCGGGCCAGCCTGGCCTCTGGAAGGTCCATGGGCCTCCCCAGGGAACTTGGGGATTTGTGATTTTCTCTACTTCTGCACACAGGTGCTAGAATTCCAAGGGGCTTGGAGAAGGAGACAGAAACTCCTACCTGGAAATCTTACTGACCTTTCTCCTTCACAGATGCTCTGTAAAAACTCAGGTCATGATGCCACAACTACATAGGTAGAATTAATGTTCCAAATAAAAACTAAATGATGAATATTTATAAATGTTCTTTCTAGAAATGCTAAAGCAATTATTATGTATTGTCCACATTTTAAAATATATAAATAAATAAAACAATGCTGAATGAGCAACATACCATACTACTGAATAGTGTCCATTCACCAAACGATGTTGGGATCCTTTTTCTACCACTTGTCCTAGATGCTAAACTGCTGGCTGGACTCTGTCTCATCCCTAGCACCTCCTAGGGAAGGAGAAGGTCCACATGTCTAATGTCTTGAATAGGGCTCATGTTCTCACTTCAGTCAGGCCTTCTAAAGTCTCCCCAGGCCCTAAAGAAGGGCCCATGATAAAGCCCTTCCAGTCAGAAAGAGGTAAGTATGAGCACGTTTCTGTCTCCCCTAGCTCCAGACAGGGTCAGGGCTCAGTTTAGAACAGGGCAGTGGTGATAGGGAGGGGTGCACAGGAGAGACAACAAATAGAATTAATAAACTTGGAACAAGTCCACCTAACCTCGGTATGTCCTTTTCCTGGGAATAAACAAGAACCAAACGGCTAAGAGGTAGGAGAAAATGCACTGCCTGCAGAAGTTCTTGAACCAAGCCTTCCCGTTGGGGAGGACATTCTGGCTGAGTACTCTGTTTCTGCTACAGAATAGAGAGGAAACATCCACCCCTGCTGCTCTGTACTGCAAAGGAAGTAGGAGAGCTGGGACTCTGACCCAAGGAGAATAACCGGACTCAGGACATCTTGCACCGTTGGTCAGCTGCTCAAGGTTGCAGAGCTTGGCTTTGCTTTGCAGACCAGCTGCTCTGGGGGCATCACAGGGCCAAGGTCACTGCCCTACTGTATTAATCATGTTCCTTATTTTCTACATTTTCTGATGTTTTGACATCTTGGAGCCTTGCTGGCTCCCCCTCCCATGGCTAGCCAATTTCTAGAAACATTAAAGGACCCACCAGCAAGTGTTCCGTTCACATGCCAACCAACCATTCCAAAGCCCACATCCCCAGACACCCCTATTAGCTTTCTCACAGGGCTGTTACACTCCAGGCCAATATTCCTGTGCTTTAGTCACCTCCTGGCCACCACCAGACAACTCAGGACAGACTCTATACCCCAAAGTCTGCCAAAATTATTCAGACTAGACAACCCTAAGCATGCTTAACCTGCCTTGCCCATTGCTTCTGCAGAAACCTCAATAGAGATTTTTCTTTAATTACATTATGTTAATTATTATATTTTAATACAGATTCTTGCAATGTGCTCCTTTCGCTTTCTCTGCCTCCCGACCCACCCTGGTGCTTCCCTGAGTCACCTCAAATGGTGTGATGTGCCCCCTTCTCTTGGGAACTGTGAGTAAAAAGCTATTTTTCCATGGCAGTCATCTTCTGATCTGTGGGCCTCACTGTACCCACATAAAAAGGAAACCTACATTTTAAAACACCTGCCTTGGGCTGAAAGCTGGAGGTGGTGTGGGCAACATTTGAACATTGCTTAGCTCTGCCTTGGATGGGGACAAAGAGTTTTTGACTACTCTCAGTCTTCGGGTGTCCTGAAACTTCTGTTGGGATTAACACCATAAAGACAAGGCCTGGGGCACAAATGTGACTCACTGACAATTTGACAGGTCCTAAAACAGAATTAGCATTAGTAAGGGTTTCTCATGTACTTGTATTTTGCAGTGCAGCTTGTCAGAATCCAAAGCCAAAGCATATTCTATCTATAAAATCTTACAGTCTTCTCCAATTAACACAAATCAAGGAGCATAAAGGTCTGTGTCAGAAAACCCATTCTCTCCCCCATCACCACCTACCCACCATGTTTCTCCCTTCTTCTGAAACCAATACTACACTCACAACAATGTGGGGATTCTCCCCACCAAGCAATTCTGCCACACCAGCTTCGTGCCCTACAGCTTCACTCCACTCTGACACTACTCAGAGAAAACATCCGATCCCACAAGCAAGGGCTCAATGCCAAAAGACAGCCCCCTCCCCCTTCACACCAATCACAAGGAGTAGGTTCCAAGGTACTCACAACTTCTGTCCCATTTGGCTGCAAATAAGCCTCCCCTTGTGTTCCATTTATTTGCTAGAGTAGCTCATAGAACTCGGAAAAATAGTTTACTAGTTTCTTAAAGGATATGATAAAGGATGCAATGAAACACCAGATGAAGAAACTTCACATAGGGTGAGGTCTAGGAGGGTCTCAAGTGCAGGAGCTTCTGTCCCAGTGGAGCTGGGGTGTGTCACTGTCCTGAAAGCTCTGGGAGCCCCATATTTTGGGGATTTTTATGGAAGCTTCATCACAAGAGCATAATTCACCATCACCCCCACTTCTACCCTCTCCCCTCACTGGAGAACGGGTGTGGGGCTTCTAATCATGATTTGGTCTTTCTGGTGACCAGCCCCAACCAGGAACCCACGAAGAGTCAACTCATTAGAACAAAAAACACTCTCATCACCCAGGAAATTCCAAGAGGTTTAGGAACTCTGTGTCAGGAACTGAGTCAAAGACAAAGGAATAGAAGATGCTCCTAGTACTCTAATCCCTTAGGAATTTATAAGGGTCTTGGGAGTTCTGTGCCAGGAACTGGGACAGAAAAACTTATGTATTTTCTATCATCTCGTAAGGTCCAACCTATGAAGTTGGAATCCTTGTGAATAAATGTGCTTGAAAATAGATTACATATATCTCTACTTTCTTAAGTTAATTCAAAGGAGGTTTGGCTGGCTATAAAACAGGCAACCAAAAAAAAAAAAGAATACTTAAGCTCTTGTACTCACCTGTCAGTGGGACATATAAGTTCTAGCGTCCAGACAATACCTATTTCAATGGCATAAGAGACAGGTGTTTCATTTTTTTCTAGCTTTCTGGAAAGTTAAAGTAATCCTAATTTCTATTAGTATAATTGAGAATCAGATGTCTTTACTAATTCTTTCCCATTCCCATTTACAGAAGGGGCAAACAAGGTATAAAGAAGCTAAATGCCCTGAGAACAATGGCTTGAAAATAATGGAGCTGGGCTCTGAAACTAGATCTGTCAGGCTCCTGAAACCTGATTTCTTAACCTCACTCATGTCTGGGCTGAACGGTTAACATTGTCAGTTTAGTGACTTGTGGTGACTAGTATATCACTAAGTTTTATCGAGAGCGCAGCTCATCAGTAATGCTGCTGGAATGAAATGAAATGTCACAAAACTCGCAGGTTAGCAGAGAATCAAGCTCCAGCCAGCCGATCCTACAACACACTTGGGATGCAGTACAACATCATGCATTGCCCATTTAGGGAGTGTTTACTCCACAGACAGCTCTGAGCATGAACCTCAGGGGTATCCCTGTTATGGGTCAGTTTGTTTTATCTTCCCAAATGTCATGAACATCAGTTTTTCACCAGTACCCCTCTAAGAGCTTGTCTTAGTTAAGAGTCTAGGACCTGCCCTGGTTGCAGTTTTGAAGTTTGATAACCCCAAGCTGTGCAAGCTTTGGCTCAGCACTCGTACCTTCAACAAAGTTTTTCCAAGTGATTGATCTTGGATTCCGTTCTATATCCACTCAACTAGTAAGACCTCCCTGCTATTTTTTTTTTTTTTTAGATTTATTGATTGATTTAAGAGGGAGAGAGAGACCAAGACTGGGGGGCAGAGGGAGAGAGACAGAATCTCAAGCAAACTTCCCACTGAGCGCAGAGCCCACAGGGGGCTCAATCCCAGGACCCTGAGATAATGACCTGAGTTGAAATCAAGAGTCGGATGCTTAAATGACTGAGTCACCCAGGTGCACCTTGACCTCCCTACTTTCTAGCATATTTAGATTTGCTTGTGGGACTAGAAGATCAGGTTCAATCCCCAGCTGCTACTGATGAGCTGTGTGACCCTGAGGAAGTCATTTACCTCATGCACTTCATTTTAGTCAACTCACCTAGAAACATCTCATTGAGGTCCTACTAAGTACCAGGCCCTGGGCTGGGTTACATAATGTAGACATTAAAAGTGCAGATTTTGAAGACAGATACGGATTCACATTTCAGCCCATCACCTTTCTAATTGTGTGTGGCTTTGGGACAGCCACTTCACTTATCTAACATGAGCCAGCAACCTAGGACTACATGCTTTCCCCCTCACCCTACGAGAATGGAGCAGGCATATATCATGCATCATGTGCTCAGCCCTGGGTAAGGTGACAACAACAAAGCAAATCCAGACACAGGAGAGTGCTTACCATACCCAGACACTCTTACAAGCTGTTGGCATACATTAAACCCAGTCAATCCTCACAACAGCCCACCACTCTCATTATCCCTGCCCTGCAGCTAGGATTTGGGGCACAGAGAAATTAAACAACTGGTCTAAGATCACACACCCACTAAGTGGCAGAGCTAGATTAAAACCCAGCCGTCTGGCTCCAGAGTCCCTACCCATTAAACTGCGAAAGTTCTGGCTTGCTATGACCTCTTGGAACTTCTGCAACAGATTACTGTCTGGTTTTTGCTACCACTCTCATGCCTTTCCATGCTCCTTCCATGCAATAGTGAGCTTATACCGCTGTTCCCTGCACAATATCCTCCAGCAGTCCCCACCACCTTCAGGATCAAGACCAAACTCCCCTAGAACCCAAAGTCCCACCAGTCCTGTCCCTGAGCAACTTCCATAGGCTCAGAACTCACTAAGACATAACTCCCCCACCCCTGCACACTCCCACCACACCAGAACCCCAGGATTTTGAACTTATGTGCTTTTGCTTACCACCCTCCCTCTGCTCCCCTTCCTTCTTTCCCATCCCCAAACCAGGCTATGCACAGTTCATTTTCCAATGTAACACTTACTAGGATTTCTTGTCATGCAGAGATGTTAAAAAAAAAAAACAAAAAAACTCCACTGACTTTCTAAAAAAAAAAAATTACACACACACATATGTATATCTCAAAAGTAAATATATATCAAAAATGTATATCAAAAGTAGTACATTCACATGGTAGATGAGTCAAGTCTGCTCAGGCTGCCATACAAAGTACCACAGACTAAGGGATTTAAACAACAGAACTTCATTGTCTCACATTCTAGAGGCTGGAAGTCCAAGATCAAGGACTGATCAACCCTACCGGCAGGGTTGTTTTCTTCTAAGGCCTCTCTCCTTGGCTTTTGATGGCCACCCTCTTTCTGTGTCTGCTATGCATTTCTGCGTCCCACTCTCCTCTTTTTCTTCTTCTTTTGAAAGATTTTATTTTCAAGTAATCTCTACACCTAACACGGGGCTCAAACCCACAACCCCAAGATCAAGAGTAGCAGCTTCACTGACTAAGCCAGCCAGGCATCCCCTAGTCTCCTCTTCTTATAAAAAGGACATTCATATTGGATCATGGCCCACCCATATGACCTCATTTTCATTAAATCACCTCTTTCAAGATCCCACCTAAACACAGTCACTTTTTCAGGTACTGAGGGGCTAGGACTTCAACATATGAAATTGGGAGGGACACAATCACACATGGTCAGACCAATTCCAGCAGAATAGAAGATGCAAAATAAAAATGAAAAGCACCTTTTTTTCTCTTTCCTATGGCTTTCCCCACAGGGAACCTCTATGAACGGTCTCTTGGGCTTCCCTCCCCACCTGATTTACATGCACAGACCAGCAAATCCATCTCCTCCCCCATTAAAATCATTTAGAGAAACAAGATGATGATTTACACAGTTTTGCATCTTCTTGTTTCCACTGAATATATCTTGGTTATTTTTCCATAGCAACATAGACAAACCTGCTTCTTTATGCGTTGCCATCATTCCAGCACATTCTTTTCTCAAATCCAGCCCTGTGGATTGTTTCCTGTGCTTTCTCTGCAACAAACAAAGCTACGGTGAACACAGCTACACAAGTCTCTGGGTAGGCATTTAGGAAGAAATCCATAAACTAAAATCCTATACAGCAGAGACCTCAGTCAGAGGATACTTGCAGTGACCTTTGGTAGATTGTGCCAACTCTCTGCCTCTGAATAGCATTCCAATTTATGCTTCCACTGGGAGTGGATGGGCGAACCCACTCAATGGCATGAACTCCTCTTGAACACATAGTTCCAAGCTCTTTGTAACTCCTCTGTTGACTCCTGATCCCTCCAGGTGAGTTGAGCAGCAGGTCCCCCCAGTGCCCCTCCATCTTTGTTATGCTGCCATCAAAGGCAGCTGTCTACCTAATTCCCTAAGGGCAGAGGAAAGTCCATTTCATCCTTGTAACCACCTGGTGCCTAGACTATAGTAGGTGCCCATTAGTTTTTTTTTTTTTTTTTTTTTTTTGAATAGCTGACTCCTTACAGTCCTGTAAGTCTAGGTTGGGGATAGTGGACTTTTACCTCTGTTTCTTTAGCCCTGAAAGTAGCACCTGGGTCAGAGGACATGGGCAAGGGATTCAAAAAAAGGATTCTGGGGACGCCTGGATGGCTCAGTTGGTTAAGCAGCTGCCTTCGGCTCAGGTCATGATCCCAGCGTCCTGGGATCGAGTCCCACATCGGGCTCCTTGCTCATCAGAGAGCCTGCTTCTCCCTCTGCCTCTGCCTGCCATTCTGTCTGCCTGTGCTTGCTCTCTCTCCCTCTCTCTCTCTGACAAATAAATAAATAAAATCTTTAAAAAAAAAAAAGAAAAGGATTCTGGAATGGAACAAGTTGCCAAGAAACCAGATCAATCGTGATGAGCTAACTCTGCCTGTTTCTACAGCTGGACCCTGTGCCCTTGAGGGAGTCAGAGAGGAAGAGAGGGAGAAAGAGAAGGGGGGAGAGGAGGAGGGAGAGAAGAGAGGTAAGGTAGGGGGAAGGGGAAAAGAGATAGGCAGGTGAGAAAGGGGAGAAGAGAGACTGGGGAAAAATGAGGACAGAAGTGGGAGGACAGAGGGAAGAAGAGAAAGAAGGAGGGAGAGGCAGAAGGAGGGAAAAGGAGAGAGGAAGAAAAGAGCATTAAAGTTTCAGAGAAGACAGGTGAGGGGTGACAGGTGGCCCGATGGCAGAGGCACTTGTACCTACCCTATGTTCCAGCAATCGCACTACTGGTATTTACCCAAAGAATACAAAAACACTAATTCAAAGGGATATGTGCACCCTGATATTTATGGCAACATGATCTACAATAGCCAAGATATGGAAGCAGCCCAAGTGTCCAACAACTGCCCATATAAATGAATCATGTCCATTAATATATATAAAATATAAAACTATATCTATTTTAATGGGGGAAGAGGTGGATTTGCTGATCTAGGCATATAAATCAGGTGGGCAGGAAGCCCATGAAACTGTTCATAGTGTTTCCCTGTGGGGAAAGCCATAGGAAAGAGAAAAAAAAATGCCTTCTGTTTTTATTTTCTATCTTCTATTCTGCTGGAATCTATCTGTTGGCATTTTATTCAGCCAGCAAAAAAAAATGAAATCTTGCCATTTGCAATAATGACATGGATGGAGTATCATGCTAAGTGAAATAAGTCAATCAGAGAAAAACAAATACCATACCATTTCACCCATATGTGGAATTTAAGAAACAAAAAAATGAGCAAAGAGGGAAAAGAGAGACAGGGAAGAAATCAAGAAAGAGACTCTTAACTATAGAGAATAAACTAATGGTTACCAGAAGGGAAGTGGGTGGAGGGATGGATGAAATAGGTGATGGGGATTAAGGAAGGCAAGAGGTGATGTATGGAAGTGTTGAATCACTGCATTTTATACCTGAAACTAATATAACAGAGTATGTTAACTAACTGGAATTAAAATAAAAACTTAAAAAAAAAAAAAAACAAGATCACACATTCTAAAAATGTCTGTCAGTTTCACTATAGCTTAGAGTGTCTGGGAAGTCCCTAAAACCCTTCCAAGAGTTCACAAAGTCAAAACTATTGCCCCAATATATTAAGACGTTATTTGTCTTTTTCACTCACTTCCTGAAAAAGGGACAGTGGAAGTTTCCAGAGCCTATGGTAATATCAGGACATATGGAATTAAGTAACAGATAGGACGCACCAGCTGGCTTCCATAAAGATCAGAAAAAATGTAAAACAATGCCACTCTTCTAATTAATTTTTTTTGTTTTGAAAACTACAGTTATTTTTTACAAATATGCTTCTGTTATGTCATGGGCTTATTATTGTTTTAAAATAATGGTTTTAAGTTTTCTCAGTTTTAATTTCTAATACAGAATTATTAATAGCTATTACCACAGAAACAAAAGTTTTGGAGGTTCTCAATCATTGTTAAGGGTATAAAGAGGTCCTGAGGCCAGAATATTTGAAACCACTATGCCTGGCAGTCCGGAGGGTAGGGTGACATCCCGCCCAGAAGGACCTGGTAAGGACTGGACGGGCCTGATTTGTTCAGCAGGAGTGGAGTCCAGCCTCAGGGAAGTGGGTGACAAGTGGGAAAGGAGGGCAGGAGGGTCTTTCCAGGCTAAGAAAGCCCCTGAAGGTATTAAAAAAGGGTGAGCTGGCTGACATGGCCATTTTAGAGAGCACACTCTCGGTCCCCAGAAGAGTCTGAAGGAGGTGAGCAATGAGGACCCCCTTCTCAATTTCTGACTTGCTAATTCAGTGACATAAGGAACTCTAGAGAAGGGGATCTGGATAGAAGGATGCAGAGTGTGGTTTTCTGCGGGTGGAAGCTGAGGTCTGTGTGGGCTTCTTGTCACCACCCACAATATGGGAAATCAGTTTCAAGTCCCTAAGCAAATCTAGGACAAATGAGAAGATGCTTTACAGAATATATCTTAAAAGTTCTCATCACAAGAAAAAAAAATTGAACTATGTATGATGATAGATGTTAACTAGACTTGTGATCATTATTTGTAGTATATCATTGTAATATATATGGAATCGCTACCTTGTGCATACGAAACTAATATAGTATTACATGTCAATTATATTTCTATTTTTAAAACTTTTTTTAAGATTTTATTTATTTATTTCACAGACAGAGATCACAAGTAGGCAGAGAGACAAGCAGAGAGAGAGGGGGAAGCAGGCTCCCTGCCCAGCAGAGAGCCGGAAGTGGGGCTCCATCCTAGGACCCATGACCCAAGCCGAAGGCAGAGGCTTTAACCCACTGAGCCACCCAGGCGCCCCTATATTTCTATTTTTAAAAGAAGATGCTCTATTAATGGCAACTTATAGTCCTTAAAAAAAAAAAAAAAAAAAGAACAGCGATTCAGTCCGTTTGGAGGCAAAGAGCTGAGGGTTGGAAGCCTGACTCCACCACTTGCTGACTCCAGCGGGTGGGCAATTCTTAGCCTCTTCGGGCCTCGGTTTCCTCATTTATAGAATGGGAATTTAAAATCATCCCTACTTTTTAGGATTGTTGTGAGAATCCAATAGGCGAGCCTGTAAAATAACACGGTGGCCAATAAAATGCCTTTTTTATGGAGGATGGGGGAGGGCGGAAGGAGGTGGGGCGGGTTCCCTCTGGAGGCCTTTGTCATTCTTTCTAAATTCACTTTCCTTTCCCACCAAGCGGACTTAGTCACCCACTTGGCAGCGGCGGGGCTTGATGGCTCACACGTCTGCCACATCTCACCTGGACAATAAGGAAAACCGGGCAGGGGGACCGGACCGGCCAAGTAGGCGCCGCAGGCCCTCCCAACCCACCCCTCCCGCGCCGAGCTTCCGCCCCACCGCCTGATGTCGCCCCACGCGCGTCGGCCTATCAGCGCGCGCGCCGCCCTCACCTGCTCCCTGGCTCGCACCTGCGCCTGCGGGGGGCGGGCTGGGCGGGATGCTAGCGCTCTTCTGGCGGCCCCTCCACTACGTGCGCTCGCGTACTCGCTCGCAAGCCGTCCTGAACTTCAGTGTGTCCACCCTTGCAGTCGTCTTGCCCATCCCAAGCCTTTCCACGGAGTCTTTTCCTTAAAAGGCGGGTTAATTCCTGCGGGAGGGGTGGGGGAGAGGGAAAGGCAGGGAACCACCCGCAGGTAGGGCATTGCTCACAAGGTTGGCTGTGAAATAGCCTTTTTTCTTTTTCCCCTAGGACCCAAACTGTTGTTGTTTTTTTCCCCTTTTCACTGGCAAAAATTGTCACGGGGAGGCGACTTCACAGAAGAGGAAATTAACGAGTTCAATGAGTTGACAGTGGGAAGACGTTGTCATGGGTTAGGGCCCCCGAGGCGTGACTGCCCCCGTCATTTCCACCCACTTCAACCGTGAATTTCTCTGGAGCCAGAAAATTCATCTTTGACTCCCTTCTTGAAGATGATTCTAGAGCAGGACATGATGTCTCTGTTATATATCACTAATTGATTAAAGATCTCTTGAGTGCTTACAAAATGGCTGGCATCCTACTAAAATGCTTTTCACATTATCTTATTTAATCTCTCCTTAGGTGGTTGGTATCATTGCCCCCAATTTGCAGACAGGAAAATGAGATCCAGGGAGAGTGATTTACACAAGTAGTAAGTGACAGAGCCAGGAAGCGAAGCTCTTGGGGTAATCACGCTTCCTTTCCCCCTCTCTAACTCCATAATGGGTAGGTTGACATCCTGTCGAGAATCAAAATAGGATACACCAATTTTCTTATCAGAGAAACGGGCCAAGAGAAAAATACCCATTTTGATGGTGACTGTCCAGCCCATTTTGTCTTCATGGGAATTCGTCAGAAAACCCCATGATTTATTTATTCATTCCTTCAACAAATATGTGTTGAGTTCTTCTATGAGCCAGGCACCATATTAAGGCAGTGCAGCAATCAGACATAAATAAATCCCTGCTCTTGTGGAACTGACATTTCAGTGGGGCAGGGGCTGGAAGGAACCAGGCAATAAACAATAAATGTAAGAAAATAGTAATTTTATTATATAGTACAATAAGTCCTGTGAGAAAAAGCAGAACATAATAAAGAGGGTTAGGAGTATAGAATAGGACTGCTTGAGGAGGTAGTAAGAGTATGAGCTTGCTGCTATCTTAGGGAAGAGTTTTCCAGGCAGAAGGAGGGGGCCAGTGCCATAGATCCGAGGCTAGAGTGTGCCCAGAGCATCTAGAAAGTTAATAGGGCTCAATAGAAGGGAAGGGGTGAATGAAGGGGAATCATAGATACGAAGTCTGGGGAGAGACAGGAGGGGCAGCTCACATCTTCTAGGACCTTGTAGGTCATTATAAACACCGACTTTCACTCTGGGTGCCATGGGAGGCCATCAGAGTGACATGGGTGCCATGGGAGGCCATCAGAGTGACATGATCCGACTTTCATTTTAACAAGATCACTCTACCTCTATGTTAAGAGTAGCATGCAGGGAGCCATGGGGGGAAGCAGAAAACCAGGTAAGAAGCATTCCCAGGAATCCAGCTCAGGATGTTGGTGGTCCCAGACAAAAGGTGGAAGCGATGAAGGTAGAGACAAAGACTTGGATGTGGGATCTTCTTTTAAAATATAGTTGTTGAATAGCATTTGGTGATTGCCTGGACAGGGGTCACAAACAGGTGGAGTCAAAGGTGATTTGAAGATTTGACCAAACTGAAAGAATAGACTTGCTGTCACCTGAGACAGGTGCTATTATGGAAGGAATGTCAGTAGTGGGGGGTTAGAGTTCACTTTCGTTTCTCAGTGATTGTGCAAACAAGTGATAAGGCACAACTGCATTTGGTGTGGGGGCTTTCCCTGTGCTCCAGTGTGCTGTTTAATTATGTGAATTGGGCTTTCATAACCCCGTATGTTCCCGGTCCCTTTCTACCATCTTTGCCTGGTAAATTTTTACCTTAGGGAAATGGCACCTTTCTATGAAACCCATGCTGATTCCAAGTGCCTCCCTCCTCTGAACAATCTCAGTCCTATAGTCCCTGCCACCCAATATGACACTGGGTTGTATGCTCTCATTTGTTGTTCACTACTTCCATAAGGTTTGTTAGCTATGATTCTTAAAAGGTCAAGGCTGACGCTTTATCTTTTGTATCTCACAGGTCACCTAACCCATGAAAATGGCTAGTAACGGGAGTTGATCAGGGTGTACTAACTGAGCTGCTTTATACATACATTGTGGTGAATGACCGTTACCATATCAGATGGGAGCCCCGGACTTGGGATCATGGAGTCAGCATTTCAGTAGTTCAAATATCTTGTCGTCAGATGAGAGACCTAGGTCCCGGAGAGGGTAAGTAACTGGTCTAAGGTATTTTAGGGAATTAGAGAGCCAGGACTAGGACCTATTTGCTCCGATTATTAGACTGGTACTCTTACCACACCCTCATAAACCTGGGCCTTAAGCAACTGGCATCTCCTAAAATAGACTCCAGCTTGAGACTCCAGTTGCTTAAGAGTGGGTACAAAAGAGGGTGTTTTGAAATAGATATTCTTAGCCTCTGTTGGTGGTAGTATAATTGCCGCAACCTCTTTGGCAATAAATAATTAAACTTTATAAATAAACAAGCCCTTTCCTCAGGAAATCCTTTTCTAAATATTTGTCTTAAAATAGGCTCAAATGTGTGGGAAGTGCCATTTATGCAAGATTAGTCATTACATCAGGGATGTGATAGCAAAATCTGGAAAGAACCTAAAAGAACATTAGTAGAGAGGTGGCACGATAAATCCTAGTCACCCATGCAAGGTAAGCAGTTTAAAAAGAAATGTAGTAGGAACTCCTGAGTAGCTCAGTTGGTTGCGTGTGTGACTGATCTTGGCTCAGGTCTTGATCTCAGGGTCAGGGGTTCTGACCCCACATTGGGGCCCTTAAAAAAAATAATACTAGATAGATAGATAGATAGATAGATAGATAAAATAAAAAAGAATCCAGTAGATTCTATGTGCTGAAACGAAGCTGGGTCCAGGCAAAATATGGACCGGTGTGTGTACAAGATGGTCTCATTTGTATAAGAAAGATAGAAGCATGTCTATACAAATGTCCTGTGTAAACATAATGTATTTCTGGATGGATACACAACAAATTGATAACAGCAACTATTTCTGACAAGGAGAACTAGGGAAGGAGGCTTATCTTTATAAACATTTAATTTTTTTTCAACTTTTCTACAACCCTTTTTAAAAATTAATATGATTAGTTAAAATACATTCATATCATTTACAAAATGCTAAATATTGCAAAAAAATTTTGCAAGAAGGCCTTGACCCCCCCCCAGCTTTTTTTTTAGATAAAGTGGATGAATAATTATGCTGTCTCCCAAGGAAGGAAAACTGTCAGTAACCATTTCCCTGAGAAAATCACTGATTTTGACTGTCAAATATTTGCGTGTTCATTCTTGCTGGTGACTATTGATGAATTGGGAAATGACTCCACTAACTACGTGTCCTTCAGAGGCCAGACCTCAGAAGGCGATCAAGAAAATGAGCTTCCACCTGGTATCTCTCACCCGTTTCCTCCAAGGCTGGGCCCCACGCTTGGGCAACTGTGATTCACCCATTTTTGCAAGAGGAAATAACACCTATATGGTAGTCACCAGCCCTGACCTAATGAATCAAAATCTTTGAGGTGAGATACTGGCAGCTACATTTTTTTATCCCCTCCCCTGCCCACCCAGATACTTCTGAGGCACACAGCTTTGCTAACTGCTCCCCTCTTCAATTCACTTGTGAGCCCCGTGAAACCTAGTTTCACTAGTAGAAGGACAGTTTCGTACTGGGACTGTTGATATGATGACACAAAAAGTATCACCTATGGAGTTGTGGTAGGTATACTGCATCCCACAAAAGATGTCTATGTTCTAATTCCTGGAATCTGTGCATGTGTTACCTCATATGGCAAAAGGAGTTTTGCAGATTAAATTATTACCCTGAATATCCAGGTAACCCTAATCTAATCATGTGGCTCCTTAAAAGAGGAGAACTTTCTGAGGGAGGTGTGACTACAGAATAATGACCAAGGGGATGCAGTGTTGCTGACTTTGAAGGTGGCAAAGGGGTCCATAATCTAGGAAGGGGGGCAACCTCTAGGAGATGAAAAAGGCCAAGAATCGGATTCTCTCGCAGAGCTTCTGGAAAGGAACGCATCCCTTCCAACACCTTAATTTTAGCCAGTGAGACCTATGTAGCACTTCTAACCTACAGAACTATAGGATAATGAATTTGTGTTGTTTTAAGCCACTAGATTTATTTGTTATAGCAGCTATAGAAAACATGAGTATTCTGGGCAAAAGTCTTTAATGTGAATCTAATCTAGTGTCTGTACTTCATCAGGACTGCAGGAAGTAGAGGGAATAAAGGAACAGCTTAAATGACACCAGACAAACCAAGAATGTAGCATATTCTTAAAGACAGTTGGCCTAGATTATATTTTGTAAAATGATTAGGAATAAGAAATCTGGGAAGGACTGCTTGGATTAAAATAGGCAAAAGAGATATGACCAAAAGACAATGTATGGTACCTGATGAGATTCTGCTTCAAAAAGACAGAGAGAGAAAAAGAAACTATAAAAGATGTTCTTGAGACACATGGAGAAGTTTTAAGATACTCCATATTTTAGATCAGCTTATAGAATTATTGTTAATATTCTGAGGTGTGATAATGGAACTGTGGCTAGTAGGAAAATGTTATTATTCCCAGGAAATACTTATATTTAGGGGCAGAGTATCATAGTATCTACAGATTAATTTTTTTTTAATTTTTTTAAGTAGAAGGAAGGGAAGGAGTAAAGGAAGGGAGAGAGAAAAATAGAAAGAGTAAGGAAAGTGAAAGAAAGAATGTAAATATGACGGAATGTTAACTTCTGTTCAATCTGGGGGGAGGTTTTCTGTGTACAATGAGTTCATTGTATATTCCTTAAATTGCTCATCTGTTTGAAAATGTTCATAATAAAGCAAGGTATGGTGAAACCTGAACAGTGGAAAATTTGAAGATAGAAGAATGGATCCTGAATCAACTGTTCTGGCAAATACTACAGATGGATTAATCCTTGTGTATTGGATTTTGTGGTGTCTTCCAACCATGTACTCATCCATCCATCCATCCATCCATCCATCCATTCATTCATTCATTCATTCATTTTTCTATTTGCATACTTATCAAATATGCATTGTCTCTTCTTTCTAGGTTCTAATTCACAGACATCGCAGGGAGAGAACTGGTCCTGGGGAAGGCAGTGCTCAGGTTGAGATTTTCTGCTGAGTTCTGGGCAGTTGGCTAACCTAGAGTGAGAAAGACCCATTTCAGCTCTGCCTCCCCTGATAAAAGAGAAGGGAAAGGAATGGGAAGGACCTTCTCTCCTTGCATCCCCACAACTGTGAAGTGCAAGTTTGGAAAGTTGTACTTTGCCTCAATCTCAGTACTCATCAAGCAGGGCACTTGACCCAAAGACCATCCATCTCTCCGAGCTAGGCAAAATCATTCTTTGTTCCATTCAACTAATGTTTCTTGAATCATTACCATGTATCAAGAGCTAATCAAGATGCTGTGGATTCACAGTGGTGAAAACAAAGTTCCTACCCTTACGAAGTTTGTATTTTTTTCGAGAGTGAGGATGAGAAAAAAAGAACAAATCGAAACATAAATATAACAATGTCAGGCAGTGGTAAGTGTGACAAGGACAAACACAGTGAGGGGATAGGGAGTCTAGATGGCTGGAATGGTCTCCTGAAAAGTTGACCTTTGAGCAAAGACCACAGAGAAATGAGGGAACTTGGTCATATGCCCTCTAGAAAAGAGGAAAGAGCCTGAGCTGAGCCCTTGGTAGCAAATATTCTTGGTGTATTCAACAAGAGACAATGTGGCTGGAGTGGGAGGTGGTAGAAAAGAATCTGTAGAATGATAATAATAATAATGATAATGATAACAACAACAACAACAACAATTATATATTTGGTCTTTACCCTTGACTGCTGGCACAGATCTCCTGAAGTCCTTGGGATTTCCTGAGTGATAGAGGTGACAGGCATGTATTCTGTTATTCAGAACAAGCCCCTTTCCACCACAACTGTTTATGCTAATGAGGTGATTCTTGGAGGGTCCCTAGGGAGTTTCAGGATAGGGGCTGATTACCAGAGGAACCCCACTCCCAAAACCCTGGAGGAGAGAGGGACTGGATACTGAGTTTAATGACTAATGTCCCGTGGTTTAATCAATCATGTCTACATGATGAATCTCTATAAAAACCCCTAAACAATGGGATTTAGGGAGGCTCCAAGTCTGCAAACACATCTATATGCTAGGAGGGTAACACATCCCAATTTCATGGAACAGGGGCTCCTGAGCTGGGGACATTTTCAGACCTCACCCCATGTACCTCTTCATCTAGCTATTCATTGCATCTGTAGGGGAGGAAAAATTTCCCCTGCCCCACTTAGAGTCCCTGGTTGGGTCTGAAAATTAAACTGACAAAGACAGATTAATGGAAGAAAAGTAGGCAAGTTATGTTAAATTTTTACATGTGTATGGGAACCTTCACAAGAGAATGAGGACTCAAAGAAGTGACCCAAGCAGAAACTTCTACACCTTTTAGACTAAGAAATAATACAGTTGTGAAGAATTGGCAAGGCAGAGAAGTTTGGACCAGATGTAGTAAATACTGAGAATCAACAAAGTGTATTAATACAGTCTATATCCCCCCAAAATTCCTAGTCTCTGATAATAAGGATGTCTCCCTTCCTCCTTGTAGAAGAAGAATTCCTTTCACATGTGATCTCTTCTGCTTTCAGAGAGGAAAAGCAAGGTGGTGTGGCTGGGCAGAGTGACTTTCCTGTTTCTGCTTTCCCACACTCCTTCTGTTTAAGATATTCAGGATACCAACATGCCGTATTTTGGACTAGTATGTCCTGAACCCCATCATGTCCTTTGTAATAAAGTCTATTAGTAGGCATTGCATTTTTCTGATTTCTGTGAGTCATTCTAATAAACAAATCTGAGGGTGGGGTTTGGGGAATCCTTGACTTTGTAGCCAAGTTGAACACAATGTGGGTGACCTGGGGACCGGATATTTTTGACCAGCATCTGAAGTGATGGTTGAGCCTTTAAAAGCTGTGGAGTCTGAGACTAACTCTGAGTAGTTAGCATCAGAACTGAACTGAACTGTAGGACAGCTAGTTGGTGTCCAGAAAGTAGGAGAATCTATTGATGTGGAGGGAAGAAAAAAAACACACATCTGGTGTCAGAAGTATTGTGAGTAAAAACAGATCCAGATCATAGAATACTCTGTGAATGACCTTGCAAATGCTTTCTCCTATTTCAGGCTCAAAAGAGAACCCATGGAACTTCACCCTCATGTGGAAAGGATCAGAATTTACATCCACTTCACTGCCACAGGGTGGTCGACCAGTTAGTTTCCCGTCGTAATTTGGTCAGAAAGTGTTTAGATTTGATGCAGGTCCCAAGTGTAATAATATACTATATTGATTACCTTATGATAATATTGGAAACCTAAGAGCAATATAGGACTGACTTGAATGCTAGAGTGGCTCACATGAACAACCGAGGGAATTAATAAATCCAATAAAGATTGAAGGACCAGGGGCACCTGGGTGGCTCAGTTGGTTAAGCAACTGCCTTCAGCTCAGGTCATGATCCTGGAGTCCTGGGATAGAGTCCCACATCAGACTCCCTGCTTGGCAGGGAGTCTGCTTCTCCCACTGATCTCTCTCCTCTCATGCTCTCTATCTCTCTCTCTCAAATAAATAAATAAAATCATTTTTAAAAATTAAAAAAAAAAAGATTGAAGGACCAGTGACATTCTTTTTTTTTTTAAGATTTTATTTATTTATTTGACAGAGAGAGAGATCACAAGTAGGCAGAGAAGCAGGCAGAGAGAGAGAGAGGGAAGCAGGCTCCCTGCTGAGCAGAGAGCCCGACATGGGGCTCGATCCCAGGACTCTGGGATCACGACCTGAGCCGAAGGCAGAGGCTTTAACCCACTGAGCCACCCAGGAGCCCCAGGACCAGTGACATTCTTAAGAACAATCTGGATAGAAGCCACCCAGGACCTTTCACAAGTGACGGAAAATACTGCTGTTATTTATTACTGCCTCTCTTCCTCTTCACCCTCCCCCCACCCGTGCCACAACCAAACAAGGAGCCCTGCATTTGGTTGGTTTATC
Organism: Lutra lutra; assembly: GCF_902655055.1. NCBI lineage: Eukaryota > Metazoa > Chordata > Mammalia > Carnivora > Mustelidae > Lutra > Lutra lutra. Next base: position 152,850,909 of record NC_062279.1, on the reverse strand, counting down.
TAGATTTTGGAGAATGCATATTCCAATTCTAGAAATATTGCTAGTTCCTAAAGACTTCCTTTTTTTTTCAATTGTGTTATGTTAGTCACCATACAATACATAGTTAGTTTTTGATGCAGTGTTCCAAGATTCATTGTTTACATATAACACCCAGAGCTCCATGCAATATGTGCTCTCCTTAATACCCACCACCAGGCTCACCCACCCCTCACCCCCTCACCCCCTCCCTTCTAAACCCTCAGTTTGCTTCTCAAAGCAGTCTTCTTGTGGCTTGTCTCACCCTCCAATTTCCCTTCCTTCATTTTTTTCCTCCCTTCTCCTAACGTCCTCCATGTTATTCTTATGTTCCACAAGTAAGTGAAACCATATGTTAATTGAATTTCTCTGCTTGACTTACTTCACTCAGTATAATCTCCTCCAGTCCCATCCATGTTGATGTAAAATCTAGGTATTCATCCTTTCTGATGGCTGAGTAGTATTCCATTGTATATATGTACTACGAAACTCAACCATTCTCTTACACCATACACAAAGATAAACTCAAAATGGATGAAAGACCTCAATGTGAGATAGGAATCCATCAAAAATCCTAGACGAGAACATACGCAGTAACCTCTTCAACATCAGCCACAGCAATTTCTTTCAAGACACATCTCCAAAGGCAAAGGAAACAAAAGTGAAAATGAACAACATGGATTTGGAGTTAATGTAAGGGGACAGCTTCATTCTTGCTCACCCCTCATTGCTAAGGCAAATGGCAAGATCCTGAGAGAATGCCTTCATTGAGCATGGCACCCATATTAAGGTGGCCATGACTGAGGGGTTTTGAGAGGGTAGTGAAAAACACCCAGAGCTGCTGTGCTCCCCATCCTGAGAAGAGACACCTCAAAGATGGACCGGAAGAGGCCTGGGATGCTGATAAGGGCCAAACAAGTGTTTCAAAGCTGAACCAAGACTAAAGAACCACCCAGCAGGAGCCACACACACCACCAAAGACCAAAAAACAGTGACCCCCCCCACCCCTGCCCCATACACTCTGTCCCATCCCCAGAAGACTTTCTGAGAGTAAGGTTGTGAAGGAGCAACCCCTTGAGAGGGAAAAATAACCCTGATGATCACTTCTATCTTTGAACTTAATACTGATCCTGAAGAGATTGAGACAATAACTAAAATAAAAAAAAAAGGAAGTAATCTTTGATCACCTCACTAACCCCCACTTCTGCCACTATTAGCAGTAATGAAGACTTCAGAGCACAATGCCAGTGGTCCACAGAAAATGTGTGTTTCGCAGACTTGAAATGTAGTGTATTCATTTCCACTTGTGGACTCTGAGAGCTTGCCTTACTCAAACTCTGAGCACCCTTGACATATGGATCACTCAGTTTTTCTGGAAATGCTCTCTTGACCTGGCTGCCAGATACCATACTTCTGGTTTGCTTCACTTACAGGTCACTACTTCTCAGTTGCCTTTGGCAGCTTCATCTCCTCCTTCCAACCTCTATATGTTGGAGTTCCCCAAGGATTGGTTCTTGGAGTCATGCTTTTGTCATCTACATTCCTGACTCCCAAAGTATCCCAGGATCAGTCTGTCCTCTGGGTTCAGACTCATTTGTCCAAGTGAGTCTGGATGACTAATAGGTATTTCAAAGTCATATTGCATGGATGACATATTGCATGGATGTCCGGCAGGTATTTCAAAGTAAGCATGTCCAGAACTCTGACTCCCAACTTGTTCCCTCCCCAGGTGTCCCCACCTCTATAAATGACATGGTTATCCCTGTTTCCAGGCTATAAACCTAGGACCCGTCCTTGACTCCTTTATTTCCTTTATGCCCTACATCTGGTCCATTAGCAACTCCCGCTGTTCTACCATCAAACCACCCTCTTCTCTCATCTTGCATACTAAGCAAGCTTCCTGTTTCCATTCCCCTATAGGGAATTCTGCACCTGGCAGCCTGAGAGAATGGTTTAAAACATAAGGCAGCCCTGTCACTTCCCTGCCCAAAACCCTCCAAAGTCTTCTTACCATTTATGGAGTAAAGTCCAACCTCCTTTCTGTGGCCTGTAGTGCCATCTTCATCTCATTTCTCTGCTTTGCTTACCCTGGTCCAATCACACTGGCCTGCTCCCAGTTTCACATACCTCAAACTTATTTTTGACTTGAAATCTTTGCCCCTTGCCTTTTCCTCTGCCCAGAAGGCCTTCCCTAGGCATTCACATGGCTGATTTAACTCTCCTCTTCCTAGAGAAATTCTTGATCTATATCTGTCTCCCTCCCTAAAATAGCATCCCTCCATCATTTCCCATGTTTCCCAAGAGTAGAGAGGGTTGGCTTGAGAATGACCCTGATATAGAAGACAGCAGAGTTGAGAAATTGAAACACAATAATGATATATCTTTCTATAATCATATACCATATACAGAAGGTCTAATAGTGTGAGCCCTGGTTCTAAACATGCCTGCTCTTGGATTCTTTGCTTTATCATGACCCACCAGAATCTTTGTCTGAAAATCCCGTTTCAGTTTTGTCTTCTGCCACTTGTAACCAAGAGTCTTGGTCCTAAGAACCAAACCCATGTACACCCGCATGTTATCTACCTTGACATGACTTTAGTATTCTGTCTTCATCAACATGACTTTACTCTCTAAGGTAAGCCTTTTTTTCTGATGTCCCCTAAAAAAAAATCTCTCAATAACGGTTCGTGGGTGGCTCAGTGGGTTAAGCATTTGACTATTGATTTTGGCTCAGGTCATGATCTCAGGGTCTTGAGATCAAGCCCCACATCAGGCTCTTCACTCAGCAGAGAGTCGGCTTGGGATTCTCTCTCTCCCTCTTCCCCTACCTCCCTCTATCCCCCTCTCTGAAAGGAAAAAAAAATCTCTCAGTAAAATCAACATTGTACAGCAATATGAATTTTTTGTGAATGTAAAAACTGCTAAGTCATACTTCAAAGTTGTTGAGTGCCAAAAACTAATTGTGCCATCACTGTCTTTAACAACATGACTCAAATACTCCAGGAAACTCTTGTCTAGGGAGACAAAAAGTCGCAAATGACTTTATTGTTCGGTTAGGAGTTTTCTGAAATCAAACCAATTTAAGTGGACATCGGACTGCTCAGTATTTCAAAAGACAGTTATCAAATGATTGTTAATACCTCTGGAGGCCTCTAAACCTTCCCCCTGGGAATCCTTGCTTCACTCTGTCCACCAATCCTAATCAGGCCCATTCATTGGAAGACCTGTCTTTTTTTTTTTTTATCTTATTTATTTATTTGACAGAGAGAGAGAAAGAGAGAGACAGCATAAGCAGGGGGAGCAGGAGAGGGAGAAGGGGGAGCAGGGCTCAAATCCAGGACCCTGGGATCATGACCTAAGCTGAAGGCAAACATTTAAAAGACTGAGCCACCCAGGCCCCCAAAAGACCGGTCTTAAACCAGCCTCCAAAACCTCAAAATATCAAGATACCCTGACTTTGTCCTCCCATTCTGATACTCTGTTACACTGTCAAGGTGGCAATAAATTCAGATTGGCTGGTGATCTACCAGCAGTTGTTCCAGCAGTATCCTCATGAACAAGCTTTTAAGAATGATGGGGTGCCTGGCTGCCTCATTTGGTAGAGCATGCAACTCTTGATCTGGGGTTCTAAGTTTGAGCCCTATGTTGGGTGTAGAGGTTACTTAAAAATAAAATCTTTAAAAAAGAAAAAGAATTCAAGTAACTAACCCTAGACCTAAGCTCTGTGAGTATGGGTTTAGGGTGTGTGTGCACCACACATGCACTAAGGACTTTCTCAAGAATGATATACAAGTGGAGTCTTTCTTTGGCCACATGGGTTTCACATCTATTTTACATGCTCTCTCAGGACATGTTATCCTCATGGATCTCTACAGTCATCACTAAAGTTTGAAGACATTTTTGTCTTCTTTTTCTTTTGTAACAGTTTCCATAATTGCAAAGGCCACATGATATTATAGACAGAATTGGAACCACAGTTGAGTCCTTGTCCTGCCACTTACTAAATACTATTGTTTAAGGGAAGTCACTTGATTTTGAGCCTTACTTAAAATGCAAGTAGTGTTATGTATTAATCAAAGTTCTCCAGAGAACCAGAACCAACAGTGTTTATTTGAGGGTGTATGTGGGTAAAGAGAGAGAGAAAGAGGAAGAGAGACACAGAGACAGAGTGAGAAAGATTTGTTTTAAGGAGTTGACTCACATGATTGTGGAGGCTTGGCAGGTCTAGAATCTTTAGGGTAGGATAGCCAGTGGGAGACCCTGGGAGGAGTGGCAGTTTGAGTCCAGTCTGCTGACAGAATTCCTTCTTACATGGGTGAAGTCAATCTTTTTCTATCAAGGCCTTCAGCTGATTGGATGAGGCCACACAGCAGGGAAGATAGTCTACCAATATCTTTAAAAACATCTAGAATAATGTTTGACCAACTATCTAGCTAGGTAAGCTATCTAGCTAGCTTGGTCAAGTTGACATATAAAACTAGCCATTACACCCTACCAGACTCTCTGTTTTTAACAACAATAACAAAAAAATCCAACTCGATCTAATGTCATTTCTCCAAACCCCAATATTACCATCTTCTACTTTCATAAAGTTGTCAATCATCAATTATGATTTTTCTTTGAAGTGACTGATTTTTTTTTAACTTAAATTTATTTTAAAAGAAAGGTTTATTTTACTACATTAACTAAAAGCTAGTACAATTTTACATATACACAAAGTAATTATAAAAATATATACAGGAGCACCTGGGTGGCTCAGTCAGTTAAGCATCTGTCTTTGGCTCAGGTCATGATCCCAGAGTCCCAAGATCAAGCCCTCCCCACTCCATGGTCTCCCCACTCAACAGGGTGTCTGCTTCTCCCTCTGACCCTTCTCCCTCTCATGCTCTCTCTCTCAAATAAATAAAATCTTTAAAAATAAAAAAATAAAATAATTAAATAAATAAATACAATGTGAAGAAATTTAAGATATAAAGTCTAGCTAGAAACCACTGCCTCATCTAGGTTCTAGCCTGAGTCCTGTTCAATCTTTGTAAAAGAAAAAAGTAAAGAAAAGAAAAGAAGGGAAGGGAAGGGAAAAGAAGACAAGAGGAGAGGAGAGAAGAGAAAAGAAAAGAAGAGAAAAAAACAACAAAAAGGTATAGAAAAATAAAAAAAGAAAGGAGATATAATAGCAAACTGAACTCAATCTTGTTGATATATTCTAAAGGAGTAAGAAAAAAAATTTAAAGAATAGTTTTTTTAACCACAAATTTGGTTATTACATTATTTTTAGGAATGATCTAAAATCATTGCATGTACAATAAAAAGTATTTCTCATGGATACGTATCTTACTCCTGGGAAACACAGATTCCTAAGGGAGATGCTCTGCTGTTAAAGAGCAGGAATCCAGTGCTTAACGCCAAGAGAGAGTGAGAGAGACTTGAGGTGTATGTTTGATGGGGGACAAAATGCTTCATATTCTGTAAGGTAAGCCTTTTTCTCTGTTTTCACTCAAAACCTCTCAGTAAAATCGACATTGGATGCTAATGCGATTCATTCATTACAGATGTAAGAAAGTGCTGAGCTCTGCTTCAAAAGTTGCTGCACAGCAAAACCAAAATCCACAGAGACAGCCAACATGTGGGTGATAAATGCCATCTCATTCAAATGATTATTGGACATGTATTAGACCCAGGCACTGGCCCAAGCCTTGGGAATGTAGAGACAAAGAAAACATGACCCCTGTTTTTATGGTGCTCATGCTAGGAGGAGGGACGTGGTGGGGTGGGTGGTCTCCCACAGAACAAAAGCATTTTCATATAGTTATATGTAAAAATTCTATGCAGAGTGGAGAACTTGCTTGGTTTGATTTTGTTTGGGGAATATTTTTTCCCTCTTGAAACATTTCTAGTTTCTTTCTCTCTTGGGAAAATAGTATGTTTCCAGTTCCACTGTTACATTTAAAATTCATATTTTTAAATCTATTGGTAGAAAAATCATATATTTTCTTTGGTAAATAAGAGACTGAGAAACAACATAGTATAGTGAAAAAGACTAGAATTTCTTATTTTTAGTTGGCCATTCAGTAACTGGGTAACAATTCTCTGCCTCATTTTTGTTTGCAATTGAGGGACTTGCAACTGCTTAATACTATGTCTCTCTTATGGACAAAAGATTTGCTATTGAAATTTACTTTTATATAAGAGGATATAACAACTATATGCCCCTTCCCTCTCTGTCTTCCCTTATATGTGTGCCTATGGGATTACTCTCTTGCCAATGGAATGTAGAGAGAAATCTGGTTTAAAAAAAAAAAAAGATACTCTGGTCCCTTCCTTCATCCTGCTGCTTGGAACATCCTATAACACTACTTGCCATCATGGAGCATGAGGATGAAGGCCACATCCCAGGCATGCAAAGTGGGGAATTGTTTTGGTTTGGTTTGGTTTTGGGAATTTTTGTTTCTGATTTGGGGGATTCTTTCACTCTTTTATTAAGTTTTTTTATCTTAAATCCAGTATAGTTCACACGCAATACATATAACATAGTGTTATGTTAGTTTCCTGCTTTAATTAGTTCCCCCATGGTCTACTGAGAAACTGTTGTGATTAAAGGTATTTTTTTAAAGATTTTATTTATTTCTTTGACAGAGAGAAATCACAAGTAAGCAGAGAGGCAGGCAGAGAGAGAGGAGGAAGCAGGCTCCCTGCTGAGCAGAAAGCCCGATGCGGGGCTCGAACCCAGGACCTGGGATCATGACCTGAGCCGAAGGCAGCGGCTTAACCCACTGAGCCACCCAGGCGCCCCATAAAGGTATTTATTTTTGCATAAGCCTAGAGCATCTCTCAATATCCTTTCAGTACTGGAATTGAACTGAAGGAAGAAAGTGTTACGCTTTCCAGGACCAACCGTTTGCTTAAGCCAGTTGAACAAAGGAAGCACCAGACAGTAATAGTAGTAGTAGTAGTATTGTTTTTTAAAAATGCCTCTTAGATAAATAACACAGTCAAATCTCTGCATGCTCCCATTTTCAAATGTCCTATATTAATGCATTCATTTGTTCACTCATTCATTCACTCAACAAACATTTGCTGCTTTTTCACTATAACAAACACAAATTGCATTTGCCCTTGCAGATCTGATGGATGTGAAAAAGCAAACTGATCATTTGGGCACAGTATTAAGCAGCTAACGCATGAGGGTCAGGACAGGCTTCCTGGAAGAAGCAAAGGTTTTGGCTTGTTCCTGAGGACAGAATACGTGTCAGTCAGGCAGTGATGTCAGAGAATAGGGTTCCAGGTAGAGAAAAGAGCACATAGGAAGACTAATCTTAGAACCTAGGCATGAAAGAGGAAAAACATGAGGAAAAAAAAAACAAAAACAAGAAAAGCAGATGTCCCATGTGACTTGAGTGAAGGCATTTGGGGGAAAATAATGGGGGGGGCGGGGGAAGTTGATAGAGTTTTAGCCCTATCCTGAAAGCAGTGGAGAGCCATTTTAAGGAATTTACATTAAGTTAATTCTTCAAGTATTACATAGGTTAAGTAGTTGGTAGTAGCACTTCTCACAGTAAGAGCCATCTCTTGCACAAATTTAAAGAAAAAGCAGATGCAATATCTCCTCACACCTACCAGAATGACTAAAATGGAAATGATAAATAATGCCAAGTGTTGGCAAGGATGGGAACCCTCATCCACTGAGATAGTGTATATTATAACAATCACTTTGGAAAACTTCATTGGTAGCAACCACTAATGCATAACCTACGACTCAGCAATCCACTCCGTAAATATACACCCAATAGAAATGTGTATGTAGGTCTGCATGTATGTGAGTGCAAGATTGTAGCAGCATTGTTCCTAATAACACAAACTGGAAATTTCCCAAATGCTCATCAAGAATAGAATGGGGACATGAATTATTATATATCTACACAATGAAATACTGTACAGTAATAAGAATGAGAAAATTATAACAACATACAACAGGAATGAATTTCACGAACGCAATGCTCAGTTGAAGACACCAAACACAAAAGAGTATATATTCTGTGATTCCCTTCAGATAAAGTTAAAAAGAGACAAAAATGCTCTCTGGTGTAGGAAGACAAGATGTGGTTACCCATGGTGGGTAGTTACTAGAATGGGCATAAAGAAGCTTCTGGGGTGGTAAAAATGTGGTTTCTTGACCTGAGGACTTGTTATCTGGGTGTGTTCATCTTGTGAAAAACTCATCCAAGTTTTTACATTTTGTGTACTTTTCTATATGTATGTTACACTGCAATAAAAAGGTGCTACCTTCCCCCAAAACATACACACACACACACACACACACACACACACACACACACACACACAGGAAAACAAATAGAATACCAAAGCTACCAACACATTGCTCTGGGACTCGAGTTAGTGAGAGACCAGAAGAGTCTTTTCAGCAGGGAGTTGAGCTTAGTGCAAAAATAACAAAAGGTGGCCAACTGACATGCAATTTTTCGTGTCCTTCACAGTATTCCCAACACTTGTAATTAAGTTGACCCTTGAACAACATGAGTTTGAACTGTATGAGTCCACTTACATGTAGACTTTTTAAAATAAATATAGTACAATACTGTAAATGTATTTTCTCTTCATTATGATTTCCTGAATAACATTTCCTTTTCTCTAGGTTATTTTATAGTAAAAATACAGTATATAATATCTATTATATACAGAACGTGTGTTAATCAACTGTTTATATTATTGGTAAGGCTTTGGTCAACAGGAGGCTATTGTAGGGGAGTCAGAAGTTGTATATGGATTTTCAGCTATGTGAGGAGGTTGATGCTTCTTGCCCCCATCATGTTTAAGGGTCAACTATAGTCACTAACTTTCTGAAATTTTTATATAAAAATCTAGATGCCTTTTGCTATTTGCTTCTCTAAAAAACAGTAAAGATCTAACAACACTGCTCTAGTTTACAGTTTTAGAAGAAATCTTTGGCTGTTTTGTAGAAAATATACTAGAAACAGCAAAAGCAAAAGTGGAGACCAGGTAAGAGGCTGTTGCCAGAATCCAGATAAGGGGTGAGCATATCTTGGATAACAGGAAAAATGTGAGTAAATGTTCAAATTCTAGACATATTTTGAAAGCACAACTCATTGGATGAAAGCCAAAGGGAACTCTGGAAGTTTTGGCGTGACCAACTGAGGGGAGATAGTTGTCCATCACTGAGATAAGAGAAGCCTGAGAACTGAGTAGGAGTTTAAGGGGCATGGATGGGAGTAGTCTGTTCGGAATATGTTAAATTTGAGGCAGCTTTTAAATAAGCAAGTGCAGATTTCAAGAGATAGTTGAATATTTGATTCTGGGGTTCAGGAAAGAGATCTGGAAAGGAGATATAATTGTGGGAGCTATCAGTTTATGGTGGTATTTAAAGCCATGAGATGAGAGGCGAGCAAGGGAGTAGTTGCAGTCCAAAGCCTGAAACTTGGACTTCCAACATAAAGAGGTCTGCAGGGAAAAATAGGAAGCAACAAAGGAGACAAAAGAGGAGTGGTCAATAAGATAGGACAAAACCAAGAGCGTATGGTATCCTGGAAGACAAGGGAAGCAGGTGTGTTTCTGAGGATGCAGTGGTCTACTGTGTCAGGTGTTAAGGAAGGTGAACCCTGTTGAAGGGTCGGTGGATTTAACAACATGAAGTCTTTATGACCTTGGTCAGAACTCTCTTGATAGTATAATGGGGCAAAAGGCAGACAGGGTGAGTTCAGGAGACAATGGGAATAAAAGAATAGAATCAGTGAGTTTAGTTAACTCTTTCTTAGAACTTTGCTGCAAAAGGGAGTTAAGAAGAAACATCACCAATCCAGGGGTCCAGAAAAACATCCTTCTGTTTGTGTGTCTGTATTTTGTTAAGTGGGAAAATTAACTGCATGTTTGTGGGCTGATAAGAATAGGCTAGCAAAAAGCAAACAATGTTATAGAAAACAGAGGGAAATATGGGGAGAGATGTTCTTGAATAGTCAAGAGAATAAGATCCACAAACAACTATTATCTATGGTGGTACATTGTGTGAGTACAGATGCTGGTCAATAGAAAAACCTCTCTGGGTCTCAGTTTCCTTATCCTTAACTGGGGCCTATAATGCTTATCTCACCTAGATTTTATAAAGGCTAAACAACTTAATATAGGTGAGTTCCTGGTTCCCAGGAGCACTCAAAATATGACAACCACAGTGATTTGTCTCATTATCCTTAAATCACAATTTTCAGGTCTGGAAATCTCTCTATTGAGAAGTTGTACGTCTATTAAGTAAACACAAGAAGCTAGTGAGATTATGTTTATCCATAAATAACTCATCAAAATTTTTTAAAACTTTTTCACTCTTAATAAAATGCCTCAGACTACTGCATGAAATGCCTCTCTATTAAAATATTAAATTAGGGCTCCTGGGTGGCTCAGTGGGTTAAGCCTCTGCCTTTAGCGCAGGTCCTGGGATCAAGACCTGCATCGGGCTCTCTACTCTGCGGGGAGCCTGCTTCTCCCCCCTCTCTCTCTGCCTGCCTCTCTGCCTGCTTGTGATCTCTCTCTGTTAAATAAATAAATAAAATCTTTTTTAAAAATATTAAATCAAAGGCAAAAACAAAATCTGGCGGAGCAGCATATTTCATGTCTTTGGCAACCTGCTTGCATAGATTAATTTTAAACCCAAAGATTTATTTAAATGTTCCACAGCCTTTATAAGAAAATGAAGGTACTGGAGCTGCTTCGGGCTGTGGATCAGACTCTGTGAGAAACCACCTCCCTCCCTACTTTATTTCACAACACAGTCAGCCAAGTTGCACTGATTAACTGCTATAATTGTTAAGGGCAATTCACTAGATGTCACAAACTCTGAGCCCTAGCCCTGAGGTTAACTTGCCCTGTTAGACTTGACCATTCTGGGTCTCCATTTCTTAACCTGGAAAACAAAGGGCTTGGTCTGATGCCATCACTTCAGCTCCCACAGTCTGTGATTCTGAGAGCTTGAGATTACATGAGGCTTTATGGACAGCAGGAAGAGATTGTTTGGGGACACTGCTCTCCCACAGCAGAATCTGGACAGACTGACTTCAACTTCTTTGAGTCTCAGTTTCCTCCTTTCTCACCTGAAGTGTGAGAACCAAACACAATCTTGTTCAAAAACCACTTTATTAAGGGTACTCTGCTATTCCAAGCTAAGGGGCTAAAGCAGTGGCCTCCACCAGAAGAGGGCAGGGTTTGCCAGGATCAACCTGTGGTGTATACTCAAAGAGTCACATCTTCCCTACCCCTCAGAAGGTGACCAATGTGGTAGAGAGGTGTCTTCTCTTTTTCAAACTGGTAGATTTGTAATGATGGCATAGAGCCTTCACCTGGGACGAATGTTAAGGACACAAATGGACTTGTTGATTACTGCTGTCTGCAGTGGATGCAGGAGTGGTGAGATGTAGCTGTGGCTCTCTGCTTGCAATCCCAGGTTTCGATGGGTGCAAGTTTTTCAGAATGATTTTTCAGTTCTGTTTCATTCACTATACCCTTCCTCTCCCTTCAAGACCATGTCATCTCCATAGGTACGCTTTGAGTGTTCTTCAGTTAACTTTGACCAACCCTGAGAGAAGTTGAGTTTGTGAAGAAGTATGGCAAAAGCTGACTTTCCTTGTTGGTCTTTGTGGTGCATTGTCTGCAAAGGTGATCACTATGTCCCTCCTCACATCAGGAGAGACTCACTTTCCCCAACCCCAAAACTGAGCTGGCCTTGTGATTTGCTTTGACCAACAGAATGTAGCTAATGGGATTCTGGCCTTGGGATTTCTAGGCCTACTCTTTAAGAATCTAATAGATTCTTCTTTTATTTAGAGGGAAATCCAGCCAACCATAGAGAGAAGTCCAGACTATCCATGTGGATAGACAAGAACACATAGAGGACAAGCTAGGTTCTGGACATATGAGTGATTCCAGCCAACACCAAAAGAGTGATGCCCAGTCATCCTAATGGGTCCCCAGCCGTTCAAACCTGTCCAGCTAGGGCAACAGACAGGTGAGTCAGGCCATCTTGAATCCTCTAGTACCCTGAGAGCCATGCCAGCTAAGACCACATGGGGGCAGACTTGAGCTATTCCAGCTGGACAAGGACACACACACACAGACACACACACACACACACACACACCCATTCCCAGCCCACAGATTTGTGCACAATAAAATAGTTATTGTTCTGAGCCAGTAATTTTGAGAACGCCGAAGCTCAGATGAGTTAATTACCTTACCCAAAGTCACAAAAAGACTAAATAGCAGAACTGAGATTAGAACACAAGCCCAGGCTTCCCCAAACTGATGATGAAACTCGTATTCTTTCTCCTCACGTTCCATTCTAGCTGCATAAAGAACTTGAATTTCACAATTTTTTTTAAAGATTTTATTTAATTATTTGACAGGCAGAGAGAGAGGTGGAAGCAGCCTCCCTCTCTGCTGAGCAGAGAGCTCGACACGGGGCTGGATCCCAGGACTCTGGGATCACGACCTGAGCCGAAGGCAGAGGCTTTAACGCACTGAGCCACCCAGGTGCCCCTTGAATTTCACAATTTTAATTACAGAATGTGGGCTTCAAAGGACAAACATGTTTAGCTGGTACCTGAAAATTCAGCTCTCAATTATATACTGACTTACTCTGCTCTCTAATTACTTGATCAGACATATTTCAGTTTGTAATTGCTCAGAAGTCAGCAAAAGGGAATGTGTTTCCTGTCAGTATTTTGAAGAATATTCATTAGATTTATTATAGATAAGCCTCACTTTCCACAATAAAATCAATCTTTTGAAAGCGTTTTGAGAATTTTTTTAAGTTTTATGTAAATAAAGCTGCTGTAAATTTAACTATATTTTAATGAAATAGAAGTTTCCATTTAAACAAAATCAGCAGTGAACATTTTAATAATGCTTTTAAAACATTTTTAAGATGATGAATCACTTAAGGTCATTTTCTGTCCTAGAAGCTGAGATTTTTTTTTTTAAGATTTTATTTATTTATTTGATAGAGAGACAGATCACAAGTAGGCAGAGAGGCAGGCAGAGTGAGAGGAAAGCAGGATCCCCACTGAGCAGAGAGCCCGATGCGGGCTCCATCCCAGGACCCTGAGATCATGACCTGAGCCGAAGGCAGAGGCTTTAACCCACTGAGCCACCCAGTCACCCGAAGCTGAGATTTTTATGTTAGATTTTCTTAAACTTGGGCATAGCTTTAAAAGATGAGAACCGTGCAGAGCATAATAGTCCTTGGCTCAAAGTAAGTGCTAGGGGGAAAAATGGTAACAATTGCATGCCTGTTGTGGCTGAATTGTGTCCCCGCAAAAATGTTAAAGTCCTAACCCTCAATATCTATGAATGTGACCTTATTTAGAAATAGGGTCTTTGAAGTTATAATCAAATGAAGATGAAATCATTAGTGTGAGCCCTAATCCAATATGACTATTGGCCTTATAAGAAGAGGAAAATACCATGTTATGACAGAGACAGCGATTGGAAAGCTGAAGCTGTCAGCCAGGGGACACCAAGTATTAATAGGCATCATGAGAAGCTAGGAAGACGCCAGGGAAGTTTTCACCCAGAGCCTCAGAGGAAGCATGGTCGGGCTGACACCTTAGTTTTGGACTTCTAGCCTTCAGAACTGTAAGAGAACAGATTTCTGTTGTTTTGATTGTTTAATACTAATGTGTTATGGCATCTCTAAGAAACTAATAACGTGTACACCATTTTCTTTGACTTAGAAGGAAATATTAGAGGGAGGAAGATATATGAGGAAACAGAACAGAGGACTATTTTTTAGTCAAATCAGTAGATATTCCCAACCCCTGTCTCCCATGCCACTGACAGTAGGAAAAAAAAAAATTTAAATACTTTCTGAAGCTCTGCTACAGCTAGAACTGCTCGTGTGACACATTTCCAGCCAATGAAATAACCACTGTTTGTTTGACAAAAGATCAAGGCTTAGCTGGGCTAGTCTTTCTTGTTCTCCCTCCTTCAATTCCAGTTACTATCTTGGGTTAGAGCAGTCACCCTGCAACAAATAGGTAGCAGGATGAGAGAAAGACCAAGAGAATCATTGTGCAAAGCCAGAGACACTGTAGAGCCACAGAACCAATTCTAACCAACACTTATCTCTAGACTTGAGTTACATGAGAAAATAAACTCATATTTGTTAAAGCCCTTACATGTTGGATTTTCTGTTATACTGGACACATTCCTAATTGATGGGAGATGCTATGGTGATAGTTCAAACCAGAGGTAATATATAAAGAGAAGAAAAGCAGAGAGGGATGGAAAAACCAGGAGAGTGACGAAAAATACTGCAAATATGGGTATTAAGTTAGCACTTGGGGATCAATAAAGTACGGGGAAGCAAAGAAGCCTGGTGTAACTAGGAAGTTTGAAGACTGGGTTCTGGATGGATTTCTTCTTCTATAAGGAGCTATATACAGGGATGCCTGGGTAGCTCAGTCAGTTAAGCCACTGCCTTCCGCTCAGGTCATAATCCCAGGCTCCTGGGATCAAGCCCCACATCAGGTTCCTCCCTCAGTAGGAAGTCTGCTTCTCTCTCTGTCTGAGCCTATTTCTCTCTCCACCTCTGCCTGCTTGTGCGTTCCCTCTCTCTGTCTCTGATAAATAAATAAATAAATAAATAAATAAATAAATAAATAAAAGCAGTTATATACAGTTCCCTATCTCTGGTACAGCAGATGGTTTTGAACAGCCCATGCTAGCCTTACTGGTAACACAAATAATTGAATGCTAGATGGTGACAGAAAGCAACACAATTTATTCTCCCAATCTACAAATATGCAACAGTCTTCAACCATTAAAACTCATTAGCTTTTTCTACCCAAACATGAAATTCTCTGCTCAGATCAGCACAGTGCATCAGTCCCCAAATTTAGGCTCCAAAGTTTAGAGAGAGAGTATTTGCAGAGTTCTACATTCTGAGTTGGCATTTTTGGAGGATAACATGCTTGTGACATGGTGTCTTATAGAGAAGAATTCACCCAACTTGACATTTTTTCTAATTATTAACCATACACATTTTAAAAGAGTGCTTCACAAAGTGCAGTCCCAGCCCAGCTGCAACAAAGTTCCCAGGCCTCATCACAGATATCCTAAAGCAGAAACTCAACAACTTGTATTTTGACAAGGTCTTCAACTCACTCGATGTGCATCTGTTAACCAGGGAGATTGGTTGCAGAACATCTCTGGCTTGACAAAGTTGACTCTCCTAATCTTCCTTTGATATACAGTTGGTTACTGGTGGAAATTTTCTTAGGGGCCAAAGAGCATCTTGAGAGAAAACCTTCCCTTTGCAGCTCAACACTAGTAGAATATATTTGGTAGTTGGAATGATCTTGACTGAGGTTAAGCTTCCAGTGGGGAATTCCATGTGAGAAAATGGAAAGTCAGGCTCCAAGCCAAGTTCCCATGATAGAAAGGCTGATTCTGTCTGGCATGTACCTATGACTGGAATCCCCACACATCCCTACCATGCAGCTTGATGATCATGCATCTGGGGTCTTGCTAAGCATTTGAATTTCAACAAATGCTTCCTACCATGGAAGCCTAAGCATGCACCCAGTTGTCCAAGTGTGATGGTCAAAGAGTAAGACCTCTTTGAAGAATTACTGCATCTTTACCAATGAGGTCACACTGATGTTCTGCAGTGGCACAGTGTGGCCGGAAAACAGACTCTGTGCTTAAGACATTTGAAAGCTGAACTGAGTCCCTTGCACTGAGAAGACTGCTGATATTCTTGGAGGATTGATGGGGAGAAGATTTGCTCCATCAAAGTTCTTCGTCCTGCTCTCGATGGACTACACTGAGTCTTAACACCCTCAGGTTTATCATTCTGCCCTGTTCTACTCTGTATCAAGAAGGGGCTGAGTTCAATCAGTGGAGGAGTTTGTGGGAGCCTAGAGGGCAAGAGGAAAGAAGTGGGTGCTACGCTCCCACCCTTTCTGCCTAAGTCAGCAAGTTTGTCAATTCTGCCCTTCAGGCCCATCATGGTCCCATCTCCAGCCACATCATCTGGTCGCTAGGTTCTGGTGACACATTCTCCTCCCTTTGATTTTCCAGGCTGGGGGCACTGATGGCTTCTGGATAGTACTCATC
This sequence comes from Lutra lutra, assembly GCF_902655055.1. Classification (NCBI taxonomy): domain Eukaryota; kingdom Metazoa; phylum Chordata; class Mammalia; order Carnivora; family Mustelidae; genus Lutra; species Lutra lutra. Next base: position 152,834,760 of record NC_062279.1, on the reverse strand, counting down.
TCTAGCTCTAGTTTGGCTTCTTGGCCTTTTTCATTTACTGATATAATAAATTCCTTGCAATAAGTTTTCTTTGTTGTAAATACCTAGAATGCTTTCTTTTTTTTCTGATCAGAACTTGATGATACAACTGATTTGTCAATTGTCACAAAAGGGTAAATTGGATCTTTCAACAGAGATATACAGATAAAGTAGATTTCAGCTACCAAAGGAAAGTTGGGAGTCAGATGCCACAGTCCTGAGAATTTATAAAAGAGCAGGAGACTAAGAAGTGTCGTAAACCCCTCACAGACACTGAGGATTGATCTCTGTCTTGTATATACCCCAGACTCCCATACCTTCTGGCTTCTAGTTGGGTTCGGCCAGTAGAAGACACTGGTTGGAGATGGGGGTGCAGTAGGAAGAAAGAAAGGGCACTTAAACAAGTTTCCCAAAGCATAATCATGGTGCCCCATGGTGGGGTCAGGGGAGGGCTCCGTTGTGGACCTACACCAGCCAGAATCAGCTGTCACTCCTACTCTCTTCCAGTCTGAGATTTTAGCAGTAACTGCTTTCCTCACCTATGGCTACTGTTCTTGGCAGGCAGTCCCTCTCCAATGATTATAGATTCCCCCAGCTTCTCTGTAACATTCATACCTAGGAGTAATAATAGCTCCTCTCTGTTGTGTCTGCTGGATGCTTCCCATTTCTTGTTGGTTCCATTAACCCTGCCCAGACCTTTGGAAGATGACCCCCCTTCCAACTCTCTTTAATTGCCCTCTAAGTGTGCCATCTGTTTTCTGCCAACAAGGTGATTTATACAGGGCTTACAAGGATCGGGAGTTGGAAATTAAAGAGAGGGTGTGTGAAGAGGACTTCCTTTGAGAGAGCTGAATTGGGAAGTCACAAGAAGGACCTCATGGGTAGCCAGGGAAGATAATGACTTTGGTCCTTAGAATTTCTGAGCATAGGGGAGAGAAACAGGGGTCCTTCAGAGTGTGGGCTTCACAATCAAAATAGGGTATTCTGACCCTATTATAGGCTGTTCTAACTAGTCTCTATGTATAGGGTGTTCTGACTAGTCTATTTCACTGAGGAAACCTCTGATGTCATGGGCTGGTCAAATTTACTAGAAGAGATGCTTCAAACCTCTTCTGAATGCCAAAGCCACACTTTCATTTTATAAAGACTGAGTGGAAAAAGAAACGTGGGAGCAATGTCTCTGCATTCAGAATTCTGACACTTCTTTTGTTACTGTATTTACCGCTGCTCTCATGTGTGACAATTGCCACCTGTCTAAGATCCTCTCTGTTTTATCTTCTTTAGAAAATAAACCTCCAGTCATCACCCAGGGTGGAGACAGGTAAATTCAAGGAGGGAATATGGGGATTTTAAATACTTCTTATACAGACTGTGAAGGAATCCTCTGGTCTGACGCACCACTCTCCCTTAGCTTCCAGGGATATCCTGTTTTATGAATTCCCCTGAGGAATTGGCAGTATGTAATTTGCTTGGGTTGCCACAACAACCACCACAGACAGGGAGGCTTAAACGACAGAAATACACGTTCTCACAATTCAGGAGGCTAAGAGGGTAAAATCAAAGTGTCAGCAGGATTGGTTCCTTCTGAAGCCTCTCTCCTTGGCTTATTGATGGCATTTTTTCCCTTGTCTTCTCATGGTCCTCTCTCCATGAAAGTGTGAGCCCTAATCTCTTCCTATAAGGACACCAATCGTATTGGATTAAGGCCCACTCTAAGGAGCTTATTTTAACTTAATCATCTCTTTAGAGGACCTATCTCCAAATACAGTCTCATTCTGTGCTCGCTTCGGCAGCACATATACAAATACAGTCTCATTCTGAGGTCGTTAGGGCTTCAAAGTATGGACATTAGGACTTTAATGTATGATCTTGTGGGGGGACATAAGTCAACTCATAACAAGCTGGGTAAAACTGAATTGCTTTGGCCTCCCCCTGGGTTAGCTTAAATTGAGCTTTTTGGATTTGCTAAGTCCACTCAATTGCAGCTGCTTTCTACCTTACTAAATGTAGTTGTCATTAACCTTTCTCTCAAAATCTTTATCCTGAGAGATTTCTACTTTTCTTTATATGTCTCACTTGTTCCCATTTGACGTGGTTTTGAAAGTCAGAAAAAGGAAATGTTTGTGTTTCATTCATCATCTCTCATCAGATGTCTCTAGCCCACTTTATACCTCTTAACATGGCAATGTAAGAATTTTCTAAATCATTGTAAAGTCTCCCCAAAGCTTATTTTTATGGCCACATATTGAATCTTCCAACTGGAAGGGAGGGTATCATGTTCTATTTATCTGTTTGATCTATGGCTGTGTATCCAAGTTTTTGATAGAACTAACACTACAATAAATATCTGGGTCAAGACTATTAACTCTTGGGGCACCTGGGCGGCTCAGTGGGTTAAAGCCTCTGCCTCCGGCTCAGGTCATGATCCCAGGGTCCTGGGATCAAACCCTGCATCGGGCTCTCTGTTCAGGGGGAAACTGCTTCCTCTCTCTCTGCCTGCTTCTCTGCCTACTTGTGATCTCTGTCTGTCAAATAAATAAATAAATGAAATATCTTTAAGAACAAAAACAAAACAAAAAGACTCTTAACTCTTTAAGTCTTTCTTGCTGCAAACCTCAATTCATCAACTCTAATAAGATACCATCAATTATAAGATACAGTGAAAGAGGTGAATGACTTCACTTCTGGAAAGGAAGAAAGGCAAGTTGGTAAAGTCAAGAGGGTAGTTTTTATGTCTTTCAAGAAATTTGACTCTATGTGTATCTATGAAATCTGATAAAAATAAAAACTGAAGGGAAAAATCAAGCCAGAAAATTATGTCTACAAGGGTGCCTGGGTGGCTCAGTCCGTTAAGTATCCGACTCTTGATTTCAGCTCAGGTCACGATCTAGGGTCGTAGGATCAAACCCCACATCTGGCTCCATGCTCAGTGGGGAGTCTGCTTGGTATTCTCTCTCTCTCTCTCTTCCTGTATCCCTCTCCACACTGTGCTCTCTCTTTCTTTAAAATAAATCAATCAGTCAAAAAGAAAAAAGAAAATTATGTCTACACAGTGACCTCATTATTTATTTTTTTTAAAGATTTTATTTATTTATTTGACAGAGAAAGATCACAAGTAGGCAGAGAGGCAGACAGAGAGAGAGAGATAGAGAGAGAAGCAGACTCCCCGCTGAGCAAAGAGCCTGATGCAGGGCTCGATCCCAGGACCCGAGATCATGACCTGAGCCAAAGGCAGCGGCTTAACCCACTGAGACACCCAGGCGCCCCATGACCTCATTATTTAAAAACTAAAAAAAATCATAGAAAAACTATTAAGGATTCACAGGGTAAGTTTAAGAGTGAGTTTTGTTTTGATTGTTATTTCTGGATTTTTCAAAATTAAAGTGAGTAGTTTCTAAAGCAGAAGAAAAAGTTTTGCTTTTTATTCCTTTATTCTAAAAAGAAAAATGAGCAGAAGGAAGTGCACCAAACTGTTGTCCTTGTGTGGTAAAATTGTAGATGTTATTTCTTTTTTGTGCTTCTCCAAAGTTTCTAAATTACCTCTAATAGATGTGTTTGTGGACTTCAGGGCCTAAGAAAGAATACTCTGCTGGAGAAATAGAGAAATCTCTTTGCCTCAGGGAGAGACCACCTGAAGGGACATCCCAGCTCCTTTTAGGATCAACTGAGTGAAACCTTTGCTGAGACTACAGAGCAGCCTCATTTCTCCTTTGCCCAAAGCTGACTTTTTTTTTGCCTCCCTCCCAAAGTACTGATCCCAAGAGCACCCCAATAAACTCCCTACTCTCAAATCTCTTCCTTCTCAGAGTCTATACCCTAGGGAACCTGACCGACAACACCGTATGTCGTAGACTGGTTCAGAGGACATCATCTAACAACTTGTTGCAAGTCATGAAAGTATTTCCAAGAACACTGTTTTGAAATAGAAAACTCATTTTGACTTGCAGTTTTGAAGAATATGTTAATAAGCAAGTTACAAAACAGTTCACATGCTATGATTGCAAATTATATTTGCATATATTATATGGTTGCAATATATAAATACATACATTTCATAATAGCAAATACTCAAGGGCATAGTTAATGTACCCATGCTCTTTTTATTTTAATTTTAATTCCAGTACAGTTAACATACAGTGTTATATTAGATTCAGGTGTACGATACAGTGATTCAACACTTCGTACATCACCCAGTGCTCATCATGAGGAGGGCACTTTTTTTTTTAAGATTTTATTTATTTATTTGTCGGGGGAGGGGCACAGGCAGGCAGAGTGGCAGGCAGAGGCAGAGGGAGAAGCAGGCTCCCTGCAGAGCAAGGAGCCCGACATGGGACTCGATCCCAAGACTCTAGGATCATGACCTGAGTCAAAGGCAGCCACTTAACTGACTGAGCCACCCAGGTGTCCGGAGGAGTGCACTTCTTAATCCCCATCACCTATTTCACTCATCCCCCAACCCACCTCCCCTCTGGTAACCATCAGTTTGTTCTCTATAGTTAAGAGTCTGCTTCTTGGTTTTCCTCTTTTATCCCTCAATGACTATTTATTTTGCTTCTCAAAGCCCACATAGGAATGAAATCATATGGTATTTGCTTTTCTCTAACTAGTACCATATTGTTTTGATTACGACAGCTTTGCAATATAACTTGAAGTCTAAAATTGTAATACCTCCAGCTTTGCTTTGCTTTTTCAAAATGCTTTGGCTATTCCAAGTCTTTTACGGTTCTATATAAATTTTAGGATTTTTTGTTCTAGTTCTGTGAAAAATGTTGTTGGTATTTTGATAGGGATTTCATTAAAAGCGTAGATTGCTTTAGGTGGTATAGACATTTAACAATATTTTTTCTTCCACTCCATGAGCATGGGTTGTCTTTACATTTTTGTGTCACAATAGACTAATACTTTTTGAGTACCTACATTTTGCCAGGCATTAAGTTTGGCATTATACCAAAAATGTGAAAATGGTGATTATCTCTGTATGATGGAATTAGAAGTGGTTTTTATTTTCTTCTCCCTCCTTTTAGAATATTTCCCAAAGTTTGTTTTGTAATTACATACAACATTATAAAAGTTACTTTATAATTCAAACTTATACAAATAAATTTTTATGATAGGAAGTATTTCAATAAACATTTGTTATAATCTTTATATTACATGTAACCGAAATTCTCCTCTCCACCCTCCAAAAAGCCCAAGACCTACAAAAATAAGATGTATCAACCAGACAGAAGCTGAAGAGCAAGTTTTGAATATCAAGATTTTGGATATGGAAGGTTGCCATTCTCTAGTACAGAAATGAATAACCTGAGTATTTCTGAATCATTTTCATTTTGAAGCTGAAAGGAAAAGGGGACTGTTATGTATATCCCATTAACCTCAGACAGATTATATAACAAAAGCACCATAAAGTTTTCCTAGCATTGAATCTTTGACAAAGACACCATAGACATCAAGGAAGGCAGAGCCTGCACTTGAGAGTTTAGGACCAAAACCTAAGTGTTCTGATATTTTTTATCAGTCTAATCTGGAATCTGTCATCCAAAAATTATTTCCATTGATTTGTTTGTTACATGTCTATTTAGAATAAATTCTTACCTGACAACAATTGTTCTCCAATTCAAAGAGAAAATTCAGTATATTGCCACTCTAAAGCTGAAAGGACAAAACATGAGCAGAATATTTTAGAATATTTTTCCTTCTTCCAAAATATATTTGTTTTGCCTTTTTTCCCCTTGGCTCAAATAAATATATTTTATTACCTCTCTCTGGCTTAAACTTTTCAAACAAGGGTTCCTGAAGGTTAATTGAAATGTGAACATTTTTATGTAATCTTTTCCCATTGTTAATGAACTTCTACCAAGCCAAGATAAAGGGTGAGATGTAAAGATAAGTTGTCATCTTCCAAATTTTAAGTCTGGCCATTATGGTGACTCAACACCAAGTCACATCCAGGGTGGCACTGTCTGATCTAATTGAACATGGTGCAACTAAGTGAGAAGCCAAGAGAGTTGATCCCTCTAAGCAGTGTCCCAGACCTTCTCTGGGCTGGAATAAACAAAGTATCACAAGAACTTCTGAGAATTAATCATGTTCATTATTTTCAAGGATATCACAGAGTACTCATTAGAAAATGGCTTATGTTAGACTGCCCTCGTTAGGAAGGATGGAAATCATTACTATGAATCACTGGAAGCTAGCTGGGTATCAGATGGCATATGGTGGGGAAGGGAAGGCACTGAGAACTTTGCTCCCTCTAATTGTAAACACAAGGAGTGGTCACCTTCCTTGAATCTAATGGGACAACTCTATGATTCCTTCCTTTGCAGGGTCTGCTAGGTCCCCAGTCTGTTCTATAAAATATTGCTAGACTGATCTCCCCAAAACAGCATTCCTTTCTACACGTTTGCTGGTGGCCATTTATTGACTCCATAATTCGACATAGAATTTTAGAGCAGGAATGATCTTAGCAATCACCTTGTCCAGCTCTCTCACTTACATACATGAGAAAATTGAAGCCCAGAGAAGTGAAGTAATTTGCCCAAGGCCACACAGCAAGTTATTTCCATGCTAACTCAATCCTCAAGGCAATCTCCCATTATCTGCCTCAACGCAGAGATGCTCAAACCATCAGAAACATTCTCCTTAAGGGTTGAAAATATTCCTACTGCTGAAGAGATAGTATGTGGGAAAGTGAGGGAAGCTAGAGACACAGAAGGGTCCTGAAGGCTCCACTGGCAGGGCTAGGAACCAATTAAATGGAGTTGGCTTTTTCCAAGAAGAGCCAACTTGGCTGATGACGAATGGAATGTGTTTCCAGTGATCAGCTAGTAACGCAATGACTGCCTGAGTAGCAGGGAAGAAAGCTGCCCTGCTCTTCTTCCCTTTAAGCATTGAAGAAGGCCCTAATTCCTCATTCACTCAAGGATGGGTGATTCAGCTTGAGACGTAAATAATTTAAGGACTAGACCGTCCTGGTCTCCCAACGTTTCAAAGACTTATGAGGCTTCAAGGGAGATGCAGCAGTAAGATGAGATGAAGCAACCAGAGAGAAAAAGAAAGCAAGGGTCTACCTGCCACCTTTCCCCAGTAGCCCAAGATCAGTTAGTTCATCACCCATTGATCACCCACCATTACTTACAGAGTCAGGCTGTATCCCAAGACAAAAATCCATGGTGACCATGTCAATGAAACAAGTAATCCTCTGTGCTCTGTGCTCCAGTGAGTACCTTCAATTCATTAACTCCTGTGATCCTCACAGTGGCTCCATGGCATGTGCTATGATTCAGACTATTTCACAGTCAAAGGTACTGAGCCATGGGAAGATAATATTCCACAGCCAATAAGGAGGGTAGCTGGGCTTTAGAGTCAGATCATCGAAGTTATGAGCCATGCACACATGGGAATAAGTAATTTCCATTTACTCTTTCACCCATAGAGACATTCAGTGAACATTTAGGCTCCAAGGATCCAGAGAGCTTCTGAGAGGTCCTGGACCCCAGAGTCAGAGAGACAGGGGACCAGTTCTCCTTTCTCTGGTTCCCTACAAGGCTCTCTTTACAGCACTGTGTTTGTTTGTCTTACTGCCTAACTAGATCCACAGTGACTTGATGCCAAAAATGTATCTCAGGCACCTCTGTATCCACAGCCTCCAAGCACCATGCCTGGCATGCAGGAAATATCTGCATATTTGCATATCCAGCAAATATTTGTTGGATAGAACGTAAACAGAGCTTGGAAAAGGCCCAGGTGTAGGAAAACAATTCCCTGGTTCATTAAGCTACTGTCTCGCCGGATCCAAGGAAGAATCCATGATATGGTCCATGTAAACACAACTTGGCTGACAATATCCACTTGTAGCAGTCTCCCTGGATGTCCAGATTGGAGCTCTGGGTTCTGCAGTTAGCTCCCTTGATCCTGGTATCTATCACAAACTTGGACCTTGCCAAATCTAATTGTATCGAATAGTAGCATTAATATCTAGAATCACAATAGAACTGGGTAAAGAAATGAGTTTTGGAATCAGACAGACTTGAATTTGAATGCCAGTCTGCTCCTGTGTTTTCTAGAAGTCATTTAATTTCTTATACCTTCAGTTTCCTCATCTGTAAAATGGGAACAGTAGTCTACTTAGTTGGATCATTGTGAGGATTAAGAGGTATAATAGTTAATTTTATGTGTCAACCTGGTTGGGCCACAGTACCCAGATATTTGGTCAACTATTACTCTTGGTGTTTCTGAAAGTATGTTTTTTGTAGACAAAATTAGTGTTTAAATCTGCAGACTTTACAATCAGACAAAGACAACTATCATATGATCTCCCTATCATATCATACCATATCATATGAGGAAGTGGAGATGCAACGTGGAGGGTTTGGGGGGTAGGAAAAGAATAAAAGAAACAAGATGGGCTCGGGAGAGAGACAAACCATAAGAGACTCTTAATCTCACAAAACAAACTGAGGGTTGCTGGGGAGGAGGAGGGTAGGGAGAGGGTGGTTGGGTTATGGACATTGGGGAGGGTATGTGCTATGGTGAGTGCTATGAAGTGTGTAAACCTGGTGATTCACAGAAACTGTACCCCTGGGGCTAATAATACATTATATGTTTATAAAAAAAAATAAAAAATTATTTGAAAAATAAATAAATAAATCTGCAGACTTTAAGTAAAGGAGATTGTCCTTAATGTGGGTGGGCCTCATCCAATCAGTTGAAGGCCTGAATAAAACAAAGGCTGATCTCCCCTGAACAAGAAGGAATCCTGCCAGCAGACAACCTTCAATCTTGAACTGCACCATTACCACTCCTGGGTCTCTAGCCTGCTAACACATTGTGCAGGCTTTAAACTTACCAGACTCCACAATTGCATTAGCTAATTTCTTAAAATAAATATCTCTCTGGGGGCACTCTTGTTGGCTCAGTTGGTACAGCATGCAACTCTTGATCTCAGGTTCCTGAGTTTGAGCCCCACGTTGGGTGTAGAGACTACTTTAAAAAAAAATAAAATAAAAGTTAAAAAAAACCTTTATCTATATAAATGTGTGTGTGTATATGTACATATATGTGTATATATACATATGTACACACACACACACACACACACACACACACACACACACACACACAACGTTGGTTTTGTTTTCTCTGAAGAATCCAGAAATACAAATGGTATGGTTCATGAAAAGTCCCTGACGTACAACATGTTCTCAATTGATAATAGTTTTATTTTCCTTTCCCAGCCTCTTCATTCCTTAGGTAAGCAGATGACTATCCAAAGAGGAACCAAGACTTGTCCACTCTCCCAATGTAACCTTGAAGAGTTTGAGAAGATGAATTAGATGATCAGATTTCAGCAATTTAAGACACAAAACATCTCCATGCCTAAGGGGATCATTTCATTTTCAACTAAGTAGGCTTAAAAGGATTTCAGAGTTCATCTGATTCGAAAAAGATATTGGCCTAAGGACCACATACTGGTATAGTTGGCTTTGGTTTTGGGGGTTTTTTTGTTTTGTTTTCTTTGCTTATTTTTTTATTCATGCAAGCTTTTTATTTATTTTTTTATTTTTTTAAATTTTTTAAAATTTAAAATTTTTTATTTTTTAATTTTAATTTTTTAATTTAATATTTGAGAGGTGTCATATAAAATTCTGGATTCCTGGCTTCTCTTGATAAGTATGAAGATCTGAAGACCTCAGGTGTGCACATCTGGAGCTGAAAGATCACAGGCACCATAGATAGGTCACAGGTCATGGGGTCATTTTACTCATTTGTGTCAATCCCTACAGACATTTGAGTCTGTGACTCCTTGTGTTCTCCAGCTCCTTCAATTCAGAAGTGAGGAAGCGTAGACTCAGGGAAGTCTAATGAACTTGCACAAGGCCATGTGCCAGGCTGGCAAAGCCAAGTCTAAAACTCCACATTCTTGCCTCTCCAGTCCCTTAAAATACACTATATTACAACTGAGCACAAATGCTTTTACTGGCAAATGAAGAGATTCCTAAGGGTCTTTTGTACCCTGTAAGACTTATTTATTTTAGCAGTGAGATCAAGCTTAGTGTCACAAATGAATGCAGTGTTTTAAGATGGGGCTAAAATATAAATTGTCTTATTTATCCCTGTAATTAAAAGCACAATTCTGGGGACGCCTGGGTGGCTCAGTTGGTTAGGCGGCTGCCTTCGGCTCGGGTCATGATCCCAGTGTCCTGGGATTGAGTCCCACATCGGGCTCCTTGCTCGGCAGGGAACCTGCTTCTCCCTCTGCCTGCCTCTCTGTCTGCCTGTGCTCGCTCGCTCTCTCTCCCTCTGTCCCTGACAAATAAATAAATAAAATCTTTAAAAAAAAAAAAAAAAAAAAAAGCACAATTCTGGGGTCAGACCAAACTTGGCTTTGCCATTACCTTGGGCAAGTTTCTCACTTTTCTAATAAGTTATACCTATCACACAGTGTCAGTGGTGAGGATTAAATGAAATATTTCATGTTAAGTGCCCAGTACGATGTCTGGAATATAGTAAGTATTCTACAAATGCTGTTGAATTAAGACCTCCGAGGAATTAAAATAAATATGGCAAAATTACCAATGTAGCTAAGTGATTTTTGCATCTGCAAACATGTATGAGTTCACAGTGACCCCCCCCACAAATTCAAATCCAACACCCCAGTATTTTCCTCAGCTTCTCCCCTTTTACACATGTTCATGGACTCACTTGGTCTAACCTGCAAATATGAAGTAGGTCCATGCAAACCTATTGGTTAAAGTTCAAGATTTATTTGGGGTTATTTTTGCCCTCAGAATATTCTTCACTAATAATACACAGTCAAGCCATTATGTTCAAAAAAGACAAGTCTTGAATTAATTAATTCTGGGTGGCTGAGTTATCAAGGTAATACACAATTGGGTTAATTTCTGTTCATTTTGATTTTAGGATCTGTTTTATTTCATCCTTAATGGCTTCATGTTGGTTTTTCTAAAATGTTATACTTGAGTTTCAATTAATACGTTGAACTATGTTACTGTACAGCACTGTTTTACTGGAATTAGAACAATGAAAAGGACAGATGTCTTCTAAAAGCTTAGCCAGGGCAGAGGACCAGGCATGTAAAGAGACCATTATTATAAGCAGTGTCTTGGATGTGTGCACGGAGAGCTGAAGCAGGTCTTGCCGAATGAATGAATGAATGAATGAATGAGTGAATTTGTGATTCTGTTTGTCCCCTCTAGACTCTGAATTCTTCAAGGTAAAGACTCGACCTAATTCATCTCTCTAACCCAGGTTTGGCCAGAGCTGGGCCCCATCTGTGTTTTTAGAGTGGAAAGCAGTTATCTAAGGGTCTCACATGCAGCACTAGGCCCAAATTAATTCCGAGAGTGCCAAATTTTTCAGTTGCTGGAGTACTTGTCCTTTTCCCACTCTTTCTGAACTCACCACTTTCTGCCACGCCCCTCGGTTCTGCCCTTTGCTCCCATCTATGAGGAAGCAGTGTCCCTTATGAGGAAGTAGCGTCCCTACCTCCTCCCAGGGCCCACCTTCCCAACCTCCCTCAGGCCAAGGTCTAACACTCTCTGGCCTCCTGGACTCTTTCTTCTGCAGAATCTCTGCCTCCGGCATGGAGTAACCGGTGAATGACAGCAAAGCCCAATGACCTTGCACCAAAGACTCCTTGTCCCACCTACTCTTCAAGGTCTGAGATAATCATTCTCCTCTTCAGTTCTAAACTTACCTCACTGCTTTTTATTTACTTCTCACAAATTGCCAAATTGCCGCTCACTAAATGCAGTTTAGGTATAAGGAAAACTTACTGGGCACTAAGGACTTTGTTTTATCCTGTCTCCCTTTCGCACCCTTTGGTGGAGGCATAATATGCTGTAAGTGTTTCATAGGTGAAAAAGCTGAAGCCCAGAGAACGAAACTGCCCCAAGCCCACAGCCAGCAAACAGCAAAGGACACGTGTTTCCACTGCCTCCACTCTCCACCTCCACCCCTGCAACATGGTGCCCCCCAGCGCCACTCTCCCCTGCTGAGCGGATCGGTGGCTTGGGTCTTGAAGCCCATCCTCCTGATCTCTCAGCAGGTTTTGGCACTGCTCCCTCCTTCTCCTTGTGGAAATATCACCACATCAACTGGCACAACACTACATCCTGCCACCCAGCTCCTCCCTCCCTGGCTGTCCCTCTCCTGCCCTTCTTCTTCCCATTTTCTGGAACTGGGCAGTCCTGCTAGGCTCCGTTTCTGGCTGTGTTCTCACTGCACTCTGTTCTCCGATGATCTCATGAGTGCTTGCTTCTGTAGAGCTCTGACCCTGGGCTCTGGTCCTGAGTGGGCCTCTCCAAATGCATGTTTTTCATCTTGTCCACACCTATCACATCCAAAACCAGTCTCTTCCTTCTCTCCTCCAAGGGCTAGCTCTCTTCACTCTGCCACCCCTCTGCCCGTGACTGGCTGGTAACCCTTTCTGCTTTCACTGCCTCTTGCTTGGATCTCATGGCAGCACCTTTGTGGGTCCCCTCCCGCCCTCCGGGTGTCCTTTCCAGTTGACAGCACAACACACATGACCTTGCAAAATGCTCTACGGAAAACATTCCCTTGATCATTGATTGATCAGGAATGATTTATAGAGAACTGCCACACCAGGCACTGTACCAGCCTCTGGAGATTACCCGATTTGTCTGTATTAAATCATCCGTGATCCTCTTCCTGAACGTTAAATGAAAGAAAACACAAATGAAAGACGATGCCCGCTTGCCAGCTGGAGGGAACTTAGAGGCCATCTACCTTCTTTACTGATAGGAAAGCTGGAACCTGTACACTGTTTCATCTGAGAATACCTATCGAGGGCCATCTCCAGGCCAACCGCTCTCTAGGCACTGGGGTTTAGGAGCAAACAAGACAGACATCACCACCCCTCAGGAACCTTGTGCACTCTTCATTGTGTATTGTACTCATGGTAAGTTTATTAATCCCTTCAACAAGCACTTCCTGAGCACCTACATTGTGCTGGCTCTTTCCAAGGAATACAGCAATGAATAAAACTGACAGAAGTCCCTGCCCTCTTGGAGCTTCCATTCTAGTGAAGGGAGACAGAAAAGACGTTAAGTATATTCGTAAATTCTCTGTCACATGGTGCTGAGTGCAGCAGGAGGCACGCGCTGCCTCACTGCCCCCTGCACAAGCTCCAGAACTGCGGTCAAGCTACATAACTTTTCTGTACCTCGCTTCCCTCATCTACAAAAGGCAAAGCATAATAAGGCCCACATCACAGGGAATGTTGTGAGAAGTAAGCAAGATACTTCAGAAGTGCTTTGGACAGTCTCCAGCACACAGGATGCACTACAACATTTTACGTAAGTGTACAAAGAACGGGCAGAGGGCTCTGAGATGCCTGGAGGAAGACAGTGTATAGAGGGTGGTTGAGGAAGACTGCACAGTAAGAGAGACCCAGACCAGAGACGGGAAGAGAATGCACCATGCAGACACCTAGCGAGTGTTGCAGGAGGAGGGAGGAGCCAGCACAAGGCCCCAGCAGCGAGGAGACCAGTGTGGTGAAAGCAGATGAATCAGGGAAAGCAAGGAGAAAAGGAAGGCAGACGGGCATGGAATGGGGGAGCTGGAGAACCCCGCGGGGTTTGGAGTCCATTTTGGCTTTCATGATAGTGCACCAAGGAGTCTTTGGAGAGCGTTCACCTGGGGAGAGATGGGATCTGTTTTGTTTTTCAGAAGCACCACTGTAGCTGCTCTGGGGAGAGACTAACTTCAAGGGGGCAGAATCAGGACACTGGTCAAAGAGGCTTTTGCAAGAACCCAAGGAAATAAGGGGCTCAAGTAGGATGGTGAGGTGTAGTTAGGATCCAGATATATTTTGCAGGTCGATGTTCTGTAGTTTTGGGTGTAGGTTTGAGAGAAGAGTCAGGGAATGTAATAAAGGAGAAGTACCAGGCACTATGAAAGCACAAAGGAGTTCTGGGAGAGGACTGGAGAAAACAGACATGGAGAAACGCCCTGGGGCAGGAATTCGTAAGGAAGAGCCCTGAAATGTGGGGTCTGAGATGACCATTCCATTTAAACATCAGCCTCCTCAAGTCAGTTATTGCTCTAATGCTTAATCCCTTGACTTCCCAGAATATATGGAACAACAGCCAAAGCAAGCCTGTGGATGACCTATAGCCTCTAGGAAAAATGGGCTATTGCACTAACGTGATTGTCTGTCTCCCCCTGCTGGCCATCCTTGTATTTCAGCTTACATGCTGGCTGTTATTTGCTGGGTATCCTGATGCTATGCTTACCTTGAATATTTGCCATAACTTTCCTTTACATATTCAGTTTTTATAAGGGCATTTTAGATAGATTCAGGTTTATAAAAATTCTATTTTTGCCTTAAATTGCAAGATGTTAATTGGAAAAATCATGATGTCAATTTCAACGTCATCATCACCACCACCACCACCACACCCATCATCCACTTCTGTCCTGTGATTTTCTCTACATTTTCTCCTGCATTATCTCATTGGATCTCATATCCTCTCCGTGAGGTAGGTAAGATGTTATTCCCATTTTATACAAGAAAAAAGTGAGGCTTGGAAAGGTGGGACTTTCTGCTTCAGGACTAAGGAATGTTTTGCCATGAATCCAATCTTCTTGTCACTGGACAATGTGCTTCATATGACTGGAGACCTTGGATAACATGAAAACCATAGACAGACACCATCATAACACTTTTTTTTTAAGATTTTATTTATTTATTTGACAGACAGAGATCACAAGTAGGCAGAGAGGCAGGTAGAGAGAGAGGCGGAAGCAGGCTGTCTGCTGAGCAGAGAGCCCGATGCGGGGCTCGATCCCAGGACCCCGAGATCATGACCTGAGCTGAAGGCAGAAGCTTAACCCACTGAGCCACCCAGGCGCCCCCCATCATAACACTTTTTAAGATCTTATTTAATGTTTTCCTCATCTCCCTAATGATAGGGACTATTTATTGCCTTCTAAAGCCGCTTCAGGCACAGCACTAACCATAGGAGGTACACTAGGCCATTTCATACCCTCCACATCCCTATGAAGTAGCTGTCGTTACAAACTCCGTTTTACACATGCATTCTGAAGAGCAGACGGGAATTGACTTGCCCATGGTGCCTGAGCTGTTCACTAAATGTCAGAACTGAGATTCAAACCTAGTTCCAGAGTCTCTACCATTTTCTCCCTGTCACCCCCGCCCCAGCTTTCTCCTCCTGTCTGGACATCTGAGACTACAACCACCTTGTCCTATATAGAGCATGACTCGGGGCATTTCCTTCTCTTTCCCCCCTCTCAGGAAGTGTTGCACCTCCTCCCTCCGTATGGTCTTCAACTCAGAGAACTTTGAGTGTTAATTAAATGTGACCGTGGAACCCCTGGGTGGCTCAGTCCATTAAGCACCTGACTCTTGATCTCAGCTCAGATCTTGGTCTCAGAGTTGTGAGCTCAAGCCCCGCATGGGCATAGAGCCTACTTAATAAACAAACAAATAAATGACCTTGTGTTCACTCATGGGACTATTTAGTTTAGGTGCCTACAGTGTGTTCTGAGACTTGTTATAGCTGTCAGGCAAGCAGGTAGGTGGATAAGTACAGTCTTCAAGGTAAGGGATCTGAAGCTCACATAATTTCTGGGATATTTCTGGGAAATCTCTCTTAACTAAGCATCAGAAGACTCACATTTAAGATCTAAACTTTGTTAACGATCTGTCTGACCTTGGACAGGTCTTTCTACCTCTCTGGGCTTTTCGTTTCTCATCACAAAACAGGAATATTCATTCTAGTCACAGAGTGCTTCCGAGGACCAAATGCATGTAAAAGCTACTGGCAACTAGAAAGTGCTGCATGATAGACCTCTTCTGTGCCCATTTATTAATACCTTCCTACAGACTCAAATATGATTAAGCATTGGGCTTTGGAGTCTGACTTTTTGGGTTCACGTCCAAGCTCCTGTGTTGGTGTTGGTGTCCTTGGGTACTTTATTTAATCTTTTTTTTATATTTATTTGTATATTTTAGGGGGGAGGGGCAGAGGGAGAGGGAGAATCTCAAGCAAACTCTCTACTGAGTGTGGAGCCCCACAGGGGGCTTGATCTCACTACCCTGAGATCATGACCTGAGCCAAAGCCAAGAGTCAGACGCTTACCCGGCTAAACCAACCAGGCACCCCTTTATTTAATCTTTCTAAGCTTTGTTCCTCCCTTTTTCCTTTTTAGAAGGAATCACAATACCAGACACTGCAGGATTGTGGCAAGGATGAAGGGAGATAATAAGACTATTGAGGAGTCAACACTGGGCGGTCCTTGCTGTTTGGTTATTATCCTCATGATTTGGATATTCTTCAAGGTCCTGTGTTGGACGAAAGGAAAAGACAGAATCCCCGGAGAGGTGGCTGGACAGGGAGGAAGAAAGGCAAGGGAGCTGATTCCTAAGAACGCACTCTGTGTCATTCCTTTACCACATGCTCTCAACTGCATTATTCATCAGAATATATGGATAAGAAAACTTAGATTAACTGCTAAGTTTTGAAAGTAAACATTTCCATTGGCCATTAAAGAGATTTCTAAGGCATCCAAAGAAGGTTTTTGGGGACTGTGCTGTCAGCAAGAGTCTGGCTCAGAGAGCTACCAGGTCTGGGAGAGTCACCTTTGAATGGGGGAGTCTATGCTGCAGATAAGTGACTGAATTTAATCTGTGGCACACAGACACAGATTCTGGAGACAGAGCAAGACCAAGAGAAAAAGTGTTCTTCTGAGCTCTAAGACTGGTATCAATTTCCAGCTTCAATATTCATCTCCCTTAAATCTGTATACTACCTGTTACATATATACATATTTTTTAAAGATTTTATTTATTTATTTGACAGAGATCACAAGTAGGCAGAGAGGCAGTCAGAGAGAGAGGAGGAAGCAGGCTCCCTGCTGAGCAGAGAGCCCAATGCGGGGCTCGATCCCAGGACCCTGGGATCATGACCTGAGCGGAAGGCAGAGGCCCAACCCACTGAGCCACCCAGGCGCCCCACATATATACATATTTTTTAACTTTTTATTTATTTTTTCTACCAAGCTACATTAAATTTTGTTCTGTTTTTGTTTTCTTTTTCATTTTATGTGGAGATGATGAATTTTAATCAACCACTGAGCCTTTCTAGACTTGAATAACAGTGGGAAACTGTAAAATATTAGATTTTGGAATAACAGATTTTCTCTACTATAAGTGGCCATTAATTGTTAAATGTATCATCATTAAATAACAACTTTTCAGAAAAGACACCAAATTTAAAATACTCTGAACTTCTGAAATGTGAAAAATGAAAAATGAATGAGCTTCTTGGATTTGAAGAAATGGGTAAGAGCTTATCTTTGTTTGCATTTTAACTTTCCAGAATATTCTTATATCCAACTTCCATACACTTGGGTCACACACTCAGCCAATACTCATCCTCCTTTTTTCTGGGTTTTCATCCACTGGCCCTTACTGAAAAATAGCCATTAGTCTTCAGTAAAGAAAAGACATTTAAAAAAACAAAGCACACAAGAAAACCTGACCACCTGCCCTTCAAATCAACCCCAATATTTGCAATAGATCCAGTAAACAGCTCCCAGCATGGTGCCTTTAATGACTCAGAAAATGGAAGAGCCCAAATCTCTTTCTCCAGTCTGACACTCAGCCTTGCTTCTCCTGACTTTCTTGAAAATCAGATGATAGCCATGTTATAACTCAAGAACTCAAAATGGTTTTCTACAAATCCATTTAAATATCAATAGTGTTTCTTACAAATCCCCCTGATGTGACATTGAATACATTAAAAACTCAAGGATATACTACAGCCCCATAACCAAACACAAGATATATTTATCACCATAATCAGATGTCAGGCTTCAGGTGGGTAATATCTCAAACTACCAAGGCTCAGAATTATCTTTTAGTAAATAGGGGGAAAGAGTCCTCAGGTTACAAATAGCTGAGTTACAAACACCTTACATATACAAGTCAGCCAGTGCTGTACTGGTACGGAAGACCCCATCTCACGGAACAGCAGACCATCACACTGAGTCCCTGGGAGCGAGCAGGGCTTTGATAACAGAATTCAAGGATGAGGCACTGTTTTCACCCAGCATCTTCACAACAAGCCTGAAAGAGACCTGCTCTCTCTGTATTATACTGATGAGGCAACATTCCATGAGGAAATGAATCATTGTGCTCAAAGTTATACAACTTTAATAACAGAGCTAGGACATGATGCCAAGTTAGGATGACCAGCTGTCCAATTCGCCTGGGACTGAGGGGGTTCTCGAGATGAGGGGCTGTCAGTGCTAATGTTGGAATAGTCCTGGGCAAACCAAAGCAAACTGGCCAGCCTGTATACAAGTCCAGTGCTCCTCCTGCTAAAAGGGACTGCTATGAGGTGGCCTGGTCCTCCAAGTTGTGTTAACAATATGAGAATTTCAAATGGCTGGTTAAAAAGCAATCTTGTAAAAAAAAAATAATAATAATAATAATAAAATTAAATTAAATTAAAAAAGCAAAAAAATTTTAAAAAAAAAAAGCAATCTTATGTGCCCCTCCTCCTCAGCTAGTCCCATTATGGTGGCCCACAGCACTGTATCACAACTGGTGATACCGAACCAGGCTATGACCTAGATTTATTTTGTATATCTAATCATTACACTGGGGATTTAGAAAAGGTGCTTATTCCTAAAGGACTAATCATGGACAGAACAAAATGACTTATACTTGAAAATCTGTGAAGATAGGAGGCTATCACATGGCAGCCCAGATGGGGCATCCGCATGCCCCAGGGGAGCTATAAATTCTCTACTGACTTGCTGGATTATGACAAAGCACTGAACAGAAATAGTAATATATCCATCCCTTGACTGCAGATTTTATGAGACGGAAGAGCTATGGTAATGACCATTCAGTTGGGGCAATAAAATAAATTTATGGAGATGATTTTGCAACTTCAACAGGAAAGAATGTCTTGGTTGCTATAGACACAACTGGGATTGGCAAAACAATGCAAATCTTGCTTTCCTGAGTCAAGCCATATAATTCAAAGATGGTCAGCATTGCCAGTTTGCTGATGAAAAAGCTCCCCAAAACTATTGGGTATAGACTGCACTGTATTGGGTATGAAATTCCAGGCTGATTTGTTGGAGAATGTGTCCTTGACTACAATTAAAACATCAAGGATTTAAATCATGTTTGTGTCATTAGCAAAACTGGAAAAGCCAAATATTAAGCCTAAATGGAGAGCTCAGGTCGCGTGGTAGAGATTGGTAACATCTGGAGTCCCATTACCCTCACCAGTAAAACTGTCAGATGGTCGTGTTCTGTGGCCATCTGCATAGTAGAGCTTTCTGCATGTACCTTCTAACAATTTTATCATTAGAAATACCAGTGGCCACCATCCTGAACTCACTCTTTGGTCTGAGCTGATAGGCTATCCGTTCCCTTTGGAGGGATTGTTGTTTGACTTATGAACAAAAAGCCCTTAACAACAAAACAAAACACTTCTTTAAAAAACATTTAAAGAGAAGATATATTGCTTTATGAAATGTTCTATTAATTTTTATAGTCATGAATTCATGAAAAGAACAGGCGTAATTGAACATTGTTAATTATTACACCACTTCAAAGAGTAAGAAGTAGTCAGTTTTCTTATCTGACAGTCTCTAAGCAGTATTATCACAAACTGAATCATGTTTCCTGGAATTATGTTAGGAGGATTTCAGTGATATTAACTGAATTTTCTCATTTGTGGAGACTATTTCCAGTGAATCTTCTCTATGGTTCCTTTAAATATTAATCAGTATATTCCAAAAACCTTTATACATTTTGAAAATTTCAGGGCAGAATCCTTAAAGACCACCTCTTAAATCAACAACAACAACAACAAAACTTTTTTTTTTTTTACACTGTCCATTGATAAGCTACACATTGAATGGCAGGGGACTGGACTAGGTGGGGAAATGTGATACCCAGGGAATTGCAAGGTCCAGAGAGTGACACCTCCCTAAATTTTGTGCCCTCAGTGACTTTTTACTTCAGCCTCATCCTGACTCTGCCAAGTAGAACAGACACGGATAACACTCTTTACCTGGCTCCCAGTGTCTTATTCATTTTTAAGTTTCTGATTGAAAATAAAGGTGTGCATGTCCAGTTGGGTAACATTGCATGAATTTAATGTCTCACTTGGGTTAAATTAACTCAAGAGGAAAACCCCATGTTGATATCTACATTTTCTTTTTTTTTTAATTTTTTATTTTTTCAGCATAACAATATTCATTATTTTTGCACCACACCCAGTGCTCTATGCAATCCGTGCCCTCTACAATACCCACCACCTGGTGCCCCCAACCTCCCACCCCCCACCCCTTCAAAATTCTCAGATCGTTTTTCAGAGTCCATAGTCTCTCATGGTTCACCTCCCCTTCCAATTTCCCTCAACTCCCTTCTCCTCTCCATCTCCCCTTGTCCTCCATGCTATTTTTATGCTCCACAAATAAGCGAAACCATATGATAATTGACTCTCTCTGCTTGACTTATTTCACTCAGCATAATCTCTTCGAGTCCCGTCCATGTTGCTACAAAACTTGGGTATTCATCCTTTCTTTTTTCTTTTTTCTTTTTTTTTTTTTAACAGCTTTATAAACATATATTTTTATCCCCAGGGGTACAGGTCTGCGAATTGCCAGGTTTACACACTTCACAACACTCACCATAGCACATACCCTCCCCAATATCCATAACCCCACCCCCTCTCCCAACCCCCTCCCCCCATCAACCCTCAGTTTGTTTTGTGAGATTAAGAGTCACTTATGGTTTGTCTCCCTCCCAATCCCATCTTGTTTCATTTACTCTTCTCCTACCCCCTCAACCCCCCATGTTGCATCTCCTCTCCCTCATATCAGGGAGATCATATGATAGTTGTCTTTCTCTGATTGACTTATTTCGCTAAGCATGATACCCTCTAGTTCCATCCACGTCGTCGCAAATGGCAAGATTTCATTTCTTTTGATGGCTGCATAGTATTCCATTGTGTATATATACCACATCTTCTTTAACCACTCATCTGTTGATGGACATCTAGGTTCTTTCCATAGTTTGGCTATTGTAGACATTGCTGCTATAAACATTCGGGTGCACGTGCCCCTTCGGATCACTACGTTTGTATCTTTAGGGTAAATACCCAGCAGTGCAATTGCTGGGTCATAGGGTAGTTCTATTTTCAACATTTTGAGGAACCTCCATGCTGTTTTCCAGAGTGGTTGCACCAGCTTGCATTCCCACCAACAGTGTAGGAGGGTTCCCCTTTCTCCGCATCCTCGCCAGCATCTGTCATTTCCTGACTTGTTCATTTTAGCCATTCTGACTGGTGTGAGGTGATATCTCATGGTGGTTTTGATTTGTATTTCCCTGATGCCGAGTGATATGGAGCACTTTTTCATGTGTCTGTTGGCCATCTGGATGTCTTCTTTGCAGAAATGTCTGTTCATGTCCTCTGCCCATTTCTTGATTGGATTCTTTGTTCTTTGGGTGTTGAGTTTGCTAAGTTCTTTATAGATTTTGGACACTAGCCCTTTATCTGATATGTCGTTTGCAAATATCTTCTCCCATTCTGTCAGTTGTCTTTTGGTTTTGTTCACTGTTTCCTTTGCTGTGCAAAAGCTTTTGATCTGATAAAATCCCAAAAGTTCATTTTTGCCCTTGCTTCCCTTGCCTTTGGCGATGTTCCTAGGAAGATGTTGCTGCGGCTGAGGTCGAAGAGGTTGCTGCCTGTGTTCTCCTCGAGGATTTTGATGGATTCCTTTCTCACATTGAGATCCTTCATCCATTTTGAGTCTATTTTCGTGTGTGGTGTAAGGAGATGATCCAATTTCATTTTTTTGCATGTGGCTGTCCAATTTTCCCAACACCATTTATTGAAGAGGCTGTCTTTTTTCCATTGGACATTCTTTCCTGCTTTGTCAAAGATGAGTTGACCATAGAGTTGAGGGTCCATTTCTGGGCTCTCTATTCTGTTCCATTGATCTATGTGTCTGTTTTTGTGCCAGAACCATGCTGTCTTGATGATGACAGCTCTGTAATAGAGCTTGAAGTCCGGAATTGTGATGCCACCAACTTTGGCTTTCTTTTTCAATATTCCTTTGGCTATTCGAGGTCTTTTCTGGTTCCATATAAATTTTAGGATTATTTGTTCCATTTCTTTGAAAAAAATGGATGGTACTTTGATAGGAATTGCATTAAATGTGTAGATTGCTTTAGGTAGCATAGACATTTTCACAATATTTATTCTTCCAATCCAGGAGCATGGAACATTTTTCCATTTCTTTGTGTCTTCCTCAATTTCTTTCATGAGTACTTTATAGTTTTCTGAGTATAGATTCTTAGTCTCTTTGGTTAGGTTTATTCCTAGGTATCTTATAGTTTTGGGTGCAATTGTAAATGGGATGGACTCCTTAATTTCTCTTTCTTCTGTCTTGTTGTTGGTGTAGAGAAATGCAACTGATTTCTGTGCATTGATTTTATATCCTGACACTTTACTGAATTCCTGTACAAGTTCTAGCAGTTTTGGAGTGGAGTCTTTTGGGTTTTCCACATAGAGTATCATATCATCTGCGAAGAGTGATAGTTTGACTTCTTCTTTGCCGATTTGGATGCCTTTAATTTCCTTTTGTTGTCTGATTGCTGAGGCTAGGACTTCTAGTACTATGTTGAATAGCAGTGGTGATAACGGACATCCCTGCCGTGTTCCTGACCTTAGCGGAAAAGCTTTCAGTTTTTCTCCATTGAGAATGATATTTGCAGTGGGTTTTTCATAGATGGCTTTGATAATATTGAGGTATGTGCCGTCTATCCCTACACTTTGAAGAGTTTTGATCAGGAAGGGATGCTGTACTTTGTCAAATGCTTTTTCAGCATCTATGGAGAGTATCATATGGTTCTTGTTCTTTCTTTTATTAATGTGTTGTATCACATTGATTGATTTGCGGATGTTGAACCAACCTTGCAGCCCTGGAATAAATCCCAATTGGTCGTGGTGAATAATCCTTTTAATGTACTGTTGAATCCTATTGGCTAGTATTTTGGCGAGAATTTTTGCATCTGGGTTCATCAAGGATATTGGTCTGTAGTTCTCTTTTTTTGATGGGATCCTTGTCTGGTTTTGGGATCAAGGTGATGCTCGCCTCATAAAATGAGTTTGGAAGTTTTCCTTCCATTTCTATTTTTTGGAACAGTTTCAGGAGAATAGGAATTAGTTCTTCTTTAAATGTTTGGTAGAATTCCCCCGGGAAGCCATCTGGCCCTGGGCTTTTGTTTGTTTGGAGATTTTTGATGACTGTTTCAATCTCCTTACTGGTTATGGGTCTGTTGAGGCTTTCTATTTCTTCCTGGTTCAGTTGTGGTAGTTTATATGTCTCTAGGAATGCATCCATTTCTTCCAGATTGTCAAATTTGTTGGCGTAGAGTTGCTCATAGTATGTTCTTATAATTCTCTGTATTTCTTTGGTGTTCGTTATGATCTCTCCTCTTTCATTCATGATTTTATTTATTTGGGTCCTCTCTCTTTTCTTTTTGATAAGTCTGGCCAGGGGTTTATCAATCTTATTAATTCTTTCAAAGAACCAGCTCCTAGTTTCGTTGATTTGTTCTATTGTTTTTTTGGTTTCTATTTCATTGATTTCTGCTCTGATCTTTATGATTTCTCTTCTCCTGCTGGGTTTAGGGTTTCTTTCTTGTTCTTTCTCCAGCTCCTTTAGGTGTAGGGTTAGGTTGTGTACCTGAGACCTTTCTTGTTTCTTGAGAAAGGCTTGTACCGCTATATATTTTCCTCTCAGGACTGCCTTTGTTGTGTCCCACAGATTCTGAACCGTTGTGTTTTCATTATCATTTGTTTCCATAAATTTTTTCAATTCTTCTTTAATTTCCTGGTTGACCCATTCATTCTTTAGAAGGATGCTGTTTAGTCTCCATGTATTTGGGTTCTTTCCAAATTTCCTCTTGTGATTGAGTTCTAGCTTTAGAGCATTGTGGTCTGAAAATATGCAGGGAATGATCCCAATCTTTTGATACCGGTTGAGACTTGATTTAGGACCAAGAATGTGATCTATTCTGGAGAATGTTCCATGTGCACTAGAGAAGAATGTGTATTCTGTTGCTTTGGGATGAAATGTTCTGAATATATCTGTGATGTCCATCTGGTCCAGTGTGTCATTTAAGGCCTTGATTTCCTTGTTGATCTTTTGCTTGGATGATCTGTCCATTTCAGTGAGGGGAGTGTTAAAATCCCCTACTATTATTGTCGATGTGTTTCTTTGATTTTGTTATTAATTGGTTTATATAGTTGGCTGCTCCCACGTTAGGGGCATAGATATTTAAAATTGTTAGATCTTCTTGTTGGACAGTTCCTTTGAGTATGATATAGTGTCCTTCCTCATCTCTTATTATAGTCTTTGGCTTAAAATCTAATTGATCTGATATAAGGATTGCCACTCCTGCTTTCTTCTGATGTCCATTAGCATGGTAAATTCTTTTCCACCCCCTCACTTTAAACCTGGAGGTGTCTTCGGGTTTAAGATGAGTTTCTTGTAGGCAACATATAGATGGGTTTTGTTTTTTTATCCATTCTGATACCCTGTGTCTTTTGATTGGGGCATTTAACCCATTAACATTCAGGGTAAGTATTGAGAGATATGAATTTAGTGCCATCGTATTGCCTGTAAGGTGACTGTTATTGTATATTGTCTCTGTTTCTTTCTGATCTACTACTTTTAGGGTCTCTCTTTGCTTAGGGGACCCCTTTCAATATTTCCTGTAGAGCTGGTTTGGTATTTGCAAATTCTTTCAGTTTTTGTTTGTCCTGGAAGCTTTTAATCTCTCCTTCGATTTTCAATGATAGCCTAGCTGGATATAGTATTCTTGGCTGCATGTTTTTCTCATTTAGTACTCTGAATATATCATGCCAGCTTTTTCTGGCCTGCCAGGTCTCTGTGGATAAGTCTGCTGCCAATCTA
The DNA here is from genome assembly GCF_902655055.1 of Lutra lutra. NCBI lineage: Eukaryota > Metazoa > Chordata > Mammalia > Carnivora > Mustelidae > Lutra > Lutra lutra. The sequence continues at coordinate 152,809,719 of NC_062279.1, read as the reverse complement.
ATATTTTTACCATTGTATGTTACAGACTTCTTTTCCCGGGCTGCCTTCAGGATCTTTTCTTTGTCACTAAGACTTGTCAATTTTACTATTAGGTGACGGGGTGTGGACCTATTCTTATTGATTTTGAGGGGGGTTCTCTGAACCTCCTGGATTTTGATGCTTGTCCCCTTTGCCATATTGGGGAAATTCTCTCCAATAATTCTCTCCAATATACCTTCTGCTCCCCTCTCTGTTTCCTCTTCTTCTGGAATCCCAATTATTCTAATGTTGTTTCGTCTTATGGTGTCACTTATCTCTCGAATTCTCCCCTCGTGGTCCAGTAGCTGTTTGTCCCTCTTTTGCTCAGCTTCTTTATTCTCTGTCATTTGGTCTTCTATATCGCTAATTCTTTCTTCTGCCTCATTTATCCTAGCAGTGAGAGCCTCCATTTTTGATTGCACCTCATTAATAGCTTTTTTGATTTCAACTTGGTTAGATTTTAGTTCTTTTATTTCTCCAGAAAGGGCTTTTATATCTCCCGAGAGGGTTGCTTTAATATCTTCCATGCCTTTTTCAAGCCCGGCTAGAACCTTGAGAATCGTCATTCTGAACTCTATATCTGACATATTACCAATGTCTGTATTGATTAGGTCCCTAGCCTTTGGTATTGCCTCTTGTTCTTTTTTTTGTTGTGAATTTTTCCGCCTTGTCATTTTGTCCAGATAAGAGTTTATGAAGGAGCAAGTAAAATACTAAAAGGGTGGCAACAACCCCAGGAAAATATGCTTTAGCGAAATCAGAAGAGATCCCGTATTGTGAGGGGGAAGAAAGGGGATAAAAAGGGGTTCAGAAAGAAAGAAAAAAGAAAGAAAAGAAAAAAAAAAAAAAAAAAAAAAAAAAAAGAAAAAAAAAGAAACTATTAAAAAAAGAAAGCCGATAAAGAAAAAATATAAAAAGAGGAAAAAAATATATATATATTAGATAAACTATTTAAAAAACGTTAAAAAAAGAAAACGGTAAAAGTTAAAAAAAATTTAGCAGAAGAAGAGAAAAAGAAAAAAAAATTGAAAAAGAGAAAAAAAATTAAATTAACTGCAAGGCTAAAAAATCATGGGGAGAAAGCCATGAGTTCCGTGCTTTGCTTTCTTCTCCTCTGGAATTCCGCCGCTCTCCTTGGTAGGTGAACTTGGTCCTGGCTGGGTTTCCCGTTGATCTTCTGGGGGAGGGGCCTGTTGTAGTGATTCTCAAGCGTCTTTGCCCCAGGCGGAGTTGCACCGCCCTTACCCGGGGCCGTGCTGAGTAATCCGCTCGGGCTTGCTGGGTTTGCTTTCGGGAGCTTTTGTTCCCTGAGCGCTTTCCGTAGAGTCCGGAGGACGGGAATAAAGATGGCGGCCTTCCGGTCTCCGGCCCGGAGGAGCCAAGAGCCCGGGGCCCCACTCCTCAGTGCGCCCTCAGAGAACAGCGCCCAATGACTCCCGCCACCCTGGCCTCCGGCCGCGCTCCGAGCTGACCGAGCCTGCGACCGGTTCAAGGCAACCCCGAGCTGAGAGTCACTCCTCGGCTCTGTCTCTGCAGCCGGCTTCCCCGTTCTATACCGGTAAGCTCTGCGACACTCAGACACCCCCGATCCTTCTGCGACCCTGCGGGAGCTGAGGCCGCGCTGACCCCGCCTGGGTTTCACCCCAGTTAAGCCTCTGGAGCGATGTCCCTCAGCGGAACAGACTTTTAAAAGTCCTGATTTTGCTCGTTGCTCCGCCGCTTGCCAGGAGCCGGCCCCTCCCCCCGCGGTCTATCTTCCCGTTGCTTTGGATTCACTTTTCCGCCAGTCCTACCTTGCAGAAAGTGGTTGATTTTCTGTTTCTGTAATTGCTGTTCTTCTTCTCTTCAATCTCCCGTTGGATTTGTAGGTGTTTGCAATCTTTAGATAAGCTATTTAGCTGATCTCCCGCTACCCGAAGTAGTCTCAGCCTGCTACTTCTCCGCCATCTTGACTCCTGATATCTACATTTTCAAACACTTTGTCATTTATGAAGAGTTCCATCTACTTCTACCAACTTTTATTTCTTCTGTACATAATTCATTCAAATAAAATATATTCCTATAAACCATTTTTAAACTACATATTGACATTTCTATTCAATTCAAAGATTAGATTCTATTTTAAACCACAATGACCAGAGTCCTCTCTATCCCAATACATCCCAGTTTATAGAAATAACACAATTTTATTGATCTTTTCTGATAATTTCAAACACATGGGTGAAGCCTTTGGAGGACACCTTGAAGAATATATCTGGGTTCTCAGTCACAAGATTGCTCCTGACTACCAGGGATCAGAACAGCAGAGTGCCAGGAATGTCAGAGCTGATGGTCTTTCTCCTGAGTTCTCAGATGAGCAAAGTGTACTTAGATGGACAATAAGCATGATAACAAACATCTGTTATCCAAACATATTTACCTCCAAAAATGCACAGCCTCCCACTGCAGACAGACTCTTCTAATATAGTTACTTTAAAAATAGTGGTGACTGAATGAATAAACAGTAAATTGATTATCTAATAGTGAAGCTGAAGCAGCCAGCAAAGCCAAGTCTGAAAGAGGAAACTGAGACACAGAAGCCAGAATCAAACAGGTGCAAATACAGGGAGAGGGGAGCCAACACTTTCTGAACTTCTATGACATGCCAGGGTTGAGGATAAAGCAGACCAAGTTTTGCAACCTGGCATGAGATTCATGGTGAACATGGTTGGGGATGGGGAAAGGGATTTGTTGTCCTTTGCCTGTGACTTCCATCTCTAGGTCTAAGGCTGCTCCTGGAGTTTCAGTGTCTTTCAGCAAAGGGAAGGAGGTAAAATGGAAAATCTGGGGCAAGTGGCTTTGTCTCTAAGATGATTAGGCAATTATATTAATCATGTCTATTTATATCCCAGTGGTCAGACCCAGACCCAGCTGGCAATGTATTTTGTGGTCGAGAAACCATGTTCCCAGTTAATAATGGGGGTGGGAGAATACTATTTAAAAAGAGGAGGAAATAATGGACACTAGACGACAGTCAGCAATCTCCACCAGTCCCCTTTGTGGGTTCTTCGGCTTTGTGAGAAGAAAGGGAGACATCAAGGGAGGACCACCCTGACTCCTAGGCTACTGCCTACAACTCAACACCCACCCGCCATGACTCCCAGGAGAAGGACTGTTTCCTCACTTATTAAGCAAAGGCGCAGACTCACTGCTCGCAGCAATAATGTTCCATAATTCTTTCATGATTCTGTAGTAAGTTATTACAGAAACGTCTACTTTGTTACTTTCATTGTGGAAGCATTTGACATAATAATGGTCATGGGTGACACTGAAAAAATAACCCATCTTTACAATTACTATTCTGACAGCACAGACTCAATGACTCATCCCCGTGTTCCAGAAAGCTGACAACAGAAGGGACACCTAACACACCACCACACGGAGCTTCCTTCTTCCCCTCTCACCAGTCCAACCAAGCAGTGTCTGAAGAAGTTTCCAACTTCCATGGCCATGAGCCAGACAAAGTCAGGACACTGGGCAACACAGAGTAATCTGAGACTTAGTCGCTCCCAAAGGGGCTTTTCTCCCTCCAACAGCCAATGTGGATCTTATTCTACCCATTCAGGGAAATTCCTGGAAGGCAACTCTGAGGAAGCTGGACGGATTATTGTGTCATCCACAAAGGGAGATTTATTTCATTCCAAGTGAAGTCTTGGGTTGGCTATCCCATTTCTTCTCAGTCTTACCCTTTCCAGTGTTCTTTCTGTTTGCTCATTACACAGGAGACAGCATCTACTTCCAGCACCTTTTTCCTTCTGGTTTCACTTACCAAAAAGAGCTGCACACCTTTATTATCACCAGAAAGCAAAGGTTGGGTTGGTAACACCAGAGGAGCCTGGTGAACTCCTGGTCAGCTTGAAAAATGAAAGTTACAAATGTCAAATTCTTAGACTTGGGGTTGTATGGAGGTTGGGGGGTTCCTGCTGATATTGTTAGTCAACATCCAGCTTGGGATGGGAGAACCCTGCTGGTTGGAAAGAGGGCCATCCCTACCCTCTTCTCCATTGTCCCTGGCATCTCAGCTTCTAAACCAAGTAGGCTTGTCAAGGAATTTCCTCCAGAATAAAAGCAGTTCCAGCCTTTTCTTTCTTAATTTAAAAAAAAAAAAAAAAAAACTACGGGTGCCTGGGTGGCTCAGTGGGTTAAGCCTCTGCCTTCAGCTCAGGTCGTAATCCCAGGGTCCTGGGATCGAGCCCTGAGTTGGGCTCTCTGCTCAGCAGGGAGCCTGCTTCCCCCTCTCTCTCTGCCTACTTGTGATCTCTGTCAAATAAATAAATTCTTTAAAAAAAAAAACCTTAATAGAGAGCTCTTACTATATGTTAAGCACTATTCTGAGAGTTGTACACCTATCATCTTGTTCAATGCTCAAAACAACCCAAAGAGATAGGCACTATTATTCCCTCACTTTATAGGTAGAGAAACTGAGCTCTGTTCTAAGCATTTTACATGGATCAGACCATACCACAGAGGGATCTGCACAGCCATGGACCTGAGTCTAGTGAGCCAAGGAGGCAGGTGCTGCACTTGACATGCCACCCACCATAAGCCATCCACCATGAGCCACCCACCATGTCATCCACCATATGCTATCCATCACACCCTCTGGTTACAGCAGAACCCCCTTATCCATGATTTCAGTCACTCTAGTTGACCACAGTCCTGAAGCAAGTGATCCTCTTCCTGACCTATTATCAGAAGGCCAATAATAGACCTCACTTCATCTCATTACACAGGCATCTTGTCATCTCACATCATCGCGACAGGTGTGAGTACAATATAATAAGGTATTTTGAGAGAGAGACCATATTCACATAACTTTCATTACAGTATATTTATAATTATTCTATTTTATTCATAGTTACTGTTGTTAATCTCTTACTGCCCTGAATTTATAAACTGTACCATAGGTACATGTAGGAAAAACATAATGGACATAGGGCTCAGTATTATCCACAATCTCAGGCATCCACTGGGGGTCTTGGAACATATCCCTCACAGAGAAGGGTGGAGAGCCTACTGTACTGCTATTCCCAAAAGCAGAACTGGCACTGACAAAGTGACAGTGAAGTGTCCTCAGGACAAGAACTCCTCCTCTATCTGACCAGTCTGTGGAGTAATTCTGGGTGTTGTTCTTGGCTAAGCAGCTTCCAGTTTTCTTGCCCTCATGAAGAACCTATAAGCTGCTGATATTGTCTAGAAATTTACTTCCAGCCAGAGTTGCATCTGTTTTTGTGGCTGAGATCACCGGCTGAAGAAGTGCCTGATACAACACACATTAGTTTTCTCTTCTCTGCAGGTCTGCATTGTGCATCAAGCCTTTAAATGGTGTTTCATATCTGTGTACCTCATTAAGAATCATACAGTGCACTATGTTATCACATTAAACTCCTGGCAGGTCTCAAGGTGAGTTTTCTTCATAGAGAACAAAGGTGTTTCTCAAAGCAGAGACTCTTGCTGGAAAACAAACCACTATTCCTTCCTCAAGATCTCCAAGGATAAAGATGGGTGAATGAAGACTTGGCTTTTCAACAGAATGTAAGTTCAGACCATTCTGGGCATCTATTCCCACCTCCCTCTCCGACAGGACACACTCAGTAAATAAAATCTTAAAAAAAAAAAAAACGGGGTGCCTGGGTGCCTCAGTGGGTTAAAGCCTCTGCCTTTGGCTCAGGTCATGATCCCAGGGTCCTGGGATCAAGCCCCACATCCGGCTCTCTGCTCAGCAGGGAGCTTGCTTCCTCCTCTCTCTCTGCCTGCCTCTCTGTCTACTTGTGATCTCTGTATGTCAAATAAATTTAAAAAGTCCTTAAAAAAAAAAAAAAGACACACTCAGGATGATGATACATCCTGTTTCCAGCTGCCCAGCTCCTCTGGTCGTGGGATGGGGTGCATGAGAGCACTTAATGCCTTTGGCGGTGCATCACTTACTTGATTCTCTCTTCAAACCCAGAAGTGACTGTGAGGTTTTGTCCAGCTTTATTGAGGTATGATTAGCAAAAAAAAAAAAAAAAATTGTATGTAGGGGCGCCTGCGTGGCTCAGTCAATTAAGCAATTGCCTTCAGCTCAGGTCATGATCTCAGGGTCCTAGGATCAAGCCCCATATCAGGTTCCCTGCTCAGCGGGAGGCTGCTTCTCCCTCTCCTTCTGCCCCTCCTCCCTCCTTGTGCTCTCTTCCCCCTAAATGAATAAATACTATCTTTAAAAATATTATATGCATTTAAGGTATACATCTGATATTTTGATATACATATGCACTGTGAAACAATTACAATTAAGCTAATTAACACATCACTTCACATAGTCGTGTGGATGTGTGTGTGATATGAACACTCGAGATCTATTCTCTTAGCAAATTTCAAGTACACAATACAGCATTATTAACTGTAGTCACCATGCTGTACATTAGGTCTCCAAAACATATTTCTTCTATAACTAAAAGTTAAGACCCCTGACCAAGTTTGTCTCCCTTTTTCTCCTACCTCCAGCCCTGGGAAACCACCACTCTGTTCTCCGTTATTGTGAGTCTGACTTTATTTTAGATTTCATATATACATGGAATCATCTGGTATTTGCAGAGGTAACTTTTTTAAAAAATGATTCCACAAAGTCTTTTATTATTCTTTTATTGTTTGTATAATTTATGTCTATTTTAGGTATATTTTGAACCTGAGATTCACAGAAGCCATGAATATGCCCAGTGGGTCACTGTGTGTTAATTCCATCATTTCCACTACCTTGGGCTGTCTGCCCTTCGATCAGAAGATGAATGGCACTGTGCAACTATGCGAATCAAGTTCGAGGATAAATGCCTTGTCAGATACCAGTTCAAAGTCTTCTATGTTTTGTGCATGTGAGCTGAAAGCCAGCCAACAGCTGCCTCTCGGGGCAGCACACCCAGCTACTGAGTTCCTGATAAGTTGTTTCAAAAGATGTATGTTAAAAATGACAACTCTTACTAGGATAAATAAAATAACTGCTTTATTATTAAAAAAAAAAAAACCTGTGGGAAAATGCCCGGGTTAGCACTGCATTCACATAATGCCTTTCAAAGTTAGAGCATACTCTAGGTTGACTTTAACATTCTATAAATGTCATACAATTTTCATTTGCCATGCGTAACATTTATCCTTGGCTTTAAAAAAAATCAACCTTCTGAGTAGTATGGATCCTACCTGAGAAACTCAAGTGACAGTCTTGGGAATTGTTTTAAGGAGAAATGAGATGCCAGGAAGTAAATCAAACACTGTTGCTGCTGGTTATCAAGGAGTGTGCAGACACGGGTTGAGCTTGTTTCCAGCAAGAGTTTTATATATATGCATGTGTTTAGGTGTGTGTGTCTTCTTTCAAGTATTCAAGCTAAAATTTCAGAACTGTATTTGAAAGAGTGTCTCAAATATTGAAAGGTCAAGAAACACTGTAGAAGGAAAACAGTGAGCCTTCGGAAGTGAGAAGGGGGATCTTGGGTCCTGGGTCACAGCCTTTGAGTTATGTATGATGGTGGTGGTACAAGTTGGGATGGTAAGAGCATATTCTAGAGCAAGCACGAATGGAGGGGGGAAACAGGGAGCAGCAGGTTGGTGAGCAAAATATGACACTGTGAGCAGTCAGTAATTCAGTGAGGATGTCACTTATAAGAAGAGGGATATGAAGGATGTATTCGTGTATGTAGGGCAGAAAAGTCCTTAGGACTAGAGATGGCTGCATGGTCATGGTCATGCAAGGATACCCAAAGCTGCAGAGAGACAGGCAGGGCTGGACATCATGGGAATGAAGATACAGAGAGATGACATACAAGAAAAGAGTGCCCCTGCCCCGATACCCCCAGAGCTCACGGGATTGCTCTGTGCACAGTGTGAAAACCTTGGGACCAGCCTCCTTTTAGTCTCCACCAGCTTTAACTTAAACACTCAAATAAGTCTTCTTAGGGAAAGCCTCTTGCAAACTGACTGCTAACTCTGTTTCATCTGTGGAAGGGGGTGTAAAGAACCAAATTTTTCTGACACTTCAAGGGGTATCCTGGTCAAGAAGAAAGATACATTAGAGAATCCAGAAATCAGCAAGCAAGCTCAACCATAAGGCAGAAAGTGTCCTGAGAGGAAAACACCCAGGTCATCCAGGGGGTCAGCAAGGACCTATCACTGAAGACATTCTGCAGGTGGATTTCACTGAACCCTGGGGCAATCCCAAATTTGAATCAGAACTAGTACTGAGCATCCATTTTCCTGTCCAGCCCAAACTAAAAGCCTGTGAGGATGTGCCTAGGTGGACATGGGGGCCAGTGAAGCATCTGTGGACTGGCCACACTGGCTACAGCTGCCATGGCTCCTGGAGGAAACTGGATTGTTGGGATGCCCGGGTGGCTTAGATGGTCAAGCATCTTCCTTCAGCTCAGGTCACGATTCCAGGGTCCAGGGATCAAGCCCCGCATCAGGCTCCCTGCTCAGGGCAGAGCCTGCCTGCTTCTCCTTCTCCCTCTGCCATTCCCTCTACTTGTGCTCTCTGGCTCTCTCTGTCAAATAAATAAATGAAATCTTGAAAAAAAAAAAAAAAAAGGAAACTGGATTGCCACCCAGGGGCCAGGAGAAAGGGTCCAAACTTGGTGCCTTGGTGGAATGCTTGCTTACCTACAAGGCACAAAGCTATACTGTTCATTGTTGTCATCTTTTAGTCCCACCACATCTTCGGGGGAGTAAATGATGATCCTTATTTGAGTGGCAAGGAAATCAAAGTTCAAAGAGATTAACTATTTCATTCAAGATTACAGAGCAGTGCCAAAATATGAACCCAGAAACAGCTGACTCCTAAATTTATGCTGTTTTCAACAAACCTAATGGGTTCCCTGAAAGATCCTCAAATTAGTTTATTCTTCAACAAATCTACATTTAGAAAAAAAAAATCTAGAAAATCTCCAGATGTTTGCAAATTAGGCAACACATTTCTCTTTCTTTCTTTCCGCAGCAAAGCAAGGTTTATTGAGTGATAACAAAATGATAGTAGGAAGCTCCCAAGGAGGGAGGGGACCTGAGGGGGTTGCTCTAGGCAACACATTTCTAAATAACAATTAGAAAATATTTCTAACTGAATGGTAATAAAAAGAGACACACCAAACTTAAGATCTGTAGCTAAAGCAGCGCTGAGAGGAAAATTGATAGTACTAAGTGATATATTAAAAAAAAGAAAGTGTGCTCAAAAATCAATGATCTAGGGGCGCCTGGGTGGCTCAGTGGGTTAAGCCGCTGCCTTCGGCTCAGGTCATGATCCCAGGTCCTGGGTTCGAGCTCCGCATCGGGCTTTCTGCTCAGCGGGGAGCCTGCTTCCTCCTCTCTCTCTGCCTGCCTCTCTGCTTGCTTGTGATTTCTCTCTGTCAAATAAATAAATAAAATCTTTAAAAAAAAAAATCAATGATCTAAGCTTCGATCTTAAGAAGCTGATTAAGGAAACTTAAGGAAATTAAAAGGAATTTTTATATCCCTAAAAATAAAGAGAAGAGTGCAAACCAATTAAATAGAAAGAGAAAACAAAGGTTAGTTCTTTGAAAGAGTAATAAAAGTGACAAATCCCCAAGCAAGACTAATCAAGAAAAAAAGGAGAAAAATTGCCAGTATCGGGAACAAATAGGTATTTTAACGGCCTTTGATATATGTAAGACACTGAGCATGAAGAAGAGGAAGAGAATGAAGAGGAAAAAAAGTGTATCTGTTTTTGAAGCTATCCAGAAAAGCTACCCAGTTCGGATTCTATTATATTCAATTTAATCCAACATGCATTTATTAGAAGGGAACATAAAGCATTTCAGCTGGTATTATAGGCCTAGAAAGAGAGCATATATACTCTGGAGTTAGAGAGAGCTGAGTTGAAATCCAGCCTCTACCTTGAACTAAATGTATGACTTTAGGCAAATTATATAACCTCTCCGAACTTCCATTTCTTATCTAACAAATGGGAGATAACAGTACCAACCTCACAGAGTTGTTGGAAGAGTGGGAGATAAAGCAGGTAGGTAGCTTATATCCTACAGAATTCTTTATCCAGCATGACCCATAACTATAGCATTTATACTTTATTTGTAGAAAGGGTACAAAAGTAGATCCTGAGACAAGGTCATTCATGAGCATTTACCAATCCCTTAATTATCTGCACCAGTAAGAGAGGTTTGGTATAGTCATTTTCAATAGAAAGGATGCTACTAACATATAAACCACATAAAAGCACCTATGAAAATTAAAATGAAATAACTTAATATAAAATTTTCATTCTAATTTTATACCATAATTTTTTTGATTATTAGTAAGTCAAAATGAACACTATGGCAACAACATGTTATTTTAAAACTTTGGGGGAAAGGCTTCCAACTCTAGTGTTGGCATTATGACAGAAGATCCCCCCAAGTCCTCAGCTTCCCAACAGTGTGCCTCCCGAGTCACACGTGCGATGGGTATGTAAGGCTCAGAGATCCGAAACGACCATGCTAATTGGCTCATACATAAAATCTGCAAGATGAAGGCTCAGGACTTTTCACACACTGGAGAAGCCTGATAGGCCTATGACAAGAAAGAAAAAAAGAGAAAGAAAGAGGATCAGTTGGCAGTACAATACATCTATGGTTCAACTGCCCAAAGCAAGTAGCTCCTTCATTAGCAACAAAAGTATGCATGGGACACTCAGCTTCTTTTCCTGCAGTGACAACACAGAGGAAGGTCAACTCCGGGAATGAACAACTTAAAGTATGGCTGGTTTGGTTTCATTTCACTTGTACAGCCACAGAAATATGGGCACCTGGGTTGCTCCATAGGTTAAGCATCTGCCTTCAGCTCAGGTCATGATCCCAGAGTCCCAGTATCAGTGGGCTCCCTGCTCAGTGGAGAGTCTGCTTCTCCCTCTCTGTCTCTCTGCCCCTCACCCCATTCAGGTCTGCTTCTCCCTCTGCTCCTTACCCAGCGTGGGCTCTCTCTCAAATATATAAATAAAATCTTTTTTAAAAAAGCCATTGAAATAAATAGTGAGAAGGGATGTTTGATGATAATGTGTGGAGATGAAACAAATGTCTGGCTCAAACATGTCACAAATACATGCTATGAATGTCAGCTGGTGATCAAGACATGCAGAGGCAGCAACCTGAGAGGAGGGACCTCCGTATTTTCTGCTGGTGATTTGCTCTCTTCTCTTCAATAGCTTCCTGAGAGAGGGTTGAGAGAGGATGGAGACTCTCTGGGGGAAGGCTGGTGGCCATCAGCAGGAAGACCAGAAGTCCTTTGCACAGAACAAATCCTAGATAAGAATCTAGCCAGTGAATGACTCCCTGCTGAGTAAAAATGAGATAAGAAAGCCACAGGGTCCAATGGGAGTGGCTGGTCTATAGAAAAGGATGGATAGTAAGGAATGTGGTTCATTAAATTGTAGCTGAATCTGGTTTTGCTATGTTGAGTCAAGAAAGAGAGAAATCCTTAGAAGCAGCTACCTGCACCCCTGGGCTTCTGGAATGGGCTATCTCAGGCTCATTTCTAGCCAACTATCATGACCAGCTGGGCACAATGGTTCTAAATGTGGACTCACTCCATCCACACCAATATGGTAGCCTGGGATCACCCACATGCACACTTTCCAGGGGAAAGCAATTATTAACAGCAATTATGCTGTTAAGATGATCTCTCTCCACAGATATGTAAATATTAACATCCAATGTTACAATAAAATGGACACACTTTGGGTATGTTGGATAACACACAGAGAGAGAGGGAGTGTATTTCGAAGTAACAGAGGAAGTGCACCTTTAGGTTTTTAATAAATATGTCACAAGGGGGCACTAATGAGAAAAAAAATGCTACATTTTTAAGGTCATGGAAAAGAGGGTTGTTACTCTCTGTTCATTCCACTGGTTAGAACACATGTGAAGAGATTCTGTATATATTTCATCGGGAGTATGAGCATGTATATGGGAAAAAGGAAAAGGACTTGAAGGATATACAGCCAAATGTTAATAGCATTTGTCTCCAGGTGGGGATTTCTAAGGGGTTAACCTCAGAATCAGCAGAAAGTCTAACCTATATAAATGTATTTACACTTCTGTTTGCCTATTAAACAATCACACCAAAACAGTGGGACAGAAGTTTGCTAAATTGGAAAGTGTGTTTGGCATGGAGTGATTTCACCTTTATTCTACATCGATATCCCTGACATTCACTTTAGGCTCCTGTGGGGACAAGCAGCTTTCTTACAAAGCCATAGAACTCTTAAAGATACAACAAGGGGCCCTGAAAAGCTGGTAATTTAAAGAATCATGTTGAATATATTACAACCTCATGGTTGGGGAAAAGGCCTAGTGATTTCAAGTATGATCCCCAAATTTAAGATTACATGAGCTGAGGCTCAGAATGACAGGTGTTATTGTCTTACAAATCACTTCCTTCAACATGGACCACTGTTCAAGTCCAGATGGAAGGTATGCTTTCACAGTCTTCCCAGGTAGAGAAGAAGTGAGCTCATCTGGAACCTGTGGTCAGCATGAATGAGGCTGACTGACGGCCATTAATGAAAGAAAGGAGAATGATTAAAATGAGGAAAAAAAGCGGGGCGGGGTGGGGGGGTTGAGGATAAGACCCATGTACATTCCCCCGTCTTCTCCTAGGTGTTTAGTGTTCTCTTTTCCCAACACGAGGTATCTTTGAATAACTCAAACTGGTCAGATGTCTGCAGTCTGCAATGCTTCCTTTCTAGTTATTCTTGCTCCTTTGTTCGGCTTGTTTTCCCATCTAACTGCGGTAGAAAGCTTGTGTTATTTCTGGCAGTTTCCAGAGAGGAGCCAGCTGACTGAGGGGGAATTCAGGTCATTTTGAGACAAACGCCCTCAGTGAATGTTTCTGGACTCTGTCCTTCTGCCTTTCCGATAGGGTTGGTGGGAGAAGGTGGTGATAGAAAGAGACAGGAAAAGGATTCTTGAATTCCAGGCTCTGTGTTCTTTGAGAAAATTTTTTCTGTCCATATCCTTCTTCTAAGCCATCATTTACGGGTAAATCTCCAAAGATGCTTCTAGCAAGGAGTCCCTGCTACAACTACTTAAAAGTAAGTGAGGGTCCCAGCTTGGATAACAGAGTTGCAAATGACTTTAAAAATATATACCATCTGTAAATTTAAACTTTTCCCCAATGAACGTGTACTACTGGCAAAAAAAGAAATTAGATCTTACTTACATTGCCTAATTTATAAAAGGTAAAGTTTGGTAGACATCCATGTAGCAACTTATCAAGCGTTAGGGATCTACACCGAGATCCAACTAAAGAAACCTCACATGCAAAACACCACTGTGTCACAAGGATTTTACAAATCCTTTGCATTGGACAAAACATGCTTCCACTCCCCTGAAAGCCAATGGTTTGCAAGCCCTGGGTCAGGCATCTCATGTGGGAAACCAGAAAATATGTTCTCAAAGGCTGGGTCCGCTTCAGAGACAAATCAATGATCAGGGACAGGTGGAGAAGAAAGAAGAGGAAGATGGGGGAAAGGTGGTCAACAGAAGGACCCTGGCTGGAAATAGCTCGTAGGGTGGCCTGAGGGGCAGGAACGCACACCATAGGTCACCATCCCGGATCACCAACAAGGCCCAAGAGGGATTTCCACAGCCCTCCTGGCTCAGAGGAGGCCAAGGAGAGGAAAATACCTACAGTCGGCAAGACAGCCATTGCTTTTTTAAGAAGTCAATTACCCGTAATTATTCTGGCAAGAAAATGCAATACTCCTTTCCTTTAGAATCCGTTTCAGATTATTTACGGAGGAACTCGAGCATGAGTCACTGGGAAAGAAAGAAAGAAATAAAAAAGAGTTAAGTGATAAGTTTCTTGCAAACACTTCCCGATCTTGGTTTCTTCTAGGTAGCAAGCTCTGGGCCAGAGCTTGGGATGAAATGGGGCAGAAGCTGTTTTTAAGAGCTCACAGGGCAGCAGGGGAGCTGAAGGTGTGAACTGCATAGATACTTATTGTGGATATGAAACTGAGAGGTTTTGGGGATGGGCTGAATGTCCAGGGAGGCCCCAGTAATTTCCTCAGTCACTCTGTTCTCGATGCATTCCTGTGATTGCAGGGACCAATTCCAAAAATTACCCTGAGAATACATATGCACAAAGTGGGAACATATACCTGTGAACACTTCCAATGTCATGCATCACCCAGGCCTGTAGTTGATGAACCTTCTCTGGACGCAAATTAAAGACTTCCACACGTCCAAAAGTGCTACGATAGAAGAGGCAGTGAATATTGTTAAGCCCAAACTGAATTGTTCAGCCATCCCCAGGCCTTGTCAAGAGCAAGCAGGCTAGGAACCACTGGTTAGAACCTGCCCTTTGGGATTGACCGGTGAATTGCACTAGAAACAGCCAATCTCATGCATTGTGACCCTCATTGAATACGATTCTCAAAATAAGATTCTTACTTGGTAACTTGATGGTGATTCTTTAAATACTTGCTATTCAAAGAGGGGGCCTTGCACCGCCATAATGAGCACTGCCTGAGAGATAGTTGGACCTGCAGAATCTCAGCCCACCAGCAGCTGAACCACCCCCAGATGACCCACACTCAATGAGGCTGGAGAGGCGCTGCTCTAAGAGCCCCTGGGGCCCTGCTCGGACGCCAGCCCTCAACTCTTCCCCGTTGATCTCTGACAGCCACCATTCCTGTTGCACATAGTTGGACACGGAGTATCAGATTATAAAATTATGGAGTGTTAACACTTTCACCCGAAACCCTGCAAGCTTAGGGTCAAAAGAAGACAAAAGGGCAAATGCTTCTTTGCAGAATTAAATATTAAAACAGGAGAGAAGGAAAATTCATTTGGGGCATCCAGAGAGCCTGGATCAGCCCACCAGTATCTGCCTCTCTTCTCAATCCAGCCTTTTCCAGGGAAAGACTAGAGAACAAAGGCTGAGAAAGCATCCAACGTGCTAAAAACTAAGTATAGAAGGAGGTCAGAGAAGAAGGGCGTTGGTGTGGTCAGATTCAGAGCTGTGGGTTAAATGAGGAACAACAGCTGATACCCACTGAGCCCTCTCTCTGTTGTGAGGCACAGAGCTCAGTTAGTCTTCAAGTCACCACCACCACCTCTCCTGGTACATACTTCAGGGGCCCCTGAGGTTAGGTGCCCAGCCGACAGTCACACAGGTAATATGAAATGACGGGAGCCCTTGCTTTCAACCACTGCAATTAATGATGGGTAATGCCTAGAATGAGAAGTGAAGGCCAAGAGCCCAGCACAGTAGTGGTTTGACATCTTGACTGAGATGTACACTCTTCATGGAGGACACAGGAGCCAGGCCAGATCTTCATGGATGGGGAGGATTAAACAGGTGGGTGCGGGAAGGGTGGCTGGGCAGAGGGAACAGCATGAATAAAGGCAGGAAGTTGGGAGAGCTCAGAAAATGACACCAGGCCTTGAAAAGCCAAGGGGAAGAGCTGGCCACAGAGCAAGGGCCAATGGGACATTTAAAGTATTTTTAAACAAAGGAGACACCAGACAAATACTCTTAGATAAATCTCTCCGTAGAAAACATTCCACCTCTTTAGCCCAAATCTTCAGTTCTGACCTAACCACAAAAAGCATATTCTTCTAGGGATGAAATACGTAACAGGAGGCTGCACTAACACTTGCAAATAGGTTGCAAAGAAACCAGTACCTTCTTTCATCAAAGGTGTTACTGATGGACCCATTGAGCACCACATGGACCACACCACAGGCGTCTTCTGCAAACTTAAAAGGAAAAAAAAAAAAAGCCCACCATTCCTCAGCATGCAAACTTAATTGCCACATCCCAGCAGCTCCTTCTGAAACAACTCAGCATTAGCAGGTTAAAGAGGGAAGAGCCCGTATAGGGCTCGCTCAGTATTGCCAGGTGTATGTAATTTGCATCCTAAGACATTGACAGGATTATGCTTCAAATAAGAATTCTGGAAGCGGTTGCTCCAATCTGTGTTTGAACAACGGAGGTCAACATCACTGTTCACAAGGTTGCTAAATTGATGGTTCAGAAGCTGAAAGTCCAGAGATTAAGAAAAACATTGCTGGAGGAGGAAGATAAAAGCACTTTTTTGGTGTCATGTGCTGTAGACACTGCACGTTTCATTTAGTGGGAGCAGGGTGGACAATTCAAGGGCAAGGGAAAAGGGACAGGAAGAAAGGGGAAACTGAGGAGAGAAGGGGACACAGGTTTGCACGGGCACAAATAGGGAAGGAAGGAACAAAGGAACAAAGGAAGGAAGGAATCACTGAGCAAGCAGTTTTATTTCTTCGTGCAATGAATACTCAGCTAGAATCTTTGCTAGGCACTGGGAAAAACAAAATGAACAAAGCAAAGCAATCTACATGTTCCCTTCAAGAGGCCCCCAGACCCCCTGGGACCAGCTCAGGTTCAGCTCAGGTTCACTACTATGTCGTACTGGAAAGATGAGATCCTTGTGGGGTTAGCTGCCAGTACTGAGTGTTCTTTGAGAGCCTGGCTGTTCTATGCACCACAGCCCTGAAGCCTGGAGCTGGTTTATGGCACAGAGTGGGCACCCAGAGAAAATCTATGGAGGGAAAAGAGGGAAGGAGGAAGGGAAGGAAAGAGAAGAAGTCTAAATAGTCAGTGATGGTGATTAGGAAAGAAATAGAAAAGGCATGGCAGAGGGCAACGAAAGCTAAGTCCTACAGGACAGGTAGGATCTCACCCAGGAAGGGCTGAGGCAGGTGCAAACAGAAAGGCCTAGGGGTTTGAGAAAACAGTGGTTTTGGTGAAAACCTTAGTAGATGCAGAAGTTGGGTAGAAAAGTGAGTTCACAGAGGGCCGTGAATGCTTGGCCAAGTCATGTGGCCTTTATTCTGCAGGTGATAAAACACCACTGAACCATCTGAAACCAAATTGTAAGAGTCCAGCGCAGCTTCTGTCTTTTGGCTGGGTGTGACGAACAGAGGACAGGGGCCCGATTTCTACCCATCACAAGGGCTAAGTCAGTAGAGTGCTTCTGGGGCCAAGTGCTGAGCCTGCCGTCTATGATTCTCAAGAGCCCCCAGGAAGTAAGCGCTGGGTCAATTTGCCCCAAGGTCACATCACTTGGAAGCAAGGAAGTGCAAGGGGTATTCAAACCCCAAAGAGCTCTGCCTCTCTCGTCAGAAAAAGAAAGGATCTCATCGGATCAAAACAAACTTGTCTTGGTACATCTATGAACATTTAGCCAAAATAAAGCTGCAGCCCCAGGGTAGCTCACCACGGTAGGGCACCTTACATCACTTTCAATGTGCTCCTAGCTCTAAGCTCGTGCTTGACACATATGAAATATGGCTTGTCTTTAAGAGTTGTTCACACCAGCACTGTTCCCACGACGTATCAGAGAGTAAGAAAATAAGCAGGAACCTTTCTCAGAAACCGCAAGCAAGCAAACAAAAACAAGTTATATAGCGCCTCTGTGTGAGTATACAGTGTTTAGTAGGGACTCAACATACTCATGCCTGGCACACAGTAAGTGGTCTCCAAACGTTGATCATTCAGACTGATCAGGGATCTAAGATAGGCCAATGCCTAGATCAGAGGATTAAACCAAGCTGGAGGTTCCTGGCAACCAAAGCCAAAACCTGGGTAAGAGCAGGGATTCACCAACTAGAGCCCACGGACCATCCATGAAAGCCCTAAAATTGTATGTGAAAATCTACTGTTACGTGCTTAGATACGTTATTCTCAAGAAAGAATCCTAAACTTTTTTTCCTAAAGGATTTGTGGTGTAAAAAAGGATTAAAACCAATCCCTGACTGGATGATCTCTAAAGTTCTCTGGTCTCTAAAATTCTAAGATTTCCTTTTAGTACTTACCCTTTTGGACACTGCATTCCAGAATACAGAAAAAGAGTTGTTGCTGCAGTCTTCCCTCCGGTCTGGACAAGATTGATAGTTCATTTCTAAAAGACATAGGTTTTAGAAAATAATTAAAGTAGAAAAGTAAGGGTGTAATTAAGCTCTGATTTTCCCGGGCTATTCAATCACAGCAGGGCCGTATTCCAATGGCCACCACTGCCAAGATGGAGGAGGGAGAATGGACTCATCTGGACCCAATTTAACTAAATGCCCCTGTGTCCCTTCCAAGTCCTTACCTTATCCTCCAAATTCCAGACAGGAACACAGTGACCAGCTCTGAGTCATCATTCTGGGAAATTACAGCAAAAGTTCATCTGGCAGAAACAAGCCCTCTTCCAAATCCCCTCTTCCAGGAAAAACCAGGGATAAAATTGGACCCTCAGGGGCCACTCTTGCCAACTACTCCTCCACTTCCTGCCAATTCTCTCTTGCTGACAGTCTTTCTCCCTGACCTGCCTCAGTCCCCACATCCCTGGGTTCAGAGAGCCTCTGAGTCCTTCTATGCTCACTCTCCCCCAAGAAGACAGGCTCAGGAGTCAGTGAGATTCAGCAGATATAGAGCACAAATACATCATTTCTACGGTACTTCTCCCAGGCATATCCGTCTAGTGCACAAAAATGGTTTAAATTATCTTTTGAGATATAATTGAAAAAATTGTAAGATATTTAAAGTGTACAGTGTGAGGATATATATACACACACATATATATATGTGAGCGAGAGAGAGATTGTGCAAAGATTCCCCCACATATGGAGTTAATTTAACACATTTATCATCTCCTGTATTGATCTTTTTATGTGTATAAGAGAACATTTAAGTTCTGCTCTCTTAGCAAATTTCAATTATATAATAATATTAGCAAATATAATCATCATGCTGTACATTAGAACCTCAGACCTTATTCATCTTATAACTGAAAGTTTATGCCCTTTTACCAACCTCTGCCTCATTCCCCTACCTCCCAGCCCCTGGCACCCACTTTTCTCTCTGTTTTTAGGAGTTTGGGGAGTTTTTCTTCTTTTAAGATTCCACATGTAAGCGATTTCATGCACTACTTGTCTTTCTCTGTCTGGCTTATTTCACTTTGCACAATGTCCTCAGATTTATCTATTATTGCAAATGGCGGGATTTTCTTTTTGAAGAAAGAATGAGTAATAGTCTATCATGTGTGTATATGTGTACCTACTTATACTTTTTTCACCCACTTGACTACACAAACATTAGTTGAGTGTTAGGTCCTGAGGAGAAAGAAATGAATCAGACAGAAGCCCTGTTTTCAGAAACATGATCTAGAATTGAAAAGTAAAGCCAAAGGGAGAAGGTTTTACAGCAAACAAATTTAAAACCTAAAAGAAATAAATGAATGACTAAGAAAAGCTGACCTGCAAAATGGGAAATTTAAAATGGAAAGCAAGAAACATGGCAAAAACTATAAAATTTAGGGCCTCCTGGTTGGCTCAGTTGGTAGAACATGTGACTTTTTTTTTTTTTAAGATTTTATTTATTTATTTGAGAGAGAGAGAGAGCACACAAGTGGGGGTAGAGGAGGGAGCAGAGGGAGAGGGAGAAGTAGGGTTTGCACTGAGCAGGGAACCTGAAGCAGGGCTCCATCCCACAAACCTTGGGATCATGACCTGAGCCGAAAGCAGATGCTTAACTGACAGAGCCACCCAGGCACTTCTCTCTCTCTCTCTTTTTTTTTTTTTTTTTAAGATTTTATATGTTTGAGAGAGATCATGAATGGGGGGAGGAGCAGAGGGAGAGGGACAAGCAGACTCTGCATTGAGCATGGAGCTCGGTGCAGAGCTCAGTCAAAGGGCTCGTTCCCAGGGTTCAACCCTGAGATCATGAACTGAGCCAAAATTGAGGGTTGGTCGCTTAATCGACAGCTACCCAGGCGCCCCAATGGCTGGGATTTTTATAACTGAGCAGTAAGTATTAGCTAATATTCTAAATTTATAAAGAACATCTGTAAGTAAGAAAATAACAGGCATCCCAATAAAAACAGCTGAGATACACGAACTGCCAGTTTATAAAAGAAATAGAAATATCTACCATTAAATGACATAAATATGATCAGCCTCACAATCAGAGCAAAGCAAAACAAGTCAAGGTATTATTTCCTTATCAAATTGGCCAAGACATTTTTCTAAGTATGAACCAGTACTGGCGGGAGGAATGAGCAAACAAGTGACCTCCCATATTCTGATGAGTGTCTAAGTGATTACCACCTTTTGAATGACAGTATCAGCTCCTACTGCAATTTGTTCCGCACTGAAATTTCATTTGTAGAAATTTATCTTTCCAAAGCACTTCCCTAAGCAGCTAGATGTGCATGTGCCCATGGTATCTGTACGTGTGTCTGTGTGTGTTGTACACAGTAATCCTTGCAACACTGGCAATAGCAATTATCTCCACCTAAATGTCCATCAGCCAGAAATTCATTAGATAAGTTATGCTAACATCCATAAAGGAGACAAAGGAGGGCTTTTTAAAAAAATATGGCTGTATCTCTTTTTTTTTTCTTAAGATTTTATTGATTCAGGGTGCCTGGGTGGCTCTGTCATGAGGCATCTGCCTTCAGCTCAGGTCATGAGGGTCCTGGGATCAAGCCCCGCATCAGGCTCCCTGCTTGGCGGGAGGCCTGCTCTCTCTTTGCCAGTTCCCCTGCTCATGTTCCTACTCTCACTGTATCTCTCTGTCAAATACATAAACAAAATCTTTTTTAGAAAGATTTTTATTTATTTATTTGAGAGAGAGAGAGAGCAGAGAAGGGAGGGGCAGAGGGAGAGGCAGAGAGAAACCCAAGCTGACTCTGCACTGAGCACGAAGCCTGACCAGGGCCTCGATCTCCCAACTCTGAGATCACGACCGGCACCAAAACCAAGAGTCCAGTGCTCCACCAACTGGGACACCCAGGCTCCCCAATATGGCTGTATTTCTATCTACTAATTCTAGATGAATAAAGCAAAGTTGCAAAAGAGTGTGTGTACATTTTAATATATATGTTTATGTGAGTGAGGGGCCATGTGTGGGAAGGCTTTGTACTGAACTATTGACAACAATCCCCTTCTGAGAAATGATATAAACCTAGAAGTGGGGAAGGTACAGAGTGACCTTCATTTTTTTTACTTTTTTTTTTTTAAGATTTTGTTTATTTATTTGACAGAGAGATCACAAGTAGGCAGAGAGGCAGGCAGGGCAGGGGGAGGGGTGGCGGGGGGAAGCAGTCTCCCCACTAAGCAGAGAGCCTGATGTGGGACTTAATCCCAAAACCCTGAGATCATGACCCGAGCTGAGGGCAGAGGCTTAACACACTGAGCTACCCAAAAGCCCTCATTTTTTACTTTTATACATTTCCATAATATACAAGTACTTTGCAAATAAGCATGCATCATTGTTGTAATAAGAAACAATGTAAACCTGCAATGAAGAAGTTTTATAGTAAGTCTTTAAGTGCTTACTTTTTTTTTAATTTTTATTTTTAGTTTTTTTATTTTTTTTTCAGCATAACAGTATTCGTTATTTTTGCACCACACCCAGTGCTCCATGCGATCTGTGCCCTCTACAATACCCACCACCTGGTGCCCCCAACCTCCCACCCCCCACCCCTTCAAAATTCTCAGATCGTTTTTTTCAGAGTCCATAGTCTCTCATGGTTCACCTCCCCTTCCAATTTCCCTCAACTCCCTTCTCCTCTCCATCTCCCCTTGTCCTCCATGCTATTTGTTATGCTCCACAAATAAGTGAAACCATATGATAATTGACTCTCTCTGCTTGACTTATTTCACTCAGCATAATCTCTTCCAGTCCCGTCCATGTTGCTACAAAACTTGGGTATTCATCCTTTCTTTCTTCTTTTTTTTTTTTTTTTTACAGCTTTATAAACATATATTTTTATCCCCAGGGGTACAGGTCTGCGAATTGCCTTGAGTGCTTACTTTTTAAAATAGTCAAAAGCGGGGCACCAAGATGGCTCAGTTGGGTAAGCGTCTGACTGTTGATTTCAGCTCAGGTCATATCTCGGGGTCCTGGGATCAAAACCCATGCTGGGCTCCAACTCTTAGCAAGGAGTCTGCCTGAGAGTTCTCTCTCTCTCTCTCTCTGCTCCTCCTCACCTCATGCTCTCCCTCTCTCTCTCTATTGCAAATAAATAAATCTTTTTTTTTTTATTTTTTTCATTTTTAATTTTTATTCTTAAAGAAATAATAAAACAACATAAAGTAAAAATACACTCAGTATAAATAAAAAGAGAAAGAAAAGAAGTGAAAACAGGCTCAATAGGATTTTCTGATTAGAAATAATCTTCCCTCAGTGCGGTGTTCTGGGTCTTTCTGGGCAAGATAAGGCGGCCTCTAAAAAATAACAGCAAAGCCCTACACTGGCCTGAGACACAGAGGAGCCCAACCTTCTGCTGCCATGGCTGTGGCCGTGGCTGTGGTGGCTCTGGGGAGGAAGGGCTTTGGCCTGGCTCCCTCTCAGGCTACATCCAGCTCTAGCACTCTTTAGTCCTGAATACTGGCCTGATAGAAAGCAAAACACTGCCAATCTAGAAGCAGCTACACTTGCTCTCAGAAAGGAGGGAATTGGGGGCACCTGGGAGGCTCAGTGGGTTAAAGCCTCTGCCCTTGTCTCAAGTCATGATCTCAGGGTCCTGGATCAAGCCCCAAATCGGGCTCTCTGGTCAGCAGGGAGCCTGCTTCCTGCTCTCTCTCTGCCTTCCTCTCTGCCTGCTTGTGATCTCTCTCTCTCTGTCAAATAAATAAAATATTTTCAAAAAAAGAAAGAAAGAAGGGAATCAGGGAACACAGACAACCCCAAACTCAGAAGTCAGTTTTTCCAGAAAACTGAGTTGATATAAAGAACGGTCTTTTCGGGGCACCTGGGGGCCCCTAAAAGGCCTGCTTCCCCCTCACTCTCTGCCTGCCTCTCTGCCTACTTGTGATCTCTCTCTGTCGAATAAAGAAAGAAAGAACGAACGAAAGAAAGAGAAAGAAAGAAAGAAAGAAAGAAAGAAAAAGAAAAGAAAGAACAGTCTTTTACATGAGTCTGGATCATCATTAAGGCTGGAAATGGCATCGAGGCAGGTACCTGCCAAGACCCCTTGCAGAGCCCAGGGGCTCCTTTACCCAACACGTCCCTGGGCAACCCCAAAAGGCCCTGATCCTCACCTGAAGAGCGTGGGTCTCCACACCACTTGAGGCCATCCGCCATGTAGCCCAGCAGTGTGTCCTCTAGGGTGAACAGGTCTCCCCGGACACGCGTGTAGTCATGGGCCAGCTCGCTGGATTTGCTCCAAAAGAGGGTCTAGGAAAGGAAAACACAACCTGTCATCAAGAGCAATTCAGTAAGTCACACACACACACACACACACACACACACACACACACAAAACTCCACATCTTTTTAAATGAAAGAAAAACAGAATATCAGAGAAAATCACATAATCACTGCTTTCTGTGTGTGATCCTGAGAGCGTGGGGAGAGTGTGTGTGTGTGTGTGTGTGTGTGTGTGTGTGTGTATGTGTGTGTGTCCTAGGTCATAATACAAAATGCCTTGTTATTTTTGGTGACAGTAAACAAAAGTCTGAAAACCACCAATCACAATCTTAACAACGAACACAGAACCAGAACACATCTGGAGCAGGCATTAGGAAATTCCTAAAGTTATCTGCAAAACCATTTTGTCTCCATGCTGTTTTCTGGGAAAAGTGCTCTTTGATTCTTCATGTGCTCCATAATCTCTGCTGCTTTCCCAAACTCTTTCCTACCCCCACAAAGAGAAAAGAAAGGAAAATAAAAAGACAAATATTGTGAATTTTGGTGGGGGGGGTCCCTTGTAAAAGTGCAGAAGGTCAAATTTCAGAACAATCTTGAGCCCATGGGTCTACTCCTTCTTGACAGGAGGCAGTGGAGGGTATGGCTGGAAGTGTGGGCCCCAGAGGCCTGCCGCCCCAGGAAGTCCCTCCTGCCCAGCCCTTACAGCTATCTGACCCCAGGCAGCCAAAACCTCGCTACGCCTCACTTTCCCTGACTATAAAATGGTACGGGTCATAAACATAAGGAACTCAGGGGCATGAGGAGATACAATGAGACAATTGCAAATAAAGTGCTTAGTCTCACAACTGTGGCCTCGATGCTTGTCACCGGAGGCTCGTTTACCAAGCAGACCCTCCCTGCTCAGGCAAGAGCTCTTTCCTGTCCCTGGCTCTCCACACTGGGATGAGCGGCTGTAACATGGGGCTGGCTCGGGGGCTTCACAAAGATGATGGGCGTACACTGAATTCTCATCTTAAATGCAGACTTCAGGAAAGATGTACCCATCTTTGAACAATCTCTGGAACAATCAATGTATAAAATCCAGGCCACTCCAGCTCCTAATCCTACACTATTAACATTTCAGCTGGTCACTCTGGAGGTCTTCAGACTTGAGCCCTCACTGACCCCTGACCTCACCAAGCCTAGGTTTTCTCACTGGTAAAATGGGGGTCTTGATTCTTTTTTTTTTTTTAAAGATTTTATTTATTTATTTGACAGAGAGAGATCACAAGCAGGCAGAGAGGCAGGTAGAGAGAGAGGAGGAAGCAGGCTCCCTGCTGAGCAGAGAACCCGATGCGGGGCTCGATCCCAGGACCCTGAGATCATGACCTGAGCCGAAGGCAGCGGCTTAACCCACTGAGCCACCCAGGCGCTCCAGGGGGTCTTGATTCTTGACCTGTTTGTTTTGCAGGGTGACTGTGAGCTGTCATTAACATCATCATCATCAGAGTCAGGGGAGAGTTGGCAATTATGTAAGGTTAGGTCATTTTTGCTTGGATTGGGTTGGGTTGGGTTTCAGGAAGTCTCGTTTTTGCCTGATTTTTGGCCACACCTCCCTCCTCTTTCCCCATTCCCATTTCTCTCTCTTACCATCCTTCCCCAGACGTCCTAAATCCTGATGAGATCCTGGTCCCCCAAAAACCCCACAAACTCCATCTCGGCCAACCACTCATACATTCGAATCTCCAGATGTTCTTCTTCCCTCTGGTCAAAATGTGGTCCTATGGCCCCTTCCTTTGGCTTTTATCCTAGAGTCTGCTCCTGTTACCTTGTTGCAAGGGACGGTTTGAGCGGTCAGCTCCAGGAGGGGCTGGTAGTCCTGTTCCGTGCTGCTGCAAGGGTCCTTAGAAAGAAATGCAGTTGTGAACGCCTTCCCTATCTTTTGGCAGTCTTTATGTCTGCGAGATAAAACACGGAAAATAAAACAAAGCACGGAAGGTTAGATCTCAAACATATTTCTGGAGCATAATTACCCAGTGTCACTTGGGAACACTGTCACTTCCAATGTCACTGACAATTCCCACTGTCACTTGGGAACCCCTGGCTGTGTGCCAAGTAGTTTCAGAAGCATTGTCTCATCCAATCATGTAGTATTTTTTAGGAGATGAGCATTACCCTCCCTATACTGCGAGGCCCCTGCCTCTCCTGGAGATCACTCTGGTTAGAGAGACAGTACACAAACAAGCAAATCAGCTAACAAAATAAGTACGAATTATTCTAAGTATTCAGAAAAATCAATGGGGAGGGGCAGCATTGCTTACTGAAGCAATGACTGATTGGGGAGGCTGGCCAGGAGAGCTAAGAGGTCATTTAAGTTGAGACTGAATGATGAAGAGAGCATTCCAGACAGAGGGTACTGCAGATACAAAGGCCCTGTGGCACACAGCACAGCTGCAGCAGAAAGGAACAAACAAGAGAAGGGTTAAGAAATCAGGTCAGAAACAATAATCAAGCGGTAGAACATTTAGTCTCTTTGGACCAAAGAAACGATTTCAGATTTTGTTCTAATTTCAGTGGAAAGCCATTGGATAGTTTTAAGCATGAAAGTTGTCTCATCTTGGGGCGCCTGGGTGGCTTAGTCGGTTAAGCATCTGCCTTCACTCAGGTCATGATCCTGGGTCCTGGGATTGAGCCCCACGTTGAGCTCCCTACTCAGTTGGGAGCCTGCTTCTCCCCGCCCCGCTCCCCGCCCATGCTCTCTCTCTTTTTCTCAAATAGATAAATAAAATCTTTTTCTTTTTTTAATGTGGTCTCATCGGATTTTTTTTTCTTTTCGAGCCATCACTGGAAAATTCTAAGCTCGCCCAAAGAAGGAGAAAAGTCTCTGAAACAAATTTCCAAGTCCATTTTCCCCCCAGACAACCCCTGGCGGGGAGAATGCTGGCAGGGAAGAGGGGCTGGAGGAATGAGGGGACCTAAGGGTGCTGGAGAAGACAGAAACTAGAACTCTTCTTGTGTTTCTGGTAACAGGTACATGGAAACCCATCATTTCCTTGGGACAAAGAAGTGGGAGCACTCCCCTGGGAGCACTCAGTTATCATTATCTGGATAAACTCTTGCCTTTGCAGTGGGGAATCTTAGGGACAGTACCAAGTCAGGCAACTTGCCCCCGGGGAAAATAAAGAACCCCAGTTTCCCATTCCCTTCTGAGCTTCTTTTCCACTCCAGAGGGTCTTCTGCTTTCCCAGCTCAGACTGGCTTTCCCCTAATAAGCCAAGGAATCAGAAAACATTAGTGAGGCACTGGCCTTTTGACACAGAAGCCACCCTTCCCACCAGTTCTTTCTGGAAAAGGAAACATCGGAAAACCCCTTTGTTTAGGACAAGGGGGAAAGCCCTTGAGTTGGGCTGCCTACCTGTGCTGTGTTCCTTGGGAAAGTCACTCAGCCTCCCTCTGCCTCTGTTTCCTCATCTGTAAAGTATCTACCTAATACAGATGTTCTGGGCTTAAATAAAGCACATGGTAAATCCTTTCAGAACAGTGCCCAGCTCAGAGTAAAACTCATTCAACATCAGCATTCTATTTCTTATCTTTCTTTTCCTGCCCCTTGCTCAGACCTTCCTGGCTATAAGCAGTCATCTGCAGCCAACAGAAGCAGGTGTGGCCCATACTCCCCCAGCTAATTTAGGACTGGAGCTCATGCTCACAGGTTGTGGAGAGGCACAGAGAGTCAGTATGTCCACACCTGGGGTGGTGAGAACACCACCAGCTACTAGGAATCAGATCTAGGGTACAAACACAACCCAGAGGGTAACAGCACAGCCTATCCCCTTGGCCACAGGCAATATGATTGTCTCCTTTCTCTCTCAGCTTTGGATGGGCATGGCATCCACCCTCACCTTAGTAAGAATCAGCCTATAAAAAAATATAATAGCTTTGATATAAAACAACGAAAGGACGGAATTCCAGATCAGTCATCCAGCCCACCCAAGGTGGGCTGAGATAATAATAATAGTAGTAATAGTAATAATAACAGTAATAAAACAATAACAATAAAACATAGCACTTACTGGGGGCTTAATAAATATTTTACATATGTACCTCATTTAACCTCAAAACATTTCTATTAGCAAATGTATCAGGATTTGACTTGGGTTAATAAGATCTAAAATTGAGAAAGCTTTATTTCTCTTACATATCTCAATCTCAAGGCCAGTATCTGGGATTTCTATGACATTCCACATACCAGAGACCCATCTGCTTTGTCTAAAATGGCTGCTTCAGTTCCAGCCATCATGACTACATTCCAGCCAGCACCAAACAGTAGGGGAAAGAAAGAGGAAGAAAAAGAAGGAAGAGGAGAGGAAAACAGCAACAGTGATGGGCATGTGGGCTGCCTCCTAAGGACAGGTACTTAGAAGACGTTCTTTCTATTTGCTCTCATTTCATTTGCTAAAATGTCACAGACCACACCTGACTGCAAGTGAAGGTGAGAAATGCAACCTTTCACCACGATGGCCTTTGCCCATCTAAAATCATTGTTTCAATTCTAGAGAAGAAAGAGTCTCTGCACAGGGAGATACCACCATTGTCCCATTTTACAGATGAGGACTTCTGATGGCTGTGAACTTAAGCAAAGCATCGAGGTCACGGGAAAGCCAGATGAGTCCTGAAGGTCAGGCTCCTACCTCACTACCACAGCAAAGTGCTCCAGCCTCAGATTCCCCATCTGTAAAAGGGAAGTAGTAACACCTCACTCATGAAGGTCTGTGAGGATTCCATGAGCTACCACACCACATGTGTCTGGCTTCCGGAGTTGGGGTCGAGGGTCTCTCATGCCGAGGTCTCTCCGTTCCCCAATCTGCACAGGACATTTTAACTGCATCTCAGCTGCCCTTCAAAAGCTGTGCCAGGAAACTATTTTCCACCAGGTTTTCTCCATGCATCATGCATTTAAAGGAAAAAAGGTTATTGCATTATGTACTTCAATGTCAATCAAAATTTATGGGGCACCTGACGGTGTTCATGGGAATCGTGCTTTAGTTCCATTAATCTAATGCAGTGGCCTTCTCAGAAATGTGCAATTCCAGATTCCAACTCCCTCCTATAATTCTTCTACCTTTGGCCCTAGCAGCATCTGTGGGACTTGAGACAGACAAAGGCTGAAGGAGGAGAGATGTCTTCCTAAGATGAAAAGCAAGAGAATTTTCCACTACAAAAAATCTGGCAGGAAAGAGAAAGGGATGTGTACTGAGTCCCCACTATATGCCAGATGCTTTCATGAATGTATTCTTATGTAATCACCAAAGACTAGGTGGAGTTTCCTACAGAACTCACAAACCTCCAAAATTATTTTTACATTTCTTAGGCATATAGATCCAATTCAAGAACACTACTTTCTGGGCTCAAGAGTCCCAGGCTAAAAATTTCACAGAGATCCTTGTTTAGAAAGGGCAGAGTGACAGAACATTAGAGTTGAAATAGACTTTGGAAGAGTTTATGACTCAGCTGCCTTCCCTTTCTCTGTCTCCATGACCACAGCCTCCAAGTGCCCCGAAGTTAGAGAAAAATGAGGAGGGGCAGAGAGAAGTCTGGAGGCAGACTTTATGAAGCTATTTTTGATCCTTGAATTCAAAAGTAAACATTTCACCCTAAATGTGCAGGTCAGCATTTTTACTGGCATAAATATAAAGAAATAAAAAGGCACTAGGATGACACCGTCCAGAGTCGTCTGCCCAACTCTTTTATACAGGTCATTGCAGGAAAGAGCCTCAAAGTCACAAGTGTAGCTTCTTTGCCAAAGTCCCCAGGCTTCGCTTTTGTCCCCAACAGCAGCCAATGAAAGCTGTTCTCAGTCAGATACCTGGTACAGAGAATCAGAAGGGTTTGGGAATTCCTGTGTCCAGCAGAGACAGAGGTGGAACTCTGACCAAAGCAGCAGCATGGAAAGAATATGAGCCATTTCTGGAAGTTCAAAAAAAAAATTTTTTTTTTAAATGGCTCATCTGTCCCAAAATGGTGATACTTCCAGGTAGACTTGATGCTTGTGCTGGAGAATATGATGTGGTGATTGTCACCCCCTGGGGCTGTTCCCGAGGGTGGTCTGTGCTTAAACCAGACAGGCAGTTGGAAGTCATCTGGCCCTATGGCTTTCAGCTCCCACCACCCTTGACCAGTGTTCCAGTAACCAGAGCTGACCAGTGTTCCAGTAACCAGAGCTTCCAGAGTTTGGGAAAAGGTACGGTGCCTGACTCCAGGCCGACCAAGTCAGAATGGGAAAAGTGGAAAAGGCCAAAACAAGAATTTTTCAAGAGCTTCCCATTCCCCACTCCTCCCAGCCCCTGGAAATTGCCCTCCCACTCTCCAAACAAGGGAATTAGAAACTGCGTTAGCGGAATCGCCCTGTTTGTCTTTCCCTCACTGGCTGATTTCACCCAGCACAACTGTCGTCACAGCTCATCCGTGTTGTAGCAGGTGTCAGAATCCCCTGCCCTTTTAATACCAAGTAACATTTCATTGTAGGTTTAACCCTCATCCTGTTTATCCGTTCATCCATCCACTCTTTCAGTCCATAAATTCTTACCTAGGTCCTACCGAGAGCCATATCATGGTACAAGGCTGAGAAGGAGCAGAACAAATTACAATCAGGGTGCTGGTGACTTGTCAAAGGCACTAAAACTTAAAAACCCAATAAATTGCATAAAGTTCTCTAATTTTTTGCTACAAAAGACAGAAACAGAACAAAAAAAACAAAACCACTCACTCACTGATTAAGTATGAATCAGTATCCTCATTTTAAAAGTGATTTTTCTTTGTGTGCTCCCCCAGGTGTTGTGACATGCAAAATCTAACTGCATTCATAACCACTGTGGGTCTCTATCTGCCCGTGTTGTGGCTTTGCTTCCTTTGATGGGTTCTGGAGAGATCAGAGGGGCGCAGCCGATAGAAGGGGATGGATTCAAAAGGTGTCTGTGCTCTGTGGAATATAAAGTAGCCTTTGAACATTATATTTATAAAGAGCTTGGAATCTCTTCGGGGATGTTTATTTTACATTAAGTGATGACAGTAGACCTCATCTTCTAGAAAACAGAAAGAAGATGCGCATCAAACTGGCAACTGGGGTTGTCTCTCAGAAGAAAAATAAAGGCAGATTTCTACCTTCACCCCATATTTTCTGTATTACTGGCTTACAGTGAAAATGGATTCATGTATTATCCAAGCTACCTAAACTACGGGAGGGTGTTAGAACTCTCTTACACTGGTGGTGGGAATGCAAGATGGTGCTGCCACTCTGGAAAACAGTGTAGCATTTCCTCAACAAGTTAAAAATAGAGCTACTCTACAACCCAACAATTGCACTACTGGGTATTTATCCAAAGGATACAAACATAGTGACTTGAAGAGGCACATGCACCCCAATGTTTACAGCAGCAATGTCCACAACAGCCAAACTATGGAAAGAGCCCAGATGTCCATCGACAGATAAATGGACAAAGAAGATGTGGTGTATATCTACAATGGAATATGCCTCAGCCATCAGAAAGGATGAAATCTTGCCATTTGCAACAAACTGGGTGCAACTACAGGGCTTTATGCTAAGCAAAATAAGTCGGTCGGAGAAAGATAATCCCCATATGATTTCACTCATGTTGAATTTAAGAAACAAAACAGATGAACATAAGGGAAGGGAAGGAAAAAAAAATCAAGGTAAAAACAGACAAAGTCAAACCATGAGACTCTTAACTCTAGGGAACAAACTGAGGGTTCCTGGAGGGGAGGTGGGGGAGGGATGGGGTCACTGGGGGATGGGGCACTTGTGATGTAACTGATCAATCACTAAACTCTACCCTGAACCTGATAACACACTATATGTTAACTAACTTGAATTTAAATATAAATACATACATACAGACAGACAGACATAAAAAGGAGTTGTGGAAGTTAATTTTTTTATGCAGAGATATAGTACAATCACAACTGATCTTTAGAAACTGAAGGTGAGAAAAAGGCTCGCAATAATTAAACCATGCTATAAAAATAGTTATGTCTGGTTGCGCAGCGTATTAAGTGTTGCTCTGCTCATCCTCCCTTCCTTATACTTCGAATTTTCCTAGAATAAACATGTATTACAATGGAGGTCATAATAAAACTTTCATTTTCTGTTTAGAGTCACTTGAGCAATTAGACCAAACGTTTGAGAATCTTGGAAAGTCCTAGGACCTGGGTTGAAAGAAAACACACAGCTTTAGGAATTCCAGTGTCCAGCAGAGATGAACATGGATCACCACCTGGTCACCCCCCATCGTTTTTGTGCCCTCCCCCATTCCTCTCAGCTACGATGTTTTTTTCTCATCTCTCCTCCAGTTAAAGACAATAGCATGTGGGGCACCTGGGTGGCTCAGTTAGTTAGTTAGGTGTCCTGCTCTTGGCTTCGGCTCAGGTCATGATCTCAGGGTCATGCGATCGAGCCCTGAGTAGGGAGGGCTCTGCACTCAGCAAGGAGTCTGCTTGAGATGTTCTCTCTCCCTCTGCCCCTCCTCTCCACCACTCTTTCTCTCTCTCTTTCAAATAAATAAATAAATCTTTTTTTATTTTATTTTATTAACATATAATGTATTATTTGTTTCAGGGGTACAGGTCTGTGAATCATCAGTCTTACACACTTCACAGCACTCACCATAGCACAAACCCTCTCCAATGTCCATCACCCAGCCACCCTATCCCCCCCCCAATAAAAAAGAAGACAAAAGCACATAATCAGGCAAGACTCAGTGCCCCAACCCCACTTCTCGAGGCCCAGTGAGGTGAAAATATGAGGAGAGGTGCAGGTTAGGGCCACAGACTTTCTCCAATGGAGCTTTCTTTCCACTTTTAAGACTTCCTTGCCTCCTTAAGCAAGACTGGGTTGTCAAATCACTCTTCATCACAGATCATACTAAGAGTCAAAGTTTATGAATACTACCGAGGAGACAAGCAATCTGGAGGCTCAGACAGAGAGAGGGGAGGATGGTGCTTCCTGCATAGCCTCCCAGATCCTGCCTGCCTGCTCTCCTGTATGGGACACACACTTGTTCACCCAGAATCATGGATCATGCCACTGACTGACCTTTTGGGTTCTGTATGGTCAGTCACACAACTGGAAGGATTGAAATGATGAAACAGCTCCATCTTGTTCCCCAGAGAGCTCCACAGCTTAAATGATTTTCGAGGGACTCATGCCTCAGAGATTATGAAGTTATTTTCTCTAAGTAATCCTTTAGCCAAGGACATCCTGTTAAGGGCATTTAAGAGATAGTTCTCTTCATTCTAGCACAAACGTTTAGCCCATCTACCTGGAGTTCCAGCTAATACACTCACACACACAGAAAGACCAAATATCCTTTTATCATCGCAAATACCAGTGACTGCTCCTTCTTTAACAGTGACTGCTTCGGCTTTGCTTCATTCTTCCAGCTGACAAGATTAACAAACCCCATCCAAGAATGACCCTCATTCCGGGCAGCATCCAGGCAAAGCCAGACTCTCTGACACTTACCCTAAATGTCATCAAACAAGCTCCAGCTCTATAAATCCTTGCTAACATCCTCACACTGAGTGCTCCCCTGCCCCCATGGGTCCTGTAATGAGCGCTCACCCTTGCAAAGAGCCTTGAACAAGATGAAACCCATCTTGTTCAACTGCTCTGTATTCCCGGTGGTCTCGGGCTGGGGGACATTGACAGGAACCTGCAGTCTTGAGTGGGATATTAAAGAATCGAAAGGCCTGGGAAAACCAGCGCGCCTTAAGCAGGGTTTATGCTTGGCAGCAGCTCTAGGAGCAGTTTCTGGAAGACCCGATTTGCTAAGAAAGTCTGCATGTTGAGTTGCATCTTAGCCATGACAGTATTTCTCTGTTTGCCTCCTTAACTGGTGATCTGGAGGCTCTGTGCCAACCAGGCTGGGCACAAAAGTCAGGATTCAAGGTCAACAGTACATCCTCCCCCCTTCCTACCACTCTGCTCCTTCCAGTAGGAAGGACTAAAACCAAACAATGAGGGAGGAGCAGAGCTGCCTGACATTCCAAACGAGGCTCTTCCTCCGAAACAATGCTGCCTCCCACAGGAAACAAAGTTGCTTCTAACAGAAATGAGGACCTACAACCACAGAGGGGTTGTCCTTTCCCTAGATCCCACAAGAAGCTGAGGACCAGAACAGGGCATGTGTTTCCCAGGTGATGGGATACAGCAGTGGGATCCGGGGGATGGGCAGAGAGTTAAAGTCCTATGCCAAGGTGAAAAACAGGTACACCTGGTGGTGAAATCCGCATGTTGTCAGCCTACTTTATGCTTCATAAGTCTGTGCTGTCACCTCCCAGGATGCACTCCCACCCTTCCCACAAATAAGTTTTATTTCAAAGTGTCCCTCTGCCCCGCAAAAGCAACATCAGCTTCTTCATGTGTTCCTCCCCCAAGGAAAGCTCTCACACCCTAAATCCTCATCCCTAAAAGCACTTGGATCACAAGTGGTAATTACACTCATTCCATGAACTTTCCCGCTGTCAAGTCCTGCAGTGCACGTTGTCTGGGCCCAAGGAAAACAAGTAGGTTTAGTCTCAAATTTAAGGCTGGGAGAACCTGTAATTGAAGGTGGATACTGCCACCTTGTGGGCAAAGAGAGCAACCGGCGAGATTCGCTGAGGAAGTCAGGATTTTCCAAGTAGGATCTTGAAGGCATAAGATTCTTGGGGTGCCTGGCTGGCTCAATGGGTAGGGCATAGGACGCTTGATCTCAGAGTCAGGATCAAGAAAGTTCAGAAGTCACTAATCCCATGAATCTGGCCCTATTGCCTGATATGTTCAAGAAACAGCAAAGAAGCCGGTGTGGCTCATGGCTGCAGAAAGCCAGGTGGATAGTAGACAGAGGTGAGGGCTGACTCGGGGAGTTTCAAACCATTGCCCAGAATTTAGCTTCCACTCATGCAGAACTAAGGAGCCACCGAGGATCCAGAGTACAGGAAGCACATGATATTACTTTAAGTTTCAAAGGATTTCTCTGACTGCCTCATTGAGAACAGCCCAAATGAGGGAAAGAGTGGAGGCACATAGACCAGGAATCTGGGCAAGTACCAGCGGTGATCTGCACCAGGGTGGTCCAGCAAAGATGGTGAATAGTGATACATTCCAATTCGCCTTACACTTCCTAACGGATTAGATGTGTGGTGTTAAAAAAAAGAAGGAGTCAATCTAATTCCAAGGTTTGTGGCCTGAGCCCCTGGAGGGATGGGGTTGCCCAGAACCGGGATGGAGAAGGCTTAGGTGGAGGTGGCACTGACCAGCTCAGTTCTGAATACGCCGGATTTGAAATTTCTATGAGACATGCAGTGAAGCTACAGAATAATCAGAGGGATGTATGAGTCTAAAGTTCAGGAGAATTGAAGCCATGAACCGATCTGAGATCAGCACCCAAGAGACAAAGAAGAGAAGATTCATCCTTGAGGCAATCCAACAGAAGAGGTTGGGAGAAAAAAACCAACAGACTGGAATGTGGGACAAAAAGCAGGAGAATGGGGTATTCTGGAAGCCAAGAGAAGAAAGTATACTAAGTTGGAGGAAGTGAGAAACTCTGTCAGATGCTCTCTACTGGTCCAGGCATATGAAGACTGAGAACTGATTGTCTGAATCATCACCAAAGAAGGGCTGTTTTAATTTCCAAACCAATGGGGGCCTGGGAGTGCTCATCTTTTTGTATTTGCTTCCTAGATTTGTTTTGGGCTTTGATTTTGGTTTTCTGCCTTTATGTCAAATCATGTATTTTGTGACTTGACTTGGGGGACGATCTTGGAAAATACTGCCTATATCTAAGTATTTTATACATGTATTGTTAAGAAAGCAATATCCCTGAATCTATCTTTCTATGTGCTCACCCTTCATGCCCATCTCAAGCCTGAGCATGTCTTCTCCTAGAATTTTTTTTTTAAGTCCAAAAAGGTGGTTTTATTAAAGCACAGGAAGGACCTGTGGGCAGAAAGAGCTACTTCTCCTAGAATTTTAAGCAAGCCAGTTCCTTACTAATCAATCACCTGTTGGAATGACAATTTTCCTAAAACTATAAAGCAAAACAGATTAGAAGATAGAGTTAATGTTGAGGTTTGAGTCATTCTGGGATAGTCACTTCTTGTAATCCCTTAGCTTAAATTTTTGGACTCATCAAGATCTATTATCATTACTGTAATATCCAAATGTTATAAACATGAACTTATAAGATACTCCTATTAAACATTATTTATACTTTGTATTCTTTTGACCAGTTAATACAGAGCACCACAAAGAGTATTAGTTATACTCTTAGAAAATAGCAGGGAACAAGACACACAGCACTCCTAACCTCCAAAGCTTTTGGTCCATAGGGAATTAGTTATTAAACAGGAGATAACGATAAATGAAATGTGTGGTCACTAGGGAAATGTATCACTTTAGGACTTGCTCTTGTGTAAGGTTGGATCTTTCTGGACAATATTTAAGAAAAAATGTCAAATGCCTGTACCTTTATAACTGTGTCATCTCTGACTACCTCTGACCTAAAAGTGTTCACTTCTGCCCTGCATCTGCTAGGTGCCAAAACTGTTCAATTTCTCAAACATGTCAAACTTGCTGCTGTCTAAAAATTGTGGATACAATACCAACATTCAAAACTTGAACCACTGGAAAACATTTTTCAAAAATGTTATCTGACATCCAGGGTTGTAGTCAGTAGAACCTAGGATGTGGGAAGCTGGACATCAGGTGATACCTGTCATAGCTGGGTGATGTGCACAAGGGAGGTTGTTGCATTATTTGCTCTGTCTTTGGGAATGTGTGAAAACTGTATAATAAAGGCTTAAAAATAAAAAAAAAATTTAAAGAAAAGATTTTTCAAATTATATATATATATGTATGTATATACACATATATACTTATTATATAAGCACACATATATATTCTACTTTGATGTAATAGCAATAAAGTGGTAACAGTCCCAAAATAGAAACTATTGAGTCATAAATTTAACAAAATATATGCAAGATTAGTGGTCTGAAAACAAAATATTGCTAAGAGAAATTTTAAAATTCCTGAAGAAACAAAAGTGTACCCTATTCATGGCTTGGAAGGCTCCCTATCAAGATGTTAACTATCGCTAAAATGTATCTGTAGATTTCACAGATCACAAATCAAAATTTTAGCATACTTTGTTAATATTGACAAAAGAATTCTAAAATAATTTTACCCACTTTTTATTTTTATTCATTTTTATTTTTTATTATGTTTAGTCAGCCACTGTATAGTACATAATTCGTCCTTAATGCAGTGTTCAATGATTCATTAGTTAAGTATAAAACCCAGTGCTCATCGCAGCACATGCTGTCCTCAATACCCATCACCCTGTTACCCCTCCCCCACCTTTCTTTCCTCCAAAACCCCCAGATTGTTTCTCGGGGTCCAGAGTTTCTCATGGTTCAGCTCCCTCTCTGATTTCTCCCCCTTTGGATTTCCCTCCCTTCCCCTGTGGAACTCTGTGCTACTGCTTATGTTCCACATATGAGTGAAACCATATGATAATTGTCTTTCTCTGCTTGACCTACTTCACTTAAAATAATCCCCTCTAGTTCCATCCATGTGGACGCAAACAGTGATTCAAAAAATGATTCTAAAATTTATGTGAAAATACAAATAACCTCGCCAAAGTAATCAAAAGGAGAAAAGCTGGAAGACTTACATTACCTGACTTGAAGACTTACTAAGGAGCCAGGGGCACCTGGGGGGCTCAGTCGGTTAAACATCTGTCTTCAGCTCAGGTCATGATCCCAGGGTCCTGGGATAGTCCTGCATCAGGCTCCCTGCTTGATAGGGTGAAAAGCTAATTCAATAAGCCTATGAGATGATGTTCAACATCATCATTAGTCATGAGGGAAATGAAAAATTAAAAACACTATAAAAATACCACTACAAACCCATTAAAATGGCTAAGGTATAAAAGTCTGACGATATCAAGTGTCAGTAAGAATGTGTAGCAACTAGAATATTCGTACACTGACCGTAAATATGTAAAACCACACGATTACCTTGTAAAACTATTTAATAGTTTCTTCATTAGCTTTTTAAGCTTGTGGCTCTGCTACTTCAATTCCGGGTATTCAACGAAGAGAAATGAAACACAGTATTCACACAATAACCTTGTCCATGGGAGCTTTACTGGTAATATCCAAAAGGGGATTCAAGCCACATGTCCATCAAAAGATGAATGGAGAAACAAACTGGGGTACACAGCCACACAATGGACTACTATGCAGCAAAAAGGAATAGTTTACAGCAGACACTCACGACAGGGATGGATTTCAAAAACATCAAGGCAAAGCCATTAAAGAAGCCAGACACAAAAGAGTACAGGGCATATGATTCTGCTTCTTTTCTAAGAAAGATTTTATTTATTTATATTAGAGAGAGAGAGAGAACAAGCACAAGTGCGGGGTAGAGAAAGAGGGAGAAGCTGGCTCCCTGCCAAGCAGGGAGCTAGAGGCGAGAGTCTGAGATCATGAAGGCAGACCTCAACCAACTGAGCCACCCAGGCACCCTATGATTCTGTTTCTCTAAGT
Source organism: Lutra lutra (assembly GCF_902655055.1). Classification (NCBI taxonomy): domain Eukaryota; kingdom Metazoa; phylum Chordata; class Mammalia; order Carnivora; family Mustelidae; genus Lutra; species Lutra lutra. The sequence continues at coordinate 152,771,928 of NC_062279.1, read as the reverse complement.
ACTTCCAAAATATGTAAACTAATGTCTAGCAACAGAAATTGGACCATCCCTGCTGGTTATCAAGACATTAGTAATTTAAACAATGTGGTAATTATTTAGGGATAAACAGATTATAAAGCAGATTAGGGAATCCCATAACCAACTAATGAATTTGAGGTGCAACAGAAGTGGCATTATAAAGCCTCTGGTAGATGGACATCACAGATATATTCAGAACATTTCATCCCAAAGCAACAGAATACACATTCTTCTCTAGTGCACATGGAACGTTCTCCAGAATAGATCACATTCTTGGTCCTAAATCAAGTCTCAACCGGTATCAAAAGATTGGGATCATTCCCTGCATATTTTCAGACCACAATGCTCTAAAGCTAGAACTCAATAACAAGAGGAAATTTGGAAAGAACCCAAATACATGGAGACTAAACAGCATCCTTCTAAAGAATGAATGGGTCAACCAGGAAATCAAAGAAGAATTGAAAAAATTTATGGAAACAAATGATAATGAAAACACAACGATTCAGAATCTGTGGGACACAACAAAGGCAGTCCTGAGAGGAAAATATATAGCGGTACAAGCCTTTCTCAAGAAACAAGAAAGGTCTCAGGTACACAACCTAACCCTACACCTAAAGGAGCTGGAGAAAGAACAAGAAAGAAACCCTAAACCCAGCAGGAGAAGAGAATCATAAAGATCAGAGCAGAAATCAATGAAATAGAAACCAAAAAAACAATAGAACAAATCAACGAAACTAGGAGCTGGTTCTTTGAAAGAATTAATAAGATTGATAAACCCTGGCCAGACTTATCAAAAAGAAAAGAGAGAGGACCCCAAATAAATAAAATCATGAATGAAAGAGGAGAGATCACAACGAACACCAAAGAAATACAGACAATTATAAGAACATACTATGAGCAACTCTACGCCAACAAATTTGACAATCTGGAAGAAATGGATGCATTCCTAGAGACATATAAACTACCACAACTGAACCAGGAAGAAATAGAAAGCCTGAACAGACCCATAACCAGTAAGGAGATTGAAACAGTCATCAAAAATCTCCAAACAAACAAAAGCCCAGGGCCAGACGGCTTCCCGGGGGAATTCTACCAAACATTTAAAGAAGAACTAATTCCTATTCTCCTGAAACTGTTCCAAAAAATAGCAATAGAAGGAAAACTTCCAAACTCATTTTATGAGGCCAGCATCACCTTGATCCCAAAACCAGACAAGGATCCCAACAAAAAAGAGAACTACAGACCAATATCTTTGATGAACACAGATGCAAAAATTCTCGCCAAAATACTAGCCAATAGGATTCAACAGTACGTTAAAAGGATTATTCACCACGACCAAGTGGGATTTATTCCAGGGCTGCAAGGCTGGTTCAACATCCGCAAATCAATCAATGTGATACAACACATTAATAAAAGAAAGAACAAGAACCATATGATACTCTCCATAGATGCTGAAAAAGCATTTGACAAAGTACAGCATCCCTTCCTGATCAAAACTCTTCAAAGTGTAGGGATAGACGGCACATACCTCAATATTATCAAAGCCATCTATGAAAAACCCACCGCAAATATCATTCTCAATGGAGAAAAACTGAAAGCTTTTCCGCTAAGGTCAGGAACACGGCAGGGATGTCCGTTATCACCACTGCTATTCAACATAGTACTAGACGTCCTAGCCTCAGCAATCAGACAACAAAAGGAAATTAAAGGCATCCAAATCGGCAAAGAAGAAGTCAAACTATCACTCTTTGCAGATGATATGATACTCTATGTGGAAAACCCAAAAGACTGCACTCCAAAATTGCTAGAACTTGTACAGGAATTCAGTAAAGTGTCAGGATATAAAATCAATGCACAGAAATCAGTTGCATTTCTCTACACCAACAACAAGACAGAAGAAAGAGAAATTAAAGAGTCCATCCCATTTACAATTGCACCCAAAACTATAAGATACCTAGGAATAAACCTAACCAAAGAGACTAAGAATCTATACTCAGAAAACTATAAAGTACTCATGAAAGAAATTGAGGAAGACACAAAGAAATGGAAAAAATGTTCCATGCTCCTGGATTGGAAGAATAAATATTGTGAAAATGTCTATGCTACCTAAAGCAATCTACACATTTAATGCAATTCCTATCAAAGTACCATCCATTTTTTTCAAAGAAATGGAACAAATAATCCTAAAATTTATATGGAACCAGAAAAGACCTCGAATAGCCAAAGGAATATTGAAAAAGAAAGCCAAAGTTGGTGGCATCACAATTCCGGACTTCAAGCTCTATTACAAAGCTGTCATCATCAAGACAGCATGGTACTGGCACAAAAACAGACACATAGATCAATGGAACAGAATAGAGAGCCCAGAAATGGACCCTCAACTCTATGGTCAACTCATCTTCGACAAAGCAGGAAAGAATGTCCAATGGAACAAAGACAGCCTCTTCAATAAATGGTGTTGGGAAAATTGGACAGCCACATGCAGAAAAATGAAATTGGATCATTTCCTTACACCACACACGAAAATAGACTCAAAATGGATAAAGGATCTCAATGTGAGAAAGGAATCCATCAAAATCCTCGAGGAGAACACAGGCAGCAACCTCTTCGACGTCAGCCGCAGCAACATCTTCCTAGGAACATCACCAAAGGCAAGGGAAGCCAAGGGCAAAAATGAACTTTGGGATTTTATCAAGATCAAAAGCTTTTGCACAGCAAAGGAAACAGTGAACAAAACCAAAAGACAACTGACAGAATGGGAGAAGATATTTGCAAACGACATATCAGATAAAGGGCTAGTGTCCAAAATCTATAAAGAACTTAGCAAACTCAACACCCAAAGAACAAAGAATCCAATCAAGAAATGGGCAGAGGACATGAACAGACATTTCTGCAAAGAAGACATCCAGATGGCCAACAGACACATGAAAAAGTGCTCCATATCACTCGGCATCAGGGAAATACAAATCAAAACCACCATGAGATATCACCTCACACCAGTCAGAATGGCTAAAATTAACAAGTCAGGAAATGACAGATGCTGGCGAGGATGCGGAGAAAGGGGAACCCTCCTACACTGTTGGTGGGAATGCAAGCTGGTGCAACCACTCTGGAAAACAGCATGGAGCTTCCTCAAAATGTTGAAAATAGAACTACCCTATGACCCTGCAATTGCACTGCTGGGTATTTACCCTAAAGATACAAACATAGTGATCCGAAGGGGCACATGCACCCGAATGTTTATAGCAGCAATGTCTACAATAGCCAAACTATGGAAAGAACCTAGATGTCCATCTACAGACGAATGGATAAAGAAGATGTGGTATATATACACAATGGAATACTATGCAGCCATCAAAAGAAATGAAATCTTGCCATTTGCGACGACGTGGATGGAACTAGAGGGTATCATGCTTAGCGAAATAAGTCAATCGGAGAAAGACAACTATCATATGATCTCCTTGATATGAGGGAGAGGAGATGCAACATGGGGGGTCGATGGGGTAGGAGAAGAGTAAATGAAACAAGATGGGATTGGGAGGGAGACAAACCATAAGTGACTCTTATCTCACAAAACAAACTGAGGGTTGATGGGGGGAGGGTGTTGGGAGAGGGGTGGGGTATGGATATCGGGGAGGGTATGTGCTATGGTGAGTGTTGTGAAGTGTGTAAACCTGGCGATTCGCAGACCTGTACCCCTGGGGATAAAAATATATGTTTATAAAGCTGTAAAAAAAAAAAAAAAAAAAAAAGAAAGAAAGGATGAATCCCCAAGTTTTGTAGCAACATGGACGGGACTGGAAGAGATTATGCTGAGTGAAATAAGTCAAGCAGAGAGAGTCAATTATTATATGGTTTCACTTATTTGTGGAGCATAACAAATAGCATGGAGGACAAGGGGAGATGGAGAGGAGAAGGGAGTTGAGGGAAATTGGAAGGGGAGGTGAACCAGAGAGACTATGGACTCTGAAAAACGATCTGAGAATTTTGAAGGGGTGGGGGGTGGGAGGTTGGGGGCACCAGGTGGTGGGTATTGTAGAGGGCACGGATTGCATGGAGCACTGGGTGTGGTGCAAAAATAATGAATACTGTTATGCTGAAAAAAATAAAAAAAATTATAAAAAAATAAAAAAAATTAAAAAATAAATAAATAAATAAATAAATAAATAAAATAAAGCCTCTGGTAAAGGATGGATTATTTGATATATAGTATTCACTCAACTGATTATCCATCTGTGAGGAAAAAATGAAATTCAGTCCCTACCTTACACCACACACAGAGACAAATTCCAAATGGATAAAAAAAAAAAAAGTTCATTGCAAAAGGCAAAAGTTCAAAAATTTTGGAATATATGTGACCTTTATTGTGACCTCTGATTAAAAAAATAGTAAGTTCTTAAATAAGGTACAAAACGCACAGCTATAAAAGATAAACACACTAATCACATTAATGTAATCACATTAAAATCATCAGCAATACAAGGGATCCAATAAAGTCAAGAGTCAAGACACAGACTGGGGGGCACCTGGGTGGCTCAGTGGGTTAAGCCTCTGCCTTCAGCTTAGGTCATGATCTCAGGGTCCTGGGATCGAGCCCCACATCGGGCTCTCTGCTGAACGGGGAGCCTTTTTTCCCTCTCTCTCGGCCTGCCTCTCTGCCTACTTGTAATCTCTGTCTGTCAAATAAATAAATAAAATCTTTAAAAAAAAAAAAAAGACACAGACTGAGGACATATTTGCCATCCATGTAACTGACCAAAATAATTAAAATCTTGAATGTATATAGAAGACATACAATTCAGCATAAAAACAAGCAAAAACCAAAAATAGGCACTTCACAGAAGAAACCAGAATGGCCAATGAACACATAAAAAATGGTTAATTGTGTTAGTAATCAGGGAAACAAAAATTAAAGCCACAAAGAGTTAGGCAAAAATTGTTCCAAGCCATGGTAAGGATGCCTAGAAACAAGGACCTTCAGATTCCTTTTCTGAAAAGTAAGTTGACACCACAAATTTGGAGACTAGTTTGGGCAAACATAATGTGTCAGACACTTGGTTCCCAACCCAAATAGACTTTCCTCGCTCTTCTTCCCTCTTGGCAAAGCATGACTCCTATCACATTGATCGAAAATATCAAATACTCAGTTTACAAGCCTCCTTTCCAAAGAAGAAGAAAGGGGAATTGTGGAGACAGAGACTTTGATTTAAGTATCAGGTGTTATTTCTGTAAAAGCTACAAAAGGGGCACCTGGGTGGCTCAGTCTGGTGAGCATCCGACCCTTGATCTCATCTCAGGTCTTGATCTCAGGATCTCAGGTTTCCAAGTTCAAACTCCCCAAGTCTCAAACTCAAAAGCAAACAAACAAGCAAAAAAAAAAAAAAAAAACCCTAGGAAAAAAGATCTAAAGCAAACATGTTATACCTCTTAACTCTGTATGATGAGTAGATAGGTATCTGTAATATTATTCCCTAGACATTTCAGTGTGTTCAAAATGTTCATAATTTAACATCTTCAGTTAAAAAAAAAAACAAATTGAGAGGAGATACTGACATGAGAATAAGGAATATTGAAGAAGGAAAATGACATGGCAGATACAAAGATGACAGTTCTCAGTGGTAAACTGATGTGTTCCCATCCAGAGGTTCAAAAGTCCCCTTGAAAAAATTGAATCTAGAGAGAAGTGCTAAAACAGGAAGGAAGTTCCCCAAAATGTGATCCACTGTCTTTGATCCAAGTCTCAAACTTCCCTTTGTAATTTTAAATCTCTCACAGTTTGATTTCAATCTTTCTTTGCTCTTGAAGAATTCCCAAGGAGATATAATTACTAACTTTGACACTGCTCTGGGTTAAGTTAATTCACCAACAAACTCTTACGCCCAAGAACTGAGATAATGAGGAAAGTATGTTTATTATGATTCTTTTCAATAAAACTATGAGATGCCAAACACAGCAATGGCTCCATAGTATTTGCTGGATAGTCATAATAAAAGTAACATTTGAATGGTATTGAGGCAAGTACGGATGGAGGCCAAGTCAAAATATGTCTTGGGGAATTACTCATGTCCCTTCAAATTAGACTTTACTGCTTCAAAACATCCAAGGACCAAATACCTAGATAACTTTCTACCATGTAGATGCATCATGTTTGATACATTCTACTAAGAAATAGAAAACCAAGCTTAGTGATCTTCCTAAATGTCATATTATAAAAGACATTTGAATTGTATCTATAAAATGTATATGTTGAGGGTCCTGGGATCGAGCCCCACATCGGGCTCCCTGCTCACCAGGGATCCTGCTTCTCCCTCTCCTGCTCCCCCTGCATGTGCACCTAATCTCTGTCAAGTAATTTTTTTTTTTAATTACATATACTGAAACCATCCATTTAAACAGCTCTGTATCTTCCTTTTGTGAATCTACTATCTTGGCGGGGGAGGGCAATTGTGGCATTCATCACTACTTAGAATTCCACTTTGGGGGTCAAGTGATTTTGTATTCTTCTATTTTGTATTTTTCTCAATGTCCTCCAATGGCTTGTTTTATTTTTGTAATTAGAAAAAGTAAGAGTCACTGCAAAGGAAAAATAAAGATATTCTCTTGCTCCATTTATTCGTCAAATTTCTGACCTCGGCTTTCACGTTTTTGTCTCCAAAACAAGAGTCTCATCATCCCCACTCTCCACAGTAGTTCCTTACTGGGGAGATTTTGTTGAAAAAAGATGATCCCCACTCACATCAACTACAAAAATCCACAAACATAATTCTACCTCCCCTAGCAAACCCTGAATTTTTGAAATACCCACGCGTGCACGCACATACACACACGCACGTGCACAAAATCAACTCTTGATTTTATCTCATTCACTTTCCTGTTCCGTTCTGTCTTGGGGCAGCCAGCTGGCTCAGTCAGTAGAGCATCCAACTCTTCACCTCAGGGTGGTGGGTTTGAGCCCCACCTTGGGCGTGGAGCCTACTTAAAAAAACAAAAAACTTTGTCTTGGTAATTTTCTGTTCCTTATTGGCAAGAAAAGAAAACCTGACCACATCTCAATTCACTTTTATTGCAAAACTCTTACCTGACCCCTATCTCCGTGACCCCCTGTAGGCACCAACAGTATCCATTCTCTCTGCATAATTAATAGGCTGCTGTCTACCACACCCAACTTGGTTGTTTATTTATCTACTTGTAAATATGCTTATACCTGTTGTTTTAATTATATAATTTAAATTGTACTTAAAATGGGTAAGTGCAACAAGAAAAACCTTTCAAAAAAAAAAAAAAACTATGAAAACCAAGTTGAATGGCTTGGTAAAAACGACCATAGGTGATTTATTTTTTAAATGTTACAGGCCTGACTACGATGAGTGCTGTGAAGTGTGTAAACCTGGCGCTTTACAGACCTGTACCCCTGGGGCTAATAATACATTATATGTTAATTTAAAAAATCTTTTGTAATATTTTATTTAGTTATTTAGTTATTTATTTTTAAGATTTTATTTATTTGTCGGGGCGCCTGGGTGGTTCAGTGGGTTGAAGCCTCTGCCTTCAGCTCGAGTCATGATCCCGGGGTCCTGGGATCGAGCCCCACATCGTGTTCTCTGCTCGGCGGGGAGCCTGCTTCCCCCCACCCCTCTCTGCCTGCCTCTCTGCCTACTTGTGATCTCTGTCAAATAAATAAATAAATCTTTAAAAAAAAAGATTTTATTTATTTGACAAAAAGATCACAAGTAGGCAGAGAGGCAGGCAGAGAGAGAGGGGGAAGAAGGCTCCCCCCCGACCAGAGAGCCCCATGCGGGGCTCCATCCCAGGACCCTGGGATCACGACCTGAGCCGAAGGCAGAGGCTTAACCCACTGAGCCACCCAGGCACCCCAATATTTTATTTATTTATTTATTTGAGAGAGAGACAGTGAGAGAGAGCATGAGTGAGGAGAAGGTCAGAGGGAGAAGCAGACTCCTCGTGGAGCTAGGAGCCCTATGTGTGACTTGATCCCGGGACTCCAGGATCATGACCAGAGTTAAAGGCAGTCACTTAACCAATTGAGCCACCCAGGTGCCCATATGTTAATAAAAAAATTTAAAAAAAGGGGCGCCTGGGTGGCTCAGTGGGCTAAGCCGCTGCCTTCGGCTCAGGTCATGATCTCAGGGTCCTGGGATCGAGTCCCACATCGGGCTCTCTGCTCAGCAAGAAGCCTGCTTCCCTCTCTCTCTCTCTCTGCCTGCCTTTCCGTCTACTTGTGATCTCTCTCTGTCAAATAAATAAATTAAATCTTTAAAAAAAAAATTTTAAAAAAAATGTTACAGACCTGAAACCAAAAAGAAACTCGTTGGTCATCCCTAGACATTGATAGGGCATTAACCCATTATTCTGTAAACTGATCAATAAGGAAAAAGAATCAAGCATCTATTCTGCCTTTCTTTTATGGACTGTATTTCAAGGCATCCAAGTGGTGGATGAGAGAAAGCCTTCTGTTTAGATGAATCAGAGTAAATAAATGCAGAAGGTGTATTAAAATTATGAAATATCCATTGTATAGCCCCTATGGACATAATCGATCTTGGCAATAATTCCCGAATTGTGCCAAAACTAATTAATGAAAAGTTGCCGAAGAAACTTTATAATAGATGAATCAAGCAGATAATACCCAATTCTGTTAACCCCCTAAATGTGGGGTGCTGTGACATTACGTCCCTCCTGCTGCGACTGATGCCCAAAGAAATCCATGGTTCCTTCTGTAATGCATTCCTGCTTACCCTCAAATCCAATCTGTCTCCGCAGTCTCTTCAAAATTAATAGGCACTAAAAAATGGAGAAGGAAAAATGGCTAGGAGTTAAAGGATGCTTAAGAGGGGCACCTGGCTGGCTCAGTCAGTGGAGCCTATGACTCCTGCTCTTGAGGTCACGAGTTTCAACATGAGCCCTATGTTGAGTGCAGAGAATACATAAAAATAAGATTTTTTTTTAAAAGGATGCTTAAGATATCCTTTAAGATATTACTTAAAGAATAAAGTAGCCTCATGCAACGGGTGGATTTTTATTTGAACAAAAGCCATCATAAACCGCACTTTTAAGAAACGCATGAAAAAATAAACAGGGTTGATACAGGTAATATTGAAGAATTAGTCATCGTTTGTCAGGTGTGACATGGTATGTCAACTAGTTTTTTTATGTTATTTTTTGTAGAGATACAAACTGAAGAATTGAAGACAAATGATGTGAAGTCAGGAAATGGCTTTAAAGTACTTTAGGGGAGGGCACCTGGTTGAGCACCTGACTCTTGATCTTAGCTCAGGTCTTGATCTCGGGCCATGAGTTCAAGACCCACACTGGGCTCCATACCTGTGTGTGGAGCTTGCTTTAAAAATAAATAGTAGGGCGCTGGGTGGCTCAGTGGGTTGAAAGCCTCTGCCTTCGGCTCAGGTCATGATCCAGGGTCCTGGGATCGATCCACCGTATCGGGCTCTCTGCTTGGCGGGGAGCCTGCTCCATCCTCTCATCTCTGCTTGCCTCTCTGCCTACTTGTGATTTCTCTCTGTCAATAGATAAATAAAATCTTTAGAAATAAATAAATAAATAAATAATAAGTAAATAGGGTGCCTGGGTGGCACAGTTGGTGAAGCATATAACTCTTGGTTTCAACTCAAGTCATGACCTCAGGGTCATGGGATTGGCCTGGAGCTGGATGCAGAATCTGCTTAAACATCCTCTCTTCCCCAAATGAAGCAAGACAGGATTGGGAGGGAGACAAACCATAAGAGACTCAATCTCACAAAACAGACTGAGGGCTGCTGCAGGGGGCAGGGCAGGGGGTTGCGGGTAGGGATAGGGTGGCTGGGTTATAGACATTGGGGAGGGTATGTGCTATGGTAAGTGCTATGAAATGTGTAAGCCTGATAATTCACAGACCTGTACCCTTGGGGCAGATAAAACATTATATGTTAATAAAAATAATTTAAAAAAAAAAAAAGAGGGGCGCCTGGGTGGCTCAGAGGGTTAAGCCTCTGCCTTCGGCTCAGGTCATGATCTCAGGGTCTTGGGATGGAGCCCCACATCGGGCTCTCTGCTCAGCAGGGAGCCTGCTTCCTCCTGTCCTCTCTGCCTGTCTCTCTGCCTGCTTGTGATCTCTGTCTATCAAATAAATAAATAAAATCTTTAAAAAAAAAAAAAAGATTCTCTCTTCCTCTCCTCTCTGCCCCTCCATGCCAGATTGTTCTTTCTCTCAAATAAATAAATAAATCTTAAAATAAAATGGTTTAAATAAATGAAGTTCTTTAGGAGGAAGAAGTGAGGAGATAGATGAAATTAAGAGCAGAATGTTAATTATCGACAATGGGGATTAGGTAAAGGGGGTTAACTATTTTGTCTAGTTTTGCGTTTTTTAAAGTATTTCCCTAAGAGAAGATCCAATCATAGGGTTCTTTGCCTTTGTCTTTGTTCTTCCTTTTGCCCAGAAGGCTCTCCCAGATGTTTCTAGGTTTGCTCTCCCTCTTTATTCAGATCTTTGCTAAAATGTCAGCTTTCAGGGAAGCCTTTCTTATTTATTATTATACTTAACACCTTAAGACTACTGCTAAGCTCTCTTTTTAGCACTTTCCACCATCTGCCATACTGTGTATTTTCCTGTTTTATCCACTATACACCAATCCCACTAGAATAAAAGATCCATGTAAACAAGAACCTAGTCTGTTTTGTTCACTGTTATATACCCAGGATCTAGAAGAGTTTGTGTGACATAAAAGGAGTTTGAGAAACACTGAATAAATGTGTTACAAAAACACTTACCATCTGGAAATAAGGCAAAAAGGTGGACAGAATGTCCTTTCAGTATCTTACAAAAACATTAACAGGTTGCCCCTAGAAATATTTCATCGTGTAGCAGAATGTGTCTTTGCCTTTCCTATTTACTATCAAAGTTTATGAAGTTAGATGCTAACAATATACATGTGGTTGGTTAAAGATGCAAATAATTTCTGTCTAATAGAAAAGATATACCCCAAAGGTTATGGCTTTTAATTAACTTGTGCAACATTAACCAGTTTTATATCTAACCTATCAGCCTAATTCTAATATTCTATTTTGAATATGTATAAATACTTAGTGCTCCCAAGGTGTTCTTTATACTGACTTTATCATTTCATTGATTCCTCCATAAAGGAGTAAATAAATCTTTGGCATGCGCTGATTTTGTATGTTAATGAAAGTCAAGCTCTTAACTTTTTGGAACTTCTACTCTAACAAATGAACTCAAATTGTGATGAACTGTGCAACTATTGGCCATTATTCTTGACTTTTTGATATCTGAGGCTTTGAGTCAGCCTTACAGAGAAAGAAACACAACACACACCCAGGGATCAGGACTATCCCTTGACCAGTAGAGACCACTTGGTCACGGATACTCTGTCCCATCAAATTCCTCCAAGCCAAGCTGCCCGAGCCCCTTGAACTTTGTGATCCAGCTTCTCCTTCTGCTGCCCCTTCCTTACGACCTCTTCATTTGTTAGTCACCTTTGAACTTAAGCACCCAGAACTGAAAATGGATAGGATGATGGTGACTATCCCCAGGTGGGATAAAAAGTACTTTACAGGGGCTCTCGGGTGGCTCAATCAGTTAAGCACCCAACTCTTGATGTCAGCTCAGGTCTTGATCTCAGGTCATAAGTTCAGGCCCCAATATGGAGCCTACTTAAAAAAATAAATAAATAAAAGTACTTACACTTACATATCTAGGCTGACAAGCAACATGATTCTGACACAGACTATCAAACAGATGTCATCTCTTAGAACAGCTCCAACAAACGGATAGCATCTACCTGGCCGGCTGTGTAGACAATGTTGAGGCTGGGCCAGGCCTACCCAGTGAAGTGTGATCAATCAGCAAGGCCTTCTACAGGCACAGGATTAGGAGTGCAGAGTGTGCCCTACATCTTTCCTGACCAAGCTCTGGAAGGCGATGGTTCAACAGGAGAGATAAGTCACAAAGAAAATGGCTTGGCCACCAGGCAGGACTGGGCATTCAGCTGCTTTACCTGAGCAGTCCATAATAGCTTCTGGAGTACAGAGACAAAGCTCTGGGCTCTGGGACCTTGCTTCCCTAAAAGGAGGAGCCCAAGGACCGCACAATGCAGCCTCATGACTCATCTTTGAGACAGAGAAAGTAATAGATACCTCCATCTGGAGACTTTACAAATGCTCCTATCTTTGGAATGGGTTGCCTCAGGCCATGAGACGTGCTGAGAACACACTCTTTTGGAGCCTTATGATGGGATGGCTGTAGGCAGTGTCATCAGTCAGTTCAAAAACCACCTCTACCACTTACCAGCTCTGGTCCTTAGGAACAACAAAAACAACAACAAAAATCACTGCATACCTCAGTTTTCTCATCAATCTAATGGATCTGATGACGCCAAGAATGGAAAGAGATGGGTTTCTACTACTTACTAACTACAAAGCCAACTTCACAGGCCTCTGACCAATGCAGTCACATGGGGTCCTGGGCTCAGGTCAAGGAGTGTAATGTTCTGCAGTTGCTGTCCAGAAATTCTTTTTTTTTTTTTTTTAAGATTTTATTTATTTATTTGTCAGAGAGAGAGAGGGAGAGCAAGCACAGGCAGACAGAATGGCAGGCAGAGGCAGAGGGAGAAGCAGGTTCCCTGACGAGCAAGGAGCCCGATGTGGGACTCGATCCCAGGACGCTGGGATCATGACCTGAGCCGAAGGCAGCTGCTTAACCAACTGAGCCACCCAGGCGTCCCAACTGTCCAGAAATTCTTAATAAATTTATCTTTGTTTTGTGTCTTGTGAAACAAGGCCAATGGAATGCTGGAACCTGCACTGGGGGCTTGAGGCCTTGGCTCACATCTCCCTGGGATGGGTTCTCAGGCTGCCACACCCCACCCACAGCTGGAGCCTGAGGGCAGCTGGGTGGGATCAGGGGCACCTTCCCCATGTCCCAAGTTGTGGAGAGCAGCTCCAGGCACTTGTGAGGGTCAGCTGTGTCCCTGCAGGACTCCTCGTGCCCAAGGGGACTTAACATTAAATAGCAAGTGAAAAACCATCCAGCTGGTGACAAGACCTCAGAGGAAAGTAAAAGCTTCTTCCTGCTTTTTGAACAATGAGTCCCACATTTTCATTTTCACTGGGCCCCACAAATTACCCAGCCTGCTCTGACCAACTGCAGGAGAAGCGAAATTATTTAACCTCTCTCAGGCTTCATTTCCTCCATCACAGGATGTGTCCTGAGACTTTTCTGACAGGATTCTGATAACAGAACCAACTTTGTAAGGCTCCGAGTACATTGCCAACAACCCATAAACATTGATTCTCAACCTTTCTCTCTTCAAAATTTCTAAACGGACTTTTGGCAACAATTTTCCAAGGGCTTTCTCTCCAAAGAGGAAAGGCGGAAGCAGAGAAGTCCTGAGTGTTTGTTGTGATAAAGAACAAAAGTTTTCTCCAGGCAGGCCACCACCACTTCCCTCAGCGGTTAATAATGATACCAGAACCAGAAGCATGGGCGTGACATTAGCAGTGCGCACTCCTGACCTTTCTAGGAACTTCTGAAGTGAAACACAGAAGTAGCATCTTTCCTTTTCCGTCTCCTCTCATCTCTGCTTTCCCCCACTCAGCCATCTGGGGTGCTCCCAGGTCTTTGAAGTAGCCTTTCCTTCTAGAAGATTCTACCCCACAGCTACATTCTCTCAGGTGTCCCGATAGCATCTCAAGCCTTGAAGTTCCCAAATGCTATTTATTTGTCTGTGTACTCCACCCTTCCTTCCAAAGATAATTTAGCCCTATGGTCCGACTTCCCCATATACAATCACAGCTACATCCATGTCCCACCCTTGGAAAACCAGTTTCGCTTTCCCTATTTGACCCTCCCCATTCAGTCAGGTGCATCTAAGACTCTGGCCACTGATGTGCCTTAGAACACCAGCATGAAAGATGGGGTTAAAGGAAGCCTGACAACCATAGTCCTAAGCACTTAGGGCACACAGGTGAATATGAGGCCGTCAACTTGACTCCACCCTAATGAGGTTCAGGGTCTCACTGGAAATACAGATATTGAGCAGGAAGTCATTCCACCATCCACAGGGAAAATATGCTACACAATCCTGTCCTGTTCAAATATGGTCATGCTTATACTCTCTCATACACTGAGAAGGTCCACATTGTGGGTGGGCTAACATGAGGTCCTCACCCTCTCACCAGCAGGGTCTTGTCAAAGTCCTATACTCTTTAAAGAGTTTTGATCCAACCATTGGCCAGTCTTTCCCCAGGAGTAGCAGCTTATCTGTCTCCCAGATTCATTCAATAGGTTAACACACACTGTTCAGAAAACCCTTTGCTGAAATTCCGTCATCAAAGGAAGACCTCATATGCTACTTCTCTTGTGGGGTCCTTCCTGACTCTGCTCCATCAGGCAGGTAGTGCTCATTTCTGAATCTCTGTGGTGTAGTGCAGGAACTTGGCTCACAGCAATTCAAATATTTTCTTGTTTGATGGGTATCTGAGTACCTCTTATACCCCCCTACAGAATCTAGCAAAGGTCTTAAAGAACAGAAACCACTCTGCCCTCCACAGGGCCCCTCTCTTGCCCATGGACACAGCCATGTGCCATTACAGATCACCTGCCCTGCACAATGCTGTCTCAAGGCCAGTCATCCCAGACCTCCCTGCAGGACCCTGGGCAGCAGGACTGGTGTTTTCATCCTCTCTGAAGCGCCCCACCCCGCATCCCACAGTGGCCCTAGCACCAGGCACACAGCGAGTCTCTACTATGTGTTTGCAGGAATTTGCTATCTTGTATGTTTTGAACTCACAAATTTTACTGAGTAGACAGAATAAAAATGCTAAAGTCATTGAGATGGGAGGCCTGGGGTAGTAAAATGAGACTGGCCCCTGAAAAATCTTGCTAGAAATTTTGAAGAGGAAGGAGAAGCAAAAGGAAATTGAGAAGTGAAGAAAAGAATCAAAATGACAGTCAGTACAGGCCCAGTGTAGATGATGCAGCTGTCTATGATCAACAGCAAGCAGAATAAAATGGATGAAGAATGTTCTCTATGAAGTGTCTCACGGTGTATGTTTATGCTTCCACCAGCATGATGGGGACTTGACTGAGTCCAGCTTAACAAGCATCTACTAAGGGACTATAATGTGATGAGCAATGTCCCAATGACAGGGGTGCAGGGGTGAATAAAAGTGTCTCTCTCTTTGGGAACCCCACTTGTATGGAGCAGGGATGAAGAGAACTGTCTGAGGAATGCCCACTCCTGTCCCTCACAGCCAGCAGCTGTCACTGATGGCCAAAATTACGGGGAGGGCTGGCATTCCCAAGGCAAGAAGCTTCCTGGAACTGTATGTACCTTCGAGGCCTCTCTGAGCCCAGGCCATCTCTGGATGTGGTGGCTCTCCATTTCCTCCTGCAAACTGTGCCCCACCTTCCCACATCCCCTGGCTCCCAACTATTGCCCAGACAGGTGACACTCTCCCACAGTATCAAGAGCACTAGGCATCTGCTAACACTCTGGGGAGTCTTGGCTGCATGTCTCTCAGGTCTCACAAGCCGAGGCCCATCTCAGGATGGACTGCAGCTCCTGAATGTGATCTTGAGACATCAGAACCATGTGTCATCTGCATTTAATGCTCCTGGCTGAACTTAAGAAAGTCCCAGCTCAACAAGCAGGGACAAGTTTCAATGATTGCCAACCCACACTCAAAGACTGGCAAAAAAGTGACTTCTAGTGGGGGTCAGAGGCTTTGGAAAAGGAAAACGAAGGAAAAGGAATATATGAAAATAGAGTCCTAAGATCTACAAAGAAATGCTGAGAAGCTATTTACATAAAAGAAAAATCAACACCTTAAAGCCAAAATAGAGATTGATGGATTTGGGAGTAATGGTATGGAAAAGTTTTTTGGAGAAGTTTATTTATTATAGCTTTGTTTGTTTCTTATTATTTGTAATATACTGGCTTCTATACCATTCATTTAATTCAAAGAACTATTTTTGCTTATTATATTGCAGGCACAATTTTAGGTCCTCGACGTCTATCGCTCAACAAAAAATTTCTACACTCAATGAGCTTATATTCAAGGAGGCATGTATCAGATTTCTATCATTATTAAACGTAGTTAATAAAAGATAATGTGTAAAGAACAATAGATGTAACAGAAGAACAAAAGAGACAAGAAGGAAATAAACATTTAAAAGCTAATGTAAAGACACACGGTTAAAGCCACCCACAAAATTTTTGTTACTCTTCTCATCACAGGGTAGGGCTTGTTTTCTGTCTTGAAGCTGGACAGGCCTGATGACTGTTCTAACCTTTAGAATGTGGGAGAAGGGATGCTGTGTTAGCTATGGGTGCTAGCTAACTTTGAGAAAGCCCCTCCAGAATCAGAGAAAGAGAATTATCATATGATCCCATTCATATGTGGCATTTAAGAAACAAAAGAGAGGATCATAGGGGAAGACCGGACAAAATAAAACAAGATGAAGTCAGAGAGGGAGACAAACCATAAGAGACTCTTAATCTTAGGAAACAAACTGAGGGGTGCTGGAAGGGAGAGTAGTGGGGGATGGGGTAACTGGGGGATGGGCATTCAGGAGGACACAGGATGTGATGAGCACTGGATGTTACATATGACTGATGAATCACTGAACTCTACCTCCAAAACAAATAATACATTATATGTTAATTAATTGCATTGATTTTTTTTTTTTTTAAAGAAGGCCTGCCAGACTTCACTTTAAAGAGTTATGAACTCTGAAGAAATTGAGGCGAGGCCCTGAGAGGACCCAGAAAAAGAAGCCCAGCCATCCCCACAAAACCCAGGCCCCATTACATAAGTACAACATTTGGGGGGTTCCAGTCAAGTCAACTGACATCAGTGAAAAGACCTTCCAACTGATCTTAGACAACACACGATTGTAAAAGATATTAAATGGCTGTCGTTTTCCATCACCACAGTTTAGGGTAGTTTATCAGCAATCAAGAACCAACACAGAAAGTGGTATCTGGAAGTGACATGTTTTGTCTGGAGAACCTAAAACATCTGCACGATGGTTCATTCTCCATGTCAACTTGGCAGGACCTAAGGTACCCACATATTTGGTCACACACATGTGTGCATGTCATATTTAAATAAATGGACTCTGAGTTAAGGCATGTTACCCTCCATAACGATGGTTACCATTCATCAGCCATATGCCTTTAAGAAAAGACTGACCTCTCCAAAGGAAAAGAGACTTCTGTCTGCAAATAACCTTCAGACACAAGCTGCAACATCAACTCTTCCTTAGGTCTCTAGCCTGTCTGCCCAACCCTTCAGATTTCGGACCTGTTGACCACCGCAAGCATGGGAGCCAATGCCTTAAAATAAACCTGTCCTCTTCCCCCATCTCTGCCCCTCCCCACCTCTCTGTGTCTCCCTGGAGAGCCCTGGCTACCACAATGTGGCATCAGGATTGGAAGTGAGTGGCAGGCTGAGCTCAGAAATACTTCAAGGAGACTATTCATGAAGGCTGGACAGGCATGGAGGACATTGTTACTGTTATTATTATTTTTTTTTAGATTTTTATTTATTTGAGAGAGAGAGAGTGTGTGCGTGCACAAGTGCAAAGGGAGGAGCAGGAGAGAGAGCAACTCAAGCAGACTCCCTGCTGAGCATGGAGCCCAACTCAGGAGGCTCATCCCAGGACCCTGAGATCATGACCTGAGCCGAAATCAAGAGTGGAAAGCTTAACCAACTGAGCCACCCAGGTGCCTCAGAGAAAAGATTTCTGATGTGAAGAGGGTATGACTAGAAGAGAAAACATTAGCATGCCAGACTTGCAACAATATGGAAGGAAACAGATTATTTTTTTTTAAATATTTTATTTATTTATTTGACAGAGAGATCACAAGCAGGCAGAGAGGCAGGCAGAGAGAGAGGAGGAAGCAGGCTCCCCGCTGAGCAGAGAGCCCGATGCGGGGCTCGATCCCAGGACTCTGAGATCATGACCTGAGCCGAAGGCAGCGGCTTAACCCACTGAGCCACCCAGGCGCCCCAGGAAACAGATTATTGATCAAAGAGTCATGACCTTGAAGTTCAAGTCTGGGGCAGGGTGCGGTTTGCACAACAGAAATCACAAGGGTTCCAAGGACAGTGACCAGAGAAGAAGAAAATACCATATATAGGATCTTCAACATATAACAAACTGCCCTAAAAAGAAATAAATAAGCAACTCAGTGGAAATTAGCAGGGGTCTGAACAGAAAATTCACAGATAAAAATATAAATGACCAGTTACTATATACAACATGCTGAGACCCTCTGATAATCAGAGAACAATTAGGAGCTATTTTTCTCATAAGTAAAAAAAAAAAAAAAAAAAGTTGATACTTTTGAGCAATGGAAAGCATGTCCTGTGATAGATGGTAATGGAAGCCTAAAATGGCACTGTTATTTTGGAGAGATTTAGAAATTCTTATCAAAATTTAAAATATGCACGATCCGTCCTTTGATCCAGCCATTCCACCACCAAAAACCTATCCTACAAAAACTCTCCTGTAAGTGCACAAAAATATATATACAAAGACGTTCACTGAAGCACGTGACTCCCAACGGGAATGAAAGTTTCCTGAGCGGGAAGTTTGTCTTCCACTCCTGCGTTGTAGGTAGTAGCTCGCTGCCTGGCACTTAGTAGACACTCAGCAAGTATCTGCTGAATGAATGAACAGGCCTGAAAATTGTTAACTAATTTTCTGTCCAAACAGTTACCTCTACCTGGTGGGATACCATGAGCTGTTAAAAATAATGTGGTAAATCTACATGTACTAACACTGTAAGATCTCCAAGGCCATGTGCTTAATTAAAAAACAAGATCAGCTGAATGGATAAAGAAGATGTAGTATATATATACAATGGAATACCATGCAGCCATCAAAAGAAATGAAATCTTGCCATTTGCAACAACATGGATTCAACTAGAGGGTATTATGCTTAGCGAAATAAGTCAATCAGAGAAAGACAATTATCATATGATCTCCCTGATATGAGGAAGTTAAGAGGCAATGTGGGGGTTAGGAAAAGTAGGAAAAGAATAAATGAAACAAGATGGGATCAGGAGGGAGACAAACCGTAAGAGGCACTTAATCTCACAAAACAAACAGGGTTGCTGGGGGCAGGGGTAGGGAAAGTGTGGTGGGGTTATGGACTTTGGGGAAGGTGTGTGCTATGGTGAGTGCTGTGAAGTGTGTAAACCTGGTGATTCACAGACCTGTACCCCTGTGGTTAATAATACCTTATATGTTAATAAAAAAATATTTTAAAAAAAGGAAAAAAAAAGATCAGTTAAAAGGAAATTAGAAACAACATAAATTCCATCACTGGAGGACTGATTACTGGACTGTGATTTCAATAAATACTAGCTATCCATTTGATGTTGGCCTTGATCTATATTTATCACTGTTGAAAGATGTCTGTGATACTGCAGTTCTGAAAACAATAGCATTATGACTCACTACATTATCAGGATTGTCCCTCCTGATCTTCAGAATTCCCACGTGGTGGGTACCCTCATTCCATTTTACAGCTGAGAGCAGTGCAGCACAGAGAAAGTAAATAATCTGCCCAAAATTACACTCTGACAGAGCCAAGTTTTAAATCCAAGCAGAAGGACTCCTAGTTTGTGCTCTTAAACCACCCAAGGATAAAGTGATCACATATTCTAGTTTAAGTCTACTGAGTCCGTATAATTAACAACATCCCCTTTCTTTTCAAAAAGTCCCATGCATGGTCAATACATTTGATGGTCACTCTACTTGCAGACCATCTATAAGCATCACAGGCATAGTGAGAGGCTGAGTTCAGTCTCTGGAGCCCAAATCTGGGCAATTTACTCACACTATCCCCCTCAGTTTGTTCATATGTAAAATAGGGATGGCCTTAGTTGGGATGGCCCTAGTTAAGTGCCTCAAAGAGTTGTGGAAGGATTCAATGACTGGGTATTTCTTAAGCGCCTGGCATGCAGGTCGTATTAACTACTAACCCATTTATACAGTGAGCATATGTGCATGTATTGTGAGATATCTGGAAGGATGCTCAAGAAATATTAACAACAGATATCCTCTTCTGTTATTTTTGAACATACACACAAATACATATGTATGTACATGTCGATATACCTGTGTGTGTATGCTGAGATCTGTATTTATATATATATATATATATATATATATATATATATATATATATATATATATTTGTGTGTGCGTGTGTGTGCTTAATACTGAGCGAGTGCCCTGACAAACACTAGCAAGCCATGTGGCTTCTGTGGTGCATCTGGTTTGCTAGTCCGTGGTGATAATCTCACCAACAGTGTAAATTTACCAAAGATGACTGAGCAACAACAAAAATTGTAGAACTGTTACACTAAGATGAAAATTAAAAGACGGCATTTATCATTACATGTCAGATCGGACAGCGCTCGATTTTATTGCTACTTTTAAGTGCAACCTGAAGGAACGGCTCAACTTCTGGTTTCTCAATTAACTATTTAATTACTCGGAAACAAAGCACTTAAGCGACCCTGGCAATCTTTGGCCTTGAAAAATGTGCACGCGAGACCTCCGCTATCTTCCTTAGGATCGGTGGGCTGAGAACTCGCCGGACGGAGGGGGAGGGCGGGGGAATGCGGTTTTATCCTGAATTTCCCGTGTTCACAACCGGAATTAATTGTGCAATTTCAAACTCACAGCACGAGCGGTGGCTCCCAGTGCTCGCCTTGGGCAGTCTGGGGAATAGGTCTTACTTCTGGCTGGTTCTCCTTTATGAACAACTTCAAAAGTGAGTTCTCTGGGTGAAACCAAACCCTGCGACTGGAGTCAAGAAAGCGAGCGGCCCCCTTTGGCGGAGATTAGGAACTAGCTGGCAGGAGGAACGAGGAATCGTCCGGAAAGTTTCCACAGACTTTTCAGGGTCTGTACAGATCCATCAAAGGGATGCACCTTAGAGTGTGAACCAATTTTATCTCAATTTTAAAAAGTTGTTATTGTTTTGGTTTTGTTACTGGGTTCTCTGGTCCGCTATATCTCTGGGCGCGCAAAAAGTACTGTTTTATACTCACGAAAAAAAAAACGCACTTTAATGGTCTGGCCCCTCTGAAGCTCCCCCACCCCCTGCAGCCTCCGCAAGCCACTTAACCAGGTGTCAGCCGTAACTGTCCGGGCACTTTGGGGCCAAGACAGCGAACAGAAAACCCATTCAAAGTAGAAAACGCTAGCGATCCCCCAGGACAGACACACACACACGCACACACACACACACACACACCCCTACCAGGTACCTTCGCGCGAGTAGCTCGGGACCCGCCCGACTCCGTGCACCTTGCGCAGAGGCGGGCATCTCCGCTGGGGTTCTGCCGCTGAGCCGGCTGGGCCAGCGAGCCCCGCGCTCCCCATCCGCTCGCTCGCTCGCTTGCTCGGGGCCAACGCCAGGCGCTCTGGCGAGTGGCATGGAGTGGCAAGGCCAGCACTCCCTGCTCAGCGCTGGCCAGCGGGCTCTCTGCTGACCCGGAATAGAAGATGCTTTGTTTCGCGCGCGGTGCCCAGCTGTGCCCAGCTGTGCCCAGCCGCGCCCAGCCGCGCGCCACGGACGCCGACTCACCCCAGCTCAGGTCGCACGATTTGAGTATAGGTGTAGCACCGTCCCAGGAGGATCTCGTAAAAATGGGCAGTGGTGCCCTTCCCCTTCCACTCCTTGAGCGGATGGCGCCACATCAGGATACCGACCGGCACCGCGATGATCACCGCGATCAGGAGACCAAAAAAGACACAGAGACAGATCTTGGTTTTCTTGGAAATGTCGCAGCAGGGTTCCTCCTCAGACACTGAACTGAATCTGTGGTTGGCCATTGGGGTCCACTGAGGAGGTCGGCCCGGCGAAGTTGGAGGAGAGACCCGCCAGACGCCGCTCAGGCAGAGAGAAGAGAATTAGCCGGGTTCGTTAACTGCACTTCCCCTTCCTGGACTTGCCTTTTCTCGGCTTCCTTTCTCACCCCCCACCCCCTCCTGCAACGTTCCCTGGCCAGCCGGACCAATAAGGACTTAAAAAACTTGAAAGACCTTTACTACTACAGCCGCTCACTTCCAGCTTCCTAATCAGACAAAGACCATACTTTGCATTTCCAGGGAAAAGGCGCTGCCTTAAGGGTTCTCTGCAGGTGTTGGGGAAACCGACAATATTTCTTTGTACTTCTCCGCCAGCTCCCTTTATCAGCCTTGTACTTTACACTTTAGCCACCGCTGATCCTGGAAAGTGTCAAGGCTGGCTACCTGGGCATCTGCCTACAAGCAGTGTCTGCTGCCTGGGAAAAGATCTCTACTGCTACTTCTTAGCCTTGACAAATTTCTGCTCAGCCCCCTTCAAAAGCTCCACTCAAGCCTCACCCCTTACCCCTTAACTCAAGTGACATCAGTAGTTAAGCCTGGGTTCAAACCCAGCTCCACTACCCACTACCGGAGTGATACGGGGCAAGTTACTTGACGTCTCTGTGCTTTAGCTGTAAAGCAGGGATCATAGCACTACTTATTTCAGGGGGTATGATAAGGATTAAGAGAGGTCATATTTACAATGTGTTTAGCACAACGCTGGCACATGCTAAGTATTCAACAAATATTAGCTACTACTACCTGCTCTGTGAGGCTAGAGATGTAATTCTAGAATCCATGGGATATGCTTGGAAAAGTGTCTGGCATGCAGCAAGCACTCTAAGTGATGGTTCAATAAATAATCCAGTGGCTAGTCTCAGACATCCCCTGCACTCTCTTCAAGTTTCCTTAGCACTAGGACTCTGTGACATTCAACAGAGACCTAAAGAAAGTGAAAAATCAAGCCACAGGACTTCCTGGGGCAAAAGTTTTCCAGATGGAAGGAATAGCAGAAATCATGGTTGAGGCAAAACAAAACAAAACAAAAAACTCTGGGGAGAAAGAAATGGAAAGTGAGAGCAAGAAGGAAGGAGAAGGAAAGAAAATGAAAGAAAGAAAGAAAGAAAGAGAAAGGAAAGAAGGAAGGAAGGAAGGAAGGAAGGAAGGAAGGAAGGAAGGAAAAAGAAAGAAAGAGAAGAAGAGGAGAGGAGGAAGAAAGGAAAAAAGGGAAGGAGGGAGGAAGGGAGGAGGGAGGGAGAGAGAGAAGGAAAGGAGAGGAGAGGAGAGAAGGAAGGAAGGAAGGAAAAAGAAAAGAAAGAAGGAAGGAAGGAAGGAAAGAAAGAAAGATGGAAAGAGAAAGAAAGAAAAGCCCTTGGTTAGTTTCAGGAGCAGCAAGGAGGCCATTGGAACTGGAATTCAGGGTTAAGGGAGGCAGAACAGGAAAGTTCTGAGGGTAGCAGAGGGCCAGATCACTAACGGCCCTGTAGGACAGGATAAGGACTTTTTGGACAGGAAATTTTATTTTTAACCTATTCAAGGTCACTAGGTGATCAAGCATGACATTTTATAAGCTCCATCTGGCTTCTGCATTGAGAATAAATTGTAAGAAAGCAAGGATGGAAAGGCTGAGACCATTTATGGTGACTTTAAAAAGGAAGTAGTTACAAAAGTGGCAAGGAAAACAAGCAGTTGGATTCTGAAAACATTTTGAAAATAGAAGCAACAAGATTTGCTGATGAGTTGGATGTGGGGTTTGCAAGAAAGAGGAGTCGAAGAGGACTCCAAGAATTTTGGTCTGAGTAACTGACCAAAGGAAAGACAGCATTGCCATTTAGAGTGATGGAAAGACCGGGGAATGAAGATTTGGTTTGGTAGAAAAGTCACCAAACAAAAATTTGGTTTGGAAGGCAAGTTTAGGATGCCTATTACACCCCCAGGAGGAGATATCAAGTAGCTACTTGGGTATAAATTTCTGGAATCCAAGGGGTCAGTGCTGGAAACGTAAATATGGGAAGCTTTATCATGCTGATAGTTTTTAAAGCCAAGAGGATAAATAAGATCACATAGAGAGTGTGTGCAGAAACAACAGTTTCAGAGACTCAACTGGGGGTGTGAGCCTGTAGCAGAGGTCAGAGGGTTGAGAAGAGCTCCAGCAAAGGGACCTGGCCAGAGTGACCCCTGAGACAAGAAACTGAGACCAGACAGGGAGTTATTGGTGCTCTTGACAAGAACAGTTTTTGGAGGAATATGGAGGACAAAGCCTGATGAAGTAGGTTCATGAGAGTGTATATGAAGAGACTGGTGTCCTTAAGAGAGATGACTTGTTTTGAAGAGTTTTTGGTCAAAAGAGTAGAGAAATGAGGATATAGCAAGAGGACAACTTGTAGTCTCTCTCTCTTAGGAGAGACCTATAGCATTATGTCTGTAGGATGACTGGAAAGCCCAAGAGAAAGGCAATAGCTGATAATGCAGAAGAAGGGGAAATTGCTGGAAAAAAAACTTAAAACTTGTGAAGAGCTCATGTGTAGGTAAGAGGGAACCAAGGCACCGGGATGTGTGTGTGGAAGCTCTGCTACCTCACAGAAGGAAGGTGGAGACCATAGTTTCGGGCGTTATGTTAGTGGGTTGGCAGACAGTGACATATGGGCATCCTCTTTTGACTGCTTGTCAGTGAAATGAGGTCATCCATCTACTGAGAGAGGATGAGGGCTGGTAGAATTCCAGCAGAGTAGACAAAGCAAGGAAACCAGAGAGGTTCTCAGGGTATCATGAAGTAGTCAGGAATTTAAACAAAGGCCAGTCAATGAGGGGGTGCTCTTTTGTCTGGCTACTCCCCACTGCCTAGGAAAAAGGGCAAAAGTAGGCAGATAGTGGGATTTGAGGAGGTTGGGGTTTGCTGGATTTGCCAGGGCCGACATAATAAAGCCATACATTCTGTTGTGGCTCAGCCAACAGAAATTTATTGTCTCCCAGTTCTGGAAGCTGACATCAAGATATCCAAGGGGCTGATATCCTCTGAGTCCTCTCTCCTTGGCTTGTAGATGGCTACCTTCTCTCTGTGTCCTCACATGGTCTTCCTTTTGTGTGTCCACATATCTCCATTCCAATTTCTTTTTTTTTTTTAATGCTTTTTATTTTTTTTTAGTGGGTGGGGAGGGGTGGAGAAAAAGGGATACAGAAAGAATCTTAAACAGGTCCACGCCCAGGGCAGAGACCTGAGATCAAGATCTGAGATGAAATCAAGAGTCAGGGGACGCCTGGGTGGCTCAGTTGGTTAAGCGGCTGCCTTCGGCTCAGGTCATGATCCCAGCGTCCTGGGATCAAGTCCCACATCGGGCTCCTTGCTCAGCGGGGAGCCTGCTTCTCCCTCTGCCTCTGCCTGCCACTCTGTCTGCCTGTGCTCATGCTCTCTCTCTCTAACAAATAAATAAATAAAATCTTTAAAAAAAAAAAAAAGAAATCAAGAGTCAGATGCTTAACAGACTGAGCCACCCAGGTACCCCTCTCCATTTCAATTTCTTCTTCTTATAAGGACACTAGCTTTATCAGAATAGGCCCACCCTAATGACCTCATTGGAACTGAATTACCTCTTTTAAGGCCCTGTCTCCAAATCTGGTCACATTCTGAAGTACTAGGGGTGAGGACTTCAACACATGAATGGGGGAGGGGACAATATTCAGCCCAACACACCTGGTAAGTACAATGGAGTAAGGGAAAAGGAAGGAAGGAAGCAAAGATGGGATTTTAATAATGGACCATCACACCAAAGTCCCACACAAACTAAAGGAAGGGCAGAGGGAGGATCTGAGACACTGAAAAGATGAGAACCCATCTCACCAGATCGTTGCTAGAGGAGGGAACATCTCCACTTAAATATCATTCCATCCAAAACTCAACTGTTAATCTTCCTCCTTCAAACCAGCTTGTTTTCTCTTTGTTCATTTGTTTTAGTAAACTCTGTGTCCAGTGTGGGGTTGGAAGTCATGACCCTGAGATCAAAAGTCTCATGCTCTACTGATGGAACAGTCCGAGGACCCCTTCTTTTCTGATCTTTTGAAATCTGGTAAATCTTTTGTAATCTATCCCATTATTCAAACGAAGAGAGTCTGAGTCTTCTGTGCTCCTTCCTTCTCCCTCGTCTCACACATCCACCTAGAAGTTGGTTCCTTCTGCCTAAAAATTATTTATTAAGTATCCACTCTGCTCATCTCCACTACCACTGACTTAGTCCAAGAGAAAGTCTACCCTTTTTCTCACCTATGAAGAGTTTCCAAGCATTCTCTCCAAATCCACCCTCCCTACCTCCTCCATCCATTCTTTCCACTCCAGACAGGGTGGTAGTTTCCTTTTAAACCAACCTTTGTAAAGAAGCAAATTTTGAAACAGAATTCTGATTACCTCACCTCTCCCCTTGCTCTAGACTTAGCAAGCAAGCATGTAAGCTCCTGGCTACTACCCAAGTCTGCACGTCTCTCCCCAACCCTAAAGCACATCAGACCTCCTGGCATCTCTGACCCCAACTAGCCCAAGGTCTTCCCTGGTATAGGGCCTTCAGAGATGTCATTCCTCCCTGTCCTAACTCCTGCAGATCTCCTTCTATGTGACATCTTCAGGAAAGAAGCCTTTTTTGATCCCATGTAGCTACCAAACTGGGTTTACTCTCCAAACGGAACACTTTCCTAGCAGAATAACACAGATGCCAGTAGATCTCCTAGGATAATACGGATCCCAAAAGCTCTGGTCTGGCTGGCCCAGCCCTGGAACACATCCTCTAAAATTTTTTCTACATGTCCTCTTCCAACTAGACTAGGATGCTAGGTTGGCAGGAATTGAAGTTTATTCTCTTAGTA
The DNA here is from genome assembly GCF_902655055.1 of Lutra lutra. Lineage (NCBI taxonomy): Eukaryota > Metazoa > Chordata > Mammalia > Carnivora > Mustelidae > Lutra > Lutra lutra. Next base: position 152,745,149 of record NC_062279.1, on the reverse strand, counting down.
TCCCAGGACTCAAAGTGGCATCCACAAGTGGTTGTTGAATGAATAAATGAATGAATGACCAACTGAAGTTTTATTTCTGACACCCATTATTCCACCCTTTCCAAACTGAATTCATAGAATTGTTCTCACAAGCCCAGATCTAAACAAAATTATGTGGAAACAGGATGAGAAATGTTGGTTTTGCTAGGGGTTCATTTATCTGCTCTCTGACCTTCTTGGGTCTTTCCACCCTCTCATCCTGGGCACAAACTTTCTCTTATATTGAATATTGTGCAAGGTCCAAAATCACCTAACGTGTAACAGAGCTTGGCACCCATTCCTTACCCAACTGAACAGTCTGGTATTATTCTGGCTTGTAAAACATCAAAGACCTGCCATAAAACAACCCCTTTAAAATGGGTATTTATTTTTTGATAATAAATACAACAAATATATGTGGAATAAAAGTCAAATAGAACAAAGTAATATGTGGAGAAAATCATTCTTTCTCCTTTCCTGGACTCTCCTCTTACTATAGTAAGGAGCAGGCAGCATTCATACTTGTACATTGAGAGAAGTAAGTTTTCACTGTTGCATAAAAACTATAGCATCCTTTATGCCCTGTGGTACACCTGGCTTCCTTCACATCATGGTATATGTTGAAGACATTTTCTATCACCACACATTGCTCTACTTAATTCTACTAAATGACTTCTATATTCCATTGTATAGTCTACTAAAGTTTAACTAGACCTGATCAATAAGCACGTAGATTTTCTACTCCTTTGTTATGACATTAAATTTTGGGATAAATATTTTTGTGTCAGCAAGTTTTTTCACATTCCAAGTATACACAGCCCTGAAAGTGGGTTTCCTGTGTCAAAGGGCTTACACATTTAGAATTTTGCTCACAATCAGAGGTTATGCCAATTGGCACTTACACAACAGTGACCAAGAGTGTTTTTTTTTTCCCATCCACAGAGTTACACTTTCAGATTTGCTTTGTCTTAATTTCTTTTTTTTTAAAGATTTTATTTATTTATTCAACAGAGAGAGAGATCACAAGTAGGCAGAGAGGCAGGCAGAGAGAGAGAGAGGAGGAAGCAGGCTCCCTGCCGAGCAGAGAGCCCGACGCGGGGCTCGATCCCAGGACTCCGAGATCATGACCAGAGCCGAAGGCAGCGGCTTAATCCACTGAGCCACCCAGGTGCCCCATGCTTTGTCTTAATTTCTAATTATTCATCAGGACTGATTTGGGAGCCTTTCAGCTTTTAGTGTCTCTTTCTGTTAAATGTAATGAGTGCTTGGAAAATGAACACTTGGAAAATAAAATCTAGAAGGACCCTGTAATCCTTTGCTCCTGCAAAGTTATTTGGTTTGTGAACTCTCTTACTTTGTATCAGCTACAAATGTCAAACATTCTGGTATGCCCTTGGGGAAGATCACAAATGCCTGAAGAAATGAACACTCTCTCCCAGTACACCATCTAAATGTGCTATGATTTGGGGCAAGTTGCACTTTTTTTTTTTTAAGATTTTATCTATTTATTTGGGAGAGAGACAGAGAGAGCATGAGCAGGGAGAGGGGCAATGGGAGAGGGAGAGGGACAAGCAGACTCCCACTCCCACTGAGCACAGAGCCAGACACGGGGCTCAATCCCAGAACCCTAAGATCATGACCTCAGCCGAAGTCAGACACTTAACTTAGGCACTCCAGGCAAGTTGACCTTATCAATTTCAGTTTTCATCTCTGTAAAATGGACACAGTGTAATGCCTATTTGTCAGGTTAAAGTGGGAATTAACTGGGCTAATAGACACACCTAGGACAGTACAGCAGTCAACACATGGTAGTATTGTTGTGGACCTATTTGTACACAGTTACAATACACTGAAACTCCAAAATGGCATATTCTGACCTTTGTTCATTCAACCAACATTAATGACCATGTGCCGGGCACCATGGTAGCTTGCTGAAGGCACAGAAATGAACTGACCATGAGGAATCCCTGAGTAGAGCAGCAAGAAAAGAACCTTTCTGGCCAGGTAGACCTGAGTGGGCTGTGCCACTTGGGCAAGTAACAAAACTTCTCTGAAGAAAATACCTGCGGGTGTCATTGAATTCTTTTGAGGATTGAATTAGGTGACACTTAGCTGAGTGTCATTTAGCAGACATTTAGCAGACACTCAGCTAAGTGCCCTCCCCCTTAACCACAGGACATACCTTACAAGACCCACAGTGGATGCTGTTAGCAACAAATTCTACATATACTATGTTTGTTCCTATACATACAGACCCTATGATAACATTTAATTTATAAATTAGGCATAGTCAGAGACTACCAACAATAATTAATAATAAAATAAAATAATTATAATGACACACTATAATAAAAGTTATGTGAATATGATCTCTCTCACAATGTATTATACTGAACTTAACCTTCTTTTTTTTTTTAATTTTTACTATGTAATGGTAGTCACCATACAGTATGTCATTAGTTTTTGATGTAGTGTTCCATGATTCATTCTGAATAATACCCAGTGTTCCATGCAATCTGTGCCTTCCTTGATACCCATCACTAGGCTCACCCATCCCCTCACCCTGCCTCCCTTCTAAAACCCTGTTTGTTTCCCAGAGTCCATAGTTTCTCATGGTTCATCTTCCACTCCGGTTTCCCCCACTTCACTTTTCCCTTCCGTCTCCTAATGTCCTCCATGCTATTCCTTATGTTCCACAAATAAGTGAAACCATATAATAACTGACTTTCTCTGCTTGACTTATTTCACTCAGCATAATCTCCCCCAGTCCCACCATGCTGCTGCAAAAGTTGGGTATTCATCCTTTCTGATCGGTGAGTAATATTGCGTTGTGCGTGGACCATATCTTCTTTATCCATCTGTCTGTTGAAGAGCATCTTGGCAACTGTGGCCATTGCTGCTATGAACATTGGGAAGCATATGCCCCCTCTTTTCACTACATCTGTATCTTTGAGGTAAATACCCAGTAGGGCAATTGCTGGGTCATAGGTAGCTTTATTTTTAATTTTTTTAAATTTATTTGACAGAGAGAGATCACAAGTAGGCAGAGAGGCAGGTGGTGGGCGGGGGGAATGTAGGCTCCCCACCAAGCAGAGAGCCAGACGTGGAGCTTGATCCCAGGACCCTGAGATCATGACCTGAGCCAAAGGCAGAGGCTTAACCCACTGAGCCACCCAGGTGCCCCAATTTTTAATTTTTTGAGGAACCTCCACACTCTTTTCCAAAGTGACTGTACCAACTTGCCTTCCCACCAACAGTGTAAGAGGGTTCCCCTGAACTTACCCTTCTTATGATGATGATGATAACAAATGATAAAAATGCTTGAGATCAGAGATGAAGGAAGGTGAATCATGCAGGCATTGTGATATAGCCCTAGTTGACCACTGGTAATTGAAACTATGGAAAGTAAAACTGTGGCTAAGTGGGGACCACTTGACTAGTACTGGGATGGTTGTGTGCAAACTAGAGAGATCCCAATGAGTCAGTAGATTCTAGGAAGGCTTTTAAAAGACAGTGACACTAGATCAGGCTGTTGAAGGGCAAAGAAAAGGTGGGGGAGGCGTTCAAACAGAATTGTAGGGAACACTGCAGGGTGGATATTGGGACATATGAGGCAGCATAGGAGAGACCACCTCTGGGCCATATATATAGCTGGTTCATGGAAGTGTGGGTCCTAGCATGTGAGTTTTTCGAGTTATCTTTCCTTCCTTGGTCAACTTCCTTAGATATTTTTAAATCATTCAAGTAATACAATCACATTTTACAAATTGGAAAGGGAAAAGAAGAAAAATGCCCCACCCCTTATTCCAAAATCCTGACCTCACTACCTAACAATTTGTTATCTTTCCTTCCAGCCTTTATTCTGATCTTTGAAGGCTTTAAAGTAGTTATACTTTATACTATTTAATATTTTATATATACACATATACATTTTTTAATTTTTGCTCTTTCCACTTCACTGTGCATACATGGTTCTTGCCAGGCCAAGTCTCCTCTCCTAAAACATTGAGTTGGGCTCAAATCCCATGTCTGTACCCAGTGGTCGCTTTAAGCTGAGTATCTTATCCTATAATCTCCCTGTGTCTCAGGCTACCTGTAAGAACCAGTAAAGAACAGACCTGACATAGCCTCTTAGTAATGGTGCTTCTTCCTCTCTTCACACTTCCCACTAGAAGGTCAGCTCCAAGAGAGCAGGGCCAGTCCCCATCTCTCTCCACCACGGAGCCCCTACCACCAGAACAATGCCTGATATGCACTCAAGCAATGCCTGCCAAACTCCCTCTCCCACAGTGTGAACCCAGTGACAACAGACTGATCACCCATCAGAGATAGAGAAACTAATAGGTCCAGGGTCTTCAACAGATTTACCAGCTAAAATTCATCCACCAGCACCTGTTGTTCATCTGCTGACTAGTGAAGTACAGTGTTGAGGGGGAAAGAGGGGAGAGGCTACAATTAATTACATAATTCTTCTTTTTCTTCCTTCAACAATAATTGCTAACATCACTGAGTGTTTGACAAAGCATTTGACAAATTCCCTGCAACATTGCCATCATAGAAGTAGTTTATCATTTCCATATTACAAACAGGGAAATGGGAGGTTTAAAAAGGTAAGCAATTTGGACAAAATTAAGTTAGTCAAGAAGGGTTTTGAACCCAGACAATCTCTTTTCAAGTCTGTTCGGCAAACGCTACCTCTACATGATTAGGCAACAGATAGTTAATGGACACCCACAATGAGCTGGCTCAGAGTTGGCAGACTCTGTGTGTTCTGGATGAGGTTTTGTGATCTATGAAACTTCTAGAAACGTGGTCTTGGGCGTGGGTCAGTGGCAACCATGAAGCTCTGAGCATCACTGAAAAGCTTGGAGTGGGCCTGTTCTCCTAGAAAGGTGTTTATCGTCTCAACATGTTTTATACCTCTCAAAGAACCTTCACCAGAAAGAGGGTGAATAAATGCTGAATATCAAAACGACAGAAAATCACACTGATGTAGCCTGTGATCTGTTTTTTTTTTTTTCTAGCAGTCTTGTGAAAAGGAAAGCTGCATGATTTCTCCTCCTACATCCAGAAACTGAGCAGAGCTGAACCTTGTATTCACTCTTTATTCTACATTTTCAATGACACAAGAATTAGTAGGACTCTGCAGAATGCCTTGAAATGCTTTTCATTCACTTGGGCGTCACTGGAAGTCACTGGTTTGTTTATTTAATCTGGGTGGAGGCTCAAGTGCAGAAGTCAACTTCTCAGCGGCTCCTTCAGTTGGGGCTAACCTCAGCCTCACAGATTCAGTGACTTCTCGGCTCTCTCCACCCTACCGTCTCTTCACCCCTCACCTCTTCACCTTTACTTGCTCCTCCTGAACTTCCAGAGAACAGCTTAGATACTCCATGCCTTGAACATTTTTATAAGCGTTCTCCTTGTTATCTTTCCTGAGGTTTTCTTTCTTTTTTTTTTAAAGATTTTATTCATTTATTTGACAGAGATCACAAGTAGGCAGAGAGGCAGGCAGAGAAGGGGGGGTGGGAGCAGGCTCCACACTAAGCAGAAAGCCCGATGCGGGGCTCCATCCCAGGACCCTGAGATCATGACCTGAGCCAAAGGCAGAGGCTTTAACCCACTGAGCCACCCAGGCGCCCCTTCCCTAAGGTTTTCATACACTGTATACTTCCTGATTTTATTTTTGGATTTGTATAGCTTCCTCATCTTTTGCTCCACACAGCCTCTACATGGACTCTGAAACAGTTTTTAACAGTCTTTATCTTGAGAATGATTCCAATGACTAGAAAGTCCCTAGTACCTAGTAGACCCGGGAAAACTGTGTGTTGATGAATATCAGACTTTAACGTAAGTCTTTTCCTCTCATTCACTTATTTTTCCAGGCATGCATACACGTTCACTAAGCACCTTCTGTGTTCTGTGGACTGTTTTGGGTACAGGGGATATAGTAGTTTACGAAAAGTCAGTCCTAGGGCAACTGGCTATCTCCTTCAGAAGAGAGAGTGACTCTTGATCTTGGGGTCGTAAGTATGAGTCTCACATTGAGTGTAGAGATTACTACAAAAAATGAAACAACTTAAAAAAAATTCAGTCCTTACAGAGCTCATATGGGGAGGGTGGACAGACCTATAATGGACAAGATAAAAAAAGTAAATCATAGTATATGTGAGGTGGAGATGAGAGCTAAGAAATAAAACTGGAGGGAATGGGATAAGGACTGGGAGGAGGGTGATAACATTGGATGGAGGGCCAGGATATTCTCACTGAAAAGGTGGCATCTGAGGAAAGATCTGAGGAAGGTGAGGTAACCTAACCGCATGACATCTGGAAACAGTCATGCAGTTCCAGTAGAGAGAGTCTACATTTCCAGTAGAGAGGGAGAAAAAGAGCAAGTGCTGAACATCTGGTGTGTTGGAAGAGGAGCAAAGGTCAAAGAAGGGACACTGGTGCAGGAGGAGCAAGGAGAAAAGAAGTAGCTGAGGTCAGAGATGCAGCAGCAGGAAATGACATTTTCTGACTTGCATTTTCTCAGACTTGCTCTCGTTCCTTGTTGAGAAGAAACTGAAGTGGGACAATGGCAGAAGCAGGGAGACCGCTCAGGAAGCGATGATGCCATGATCCAGACAAGAGATGACAGTGGTTTGGACCAGGTTGGCATCAGTGGATGTGGTTGAATTCTGGATATATTTCGAAGGCAGAACTGGGAGAATTTGTAAGACAATAAGAGAGGTCAAAGGCAACTTTAAGGACGTGGGCTTGAGACAACTGGAAGGAGGGAGTTGTCATTAACTGAGTTGAGGAAGAGTAAATGAAAGAGAGTTTGTATGGGGCATGTTCAGTCTGAGATGCCTACTACATGCCCAAGAGAAAATGAGGAGGCAAGGACTGTCCCGGGTCTTACAGATCATACTCATTCTATCCCAGCAACAGCAGCATGAGGCTGGGAGTAGATACCTGGTCCCAGTTTACAGAGTAAAATTGAGGCCCAGAGAGGATGAGTGACTTACCCAAGGTGACTGGTGAGTAGGTGGTGGGACTGGAGAGGTGGGATTTATACCTGCACAGTGGGCTCCAGAATGCATGCCACTCTACCTCAGGCCACCTGTTAGCCAAGCAAACCCACACACCCCACATCATGCCAGTCACTTAAGAAAACCCTGCCTTTAGCTCTGAGCCAGTCACTGCTGCCTGTGTCTTGGCGCACTCTGATTAGATTAAGTCAGAGGGTTCTGCTGCCTGACCTGAGTAGGGCTGGAGCCTCACGTGGGCTGAGTGGAGTAGGGGAAGTTCCCCAGAAGAAAGTCAGGTTATCTTACCAGAAGAAAACTGAAAAGTTCCCAAATTTCAAAAACAAGAAAAGCACACTGACTGATGTCAGAAGTAGCCCACTCCTAACAACTTGAGCAGTTTATAGATGAGTCACATATGCTTTTCAAACCACCCAGAGAACCCCAAAATTCATGCCACAAATTTCTCAACAGATTTTCTTACTGGATATTTATTTTGATTTCCTGGGACTCTTGTGTTCTCCATTCTAACGTTCCACACAAAGAGGCTAAAAGTCAAATAGCTCAGCTGGGAGGAGGAACACATTCTTGAGCATCTGAGAGCCAACTGTACAATGTTTTTCCAACTGAGTGTGCTTCAGAGCAGGCTCGAAACAAAACAAACGAAAAGCTCAAAGCCCCACGTTATTCATTGAAAGTAAGGGTGCTGAATATTATTCACTGACTTTTATATTTTGATTTTTTTAAAATAAACTTAACTTTTAGAGCAGTTTTAGGTTCACAACAAAATTAAGCAGAAAATGCAAAGTGCCCATAAGCCCACTTTCCCTCAACGTGCACAGCCTCCCCACTATCAACTTCCCCCTGAACTGATACACTTGTTACAATAGGTGCACTGACATCGATTCATCGATTCATCGTGATCACCCAAAGCCCATAGTTCACTTAGAGTTCACCCTTAGTGTTGTACATCGCACGGATTTTGACAATGGAATGTAGATCCACCAACACAGTGTCGCATAGAACAGTTTCACCGCCCAAAATAATCCTGTGCCCCTCTTTTTATCCCTCCTTCCCCCTAACTCTGGCAACCACTGATCTTTATACTGTCCCCATGATTTTGCCTTTTCTAGAATGTCCTATAGTTAGAATCCTACAATGTGCAGCCTTTTGATTGGCTTCTTTCTCTCAGTAATATGCATCTAAGGTTTCACCATGTCTTTTCGTGGCTTAACAGCTCATTTTAGCACTGAATAATATTCCATTGTCTGGAGGTACTGAAGTTTACTTATCCATTCACTTACTAAAGAACATTTTGGTTATTTTGTTGCATTTTCTGAAACGAGATTTTTTCAACCTGAGGAGTTTTAAAATTCTGCTAATTTTACTAAGTAATTAGTAGTCAGAGTAAAATCCAAACATTTATTTTAGAAAGATAGCCCTTCTTGCAAAGTGACAGCTCTACACATACTTTTTTCAAGTTATAATAACAGTCACGTGCTCAGATGTAATTTTGAAAATTAAGAGTATAGGGGCACCTGGGTGTCTCGGTTGGTTAAGTGTCTAACTCTTGACGTAGGCTCAGGTCATGATCTCAGGGTCATGAGATGGAGCTTGGGGATTGGCTCTGCCCTGAGTGGGGAATCTGCTTAAGATTCTCCCTCTCCCTCTTCCCCTCCATGCTCCTCCCACCCCACCCCAATCCCACACACACTTTCTCTCTCTCTCTCTCTCTATATATATATATAATTTTAAAAAAAGAAAACTAAGAGTATGAAGAAGAAAATTACATCACTCACAACTTTATCACTCAGAAGCAAATTTCATTAATATTAATAATGTAATAACATTTTATGGATATGCATTAATTATATTACTGCCTATAATTATTTAATTAACTACTAATCTGTTATCAATTGATCATTTATTGTTAATAATTAAATTGATTAATAGATGGTTGATATTTGGTTGGTTGGATTTATTAATAATTTATAGTTGGTTAATAATTCATTGTTAATATTAAAATGAATAATCAGCAAACATTATGCTAAGTGAAAAAAGTCAATCACAAAAGACCATATATTGTATAGTTCCATTTATATGAAATGCCTAGAACTGACAAATCTATCAAGACAAAAAATAGATTACTGGTTGTCTATGGCTGCATTTTGGGGGCATGAGGAGTGAGGACAAATGGGCATGGGGTTTCTTTTGGGGTTGATTCAAATGTCCTAAATTTGGATTGTGTGGTGGTTGCCAAGCTGAGTATGCCAAAAACCATTGAATCATATACTTTAAAAAGACAAATTTCATGGTACATGAATTATATCTCAATAGAAATGTTCTAAAAATTCCTGCACTTGGGGGCCTGGGTGCCTCAGTTGGTTAAGCAACTGCCTTCAGCTCAGGTCATGATGTCAGGGTCCTGGGATAGAGCCCCACATCAGGCTCCCTGCTAAGCAGGGAGTGTGTTTCTCCCTCTCCCTCTGCCCAACCCTGCTCCTCCTCTCCCCGACTCATGCTCTCTCTCATTCACTCTCTTACTCTCTCTCTCAAATAAATAAATAAAATCTTCTTTAAAAATTAAAAAAAATAAAATAAAATCCCTGCCCTCATGGAGCTTACATTATCTAGTTGCTACTCTGTCCCATTTCTCCTGGATCTGATATGAAGATAGCCCATTTCATATTTGATGCCACAGGGAAAAAAACCAAGAGGAAAAAAGAGACAAGGGGAAAGAGGTGTATTTAGCATGTATTAGTTTATGTTACTAACCAACATTGTGATGGCTTTTTGGCACAGTTCTCCATAACTCCTCCGGAACCTGGAAACAGGGAAAATTGTTTTCATGGGCAGAATTGTTCGTATGCTGCTTTTCCCTGCTCTTAGGAGAATGAGGGAAGGAGAAAGGAGAAAAGGAGGATTAAAAGGAAGTAGAGGAGGGGCACCTGCATAGCTCTGCCAGTTAAACATCTGTTTTCATCTCAAGTCATGATCTCAGGGTCCTGGGATCCAGCCCTGCGTAGATCTCCCTGCTCCGCGGGAAGTCTGTGTCTCCCTCTCCCTCTGCCTCTGACCCTGAGCGTTCTCTCTCACTCACTCTCTCTCATATAAATAAATTATTTTTTAAAAATAAAAGAAAGCAAAGGAGAAGAGAAAGAGGAAGAAAGGGACAGGGGAAGAGGAAATATTAACTGAGCATTAAGCAGGTGCCCAACACGCCACTGGGCTCTGAGATGTATCATGTTATTAAATCCTAAAACAAACCCTCCTCCCCCCAGAGGTAGGTACTACTACAAGACTCATTTCACAAATTTGTAAACTGAATGCAGTGGGCCTTGAATTTTTAGACAGGGGTGGGCTAAATCAATTATGTAACATCTTTCCCACAGAATATTATGTAGCTATTAAAAAAAAAAAAGGGAGTGCTTGGGTGGCCCAGTAGTTAGGTGTCTGCCTTTGGCTCAGGTTCTGATCCTGGGGTCCTGGGATTAAAACCTGCATCTGACTGCCTGCTTGGCTGGAAGCCTGCTTCTCCCTCTCCCACTCTCCCTGCTTGTGTTCCCTCTCTCGCTGTGTCTCTCTCTGTCAAATAAATAAATAAAATCTTGAAAAAAAAAGTGGGAGGGGGGGTGCCTGGGTGGCTCAGTGGGTTAAAGCCTCTGCCTTTGGCTCAGGTCATGATCTCAGGGTCCTGGGATCGAGCCCCGCATTGGGCTCTCTGCTCAAGCGGGGAGCCTGCTTCTCCTTCTCTCTCTCTGCCTGCCTCTCTGCCTACTCGTGATCTCTGTCTGTCAAATAAATAAATAAAAATCTTTAAAAAATAAAAAAAAGAAAAAGAAAAGTGAGAATCTCTCTATGTGTTGATATGAAGCAATCTCTAGGATATATTAGTAAGTAGAAAAAGAACAAGATATGAAGTGTTGTGTATTGAATACTCCCTTTTGTGTAAGGAAAGACGGGGGGCAGGGTCATAATATTTATTTGCAAGTGCTGTAGTTCAGCAAAGAAAAGAAGTGATTATCAGTGTGAAGGGTAGGGAAAAGAAAGATGGCAGAGGGGAAATGAGGCTTTTTACATTGTTTTCAGTTCTGAACTATGGGTATATATGGCCTTTTCAGGAATAATATAAAAGCCACCAAATAGCATTTAAAATAAAGATAACTATTTATATTACAAAAATGAACAACTGGGGACGATGGAGATTTCACATCTTATCAGGCATGCTTATCAAAACACCTCCCGTGGAGAAGTCAACAGAACCCAGTGTTGAGTGCAGCTGCATCCTTGTTTCTTCTTATGATTCAAAACCACACAAAGCTAATGAAGACATCCTTCCGCTATGCCTTGACCTAACTGCGCCCCGCCCCCCCCCCCCCCCCCCGCCAGTGGCTCTGAGAATGGAGCCTCTAGACAGGAAGTGAAAAATTTATAAGGTCCCAAGAGAGGAGCACTTATGAATATGTATATGCCCAAGAGAAGACTATTTGGAAATTCAGAAATGTTTCCCAGATAAACATCCCCATTTCCCTGGGTCCTTTTAGAGCCTTCACAGTGGGGTCACAGTGACTCCAAAAAACTCCATTTCAGTGGCTTTTGAAACCCCCACTTGTCTGGAGAGCATTGGCCCCTTCCAAAGAGGCCCCCTTCACTATTTCTGCAGGTCCTCATGGGGCATGTTTCTTCTCTGCTCACACAGCCCTGTGGTGTCCATCACAATTTTCCTTTCCCGTTCTATCACAACTGGTGACTAGGCTGAAGAGGCCGCATGCTGGACACCTTCCATTTGGGCTTCTAGATTCTTCTTCTTCTTCTTCTTCTTTTTTAAGTAATCTCTATACCCAACATGGGGCTCAAACCTATGACCCTAAGATCAAGAGTTGCATGCTCTACCAACTGAACCAACCAGGCGCCCCCTAGCCTTCTAGATTCTTCACCTATCTTCATCTGTCTCTCTGCCCCGGCAGTCTCTCCCAGAGGGATGACAGACAGTGGGTCCATTAGAGCTGCTATCACAAAATACCAAAGATCGAGTGGCTTAGAAACAATTGAAATTCCTTTCCCACAGTTCTGGAGGCTGAGAAGACTGAGATCAAGGCACCAGCGCAGTCACGTTCTGATGAGGGCCCTCCTCCTGGTTCACAACCAGGGCCTCCTGGCTGTGAGTTCACAAGGTGGAAGGAGTGAGAGATATCTGAGGAATCTCTTTTACAAGGTACCAGACCCATTCATAAGGTCCCACCCTCAAGACTGAAGCCCCTCTCACAAGCCCACATCTCAACACCACTGTCTTCAGGAGTTAGGAGTTCAAGATATTCATTTGGGGTGGCATTCACAAACATTCAGACCATAGCATTTCCCCAGCTGGCTCCCCTGTGCTAGGTTGCCTCACTCGTGCGGGTTCATTGACAGAGGGCACTGCTCCTCTCCAGGTGGTCTCTCCATGGGACCCTTTCCCTCCAGATCCTTATAGCCACTCCATCTGCTCATTCCTTCAAGACTTGGTGTGCTCTGCAAACCTTCAATGCCTTTGTTAAGGGTCCCTTCTTCAGCGCTCCTCAAAGTATCCTAATCTGAGCGTGTCCTCTGTGTCCTCCTAGGACCCTAAATGATATGGACTGGTCCTTCCACAAGGCAGTTTGATTTTGTCCCATCATTGCCTTTGGTGTCTACCTTCGCTGGGAATCTTCAGCTCTGCCATGGCTAGGTCACTTTTTGAGAGCTGGGTCCCCCCACAATGCCATCCATGGCTCTGGGTCTCACTGAGCTCTCTCTCTCTCTGGGGCCCTCTCTCACAGAGAGAGATGCTACCAATAATCACACCAGAGCAAAGGACACCGATTGCCACAGTTGTGGGTCAACAAGGAAGTTGGGCCTTCACACGTGCACACACGCACGTGCACACAGAGACCAGTCTCTACTAGACATGATGACCATTTCATTCTTCTCCGCTTTCAAGAACTCCTTTGTTATCTGACCTTTCCTCTCACAAATGAACTTCTGGAAGCCCCCATGCCATCCACCCAGACTTACCTGAGCCCCAGAGACAGTCTGACTATTAAAAGAAGAGTACGGTGTGGTATAGTTTGAATATAGAGGAGTTTCACCTGTTACCGGATGCAATGCTAACAGGATAGCACCTTACCTTCCTGGTGACTTATATTTGGTTGATGTGCTCAGTCACAGACTGTGAAATGGCCTCTTCCCTCCCCTCAGTGATCCTGCTGGCCTGGCCTCCTAGCTGCTGCTGAATAATTCAGCCATGTGGCCACAACGGGGCCTTTGCTTTTGTTTCCTCTACCTAAATGCCTGATATCCACAGATATCAGCACGGCTGGGTCCCTCCACAATTTGGAATCTTTGCTCAAGCATCATCTATGAACGCTTTGCTGACCTTGCTATTTCGAACCACAGCCCAGCCCAACGCTTTCTCTGCACTTCCCTGCTGTATTTTTCCCATATTTTCCCCACCACCTTCCAAAACACAATTTCCTACTTTATACCAGTTGCATATTGCTTCTCTCCACCACCCACCAGTGTGTGTGTTCCAAGAAGGCACAGACTTCCGTCCCTTCACTGAAGGAATCCCAGTGCTTAGAACATAAGACACATAGACATGTAATATTTGTTGAATGACTTCGAGATTGAAGCAGAAATGTGACCACGCATCTCTCTTGTCAGAGTGTTTCAGTCAATAGCTCCCCATTGCTCTAAGGACAAAACTAAAGCTCCTTCAGCATATTTACAGACTGGCAGTAATTCACTTTCTGGTCTTACACAAGCCAACTTCCCCCATTACCATGAGTTATTATAAAAGAGAAACTTGTACAATGTAGGAAAAATAAGAAATAGTAGAGTTGATTCGCTGTGATGAAGAGAGACAAGGACAGGAAAGTGACCTGTTTAAGGAAGAGCAAGTGTCTCAGACGTGTATTATTCTGGTGCCCACCATCCCCCCACCATCTTCCTGGACCCACGCTACCTACCTTTGAAGGAATGGATTCTCTTCCTCCCAATGGACAATATTTGCTGAATGAGTGAGAGGAAATACAAGGAGTCAAATAAACAAATTCAGGGGAAAAAAGAGATGGTTAGCGGATCTTGGCAAGAAGGAAAGCAAGTACTTCCAGATGTTATTGGTGTCAAAGAAAACCAGAATCAGACACAGGGTAAAGAGGTGACAGCAAATTTCATTCAGGAACTACTATAATAGGAGAACAGGAGCCCTGCGTGTAGACCTGAGCTTCAGTTCCAATAGAGCATGGACGAGTGGGGATTCACAGCCAAGGAAGAACAGAGGTCAGTGAGTAGAAGATTACTAAGAGCGACATCAAGGGCAAGGGGGGCATTCTGGCTAAACCAACATAGGGCTCTCGCTAAAGGCTGGTACAGTGAAGGGAAAACAGTTTTCCTCTACCCTTCTGAGTTTTTGACTGAGGTCCCTGTAATAAAAGAGAGAAAAATAAACAGATGTATTAACATGTATACCTCCATAAGGACATGGGAGATTCCCAGGGGAAAGAAAAAAAGAGTAACTCCCTGAGGGGACTCAAAATTCAGTATTAAATACTACCTGAATAGGGAAAGGGGAGGTAGGAGGCCAGGTATGGAAAGTTACCAGGGAAAGCACAGTAAATAAGAGCAAAGTTTGTGATGCAGATTTAAGTCAGTGTTTTCCCCCATTGGTAAGATTGTCTCGTGATTTTGTGGTCAGCTTTATAGAGATATAACTGACACATCATAAGGCATTTAAAGTATACAGGTGTTGCTTGGATACACAGATACATTATGACGATTCCCCAATCAAGCGAATTAACACCCCATCACCTCACATAGTTACCTATCTTGTGCATGAGAACATTTAAGGCCTCTCTCTTGGAAAATTTCAGTTGTAGAATACAATATTTAGGACTATACTCACCACGTATTTTTTAGGTCTTCAGACCTCATTCATCTCAAAACTGAAAGTTTATACCCTTTTAACCTGTGGCCCCTGGCAACCACTTTTCTACTTTCTGTTTCTGTTTACAGAAGTGTGATTTGCCAACTTAAGGTAAGTTATAGATAGCTTGAGAGAAAAGAGAAAAAAAAATTTCCTTAATCTGGAAAACAAAACAGACAAGACTGGTAATATCATCCAGAGGCAGAAAAATACCACACATCTCTAACATACATATAGAAATATATATAAACCACGCAGACACAAAAAGAGATTTTACAGTTTTCATTCTAAAGTTTTAGGGTGTCTGAGTGGCTCGGTCATTAAGACCTAATGCTAAGGACCCTAAGACCCTAATGCTCAGGACATGATCTCAGGGTCCTGGGATCGAGCCCCACATCTGGCTCCCTGCTCAGTGGGAAGCCTGCTTCTCCTTCTCCCAGTCCCCCTGCTTGTGTTCCCTCTCTCTCTTTCTCTGTGTGTGTGTCAAATAAATAAATAAAATCTTTTAAATAAATAAATAAATAAAAATAAGATAAAATAAATTCAAAAAAATAAAATTTTAGCCGTGAGACATGTGCAATACTATAAGGTTCATCAGTTTGTAAAAGGACAGTTGGAGGGACGCCTGGGTGGCTCAGTTGGTTAGACAACTGCCTTCGGCTCAGGTCATGATCCTGGAGTCCTCGGATCGAGTCCCGCATCGGACTCCCGGCTCCACGGGGAGTCTGCTTCTCTCTCTGACCTTCTCCTCGCTCATGCTATCTTTCAAATAAATAAATAAAATCTTTAAAAAAAAAAAAAAGGGACAGTTGGAGGGCTCCTGGGTGGCTCAGTCAGTTAAGCATCTGCCTTTGTTCAGGTCACGATCCCAGGGGCCCGGTGGAGTCCTGCATCAGGCTCCCCGCTCAGTGGGGGGATCTGCTTCTCTCTCTCCCTCTGCTCCTACCCCTGCTCATGCCCACTCAGCTCCTCTTAAATAAATAAAGTCTTTTTCAAAAATTCAAAAAAATAAAAGAACAATTGGATCCACATTGTTTCTGGTGGATGGAGCAGGTTAAGGTTACCTGCCGTTCTATGTGATAGATGTTTTCGTGATGCGTCCCACAGAATCTCAGAATCAGCCTCCTGGATCTGCGTACACACAGGCAGGCTAAGGAATGATGTTTGTGACACTCATGCTGTGTGAATAACCTTGGCAGCCTCGTTATTTGAAATATAAGATTGGCCTCCAGATCAGAACTGGAGAACCTTCTGTTCTGGATGCCAAGAGCTACAAATCTTGTCTCACATCCCCTCTGGCTCCAAGCTGGGCTGGCCCCCTAGAATGGAATCCGGGAGGGGAGGCAGACACACATAGCCCAGGTTCCTTAAAAATATAAAAACATGATAACATAAAAATGTAGCTTGCTCCAAATTGCATGTAGGCAAACAATGTTTATCTTCAAACCCTGTCATTTACCCTATAAATAGGGCCCTCCTGCAGATGGTCAGCTGGAAGTCTCACCTGAGGGGAGGACGCTCTGCCGAGGCCTCTTTTTTTTTTTTTTAAGATTTTATTTACTTATTTATTTAACAGACAGAGATCACAAATAGGTGGAGTGGGGGGTGAGGAAGCAGTCTCCCTGCTGAACAGAGAGCCTGATGTGGGGCTCGATCCCAGGACCCTGGGATCATGACCTGAGCTGAAGGCAGAGATTTAACCCACTGAGCCACTCAGGTGCCCCTCTGCCGAGGTCTCTTAATGGGAACTTCCACCTGGCTGTCTCCACGGGGCTTCCCCAGCTGATAAGGTTGGATCTTGTAAGTACCCGATTTGATGTAACTTTGCCTTATTCTCGTTTATTGCCTACCATTACCCTCATCTATGTTTTGAGATTCCTTTCTTCTTCTGCTTCTATTAGGTTTCTATAATAAAGATAACATTTTATTTCCTTTTCGAAACTGAAACATGGCTATTATAAATCCTTTGTTCAGAACACCTGCTCTGATGGCCAAAGCCTTTTACTAATATTTGTAGAGGAGCTTTTAAGATTTTTACTTACCTAGCTTCCAAAGAGCTCCTTTTCCCTTTTCAGCCTCAGTAATTCCTTCTGGAGGTCTGTGTGTTCCTAGAGAGCCCCTGGTGGAAGATAAGGGGTCAGAAGTTCCAGTGACTAAAGGGAGCTGGGGGCTGAAGTGGGGAGGGAAACATCTGGAAGGGATAGACAGAGGCATGGAGGAGGTGAGGTCTGGAGGGGGACAGACCAAAGGATTCCAGGAAACTGGATGATCAAAAGGGGCACGAGGAGAAAGGAGGAGTAGAAGCAACAAGAAGGAGGAGCCAGTTTTGGGTGGTGGGGATCTTAAGTTTCCAAAAGAAGCAAAAGAAATCCTCAATGACACCACACCAACATGGAGGATGTGGACAGACTGATGGAGGATAGAGTCAGCAGGAGTTCGAGAAGGGGGTTACAGTGGACTGAGAAGTCCCCACGTGAGGAACAGAATCAAATACAACAGGTATTTAAAAAACAGCTCCTATCAGGCTCTGAGTATCAACTTCCAGTTCGACCAACTTTTCTGATCATAGAACTCTTTTTGAAAAATTCTCTCAGGGGCCCCTGCATGCCTCAGTTGGTTAAGGGACTGGCTCTAGATTTTGGCTCAGGTCATCGTCTCAGAGTTGTGAGATCTGGCCCTGCATCTGGCTCCACACTCAGCTGGGAGTCACCTTGATACTCTTTCCTCCCCCTGCCCCTCCCCCTGTTCGCACACCCAGTCTCAAATAAATAAATCTTTAATAAAATTTCCTTTGAATAACATCAGATTTCAGCCGAGACAAGTAGTAAATATTCCTGGCAGTATTAAACTCCTTTTCTTTTTTAAATATATATTTTTTATCCTCTTTCTTTTAAACCAAAGGTATACTTACCATCCTTTACTTCCTGGTATAGAGAGGCAGAGACCCTCACCTATGGATATTTCAATTATAACTGTAAATTTCCCGTAAAAAAAAGGGAACTAATTCTCAGTTTCCAGAGCCTCACTTTCCTGTGATTTCTGTTTCTTGAAAATAATTAGCTTAAAGTAATCTTTATACCAAAGAACTTTATTTTGGGGTTGATATATTCCGCAAGGCTTCACAGGCCAGGGTGATGAGATATTGAGGGTGGAGAATGAAGAACTAAATCATACATCAAGGGTAGGAGATTTTCACTCACCTGACCAGCAGGATTCTGCTTTAGCAAGAACCTTTCCTAAAACTGGACTAAACACACCAAGGACAGAGTCCGAGGTGAGATGGGAATTTCAGGGCTTAAAGGAGCCTGAATAAATTGAGTTCAAGGATGACCTCTCTGTCACTGGTCAGATGCTTCTGTCAGAATACTTGGTGAGTTATTTATTTAAGCCACTGTCACTGCTTGTGATGAAGTTTTAGAATATAAGTGAGGTTCGGTGGGGTGAGGTCCGGAGCCCAAGACCAAGAAAGAATTCTTGAGGAGTCTTTGGTGCAAAATGATAGTTTGTTAAGGCACGGGAACAAGACCCGTGGGCAGAAAGAGCTGCTGCCCTGGGATTGTGAGGGGTGGCAGGTTTTGTATGATGGGGTTGAGGGAGGTAAGGAAAAGGGAGGTTTCAAAAGAACTTTCTTATGCTAAAGAGGACCTACAAATACCTGAGGCCTTGCCTTTGCAAGGTTAAGATTGTTTTTCCCCTCTAGCAAGGCATTAACGTCAAGATAGTTGAGAGATTGGGGGAAGAAAGTCACACCTGTCCCACCCAAGAGTGGGGGTGGGGAGAGGTGGCAGGGTGTCCCCTTATGCTTTGTCTTTAGCTGGCCTTCTGTTCCCTCATCACTTGGAAGATCAGTCCTGAAATCCAGAACCTACAGCTGAGGATACAGGGCTGCTTGGCCTCAGTGGCTCTGGGAGTCCTCCCTGCCCCCACTCTACCCTGTGGCCCACAGCCAGAGGAAGTCAGCCAGGGCAACCTGAGAGCCCAAGTCCAGAATGCTTACAGCCGTATTCACGCTGGCTGCTCAGTTTTGAAATCATGTCTGACCTTCTCCCCTGGAATCATGGATTCACTTGTAAGGATTCAATGTGCTAATACATGAAAAGCATTTAGAACTCTGCCTGGCACCTGTAAACATGGAAACAAAAGTGTGTAAACAGAAAAACGTCTGAAAAAATACGCACCACATTCAGACCAGTTATTTGTGGGGAATGACATTTGGGAAACTAACTCGATATAATACATTTCTTAATTTTTTGTAATTAAAGGAGATGCAATAATTAGACATTGCCTATGGAAGATGTTGGTGATGATGATGATTTTAGCAAATAGTTACTATGTGGATGGTCCAGCAGAGTGGTTAAGGTACAAGTACTAAGATGATTTCTCCTGGTTTGAGTCCTGGCTTTGTAAGTCCCAAGCTATGGTATCTTGAGTTATTTTCCTGCTCTATGACCCTGAGTTTTCTCCCTGGGAAATGGGAATGGGGATGGGATATTACCTTGCAAATTGCATTGTGAAGCTCCAAAACGTTAATGCATGGGAAACACTTAGAAATGCTCCAGGTTGGGGCACCTGGGTGGCTCAGTGGGTTAAAGCATCTGCCTTCAGCTCAGATCATGATCCCAGGGTTCTGGGATCAAGCCCTGCATCAGGCTTTCTGCTCAGCAGGGAGCCTGCTTTCCTCCTCTCTCTGCCTACCTCTCTGCCTACTTGTAATCTCTGTCTGTGAAATAAATAAATAAATAAATAAATAAATAAATAAAATCTTAAAAAAAAAAAAAGGAACTGTGCCAGGCACACAGGAAATACTCCACCCTTCTTAGCTAATGTTGGCAAGTCATCTGTGATCTTTTAGCACATTCTCACTCTTAGAGGAGAATGTGGGCTGGGATTTTTATACCAATGTAACTGGGGATCATAGGATAATAATTAGGTTTCAACTGGGGTTTTGTTGATGGTGATTTATTTTGCTTTGGTGTTTGGTGGGGTTTTTTGTTGTGGGGGAGAGGGTTTGTTTGCTTATTTTTAGTTTTTAGTTAGGTTTTAAAACACAGAGAGAAGTTAAGAGACCAGCAGCAGACTCCCCTGTGCCCTTCATGTGTTTTGTTTGTTTGTTTGTTTTTAAAGATTTTATTTATTTGTCAGAGGGAGAGCACAAGCAGAGGGAGAGGGGAAAGGGAAGAGGAAGAAGCAGTCTCAACGGGACTCAGTGCCAGTGATAGGGAAAAACTGTACTTTAGGATGGCTGACCAAACCAGCAAGGGAATTCCAGTCTCCATCTCAAAGCCCTTCTGGGTTCTTCTTTCCTACCCCATTTCCCACACATGCACCAGAAGTACCAAGTATTCAGAAGTAGAAGAGTATAAATCCCCCTCCCCGCTTATGTTCGGGGCTCAGACTTTTGGAGAACAACCTTGTCTGAGCCCACTGGTGTTAAATAAACCTCCAATCCTCCAATGTCTCCGAGTGCTGCTTGGTTCTTCTGCCAGGACTCAGTCCAGGTTCCACAACCCCAGGACCCTGGGATCATCACCTGAGCCAAAGGCAGACACTTAACAATCTGAGGAACCCAGATGCCCCTTTCATATGGTTTAAACACTTATCACTCTTGGGTCCATGGTCGAGGAGTGAGACTGATACAAAGCAAAGGTCAAGCAAAGCTTTATTTCCACCAAGCATCAAAAATCAAACTGACCAGCCAGGGAGGTCTCTTGCAAAGAGGCGACAACCCTCTGCCTTACAGACTAGCTTTTAAGGGCAAAGGCCATGTGGTTGGGCCTGGCCACGCACAGGTGGCCAATGAGATTGTAACACACAGAGAAAGCTACACAGTCCTGCTAGGTCACACATAAGTGACCAATTGAATTACAATTTACCCTATAGTAGATATTTGAACTAGCCTATCACCTTGGTCAGAATTGGCGCCCTAAGGGTGGGGCCCATAGTTCTTGGTAGCTAGGAGACAGTATGGGCCCCAACTGATTGAATGCCTCCACCTGGCCTGACCCACCCTTGTATTTGGGCTTTGTTACCTGGGACTGGTTTCCAGGACTTGTTTTTAAGTAAGTTTCCTGAAGGGGGAGGGGCAGGGCCAGGATGGAGCTGCTCTGGCTAAATAGGCCCTTACGTTGCCCCCTCTCAGAGGAACCTAAGGAAGGACCCAATCATGAATCCAGGCTGGTCTCAGCAACAAGGTCCAGTGGTTGGTGGGGATTGGTTCTGGCATGAAGAGGAAATAGTATTAAGCAACATTAGTGGGGTGAGAACGGCACAGTCTTAGCTTTAGGGGATTGTCCTTGTCTGGTTGGCTTTTCCATTCTGGAACAAAGTCCTTGGGAATGGCGTGTGGGTCAGCTGGCTGGACGTGGTGTGTAGAGGACCCAGGGAGTAATCCTGTCGACCTTGAGAGCGGGTGGGAGTGGTCAGGATCACGATGTAGGGTCCCTTCCAGCATGGTTAAAGTGTCAGTTCGTAGAGAGGTCAGGCCATCTCCACAAACCGGGATATCCACAGCCTGCAGTAGCCCACCATCCCAAGAAACTCCCTCGTGGAGACCAGAGCCTAAATAAGTGGCGTGGCTCTGACGAAGCTGGGCTTTCATTGCTGACACCTATGAGAGAGTTCTCGTCTCCCGCAAGCATGACTCAGTCCTCAGCAGCTATTTCCAATATTCCCACTAACCCAGTCAGAGTCTTCCCTTCAAATCCTTCAATTTTCTGAAGTTTCCTCCTCATGTCTGGGGCTGACTGACTGGCAAAAGCAAGATTGTCTAAACGAGCTATTGTGCAACTTCTCTGAAGTTTACCTCAAGTTGTCTAGCTTAGGTAAACAAACATTTAAAAACAACCAAATCTAGAATTTAACACCCATAAAGGTGTGTTATTAAAACATGATTTTTCTCTCTAAAATAACCCTCATTTCCAGAGATAGCCAAATCAGGACTAATTCATTTGAAAAATGAGTCCAGTTTTAACAAACTTGGCCTAATTATTTACATAAGCTCAGCAAGAACAGTGAGTGTGATCATATAGATCTTTCGGAATCTGCTTTGATGGAACTTCTTATAAGGAATCTCTAGATTGAACTTTTAGTAGCCTCTCCAGGCCAGAAGCCAAGCCATGTACTTGCCATCAGACATGCCTGCAATACCTGTCGATTTGGGCAAATTCCTCTTCCTGAGGTTCCCAAAGTATCCTGCCAGGAAGTGACATTCTTTACTCACCTGGTGAGGCTGCCGGGAACTCTGTAAGCAAGGTATCAGGCCAACAGTTCCAAAGGGCTTTACGGCTCCAGGTTTTATAAAGTCAACCTTATTTCCATTAAGCTGTCTGGTCATATCTGAGTCTTTTCAAATATGACATTCCAGTCAAATACTGGTAAAATAACCAGTTTTTCCAGTGGTGTCCTGTTACAAGGAGAACAGATTCTTATTGAACTTATGCAAATGACTGATTGCCATGGAGGAGAGAATACTTGCTGAGACCTTTTAGTTTCAGAGGGTTCAGATAGAGAGAAAAGTGGAATGCCTTGATTCATTTACAAATGAGTACTTTTACACATCTGTAAGTTACGATAACTTAAGAAAAAGTCACCCTAGTCTGGAAGAGCAAACGTTATAGAACCAGTCATATTTAAAATAAGACAAAATGTTAAGAGCCACAACATTACAATTGCCTTCAGTTCATCTAGTCCCATGTTGCTAATTCTGGTTTAGTCCGAATGCAGCTTTTACTTCTGGAAATTCTTACCCATTTCAGTTCCAGGATTTTAACATATCAAAGACCTGTACTTGTCCCGAAAGTCTCCCATATGAATTTCCTTTAGGGCGGAATTCATCTTACAAGAGAATTAAAACAATTACAAATGAAAAAACTCAGAATAGATATGGTTAAATATCAAGTGATGACCCTGATCAAAACATTAAAACTTTAGGAAATGTATAGAACCTCTAGAGTAGTTACAGCATTTACCCAAATGTAACCCAAGGTTTATCATTGGTTTAGCAGTACTCCCTGAGTAACTTAGCATATCAAGGAAAAGCCTTATGAGTCAAAGAGACCTCATTTACAACTCTGGGCAGGCAAAGAGAAAACCATTTACATTTTTTTAAACAGATCAATTAACCTAAGAAAACTTTGCCCTTTTAAACAGAGAGAAAACCAGTTTTGTTTTTTTTTTAAAGACTTTATTTATTTATTTGACAGAGATCACAAGTAGGCAGAGAGGCAGGCAGAGAGAGAGAAGGAAGTAGGCTCCCTGCTGAGCAGAGAGCCAGATGTGGGGCTCGATCCCAGGACCCTGGGATCATGACCTGAGCCGAAGGCAGAGGCTTTAACCCACTGAGCCACCCAGGCGCCCCGAAAACCAGTTTTTTTATACCAGTGTCTTTCCTTTTTATTCTTAAGCACGCAGTCTCAAGATAGTGGGTTTACTGGGTTTCCCTCCCATTGTGAATGACGTCGCAGACAAAAGGGAGGAGGATCTTTCAGATGCTGTCCTGCTTGCATCCCTCTCGGGAACTTAGGAGCATCTTAGCTAAGGTCTGTCCATATAAGCCCCAGACCAGGCTACTCCGTGGAGTAGGTGACTGTTATGCCATATGACGCCCACGAGACTCAGGGTGCAGCCCACTCAGACTCTGTAGCTGAAGTGGTGGAACCATACAGACAGATTCACAGTCAGACACTCTTCAAATTTAAACAGATTGGACACCACCCCCTCCCCCGGGGTATCCCTGGCTAATGGGAGGTAATCAGTCTCCCCTTCTATTCTTTAGGAATGGATCTGGCTCAGACAGTGGCCCCAGGGCTTTCTTGGTTCAACGGGCTGATCCAGTCAGTTGTCCCTGGCCGCCTATTGTTGGTCCAGCAGGGCAGAGGTGAGTCTCCGCTGTCCAGGAAAGCCCAGCCTTGGATCCGCTGAAATCAGCGGGATGCGCCTAAACCCTAGGGCAGGTGCTCTGTTTGCCCGCTGAGGCCTCCTGTCCCACACCAGTGATACAAAGGGGGCTGGTAACGGGGTGTTTTCACAGTCTCTCAAGGCCAAATGGCCCTTTCATGTAGAAGTATAATATAGAGAGTGGCACCTCAGGAGAGTGCTAAATCACCTTGGGGCTGTTTTTCTTTCTTTCTTTCTTTCTTTCTTTCTTTCTTTCTTTCTTTCTTTCTTTCTTTCTTTCTTTTTCTTTCTCCTGAAGATTTTCCTTCACAAACCTTCTATAATTTACATTCAGGTTTTGTCCCAAGTCATTTTCTTCCAAACAACCAGTTCATTTAGGACAAAATTACCTTTTCTTACTTTTAACAAAATGTATTCCTATTCCTTATCTCTTTTTTGCATATCTCCTACTTTCCTACATACAGAGTTGTTTCCCTTATTTCCATCAGTCTTAGTTACACTTAGCAGAATTTTGTACTCTTAGAAATACCTTAACCTCTAATGAAGACTAAATATAAACCAAATGTGAACTGCTGCAACAGAATTCTTAGAAGGCAAATTTGTGAATCAGTTAAGCACAAAACAGGTTTACCAACAGATTTCAAAAGCACAAATCTAGTTCCAGCAACCAACACTCTAGCATTTTATCCCATTTGGTTTAAAGTTTCAGGTTACCAAAGACTTTGAAAGCTACTTTAACAATTACCCATTAAAACTTTGAGACAGACAATTGACCATCAGTTTAATCATCTCTTTGTTAACAGATTTTAACATAAATAACAAGAGCTTATTTGATCTTAAGTAAACTTTGATTGAAGTTTCACATTTACTGCTGTTAACTAAAAGAAATGTTCATCCTAATTAACCCAACAAACTTAACTTAGTTCAAATACTGATTTACGTTCTACCTGGGCCCACTCCACTTCGAACGTTTACCTGAGACCCAGGTAGGAAGATCTGGAGTGGGGGGTGTTAGGTCCAGGGGGCGCTCTTCTTGTTTCCCGACAGAGAAGAACAGAACAAGGTGCCACCAGGAGGCAGAGAAAGGGTTCCCAGTTCTACAGCTCACCAGCTCCAAGAGAGGAGCAGACGCCATGCTTTCCCGCCAGCAAGGGGGAGGGGCTGGGCAGTCCATGTTGGGCCAGAGAGGGCAAGGAGCTTCCTCAAAACAAAGGGAGTTTTGGCAGCTGCTTGGGAATATTCCTTAAAGTCTCTGTCTAGAGTTAGACTAACCCCAGTTGGCTCCAGTTATAGCCCTTAACACAAGAAATGAGTAAGGAAGAAGCCCCACATCTATTAGGAGGAACGGAGAGATGAAAGTCAGAGTCCCCTTACTCTCTGCTTGTCCCATTTCTTCAAACACAACAAATAATGCAACAGACAACAAAAAGGACAAAAACAACCTCAGACCCAGTGGCCCTCACCCAGAGCCTGCCGCTGGTGTGGGTTTTCTCGGCCCCCTAGAGATGCTTGCCCATGGGGATTTTCTCAGTCCTCTAGGGATGAGCAACTCAACAGGCAACAAAAGACAAGACAAAGACAACCAGACACAGCGGCCGGTGGAGATTTTCTCAGTCTCCTGCAACCACCCACTGGTGGGGGTTTTCTCAGCCCCCTGACTGCCTACGGGGACTCGAAGCCCTAGATGATCTACCAGAAGAGGGATGGGGCGTCCCTGCATCCACTCCAGCCCTGGGGAGCATGGCTGCACCCAGCTTCTCCCCAGTGGGCCATACCATGGAGCTCCACAACCAGACAGACAGACCAATCTCACAGAATAAAATCTGGAGATCTTACCCCTGGAGGCTTTTCCCAGAAATTCTGATGCTGGCTCAGTTCTCGTCGTTTGATCGCGGACAATCCCCCAATGTTGGGTCCATGATCAAAGGAGCGAGACTGATACAAAGCAAAGGTCAAGCAAAGCTTTATTTCGTGCCAAGCATTGAGAATCAAACCAACTGGCCAGGGGCGTCTCTTACAAAGAGGCGACCCCTCCCTGCCTTACAGACTAACTTTTATAGAGCAAAGACCATGTGGTTGGGCCTAGCCACACAGGTGGCCATTGAGATTGTAACACACAGAAAAAGCTGCACGGTCATGCTAGGGCACACATGGGTGGCCAATTGAATTATAATTTACCCTAGTAGATATTTGAACTAGCCTATCACCTTGGTCAGAATGAGCGCCCAAAAGGCGGGACCCACACTCCTTGGTAGCTAGGGAGACAGTATGCTCATCCCACTAATTGGATGTCTCCACCTGGCCTGACCCACCCTAGTATTTGGGCTTTGTTACCTGGGACTGGTTTCCCGGACTTGCTTTTAAGTAAGTTCCCTGAGGTGGGGGGGAGGGTCAGTTTAAGCTTTACTGCATAAACAACAAATCACTGTTTAATCCGATGGAATTGCTCTGGCTAAATAGTCCTTACATGGTGTTTATTTTACACTTCACCTTGGCTAGACATAAATCAGATGTTCAGTAGCCACAAATGGCTAGTGGCTACCATATTGGACAACACAACTCTGTTTAGCGGTTCCTTGAGGTTAATACCTGTATCTTATTTATCGTATTCTCTTTGAAATAATTAATGAATATATCTCTAGTTCTTAGCAGAGACACATATTAAGAATCTTCCAGCTAAAGAGGTAGGAATGGATTGTTACATGTTCTTCACTGTCACTTACCAGTGCAGACCATATCGGCTGCATTTCAGGCTTGTTATAGTGTTAAACAAGGAAGTTCTTTTTTTTTTTTTCTTTAAGACTTTATTTATTTATTTATTTATTTAAAGATTTTATTTATTTGTTTGAGAGAGAGAATGAGATATGAGAGGAGAGAGGATCAGAGGGTGAAGCCGACTCCCCACTGAGCAGGGAGCCCAATGAAGGACTCAATCCTGGGACTGACTCTAGGGTCATGACCTGAGCTGAAGGCAGTTGCTTAACCAACAGAACCACCCAGGCACCCCTAATATTTTATTTATTTATTTGTCAGAGAGAATGAGAGCACAAGCAGGGGGAACAACACACAGAGGGAGAAGCAGCTTCCCCACTGAGCAAGGAGCCTGACTCAGGACTCAATCCCAGGACCCTGGGATCATGAACTGAAACATAGGCAGACCCCTAACCAACTGATCCACCCAGACATCCCAACAAGGAAAGTCTCTTGTTCTAACTGAAAAAAGTATTTCCAAAGGTATTCTTTGCTTTCAAAAAATAAGGAAGTGACAAGACTACTGATAGAGTAGGAAGTCTGTCATGAATTTAGACAGAAGTGTAACAAGAAAGAATTTTGAGGTAGGGGCAAAACTGAAATGATCCCAGAAAGAGGCCCTGAATAAACTAAAAGAAATGAATAAAACCCAAACTGTTAACTGCGAAACATTAAATCAAGTGGCAAAAAACCTGACCAAAGCAGAAAGTGCTGGTGCCTCATGCTTATCCCCGTGGCCATAACTATGTTTGCACACACGTACCCAACTTCCAATGAGAGGCACCTGTAACCCCTTGCCCGAGAGCCTTCTCTGACTTCTGAAATCTGCTCTGCCCACACACGGGGCAGCCTGAACATGCCCAGGAATTAACACCCTCCTTGGGAGCACCCCTCAACCAAAGACTGATGGGAACAAAGGAGAAAGACCTTTGTTTGCCCGCATGTACCTCTACTGAGATAACTCAGAAATATTCCACCCTGTCAACCCAAAACTCCCTGCAGGATTAAGTGCTAGTAGCCCTCAATGACACATTGCCTAGTAATCCACGCATCACTGGCTTCTTCAGTCTCTAGTCTCAATCCTCCCTCCCCTGACACACTGTGGCATTACATCACTAAGACCCCCACGGAGGGGAACTGTGATGTGCTGGGGGAAAAGGATGCGCTGACTTACACACTGAGTGACTGAGAGATGGAAGTAAAAATGGCAATTATAGGGAATGTGGAGTTCATTGTTGCTTTCCACTACTACCAAAGTACTGAGAGAAGAAAATGACAGAATCAGGTCAGCCAGCTATTGACATGGGGCATGGTGTGAAGTCAGAACCTCTTCAGTGCATTTAAGGAGACCCTTACCTCTGATAGGAGGGAAGCCCAGAACAGATTGTGATGAACATGACATGAGTGAGCAGAGCAGAGTGACAAGAAGTCCTAATCCATAGCCTGGCAGATATCCTTCCCTGATAGGGAAGGTGTAGGACCCTAAGATTTGGGATGGGGACATCTGGTACATGGGATTAAAAACCTGGAACCCTCAGATTCCCATGAGACCCCCCAGATTCCATGATTCCCCCTTGCTGGAAGATAGCAGCTCGCTTTGCCTAGAGACCAGCACAGGCCCTTATGTTATAAGATGATGCTTGTCCTCTTCAAGACATACAATCCTTAGCTGCTTCTAGATTGATAACTAGGTCCAAGTATTCACCTGGGGAAAATATTTTCCTTCACTTAGAAATGAAATTATTGGAGTCAAGATGGCAGAGAAGTAGCAAGCTGATACTACTTCAGGTAGCAGGAGATCAGCTAGATAGCTTATCTAAAGATTGCAAACACCCACAAATCCAATGGGAGATCAAACAGAGCAGCAATTTTAGAAACAGAAAATCAACCACTTTCTGAAAGGTAGGACTGGCAGAGAAGTGAATCCAAAACGACGGGAAGATAGACGGCGGGGGGAGGGGCTGGCTCCCAGCAAGCAGCGGAGCAACGGAGCACAAAATCAGGACTTTTAAAAGTCTGTTCTGCTGAGGGACATCGCTCCAGAGGCTAAACCGGGGTGAAGCCCACACAGAGTCAGTGTGGCCTCAGGTCATGCAAGGTCACAGAAGGATCGTGGGTGTCTGAGTGTTGCAGAGCTTGCAGTATTAGAATGGGGAAGCTGGCTACAGAGACTGAGCCGAGGAGTGAGCTCTCAGCTCGGGGTTACCTTGAACCAGTCGCAGGCTCAGTGAGCTCAGAGCGCGGCCCAAGGCCAGGGAGACGGGAGTAATTGGGCGCTATTCTCTGAGGGCGCACTGAGGAGTGGGGCCACCGAGCTTTCGGCTCCTCCAGGCTGGAGACCAGGAGGCTGCCATCTTCATTCCCGTCCTCCCGAACTCTACGGAAAGCGCTCAGGGAACAAAAGCTCCTAGAAGCAAACCCGAGCAGATTACTAAGCCCGGCCCCTGGTAAGGGCGGTACAATTCCGTCTGGGGCAAAGACACTTGAGAATCACTACAACAGGCCCCTCCCCCAGAAGATCAACAAGAAATCCAGCCAGGACCAAGTTCACCTACCAAGGAGTGCAGGTTGAATACCAAGGAGAGCGTTGGAATTCCAGAGGAGGAGAAAGCAAAGCATGGAACTTATGGCTTTCTACCCATGATTCTTTAGTCTTGCAGTTAATTTAATTTTTTTCTTTTTCTTTTTCAATTTTTCTTTCTGCTAAATTTTTTTTAACTTTTACCCTTTTCTTTTTTAACATTTTTTAACTAGTTTATCTAATATATATATATATATATATATATATTGCTTTTTTATATTTTTTCTTTAATCATTTTCTTTTTTAATTGTTTCTTTTTTTTTTTTTTAACCTCTTTTTATCCCCTTCCCCACCCCCCACGATATAGGATCTCTTCTGATTTGGTTAAAGTGTATTTTCCTGGGGTCGTTGCCACCCTTTTAGTATTTTACTTGCTCCTTCATATACTCTTATCTGGACAAAATGACAAGGCTGAAAAATTCAACACAAAAAAAGGAACAAGAGGCAGTATGGAAGGCTAGGGACCTAATCAATACAGACATTGGTAATATGTCAGATATAGAGTTAAGAATGACGATTCTCAAGGTTCTAGCCGGGCTTGAAAAAGGCATGGAACATATTAGAGAAACCCTCTCAGGAGAGATAAAAGCCCTTTCTGGAGAAATAAAAGAACTAAAATCTAACCAAGTTGAAATCAAAAAAGCTATTAATGAGGTGCAATCAAAAATGGAGGCTCTCACTGCTAGGATAAAAGAGGCAGAAGAAAGAATTAGCGATATAGAAGACCAAATGACAGAGAATAAAGAAGCTGAGCAAAAGAGGGACAAACAGCTACTGGACCATGAGGGGAGAAGTCGAGAGATAAGTGACACCATAAGATGAAACAACATTAGAATAATTGGGATTCCAGAAGAAGAGGAAACAGAGAGGGGAGCAGAAGGTATATTGGAGAGAATTATTGGAGAATATTTCCCTAATATGGCAAAGGGAACAAGCATCAAAATCCAGGAGGTGCAGAGAACCCCCCTCAAAATCAACAAGAATAGGTCCACACCCCGTCACCTAATAGTAAAGTTTACAAGTCTTAGTGACAAAGAGAAGATCCTGAAAGCAGCCCGGGAAAAGAAGTCTGTAATATACAATGGTAAAAATATTAGATTGGCAGCAGACTTATCCACAGAGACCTGGCAGGCCAGAAAGAGCTGGCATGATATATTCAGAGCACTAAACGAGAAAAATTGCAGCCAAGAATACTATATCCAACTAGGCTATCATTGAAAATAGAAAGAGAGATAAAAAGCTTCCAGGACAAACAAAAACTGAAAGAATTTGCAAATACCAAACCAGCTCTACAGGAAATATTGAAAGGGGTCCTCTAAGCAAAGAGAGAGAGCCTAAAAGTAGTAGACCAGAAAGGAGCAGAGACAATATACAGTAACAGTCACCTTTCAAGCAATACAATGGCACTAAATTCATATCTCTCAATAGTTACCCTGAATGTTAATGGGCTAAATGCCCCATTCAAAAGACACAAGGTATCAGAATGGATAAAAAAAAACAAAACCCATCTATATGTTGCATACAAGAAAATCATTTTAGACCTGAAGACATCTCCAGATTTAAAGTGAGGGGGTGGAAAACAATTTACCATGCTAATGGACATCAGAAGAAAGCAGGGGTGGCAATCCTTATATCAGATCAATTAGATTTTAAGCCAAAGACTATAATAAGAGATGAGGAAGGACACAATATCATACTCAAAGGATCTCTCCAACCAAGAAGATCTAACAATTTAAAATATCTATGCCCCTAACGTGGGAGCAGCCAACTATATAAACCAATTAATAACAAAATCAAAGAAACACATCAACAATAATACAATAATAGTAGGGGACTTTAACACTCCCCTCACTGAAATGGACAGATCATCCAAGCAAAAGATCAACAAGGAGATAAAGGCCTTAAATAACACACTGGACCAGATGGACATCACAGATATATTCAGAACATTTCATCCCAAAGCAACAGAATACACATTCTTCTCTAGTGCACATGGAACATTCTCCAGAATAGATCACATCCTCAGTCCTAAATCAGGTCTAAACCGGTATCAAAAGATTGAGATCATTCCCTGCATATTTTCAGACCACAATGCTGTGAAGCTAGAACTCAATCACAAGAGGAAATTTGAAAAGAACGCAAATACATGGAGACTTAACAGCAATCTTCTAAAGAACGAATGGGTCAACCGGGAAATTAAAGAAGAATTGAAAAAATTCATGGAAACAAATGATAAGGAAAACACAACGGTTCAAAATCTGTGGGACACAACAAAGGCAGTCCTGAGAGGAAAATATATAGAGGTACAAGCCTTTCTCAAGAAACAAGAAAGGTGTCAAGTATACAACCTAACCCTATACCTAAAGGAGCTGGAGAAAGAACAAGAAAGAAACCGTAAACCCAGCAGCAGAAGAGAAATCATAAAGATCAGAGCAGAAATCAATGAAATAGAAACCAAAAAACAATAGAACAAATCAATGAAACTAGGAGCTGGTTCTTTGAAAGAATTAGTAAGATTGATAAACCCCTGGCCAGACTTATCAAAAAGAAGAGAAAGGACCCAAATAAATAAAATCATGAATGAAAGAGGAGAGATCACAACGAACACCAAAGAAATACAGACAATTATAAGAACATACTATGAGCAACTCTATGCCAACAAATTTGACAATCTGGAAGAAATGGATGCATTCCTAGAGATATATGAAGTACCACAACTGAACCAGGAAGAAATAGAAAGCCTGAACAGACCCATAACCAGTAAGAAGATTGAAACAGTCATCAAAAATCTCCAAACAAACAAAAGCCCAGGGCCAGATGGCTTCCCGGGGGAATTCTACCAAACATTTAAAGAAGAACTAATTCCTATTCTCCTGACACTGTTCCAAAAAATAGAAATGGAAGGAAAACTTCCAAACTCATTTTATGAGGCCAGCATCACCTTGATCCCAAAACCAGACAAGGATCCCATCAAAAAAGAGAACTACAGACCAATATCCTTGATAAACACAGATGCGAAAATTCTCACCAAAATACTAGCCAATAGGATTCAACAGTACATTAAAAGGATTATTCACCACGACCAAGTGGGATTTATTCCAGGGCTGCAAGGTTGGTTCAACATCCGCAAATCAATCAATGTGATACAACACCTTAATAAAAGAAAGAACAAGAACCATATGATACTCTCCATAGATGCTGAAAAAGCATTTGACAAAGTACAGCATCCCTTCCTGATCAAAACTCTTCCAAGTGTAGGGATAGAGGGGCACATACCTCAATATTATCAAAGCCATCTATGAAAAACCCACCGCAAATATCATTCTCAATGGAGAAAAACTGAAAGCTTTTCTGCTAAGGTCAGGAACATGGCAGGGATGTCCATTATCACCACTGCTATTCAACATAGTACTAGAAGTCCTAGCCTCAGCAATCAGACAACAAAAGGAAATTAAAGGCATCCAAATCGGCAAAGAAGAAGTCAAACTATCACTCTTTGCAGATGATATGATACTATATGTGGAAAACCCAAAAGACTCCACTCCAAAACTGCTAAAACTTGTACAGGAATTCAGTCAAGTGTCAGGATATAAAATCAATGCACAGAAATCAGTTGCATTTCTCTACACCAACAACAAGACAGAAGAAAGAGAAATTAAGGAGTCCATCCCATTTACAATTGCACCCAAAACTATAAGATACCTAGGAATAAACCTAACCAGAGAGACTAAGAATCTATACACAGAAAACTATAAAGTACTCATGAAAGAAATTGAGGAAGACACAAAGAAATGGAAAAATGTTCCATGCTCCTGGATTGGAAGAATAAATATTGTGAAAATGTCTATGCTACCTAAAGCAATCTACACATTTAATGCAATTCCTATCAAAATACCATCCATTTTTTTCAAAGAAATGGAACAAATAATCCTAAAATTCATATGGAACCAGAAAAGACCTCGAATAGCCAAAGGAATATTGAAAAAGAAAGCCAAAGTTGGTGGCATCACAATTCCGGACTCCAAGCTCTATTACAAAGCTGTCATCATCAAGACAGCATGGTACTGGCACAAAAACAGACACATAGATCAATGGAACAGAATAGAGAGCCCAGAAATAGACCCTCAACTCTATGGTCAACTCATCTTTGACAAAGCAGGAAAGAATGTCCAATGGAAAAAAGACAGCCTCTTCAATAAATGGTGTTGGGAAAATTGGACAGCCACATGCAGAAAAATGAAATTGGATCATTTCCTTACACCACACACGAAAATAGACTCAAAATGGATAAAGGATCTCAATGTGAGAAAGGAATCCATCAAAATCCTCGAGGAGAACACAGGCAGCAACCTCTTCGACGTCAGCCGCAGCAACATCTTCCTAGGAACATCACCAAAGGCAAGGGAAGCAAGGGCAAAAATGAACTTTGGGATTTTATCAAGATCAAAAGCTTTTGCACAGCAAAGGAAACAGTGAACAAAACCAAAAGACAACTGACAGAATGGGAGAAGATATTTGCAAACGACATATCAGATAAAGGGCTAGTGTCCAAAATCTATAAAGAACTTAGCAAACTCAACACCCAAAGAACAAAGAATCCAATCAAGAAATGGGCAGAGGACATGAACAGACATTTCTGCAAAGAAGACATCCAGATGGCCAACAGACACATGAAAAAGTGCTCCATATCACTCGGCATCAGGGAAATACAAATCAAAACCACCATGAGATATCACCTCACACCAGTCAGAATGGCTAAAATGAACAAGTCAGGAAATGACAGATGCTGGCGAGGATGCAGAGAAAGGGGAACCCTCCTACACTGTTGGTGGGAATGCAAGCTGGTGCAACCACTCTGGAAAACAGCATGGAGGTTCCTCAAAATGTTGAAAATAGAACTACCCTATGACCCAGCAATTGCACTGCTGGGTATTTACCCTAAAGATACAAACGTAGTGATCCGAAGGGGCACGTGCACCCGAATGTTTATAGCAGCAATGTCTACAATAGCCAAACTATGGAAAGAACCTAGATGTCCATCAACAGACGAATGGATAAAGAAGCTGTGGTATATATACACAATGGGATACTATGCAGCCATCAAAAGAAATGAAATCTTGCCATTTGCGACGACGTGGATGGAACTAGAGGGTATCATGCTTAGCGAAATCAGTCAATCGGAGAAAGACAACTATCATATGATCTCCCTGATATGAGGGAGAGGAGATGCAACATGGGGGGTTGAGGGGGTAGGAGAAGAGTAAATGAAACAAGATGGGATTGGGAGGGAGACAAACCATAAGTGACTCTTAATCTCACAAAACAAACTGAGGGTTGATGGGGGGAGGGGGGTTGGGAGGGGGTTGGGATTATCGACACTGGGGAGGGTATGTGCTATGGTGAGTGCTGTGAAGTGTGTAAACCTGGTGATTCACAGACCTGTGCCCCTGGGGACAAAAATATATTATATGTTTATAAAAAATAAAAAAAAAAAGCAGCCATAGATATGAGCAAGGTTAAGTTCCAGCAAATCTTTATTTATGGACACTGAAACTTGAACTTCATGTAATCTCCACATTTCATGAAATATTCTTCTTCTTTTGCTCTTGCTCAACTACTTAAACATGCAAAAACCCCTTGTGGCTCTTTGTACAAAAGCAAGTGATGGGCCAAATTTGGCCCCTGCAATGGACCATTGACACATACTTTCAATAATGCTCTTGATTATAACTCCCCTCCAACCCCAACACACACACTATATTGTAATTCCTTGTGAAGCTTGAGAGCTTCCCAGAACCTCTCACTTGTCATCTTTCATGAAGTCTATCCAGGGTATGGGCAGAATTTCCCAGCATTTCTCCCTGTTTTTCTGCCTAGGCTGTCCGGTTCCCACCTCCCAACCTCAAACCCTCTCTTCCAGGAAGGAAGAACTCCTTAATGTGAGTTCTATGAGCAAGGAATCCTAGGGCAAGTTCACCACATTATGAGTGTGTTGTCCTTAGGGGCCTGTCTACCTTAGCTTAGACAGGGATGGCCCCTAGTGGGGAGACTGACAATCTAGTGGTTAATACTGGAAGCTGATTTCCAATCTATGCTTGTGCTCACCTAAGGCAGTCTTGTTCAGCAACTCCTTTGGTGAAGAGGGGACCAGCAGGGCCAAACTCAAAACAGTCTTGCGTCCTTGGTTACAAGGTATCGGTCACTACCTCCTCTCCCAGACTCCTAATCAAGATAATCAGTAACTACTGGCTGAGTATATAAATTTGTTAAATAAACAAAGTGCAGACATTTAAGACAAACTCAGCAGTTGAGGATATATATCTTTGTACATTTTAATCTCCCTACCTGGGAATATTTCCAACCCTTCTACCTCTCATCTGGCTAAATAACCCTTATCTTTTCTGTCTCAGTTTATAGGTCACTTCTCTGGGAGGTCTCCCTTCCCTGATGCTAGACTAGATTAGGTCTTCCACCATGCAATCACAAAATACCTTGTGTCTCCATCACATACATAAAAAGAAAGAGCAATTACTAGTTTAATTACCAGTTGGTAAGGGTCAGAAGAGTCTCTCTCTCTCTTTTCTCTACCTCCAGCCCCACACCATGTCCCCTAAATTCTTTTCACAGCAGCAGTGGTAAACAAGAACTTCATTCTGATTGTAATTCTGTGCAGATCACTGTGTCACACAGAATCCAAACAAGTGTAATGCTCTTCTGAGAGCTTTTAACTATGTGCTAGTTATTCCCAAATAGTAAAATTTACAAGAACCATCTTAGAATTAATTATGTCACATTTCTATAGTGAAATCATGCAGGTGCAGCAGGTACAAGCCAAATAAAACCCCTTCTACTTCTGCACAAGGTGGAAATACACACACTTGGATAGGCTTTTCAACATGCATTTTTCTCAAATATGTCATTTCAATGAAGAGCAAGGGTAATCTTGATAGCTACCCTTTAATACCTACATGATAATATGACTTTCAAAGTACAAAAATGTCATAGCAATGAATAACTATGCTTTAGAGAACCTGCAGCAATCCATATCTTTTGGGGAAAGAAATAACGATATTCCTAAAACACTAAGTAATTTAATAGATATACATCTCTTATTATAGGGACATATCTTAAGATAGACTCTACCAAGAAAGCACAAAAACTTAAGGCTATAAATAATGAGCAATTGTACTGAAATTAGCCAAGTTCAGATACTACAACCCACTTCACTGGTTATTAATGTGAATATTCAGAAGCCCCTCCAGGGCTCCAAAAGGTGGTTTCCCAGTTTCAACAATAGTTGTGCCCTGTTGGCTAGCATGGGCTTTCAGGTTCCCCTTTTCCTTGGTGCCAAATGTCCTCTGTCAAGTGTGAGGCTGGCTGTTGTGTTTCACAAGACTGTCAATTTAGGTTTCCAGCAACTGCAAAGTTTCTGACAAAGATGCATTTCTCTGAGTTCCACTTTCTGCACTGGGAATTACAGAAAGCTAAATAAATCGAAGAATAAAGCACTGGTTGCTGGGTCAGCTCTGCTCTGGACTGCCTCATGTGGAGTAGGATCATAGATACTTCTCAAATTGACACTCTCTTCACCCACATCAATTTGGCACCCTTTGCAAACCTCTATTTTCGCTATCTTATGAAAGAAGGAATCAAGGAAGATGGCTTTCACTTTAGCAGGTGTCTGCCTTTACACTTTATTTTTGACATATTCATTAAGTATTGGTTTGCTGGGGCCATGGTAACAAAATGTGAGTTTTGGGGGGACACAAGGCAATCCGTAACAATTGTGTTCAGGGTGAGTTTCAGACATGTAACCTATCAGGCAGCCAAGATGTTATCACTCCCACTCCACATCCTTGAAAACTATCAGAAAAGGGTGGTCATGCTTTTTGATCGAAGTCCTGTGCCTTTCCAAATATATTTTAAATCAACCGATATTCAGAATGTGGGGGGGGGGATGTTTTTTCGTATTCTTTTTCTCCTTTTTTATTTACCAGCACAATCACTTGCTTCAAAATTGGGTCCCCCTGGTGAACATTCCCACGTTCTCCAGTCTCCGTGAATGTCCCTCCACTCCCCTGAGGAAAGGACCAGGCAGATCAGGTATCTTAGCAAGAAAGGCCTCACACACCTGGTTATACTTTTTCTCACATGTCTGAAATTCCTTTTCCAATTAGACTTCTATTTCATCTTGTTACCTCTGAAGCTTTTGGGGGACACTGACATGGACTGAGAAAGTCATGAGGACTCCTGTCAG
Source organism: Lutra lutra (assembly GCF_902655055.1). Taxonomy (NCBI): domain Eukaryota; kingdom Metazoa; phylum Chordata; class Mammalia; order Carnivora; family Mustelidae; genus Lutra; species Lutra lutra. Next base: position 152,707,698 of record NC_062279.1, on the reverse strand, counting down.
AGCCTCTGGAGGTGTTGGCCTCCTCACCATGAAGGGTAAAGTTACTTGTGTCTTTGGATTTGCTGAGCTGTCAGTATCCTCACCATCATGGTTTCCACCATTTCCTTTTTGTGTTTGCCACATCCCTTGTTATCAGGTCTGTTGTGCTAGAGGGATGACCAACTTTTGGGATGGCTACCAAGAGACCCAGAACAAAACAAAGAAGACTAGAACCCAGCTCTCCCATGGGCCTGCCTATGCCCTCTTGTGCTCTGGGGCCTTCCATGAGCATTTCTCCTGCAGTCCAATCATTTACCCCTGGCTCAGCAGACATGCATCAAGGACCCACTGAGTGCTGGTGCTGGGTGTGTCAGTTCATGAGAAAGGAGGGATGATGTTGCTGCTTCATTTCAGCTCCAGCTGGCTGCCACTCAAACCAGAGGGCTGATCAGGGGCACCAAAGTTGTGGGATCTTGGCCAAGTAAAGAAAGAAAGCTCTCTATGTTCACATTTCCTCCTCTGTGAAACAGGATAATAGTGGAACCGATGATCTCATGGGGCTGGATGAGGATTAACAAAAGATGTATGAGGTGACTTAGTAGGTCAGTCATCTAACTCCTGATTTGGTCTCAGGTCATGAACTTGAGTTGTGAGATCAAGCCCTGCATCAGGCCCTGCCCTGGGTAGAGGAGCCTGCTTCAGATTCTCACTCTCCCTCTCCCCCTGCCCCTCCTATGCCCCTCTCTCTCCCTCTCTAGCAAAAAAAAAAAAAAAAAAAAGGACCATGTATGAAAGTGCTTAGCTCAGTAATTGCTGCAGAGTAATCTCTAGACCTATACTAGAAAGTACTGTCTTCATAGATAGTGTTGATTTAGGTAATTATTTTTTTATTTTTTTAAAGATTTTATTTATTTATTTGACAGACAGATCACAAGTAGGCAGAGAGGCAGGCAGAGAGAGAGGAGGAAGCAGGCTCCCTGCTGAGCAGAGAGCCCGATGTGGGGCTCGATCCCAGGACCCTGAGATCATGACCAGAGCTGAAGGCAGAGGCTCAACCCACTGAGCCACCCGGCGCCCCTTAGGTAATTATTAAAGATTCCCATAGTTACAACAGTACCGGCAACTAATGCATGACACAGTGCCCACTTACCTGCCTGGCACCACTCTGCATTCTTTATGCACAGGAACTCACTTTATTCTGAGCACTTGTAATCTCTATTTATGAGACAGACATGATCTGCCCAGAGCCATGTGGCTAACAAGGCACAAACGCAGGATTTGGGCCAGATTGTGAGGCCCCAGAATCCCGGCTCTTAGCCACAATGTCAGGCTGTCACCCCACTTGGTTACCTGTGCTATTGTGATTTATAAGAAGGAATTTATAAGAAGGAATATTTATAAGAAGGAATATTTGGTCTTCTTCCCATTCCTGGCAAAAATTCCCTAAAACCCTGGGAATTTCCTAAATGCTGAGAAGGGTTAAGGTTGTTTTTTGGTACGTTAATGAAGTGACTTTTGAACACACTGAAGGGTTGGCCAGGGGAGCCAAATAGGTGCTTAAAGGGTTGGAATTTTCAGTCCCATCCCTTGACCCCTAGGGAGGGGAAAGAGGCTAGAGACTGAATCAATCACCAGTGGCCAATTATCTAATTAATCATGCTTATGTAATGAAGCCTTCATAAAAACCCAAAAGAATGAGGTTTGGAGAGCTTCCAGGGTGGTGAACCCATGGACATATTGGAACAGTGGCAGCACTTGGAGAGGGCCTGGAAGCTCCTTGCCTCCTCCCCATACCTAGATCTGTGTGTCTCTTTATCTGGCTGTTCCTGAGTCATATCCTTTGTCTTCGACCAGGGATCTAATGACTAAATGGGTTTTCTGAGTTCTGTTTAGTGCTCTAGCAAATGAATTGAACCCAAGGAGAAGAAAATGGGAACTTCTGACCTATCGCTGTTCAGTCAGAAGCACGGGTAACAATCTGGACTGATGATTGGTGTGAAGGGGGGTTGGTGCACAACCTTGTGGGACTGAGCCTTTCCCCTGTGGACTCTGAACGTATCTTGAGGTAGGCAGTGTCAGAATTCACTGAATTGTAGGTCACACAGCTGGTGTCAGAAAACTTCTTGGTGTAGAAAAAACCCGCATACTTGGTGACCAGAATGTCAGAAGGGAAGTGTTCTGTGTATATAGGAGAAACACCAGAGGAGCAGTATGGGATTTTTCTTTCTATCCTCAACTCTGGTAATCTTGCTCAATTTTAAATTCAATATTGATTCCTTCACATAGCAACTGCTCACTGGGTCATGGTTGGTCAGGGGAAGCACTGTGACAGACGCAAAGACAAATGGGTAAATACTCTGTCCGCAAGAAAGACATAAAAAAAATGCATTTGAGAATGGAACAAGTGAGATGTCAAGAAGCAGGTGAGCAAAGGTACCAGATGTGGAAGCTCTGGTTGAGAATGGGGAACTAAGAGAAGGCACCTGGAGAGCACAGAGGGTCTCTGAAGATATGAGGCTAGAAAGGCAGTGAAAGGGGTCAAATGGGAAGATCTTGAATATTAGATTTTAAAACATAGGTTTTATTTTGCACTGATGATTTTGAACTAGGGCTGATGCAATCAGGACCCTAGCTTAGGATGACTGCCTCGGCAGTGATATAGAAAGAAGTCGGGCAGGAGGGGAAATGCATCAGATGCTGGGAGACCAGTCAGGAGGCAACTCTACATTTGAAGTGAGCATTTTAATGTGTAAAAAGCCTAGATTTAATGTAAAAATGTAATGTAATGTAAAAAGCTGTGATTTAATGATTCTGCTCTCGATTACATTCCTGATATCAAACAAGACCTCGTCGTGTGTTTTAAAATATGAATATGTATTTGAATATACATAGAGAAAAAGTCCACTACTTGGCATGTTGTACAACAGAGGGTATCTATTGCCTTTTTCCTAATTTGTAGGTAAGTTTTAGAATTTTTCAAGTGAAGGGCACTTGGGTGGCTCAGTCAGTTAAATGTCTGCCTTTGGCTCAGGGTCCTGGGATCAGGTCTCACATGAGGCTCTCTGCTCAGGGAGGAGTCTGCTTCTCCCTTTCCCTCTGTGTTCTCCCTCTTTCTCTCAAATAAATAAATAAAATCTTAAAAACAAATAAATAAAATAAAATGAAATTTTTCAAGTGAGGGGTGCCTGGGTAGCTCAGTTGGTTAAATGTCTGGCTTTGGTTCAGGTCATGTTCCCAGGGTCCTGGGATGGAGCCCCACCTGGGGCTCTCTGCTCTGCAGAGAGTCTGCTTCTCCTTCTGCCCCTCCCCCCACTTGTGCTCACTCTGTCTCTCAAATAAACATATGAAATTTTTAAAGAAAATAAATAAGAGGAATAAAAGAAAACATTTTTTCAAGTGAGCAAGTATTATTTTTATATTCAGAAAACTTATTTTTTATTTGTTCTAAATAGCATTCTCTTGGGGCACCTGGGTGGCTCAGTGGGTTAAAGCCGCTGCCTTCGGCTCAGGTCATGATCCCAGGGTCCTGGGATTGAGCCCCACATTGGGCTCTCTGCTCAGCGGGGAGCCTGCCTCTCTGCCTGCCTCTCTGCCTACTTGTGATCTCTGTCTGTCAAATAAATAAATAAAATCTTTAAAAAAAATAAAATAAAATAAAAATAAATAAATAGCATTCTCTTTTTCCGCAGAAACCCATTTACTCACCAGGTTACTGGCAGCGTCTAGAGAAGTCACAGGCTGTGAGTGGCTGTGCAAGTTGACTGGTAACCGTGGCAACCGGAAGGCGGTGAACACCGAGTTCTCAAGCCTAGTTCCAGGGGCGTCTTGGCTGCGGGTCCCATGGGATTAGCCTGAGGAGCCGCTGGCCCCAAGACGAACTGTGGACTGGAAGTCAGTTGGGGCTTTTTTCTTTTCCTCTTTAGGTATGCCAAGATCTTACACCACTTTTCACCCTCCCCCCTCAGCTCCCCTGACCAGACTTATATCATGCATTCCAAATGTTTTATTGAAGTATAGCATAAATACAGAAAAGCATGACACATAACTTTTTTCTTTACGATGGTTTTAAGTTTGTCTCATACCATCCCTGACCTTCCACAACAAAACTTACATTAAAAGAAAACTAAAGGGCGCCTGGCTGGCTCATTCGACTTTCGATCTCAGGGTCGTGAGCTCAAGCCCCACGTTGAGTGTAGCGCTTATTTAAAATAAATAAATATATATGTTTATAAAGCTGTAAAAAAAAAAAAAAAGAAAAAAGAAAGGATGAATACCCAAGTTTTGTAGCAACATGGACGGGACTGGAAGAGATTATGCTGAGTGAAATAAGTCCAGCAGAGAGAGTCAATTATCATATGGTTTCACTTATTTGTGGAGCATAACAAATAGCATGGAGGACAAGGGGAGATGGAGAGGAGAAGGGAGTTGAGGGAAATTGGAAGGGGAGGTGAACCATGAGAGACTATGGACTCTGAAAAACGATCTGAGAATTTTGAAGGGGTGGGGGGTGGGAGGTTGGGGGCACCAGGTGGTGGGTATTGTAGAGGGCACGGATTGCATGGAGCACTGCGTGTGGTGCAAAAATAATGAATACTGTTATGCTGAAAAAATAAAAAAAAAAATGTATTTAATAAAATGCAATAAATAAATAAATAAATAAATAAATAAACAAACAAATAAATAAAATTACATTAAAAGAAAATTAAAGAATCGCCCACCCTCCTGCATTTTCCTCTTCAACCAACGCCCAGGTCATTCTCCTATCAATTCTCTCATGAAACCCCCATGTGGAATGTTCACTTCATCCAGGTGTGAATGGGCCAGGTTTTCAAAGATGGGTAGGTTTTCAAAGAAACCAGGGTCCTAAACAATGACAAGACAGTGGAGATGGACCATGTTACTGGAATTCGTGGGAGCCTGGAGGTACAAAGAGGCCAAGAACAACTGAGGCTCTGGTGGGCGAGGGTGCCAAAGGATTCAGCAAACATATGATGCTTGAGGTGGATCTTACGGTCTGCAGGAAGGGCAATCCATGCAGAGAGACAGCATGTTCAAATGCCCTTGGATTGGGAGAGTAGGGCACATCCGGGTTATGACAAGCTATGTGGTTTGATGGTGCCCAGCTCAGTATAACTTCTCTAAGAAGCTGACAGACAGCACTCTTAAATACCATACCAGTGGCCACACTAATGAACATTCCGCCATATGCCAGATCTTCTTGGATTACATTACCCTCCATTCTTTCTTCCACAGTCTGTCAACTTAAACCAGGCGCCCCCCAGCCTTGTGTTTTTTAAAAACATATAATCGGGGTGCCTGGGTGGCTCAGTGGGTTAAGCCTCTGCCTTCCGCTCAGGTCATGGTCTCAGGGTCCTGGGATCGAGCCCCTCAGCAGGCTTTCTGCTCAGCAGGGAGTCTGCTTCTCCTTCTCCCTCTGCCTGCCTCTCTGCCTACTTGTGATCTCTCTCTCTCTCTCTCTCTCTCTCTGTCAAATAAATAAATAAAATCTTTAAAAAGATAAAAAATAAAAACATATAATTACAAAGTGGAAAGAAAAAAAAAAACAAAAACAAAAACCAACTCTGAACCTGACCTAGATTGGGAATGTTGGTCTGGGAGAGCTTCACAGAAGGAGAGACCCTTAAGCTGAGATCTAGAGGATGGGCTAGAGATAACTGGCCGGCACAGAAGGTGGAGCAGAAGGTTAGCATATTCCGAGCCCATAGGGAGAGCCAGACCATTCTGCTGATAGAGTTTGGTTGCATCCTCTCCGACGAAGTGGTGGAGAATTGAGAGCTGGGAAGACTTCTTATCTGGTTTGGGCATCAGCACCTGCTAAGGTGTGAATGTTTGTGTCGCCCCAAATTCCCGTGTTGAAATCCTACTGCCTAAAGTAACGGCATGGGTAGGTGGGGCCTTTGGGGGGTGCTTAAGCCAGAAGGGCGGAGCCCTCACGGCTAGGATCAGCGGCTGCAGTAAGAGCTCCAGCGAGCTCCTTAGCGCCCCCAGCAGGTGAGGATGCGGCAGGAAGGCGCGAGCCTCTGAACCTGAGCAGAGTGTCCTCCCCACAGCACCAGGGTGCTGGTGCCTCGGACTTGGAGAGGACTTCCCAGCCTCCTGAACTATGACAAAGAAACTTCTGCTGTTTGTAAGCTCCCCAAGTCTGTAGGATTTTGTGATAGGCGCCCAGACGGACTAAGACAGTACCTTTTTGGTGGGGCAGGAAGGCCTGGTGGGATTCACGTTAACAACAGGGGGTGGCTCAAACCTCCAACCGCGAAAGTGCAGTGACCGATGCTCAGCACTGCTCAGTACACGGAGGTTGGAAAGAATGTGCCCAGCAAGGGCACAACCAGCAGCACAAGCCCAGACAAGCAGCTGCGTGCACATGGACAAACGGTCACCTCGGGCTGCAGCAGCCATGACACCGCTAGGACCCCACCAGCACCGTCCTTCCGGCTGGACAGTCCGCGTCCTCGGCCGCATCTCCCTTTACCTCTCCCCTGAACGGGAGCCTCCTCACACACGCACCTGGCAGGTGAGCTTTATGTCATGCGTCTGCAACCCCGCTTCCAGGGCGGCTGGGAAGGCAGGCTGCCCCTTCTTTCTTGGGGAAGTGGAGCCTAGGTAAGAAAACTCTCAGGCACATGCAATGGAGGCATCCTTTTCTAAAACTGGGCACAGCAAGGGCCTCCATTGCCCTGTTTCTCATCTATGAAAAAGAGCCAGTTAAGAAAATAAAACGCCCTTTGTCTGAAAATACTTCCAGTCAGGACCAGCTACGTAATTTGCAGGGCCCAGTGAAAAAATACAAATGTTGGGCTCCTTGTTCAAAAATTTAGAATTTAAAGTCAGAGACAGAAGAGCATTAGACCAAGCTGGGCCTTTCTGAGCATGAGTCCCAGAGTACCTGCGCAGATACACACCTTTGAGGCTGGTTCTACTTCTTCCTTCCTCTGCAGCCAGTAGGATTGTTTTGTATGAACAGTTGTCTAATCTAGTGTTGTTAGACACAACAGGAAGGGGGGAACTCAAATGATATTCTTTATAACACAGTATCTGGAAAGGTCTGGATCCTTCTGGAAACCTATTAGAGTTCATTTGGGAGGCATTACACTGGAACATACACAAGGAAGACGAAATTGTGTAACTCCAAGGCTAAATTGAGAAGAAGAGTTGCTTTGGCAAGCTTGTTCAGCCTGCCTGTCCTCATAACAATGCCCTACAGCTTGTCATAGGATATGGTTTGTCATATCCCATGTGGGGGATATGTGGGGGAACTGGGGCAGGACTTTGAAACATTACAAAGAATTCCTTTCTCCCTTCCTTCTTTCCTTTCTTCTTTCCCTCCTCCCTCCCCCCTCTTCCTTCCTTCCATCCTTCCTCATACAAATGTTGGTCACATATATCCTTTGAAGCTAAAATAAGACATCCATAGGCTGATACTGCATGCCAAAGGCTACAAGATTTATATAAAAAGAGAAAACATCCCAAAATTCAGCCATCAATACCAGGTTTCTCCAAAACCCCATAGGACCTTAGCTAATAAAAGAGAAAGCTGGAAATTGGTAATACTCATGCTTATATGCATGGAGAACTCTACTTGCTGCGTAAATGTGGTTTTTTGCTTTGTTTCAGGGGGGATAGATTTTATTTATTTGAGAGAGAGAGAGAGAGCACATGTGAGAAAGAGTGCACAAACGGTGGGGAGAGACAGAGGGAGAGGGAGAAGCAGACTCCCTGCTGGGCAGGAGCCCCAGTACAGGAGGCTCCATCCCAGGACCCAGAGATCATGACCAGAGCTGAAGGCAGATGATAAAGGACGGAGCCACCCATGTGTCCCTAGATGCCATGTCAGTATAAGTCTAATTTCTGCCTGCAGTGCTCAGGTGGTTTGAGTAGAGGTGTGACAGTATCAGGTCTTGAGGTAGAAAGTATGTTACCCTGACAGGTGTCCTTAAACATGCTGAGACAAGGAAGAGAGATGCAAATGCAGACAGGAGGGAAGTTGGGTTTGGGGACAAGAAGAGACTATCTTGTGTCAAAAGTGTAAGGGAGGGGCGCCTGGGTGGCTCAGTGGGTTGGGCCGCTGCCTTCGGCTCAGGTCATGATCCCAGGTCCTGGGTTCGAGCCCCACATCGGGCTTTCTGCTCAGCGGGGAGCCTGCTTCCTCCTCTCTCTCTGCCTGCCTCTCTGCCTACTTGTGATTTCTCTCTGTCAAATAAATAAATAAAATCTTAAAAAAAAAAAGTGTAAGGGAGAAGCAAAAGCAAAGATGGTATGTGGATAGCAGGGCTGGAAATCTACAAAGATTGAGAACATGGATGGAGAGATAAAGGAGTCCGTTTAGATGGTTCTGGAACACATGTAGGGATTCTTAACATTTGTGGGGTCTTATTAGTACAGCAGAGGGTAAAGCACCCCAACTCTGGTTATATAAACTCCCTTCCACTTATTAGCTTTGTGATCTTGAGGAAATGATTTAACCTTGTCAAGCCTCAGTTTCCTTGTCTGCAAAATGAGGATAGTGGTGATAACTCTGTGGATATTAAATCCTTTATCAAACATTTGTAACAGTGCCCACTTGATGATAAGAACTCAATAAATACTAGCTACGGTCCTGATGTTGGTGATAATAATGAAGATAGCTGATGACAGCAGGCAAGGGAGTTAGCTGGTCTTTCCTGCCAGAGCACCAGGATGGGGCCAGTGAGCCTGCAGATGTCACAAGGGTGGGATAATAGTAAGAGAGGAGGAAGCAAGGGAGAAAGAGATGGAAGGCATAGGCTTGCCCAGAGCAGTGTCTAGATCCTCTTTAGATATTCATGGGATTATGTTATGTGTGTATATGTTATACACAGTGATCATCAAGCTGCACAGTTTTCCTACTTTGCAGCAAATATCTGGTCAAGTGTCCACAAAAATTGAGTAGAGGCACTGTCAGGAGGACCTCACCTAGAGGTGAAGGCCATTGGAGTAAGTGAGAAAGAGCTCTGGACTCAGGGCTGCACCTTTGAGGAACAGCTCTGCCACCTGAGGGCAATTTCTTTTCCTCTACGGAGCTTTACAGGTCCTATGGGAAGGGAAAGGGATTACGCTGCCTGTTTCTGGCTGCTGGGGCATCAGAATCAGTGAGTTCTCACGTCTGAACCTCCCTTGCTTGCTTTATGGAAGAAAAGAAGCAGAGAAGTGTCTGTGACAAGCTTTAGGTTTTGTTTTTGTCTTCTGGAAATGTTTTGTGTTGGGTCAAATTACCACACATATATGATATGTGCATGTGTGTGTGTGTGTGCAAATTTCTCTTTTTCTGATTATAAATGTAATGCATACTCATTAGAGAACATCTGGAAAATACAAAAAGCCAAACACCAAAAACAGGAATCACTGATAAGACCACTACCCACCTTTGGGTTATCATATTTCCTTTCATTCACTTACACTATGCATGTCATTCAAATACACAAACATAATAGAATTTGTTAAATTTATATTATATTTTAGAAGGTTTTATATTTTATTTCTTGTTGACATTTTCCTATGTGACTAAATGTTCTTTGAAAACATTTCAGTTACATGCAGAGAAACTAACTCTTTTTGACGTACAGTTCTGAGTGTTGGCGAATGCATACATTCAGGTCCCCACCACAATCAAGATACAGACACAGTTTCTCACTCCCCCAGAACTCTCTCACATTGGCCCATTGTAGCTACCACTGCCCCAGTCCTAATCCCTGGCAACCACTGATCTATTCTCCATTCCTATAGCTTTGCCTTTTCCACAATGTCATGTAGGTTGAGTAATACTGGTATGTAGCTTATGGGTCTGTCTTCTTTTATTAGCAGAGTGCATCTCAGTGTTACTCATGTTGCTGCATATACCAATAGCTCGTTACTTTCTTTTGCTAAATATACAGAGAGTTTTGCTGAGTATTGTATAGATGTACCACAGTTAGTTCATGCATTCACTGGGCAAAGGACATTTGGGTTAGTAAACATGACTTTTCCCAGCTGAACGAATATTCCATCCTACAGATATACCAAGCCATATGAAGACAGTTCCCTATTATTGGACATTGTGAGTTTCTCCCCCACCATTATATTTAACCATTAAATGAACTTTTTAAAAAAAATTAAATCTATTTGTTTGACAGAAAGAGTCAGGGGAGGGGCAGAGGGAAAGGAAGAGGGAAAAGCAGACTCCCCATTGAGCAGGGAGCCTGAGGTGGGACTCAATCCTAGGACCCTGAGATCATGATTTGAGCCAAAGTCAGACACTTAACTGACCAACCCACCAAGGCACTCCTAAATGAACATCTTTACACATAAATCTTTGCATGCCAAATATATATGTATACACTTGTATATATATCTTATACTATCTTAAGTATATATCTTAAACTATCAATAAGCATGCAGTGTGCCCCGCTGAGGATAAAAGAAAATATAGAAAAATATACAGATTTAGTTCTATTAGAATTTCCTAAAAATATTTTTTATAGAGCATCAGTCTGGATCTCAATGCTTTGCACCATTATGAAGTAAGAAGCTAATAACTTGCTTTAATTCTAATGCAGCAATTTTAACTTGTTCAATAGGACTAGAAGAATTTCCTGTCTCTGAAATCCTGAGCATGTGCATCATTGAAAACCCCTCTCAGGACATTGTTTTCCCAGCAGGAAGCTTCATCAGACAATGGAATCACCTGGTATGCACAGAACAAGAGGAATGAATGTGCAAAGGGCAGGCTTCAGGGCTGGGGGAGAGTTAGGGCCAAACAGCAGAGTTTCTGGTTACATGTGAACAGCTGAAACCAGAGCCACTAGCAAAGGAACGATATGACTGGCACCATGTTCTGCCCAGAGAGGTGGGATTTCTCTAGATGCTGCCGCCCTGCAAATCAAAAGGGAAATAAAGAAAATTTCAGTATTGGTGTGTGGCTCCTACTTTCAAAAATATACATACATGCACAGTGCAGAAAAAATGAAATAGGACAGAAAGTATAAATTGAGAAGTAAAAGTGCCTTAGACTCCCCATTCTTTTTTTTTTTTTTTTTTTTAAGATTTTATTTTTTTTTTCCGGGCTGTGGGGAGAGAAAGAGAACGAGTGAGCATGAGTTGGGGGAGGAGGAGAGGGAGAAGCAGACTCCCGACTGAGCCGGGAACCCAACTGGGGCTCCATCCTAGGACCTAGGATCATGACCTGAGCCGAAGGCAGACGCTTAACCAACTGAGCCACCTATGGGCCCCACAGACTGATTCCCTATTCTTGCTTTCCACAGAGAATCAGTGTTGACGGTTTGAGCTGGCTTCCGAGGAATATGACTTATGCTTACTTGTGCAGACACCTACACAGACCTTCACATACCCTTTTATCTAACACGAATGGAATCTGTACCTTTTTTCACCTAACATCAGATTTTGGACATAATTCTATATTGTATGTATTAGTTACTTCATTCTTCTCATGGATGAAGTCTTACTGTATGGACATACCATAAAGGTAGCCAACCTCCTTACTGATGGACATTGTATCACTGGAGTTTAACTAGTGTGGAAAAATCCGTCTTGCCATTAAGACACCAAGAGAGGACCTGGCCAAAAAAATGGACTCCAACCACAGCAAATACAGTCTGACCACTGATTGAATTTTTTTAAATGGAAATTACTGAATTTTTAAAAAAATACTGAATTTTAAAAAATTAAAACATCATTAAAAAATCATGAAGCAATCTAATGTTGGCTTGGAAATTTATTCCGTGGTTTTGGACTCCATTTGAGTGCTGATCACCCCTTTTTTGCTAATGTTTATTGCAGCATTATTTACAACAGCCAAGATACAGAAGCAACCTAATGTCCATCCATAGACAAATGGATACGGAGGATGTGGTGTATACACACACACACACACACACACACACGCACACACACAGGAATATTACATAGCCATAAAAAGGGATGAGTTTGGTTTTTTTTAATCATTTACAACAACACAGATGGACCTAGAAGGTATTATCCTAAGTGAAATAAGTCAGACTGAGAAAGACGAATACCATATGATTCACTCATATGTGAAATCTAAAAGAAAAAAACAAATGAATAAAAAACAAGAAGAATCAGACCTGTAAATACAGAGACAAACTGATGGTTGCCAGATGGGAGGGAGGATGTGAAAAATGAATGCAAGGGGTGGAAGATACAGGCTTCCAGTTACAGCCTGAATAAGCCACAAGAAAGAGAAAAAAAAAAGGCACAGCATAGGGAATATGGTCAATGATACTGTAACAAGACTTATCTTGTAACAGATGGTAGCTACACTTGTGGTGAGCACAGCCTGTTGAATGACATGTTATACACCAAACTACACCCCCCAAAATTTTTTTAATAAAAACAAAATAAAGGAGGGGTGCCTCAGCCCGTTAAGCAGCTGCCTTTGGCTCAAGCCATGGTCTCAGGGTCCTGGAATGGAGCCCCATGTTGGGGCTCAGCAGGGAGTCTGCTTCTCCTCCTGCTCCTCCCCGCCTCCATGTTCTCTCTCTCTTTCTCTCTCTTTTAATTAAATAAATAAAATCTTAAATAAAAGGAAAGAAGTAAAATAAAATAATCTTAAACAGTCCACACATTTGTACTAGGGCTCTACCTGCTGGACATTTTCTACAATTGCACTTCTGATTCAGTTAACATTGCAGACTTGGATTTACTAAAAATTGCTTTTTTCTTTTGCTCTAAGATAATTAACAAATACAAAGGTATAGTTATGCTTATTCCTTTTAAAAAATATTTTTAAGAGGCACCTGGGTGGCTCAGTGGGTTAAAACCTCTGCCTTCGGCTCAGGTCGTGATCCCAGGATCCTAGGATCGAGCCCCGCATCTGGCTCTCCGCTCAACAGGGAGCCTGCTTCCTCCTCTCTGTCTCTGCCTGCCTCTCTGCCTACTTGTGATCTCTGTCAAATAAATAAATAAAATCTTAAAATATATATATATATTATTTTTTTTAAAGATGTATTTATTTATTTTAGAGAGAGAGAGCAGGGAGGTGCAGGAGAGGGAGAAGGAGAGCAGCACACCCCCTACTGAGCACAGAGCCCAGCAACAGGGCTCCACCTTAAAACACTCGGATCATGACCTGAGCTGAAATCAAGAGTTGGACACTTAATCAAGTGAGCCACCCAGGCATCCCTGTGTTTTTTCTTTTAGAAAAATAAAATATTACAGAACAAGACACAGTTATACTGAGGGTCTCCATCCCTACTAAAGTTCTCATTCCCTTTCCTAAAAGTAACTGCTGGTAGCAATTTGGAGTTCATGTCCTTAGATCTATTTCATCACTGATGTTCATTAGCATGCACAAATAGAAACATACAGTTTTGTTTTCCTTTGCTTTCCATGACTGGGTTCATGTGCCTTTACATGTCACATTTTAACTTAAACTTTTCCCTGACTATGTGAGGTTGTGCTTGAGGGCAGCTTTCATGCAAAGAAAAAAAACACTACTTGCAATTACATTGGTTTAAAAAATTAATTCCAGCTATTAAACTTACAAATTCAAAAACCTTATTTCCCCATAGATTTCTCTATTAATTTTGAATCATATTTTTCTATTTAAGAATCTGCCTGGTTGGCCCAGTTGGTAGAGCATGCAATTCTGGATATCTAGGGCTGTGAGTTCAAGTCCCATATTGGGGCTAAAGCTTATCTCAAAGAGAAAGAATAGGGACCTCTGGTAACTTTTTAAAAAGGTAATCTCTGTGCCCAAAATGGGGCTTGAACTCCAGAACCTGATATCCAGAATCTCATGTTCTACAGACTGAACCAGCTGGGTGCCCCTTCAAATGACTTTAAATGAGCAGAACTTCCTCAAATACTTGATTCTAGAAAATCTAGTAAGAGTATTAAGTTTAATTTCAATTCTCTTATACTTTCCATTTTTGGCTAAAAACTTAGTAAAATCTCTTATAACTTTCAGCTAAAAATCCCAAGTCTGAAATCAGTTATTTAATGGTTACATATATACACTTGGAATCACACAGCTATTTTTATATGCTAAATTCTGTAAAATGTTGCAAATAAATTAAATACCAGAAAATGCAAGTCGTTCCTAAACTTACCACAGAACTATTAATAACGTGAGTTGGATTTATACAAACAGCTGTTTGTTCCATTCTAAACTTTTGCAGATTAAAAGTCCTTTACTCCATTACTCCTAACCAAGTTGAACTTGGAATTCCCACTTCTGTGTCCTGGGGTGTGTTGGAGAAGGAGAGATAACTCACTTTAGACAGAGAATTTGGGCCAAGATGAGAGATTTGATGTTTCTCCTTGACCCTGACTGACAAAGTGAGTCCTTATTTCAATAACATAATTACATCTGTTTTCTCATATCTTCACCAATCCAGGAGATTATCAATTGTACTGAATTTTTGACCCAAACTAGAGCCTATAAGCCTTCAAGTTTGTTTTCTACATGTTTTTTCACTTGAATTGTTCATAGAGTTTTTCCGATTGCTGTATGATTATCCTACCACTGTTGCCCCTGCCTAGTTTTATGGAGATACAATCTACATATAATATCTACATTATATCCATCCAGTAAATGTAATCCCTTGATACAACCATTCACTTCTCATTGGATATTTAGGTCCAGCTCCCAATGCTTACACCTTGGATTCAGTATTATAAAGAATGCTTTGGTGAACATCTTTAAGCATAAAGGTTGCCCCCACATTCTTTAGAAGAGGGTACTGGAAGTACCTAAGGTCTGACTTACGCCAAAAATTGTGAATATCTTTATAATTCCTGATATATATTGTCAAATTGTTCTCTCAAAGCAATTTACAAACTTACAATGGCATCAAGCATTGAATAAGACTTTTAAAATATTTTTTAACTGTTTTTGGCTAAGCCAAGTCCAAGAGGTTGAGGCGAAAATTGTACCTTATTAAATTTGTATCTCATTGTTACTAGAAAGATGAAATCATTCTCCATTTGCCACTTGGGGATCTGTCCTGCAAATCATCCATCAATATTCTTAGCTAAGTTGTTTAAAGGAGGTATCATCGGTAAAATTCCTTCCAGGGCAATGAAAGTGGAAGAAAACCTGGCAAAGAGTGAAAGACAGTTTTCTTCTTCACATTCAGTGGAATGCGGAAAGAAGTGTCATACATAAATCTTTTCAGCAATCGCTGGAAGAATGCCCAAAGAGCAAATCAGGTACTTTAAATCCCTTCCTTCTCTGCTGTGGTGTGAACCACAGTGACATTCTGAGGCAGTGTGTTTTTGTGGGGGAAACAAGAACTTGACACACAAATGTGGGTTCTGTTTCTGGCTCTAGCCAGTCCCAAGTAACTTTACGAGATCGCTTAACCCCTTCAGCATCACTGATGGGGACTGACTTGCCCTCCTTTCAGGAATGTGGTTGGAAAGAAACAAGATGATGCGCCCATGTCCGAAGTCCCCACCTAGAAAGTTCTGAGTACAGGTAAGGAGAGCCACCCTCATTCACCTTACACCTCCTGCAGTAGAGGAGGTAAACTGAGGCACGGGAGGCCAGGGTGGAACCACCTGCCTACTTCAGGAATGGTCATGTACAATGGTCATGCCATGGTTTCACAAAAAGAAATTTTGGAGGCACCTGGGTGGCTCAGTCATAAAGCGTCTGCCTTTGGCTCAGGTCATGATCCCAAGGTCCTGGGATCAAGCCCCACATCAGGCTCCCTGCTCAGCCGGAAGCCTGTTTCTCCCTCTCCCACTCCCCCTGCTCGTGTTCCCTCTCTCACTGTGACTCTCTCTAGCAAATAAATAAGTAAAATCTTAAAAAAAAAATTCTTTTTTTTTTTTAAGATTTTATTTATTTATCTGACAGAGATCACAAGCAGACAGAGAGGCAGGCAGAGAGAGAGAGGGAAGCAGGCTCCCTGCTGAGCAGAGAGCCCGATGTGGGACTCGATCCCAGGACCCTGAGATCATGATCTGAGCCGAAGGCAGCAGCTTAACCCACTGAGCCACCCAGGTGCCCTTAAAAAAAATTTCTTAAAAAAAAAAAAAAGAAATTTTGCATGATCTGTATCTATATAAAGTTGACAGTTGGCTTAAGACAGCAAGGAGTAAAAACAGAGACATAAGTTACACTGTAACACTATGGATATCTGCCTCTCCCGGCCTTTTGAAGTCCTCAGTTCACTGGACTGCCTATCCTATTAAGTCCTCCCAGCAATCTTATTCCACCCTTTCTCCACCTGGGACACATGCATCACTGAACAGGTGAAAGTCCCTGTCCTTCTGGGACTTATGTTCTAACATGTATGAGACAGGCAGTAAAGAATAAACTTAATGAGCAAATAAGCTGGAGGATGAGAAACAGTATAAAAAGAAAAATAGGGGGTGCCTGGGTGGCTCGGTGGGTTAAGCCTCTCTCTGCCTTCGACTCAGGTCATGATCTCAGGGTCCTGGGATGGAGCCCCGCATCGCATCAGGCTCTCTGCTCAGCAGGAAGCCTGCTTCCACCCACTCTCTGCCTACTTGTGATCTCTCTCTCTCTGTGTCAAATAAATAAATTTAATTTAAAAATCTTTAAAAAAAAAAAAAGAAAAGAAAAACAGAACAGCATGAGGGATTTCACAGAGCAGTCGATGGTGTAGGCTGTAATTTCAAATACTGAGGTCAACATAACTTCACAGAGGCCAAATAGGAGCTAATACAGTAGCTGAGAGAGTTAACCACATGGACAACTAGGGGAAGGACTGCCAGAAGAATGAACAGTGCAGGCAAAGGCCCAGGGGCAGGAATGCGCCTGGCATGTTCCAGGAAGCTACTGCAGCTGAGGCTCAGAAAGGGGAAGGGAGCAGAACAGAAGACGGAGAGAAAAACGGGCCAGAGCAGGCTGTTTGGCTCTGGCTCTGAGGGATGTGGGAGCCACTGCAGAGCCACAGGGTTGTGAGCAGACAAGTCACATGACTAAGAGGTTGAAGAACTACAGTCCAAGAGTATGTTTGGAACTCTCCCTAATGAACAGTTAGAATAAAAGGCTAACTCTAGCAGCTGGGTTGCAAAGAAGTCATGAGGGATGGGACAAAGTGGAAGCAAGGAGATTCATTCCGGTCTACTCAGTAATCCAGGTGGACAACGACCAGGCTGGTGGTTCCAGTAGGTGACTGCATATTCTTTCCTTCTCTCTCTTTCTGTGTCTGTCTCTGTCTAATGGACTAGTTATAAAAATTAACAAAATATTCTATGTATCGCACACAGCACAGTGTCTGGCATGAGGCCCTGATTAATACTCTTGCCTTTATAGATGAAGAATGGATCCTGCGGCCATCAGGGAGCACCCACCATGTGCCAACCGCTGCAGCACGGCAGGATCTCCTCTGCCCACATGGCCGGATGTCACCTCGCCTGGGCATATGTTCTCCAAACCCACACCTACCTAGCAGCTCAGAGAGATGGAGAAGCGCAGGAACACAAACCTTACTCAGCAGCCAGGTCATTTTAGGGATGGGTGTTAAATTATATTTATGTTATATGTTAATATATGTTATTATATGTTAATATGTTAATATATGTTAATTATGTTAATATATATATATTATGTGTCAATGGTTAAGTCCTGGTTATCTTGGAGAAGCAAGGAGGTTGGGTCAGACATCTACTTACGAATTCAAGACACAATCAGGATGGGTGCTGTGGTCCACACACTTTAAGAGCTTCACTGGTCTATGGTATGAAAAGAAAGAATATTTAAGGGATTATTTAAGTGACCTTCACTCATCAAACATTTATGGTGTGCAGGCAAAGCACTGGGGATACAAAGTCTCTGACCTTAAAGAACACACATACTTTTTTTTTTTTAAGATTGTATTTATTTGAGAAAGAGAGCAGAAGCAGAGGGAGCAGCAGGCAGAGGGAGAAGCAGGCTCTCCTTCGAGCAAGAAGATGGATGCAGGGCTGGATCCCAGTATGACCCCAGCTGAAGACAGCCATTTAACCAACTGAGCCACCCTGGTGCCCCCACACAAACTGTTTCTTTTAAACAATATTAGCTAGCATTTACTGAGCACTTACTTTGTACAAAGAAATCTGATTGGATTTTACACAGACCATGTCACTGAATCCTCTCAACAACCAAATGGAGCAGGTATTACCATCTCCAGTTTACAGCTGAGAAAGCTGATCAGAGTAATTTGCCCAAGTACACACAGTAGCAGTGGTGGAGCTGAACTTGAACCTTGCAGGCACACTCCAGAGCCCAAGCATGGAACCACTTCTGTAAGGATGGACAGTCTCGCTTGGAAAATCCTCTCGATGAGGTCTTTGGCCAGAAGGTTGGACTTGAGGCACACAGGTGATGGCTAGTGCCCAGGTCCAGCAAAGAAGCTGCACGGTTAGAGGGAGAAGATGCAGAGTCTCGAGAAGACAGGGAAGCAGAAGTGAGAGAGGGGCTAGGGGTGCCTGGGTGGCTCAGTCAGTTATGCGTCTGCCTTTGGCTCAGGTCATAATCCCAGGGTCCTAGGACAGAGTCCCACATCAGGCTCCTTGCTCAGCTTCTCCCTCCCCCTGCTTGTGCACATGCTCGCTCGCTCTCTGACAAATAAATAAATAAATAATCTTTTTTAAAAAATAGAGGAGCTGGGTAGCCGTGGCACATGGGGCACTAAGGAGGCAAGCCAACAGGGGTTCTCTCCTGGCCAGGTGGCTGGAATAAAAACAGGAAATGCATCGTTCAATTTACTGGACTTACCTACTCTCCGGTAAAGTCTATACTATGCAGGTATTTGTTCTGAGAATAGTTTGTTGCTGCTGTTTTCTGTCCCCCTGCCCCCCCTCAAAGTCATTGAGTTTTATAGAGTCTGGCTCAATGCAGTGCTCACAGAAATCAACCAGGAGGCAAGAGAGGCTCGGAAAAGAGAAGACCCGGCCAAAATGTGCAAGAATCAACTCCTGATGGCCACAGGACAGAGGACCGTGTCCCCTGGATTTTGTGGGGCAAGTGGCTGTTAGTTACATCTGGGTTGGAGTTTGGTGCATTAATCTTGGTCACTCTCCCATGCTAAGTCTTTCATTTATCTCCTCTGTGCTCCCAGGAGCAAGACAAAATCCCAGCTGAACACCAGAAGTGGGAATAAGGACAGCTGAGCCAGACTTGCAAGGGAAGAGCCCCAAAGGGCAGCACAGGTGGGGACAACCCCACAGCATGTGAAAGCAGTCTGAGTCTCCGAGACAGCCATGAGCAGGGAAGGACACTTTGGGCTCTGGCTTGGGTCACCACACTTGGCCTGATGACTTACAAAGATAGCCTCCTCGAGGGAGTTCCTGAGCCAAAGCAAACTGGTCCTAAATGTGGAATTTTTAGGCACAATTTTCTCCATCATTGAGCTGTGTTAGCAAAGAACTGCCTCTTAAGACAAATTTATGAAAATCTGGTGCTTTCTTGTGATGAGCACTGGGTATTGTAATTGAAATGTGGAATCTCTATATTGTTGGCTTCAAACTAATTTTGCACTGTATGTTAACTAACTAGAATTTGAATAAAGACTTTTAAAAAATAAGGTAACATCTGGTGCTTTAAAAAAGGAAGGGTTCTATAGTAGAAAGAAAAGAGCATCCTTCAAAGCAACCTCACACCCAGTGACAGCCCAGAAGGCACAGAGCTGATCCCAGCAGAACACATTCAACAACCCTGTGTCCTCCAAATTCACTGCTTCACCTTTGAGATTGCACACTGATTATGATATACAACCTACAGGTGATCATTTATACAGCTGTACTGAAAACCCATTTTCTTCAGTCTCTCCTCCAGGATTTTCACAGTGCCTTCTCCACAGGATTCCCTAAAATATAAAAACATATAAATAAAATTAAAGCGGGGGGCGGGAGAGCAAACTGTTTCTGGGTGAATTAAAATTTTCTATGACCAGGTCCTTCCCGGGTTATTCTCTTCTCTGAGGGAATACAGAGGAGCACCTCCAAAACTGCCGCTTCTGGGAAACCCGCGGCACCCCCAGAAGGCGGTACACTGGGGACCAAAGTGTGCGGGTCCGGCGGTCCAGCGCGTTGGGAAGGCCCGCGCTGGCGCATGCGCATTGTGCCCCAGAGCACATCACCACCCCAGCCGTCAACACTCCTCAGTGACACGCCCCAGGCCAGCACAGTGCTGCCCACTTGTTCACCATACAGTGTGTGTTAGGTTAGGCTTTAATGAAAACAAGAACATATAAATCAAAAATTATCAAAAGGATGCAAACAAACAAAGAAAAAGAAATCATCCCAGTCGCTTATCACTAGGACTAAAGGCTGCTAACATTTTGGTGTATATCCTTCTAAAAGTCTGAAATACATTCATTCCCAGAGACTTTTAAAATATAATAGAGGGTGCCTGGGTGGCTCAGTGGGTTAAAGCCTCTGCCTTCGGCTCAGGTCGTGATCCCAGGGTCCTGGTATCGAGCCCCCGCATCGGGCTCTCTGCTCGGTAGGGAGTCGGCTTTCTCCTCTTTCTCTGTGCCTGCCTCTCTGCCTACTTGTGATCTCTGTCTTTAAAAAAAAAAAAAAAAATATATATATATATATATATATATATATATATATATAATAGCTTCTGGTGTCCAGTGCATTTCGTATTCTGCTTTGGCCTATGTCTGTGTGTGTATGGATGTATGAGTGTGCACACACACACACCTTTCTGCTGTTATTTTTAAATTCCTGCATGGTCTCTCTTACATAATCAGAACATGATTCATAAAACCAGTCCTCCTTGTTGACGATCAAGGTTAATTCCTATATTTTGATGACTAAAACTAACTTTGTTGAAGCTTCATTCTCAAACACATCCTAATTCTTTGCTTCCTTAGCATAAATTCCTGGAAGTACGTTTTCTGGTACTAAGGTTTTGAATGCAATTTAAGGCTTCTTGATGGTCTTAAAGCAGAAAAATGTAACCAAGTAAATCTGAAAATCTAATTGGCTTTATTCAACGATTCAGTGATTCAGGCATAGAGCAGCATCCCTTCTAGTAAACAGGCAGGCGCTCTGAGAAGTCCTTGGACATGGAAGGCTTTTTGAGAAGTCCTTGGACATGGAAGGCTTTGTATCCTCAGGAGCGTGAGGCAAGGAAGTTACTAGCAAAAGAAAAGAAAGGATTATTTCAGGCCAGGTCATCTTCTCTTTGCTGGGAAGGGAGAGGAGAGGATTTAGTGTCATTATTGTTGAATCCCCCAATAATGGGTCCATGGTCAAAGGAGCGAGACAAAGCGAAGGTCAAGCAAAGCTTTATTTCGCGCCAAGCATCAAGAATCAAACCCACCGTCAAATAGAACGGTCGGGGCCACCCCTTACAGAGAGGGCAACCCCTCCCTGCCTCACAGACTAACTTTGATAGAGCAAAGGCCATGTGGTTGGGCCTGGCCACACACAGGTGGCCAATGAGATTGTAACACACAGAGAAAGATGCACAGTCATGCTAGGTCACACACGGGTGGCCAATTGAACTACAAATCACCCCATAGTAGCTATTTGAACTAGCCTATCACCTTGGTCAGAATTGGCAGGGCCCACACTCCTTGGTAGCTAGGGAGACAGTATGCACGCTGTACTGACTGGATGTCTCCACCTGACACAACTCATTCCTGCATTCAGGCTGTTATTTCCGCCTGACCTGACCCACCCTTGTATTTGGGCTTTGTTACAGGGACTGGTTTCCTGGACTTGCTTTTAAGTAAGTTCCCCCGGGGGGGAGGGGCAGGGTCAGTTTAAGTTTTACTGCATAAACAACAAAATGGCTGTTCAACCGAGGTGGGGCCGCTCTGGCTAAATAGGCCCTTACAATTACTACAGATCAGGAAATTTCAAACTGACCTCTGAAAGGTCACATTTCTGGGAGAGGCTGAAACTTGGTTTGCTACTGTGGGGAGAAATGACTCCATTTGGGACCCACTGTTACTTTGTTGTTGTTGTTAAGGAAGTATAGTTGATACATAAGGTTACATTAATTGGGCTTATTGCTTCTTTTCCAGCCATAGGCAGTGCCAAACAGCACCCTCTGCTGGGCACCCCAACACCGTGTGAGTGTTCATTTCCCCACACATCATCCACTGGGAGTCCTGCTTTCCTGTGGCCAAAATTCAGCAGGGGCAAACAGCACGGATACAATAGCGCCAGCTATGACAAGCAGGCATGGCATTCATATTGCCAGCAAGGCCTGCCTCAGTTTACACAGAATGAAAAGGGAAACAGCCTCCCCACTGTAACACTAATAGAGATGGAGTATACAGAGTGGAAATGAGTGACTGGAGGACGTTTTCACAAAAGAAGTGGAATTCTAGGCATTACAGGAATGATGAGGGCAAGGGGTTGAGTGACCTCAAGTTTTAGAATCTAGCTAAAAAATGGGATGAAGTTATTCTCCCGGACAAGCTCATTACTGAGAACTTTTTAGAAAGCAATGATGTGGTGGTTTCAGGACACCTTGATATAGAGGTCAGTGGGTTATTTTACTATATATATATATTTTAAAATAACAACAGTTAAAACAAAGCCAACCACAATCGGGTATCAGCCATGATGTAGGAAACAAAGGCAGAAGAAACTTTATTGCATTTCCTTACAGCCCATGACAGATCCTTGAAACAGGCAGAATGACATTCCTCTAGGGGCTCAAATGTCTCTAAGTTAATACTTTGCTAAGGACAAAAGGCAATCCTAGCCCAAACCTCTCCCTACACCGCCACTTTCTGCCAGGAAACTCCCAACTATCTTAATGTTAATGTCTTGCTGGAGGGGAAAAACCACCTTAACTTGACAAAGGCAGGCTTCAGGTATCTTGTAGGTTCTCTTTAGTATATGAAAATTCTTTTGAAACCTCCTTGACGTCACCCTCCCAACTTTGTAGGTATAGAATGGGCCACTCCTCTTGACCCAGATGCTGCTCTTTCTGCCCACCAGTCCTGTCCCCACGCCTTAATAAAATCACAGTTTTGCACCGAAGATGTCTCAAGAATTCTTTCTTGGCCGTCGGCTTTGAACCTTAATATCGCCTTTCCTATATCAAGCCATATTGTTTTTAGCTCTTTGTCTATACATTTTGTTTTTTTTTTCCCTAAAATCTGAGCAGTTCAGGACCCTCATTTCCTTAGCTCATGACCCATAACTCCAAATCTCCAGCACAAACATACAACCACGAGCTCTGGGCCCTTTTATCATCTCTCCTGTAGCAGAAATGTTGGTCCAAGATAAAGCTGAATTGCAATTTCCTTATCTCACTAAAGATAGGTTCAAAGGGCAAGCTGTCTCTGATAAAAACATTAAAACAACAAGCAAGCATAATTTCTAGACAAAGATGAACTTCCCATAGAAATAAAAATACTATACACTGTTTTTTATGCAATGTAAGTATAATTTGTCTTCCAGGAAGAGAAATGCAGATCGTGGTAATACTACATAGTAAGTAATTTGCAAAATTAATCTCTTGTTTAAGAGATAGGAAAAAATAATCTCTCATGATACAGTGAATCTTAGAGGGTTCAGGGAGCCTAAAATCGGGAAGTTGCTAAGATTTTCCCCGTACATACTCACTGGGGTTGGCAATACTTTTCATCGATGCTCTGAAGAGCAAGGCCCCAGCAGGCCTCTGAGGCTTGACATGGCTGCACTTGAACCAGGCTGCGCATCCTTGGCTTGTCTCTGAATCATCTGGGTTTACATTTCTTACCCTCCGTTTTTTCCAGCAATTCTCCTCACTGATGAGTAGAATGAGGTCAGGCTTGCATCTATCCAGTGATTTTCCAGAAAATATGGATCTTAACAGTTACCTTGCCCAGTTATCTGAGACCCAGTTGTGGAAATGATTGTTCTCTGAGAATAAACTCTTCATTACATAGTCCTTGGGTCAATTCTGAGAACTCCTGGTGGAGGCTTTCAAACAACCAGGAGAAGAAACTGGCTTTGACTCACACAAACGCATAAGGAACTCTCCTACCCAGTGCTGCCCAGGAAGCTCAGAAAGGAACACCCTTTTCCTGGCTGAGAACAGTGACTGAATAAAGGAGGCAGATCCTCTCTGGGCTCGTGACTGGTTAGTGGCATTTCCAAAAAGTCAAGACTTTTGTCTTTTTTTTACCCATGACATTAGAAACAGAAAACACTGTAATCTCCCCCCAAAATGAGAGTGTAAAATGGGCTTGAGAATAGCATATTCAAGAAAAGCATGTTTGCACAATTACCATCACTGGTAACACGCTGACTTACACTTTTGGTTTTCCGATTTCATGCATAACCCAGATCTCAATTCGTGTGATTTTATCCTTCTGGAAGTAGGGAATTTCAAAATCTGCAAAAAACCTGAGAAACAGGAAAGACAATTTTTTTGGTAAGATTTTATTTATTTATTTGGGGCAGGGGGGAGAGCACAGAGGGAGAAGCAGATTCTCCACTGAGCAGAGAACCCAATGTGGGGCTCCATCCCAGGACCCTGAGATCATGACCTGAGCCAAAGGCAGGTGCTTAACCGACTGAGCCACCCAGGTACCCCAAGAAAGACAATTTTTAAAAAAGATTTTTATGGGGCGCCTGGGTGGCTCAGCGGGTTAAAGCCTCTGCTTTTGGCTCAGGTGATGATCCCAGGGTCCTAGGATCGAGTCCCGCATCAGGCTCTCTACTCAGCAGGGAGCCTGCTTCTTCCTCTCTCTCTGTCTGCCTCTCTGCCTGCTTGTGATCTCTCTCTGTCAAATAAATAAATAAAATCTTAAAAAAAAAAAAAGAAGATTTTTATTTATTTAGAGAGAAAGAGAGCAAGCGAGTGAGAACACAAGCATGTGAGCAGGGGGAGAGGCAAAGAAAGAGGGGGAGAAAGAATCCCAAGCAGATTCTACGCTGAGTGTGGAGCCAGACAGATGCTAGACTTGATCTCCCAACCCTGAGATGGTGACCTGAGCCAAAATCAAGAGTTGGACGCTTAACTGATTGAGCCACCCAGGCACCCCAACATTTCTTTTTTCTTTTTCTTGGTTTTTTTTTTTTTAAGATTTTATTTATGTATTTGATATAGAGAGGGAGATCACAAGTAGGCAGAGAGGCAGGCAGAGGGGGAGGGGAGATGCAGGCCCCTGCTGAGCAGAGAACCTGATGAGGGGCTCCATCCCAGGACTCTGAGATCATGACCTAAGCGGAAGGCAAAAGCTTAACCCACTGAGCCACCCAGGCACCCCCACCCCAACATTTCTTAAAGTCTTTTTTTTTTTTTTAAGATTTTTATTTATTTATTTGACAGATCACAAGTAGGCAGAGAGGCAGGCAGAGAGAGAGAGGAGGAAGCAGGCTCCCTGCTGAGCAGAGAGCCCGATGCGGGGCTCGATCCCAGGACCCTGAGATCATGACCTGAGCCAAAGGCAGAGGCTTTAACCCACTGAGCCACCCAGGCGCCCCCATTTCTTAAAGTCTTAAAGCGAGAGGATATCTTTCCCATTTCATTGTTAGTTATTTGCACATTACTTTTGTTGGAAAGCTTCCAGGGTGTTCTATGGGAGTAATTTTGGCCTTTATTTTTAGGTTATTTATTTCATTCATGCATTCATCAGCTATTAATGGCAGAGATGTATAGATGCGGCTCTGACCTCCGGTTCATTCAACTGTCTTTGCTTTACCTGAATTTACAGAAGCAAGCATTATGCTGTTGATTAAGATGATTTTCTCAAGCTTCCATTGGAAAAGACTAAACACACATCCTGGCATTCTTTGCTGTATTTGTTGATGTTGGTGTTCTTACCCTTTAACAGGATAGGCTCCTGATGGCTCTGAACCATTCAGCATGACAGAGATCACTCCAGAACTCTCCCTTGCATACTATAAGAAGAAAAAGCATTTTGATTAAATTAACATGTTACTTTTTTTCAGCAATGAAATGAGCAATTTTTTAAAATTGACATTCCTCATGTGAGCAAGGACCATGTACTAAATTTGATATCTCATACAGCGGGAAGGGATGAAACTGGCATCTCTTGGAAAGCAAATTGCTTTGAAATGTCAAAAACTCATAGACTCTGTAATTCCATGGCAGAATCTACTCTTGGAAAACCATGTGAAATAATCAGTTTCCAGCACTGTATCAGCTGGAATAGACTAAAGTATGCTGCCAAACAACCTCGAAATCACAGTGGCTTTAAACAACAAAGATTTGGGGCTCCTGAGTGGCCCAGTCAGTTAAGCATTTGCCTTTGGCTCAGGTCGTAATCCCAGGGTCCTGGAATCGAGCCCCGCCTCGGGCTCCCTGGTCAGCAGGAAGACTGCTTCTCCCTCTTCCACTCCCCCAGCTTGTGTGCCCTCTCTTTGTCTCTCCCTGTCAAAAAATAAAATAAAATAAAATCTCAATCAAAGTAAAAATGACAAAGATTTATTTAATGCTCACACTACATCTTTATCACAAGTCCACTGGGGTTTTGTTCCCTATGTCCTCAAGCTGATGAAGAGTCCGTATCTACAAAGTCATTGATTGTCAGAGAAGGTAGAAGTTGACAGTGGCAAATCACTGACCAGTTCTGAGACACTTCCACCCAGAAATCACAGTCACTCCCTCTCACATCTCATTGGCAAGTCACAAGAAGTCACAAGCAAGTAACATCAACAGGCAGGGGAATGCAAACCACGTTTGCAGGAGATAAGGCAGACATATTTTGCAAGCAGTTCTAAGGACCATCACAATCACTGTGCACAAAGGCATGTACTGCAGCCTTGTTTGCAAGCCATCTAAAATAGTGAAGAAAAAAGGAATAACAAGTAAGTAACTCATAGTACTTAAGTGTCTGAAATATTAGCCAGCCATTAATAAAACTGCTAAAGATTTGCAAACGCAGAGGAAATATGGATTTATAAAGCAAAATGCAACATTAGGAAGAAGAAGCATGAGCTCTACTGTGCTAAAAATAAATAAGCAAAAGTCTGGGAATATTAGTCAACCCCCCAAATTTCCCAAGGAAGAGATGGGTCCAGAGAAGTTCAAAAATCTCCACTTCAGAATACTACCAGAACATTCAATTTCCCTGATAAGAGGTTTATATTGGAGTGAGGTGGGGGGCTGGGAAGGCAAGTGGCACTGAGATAGCCCTAGCTGGACTTAGTGATGCCCAATACCAGCGGCAGCAAACCAACAATACACTTCGTGTCATGCATGTCTCAGGGTGCTTCCAAGCAGTCGGTGCTAATGGTCATGGTCAAATCCACAAATGCCAAGGTCTGATGACCATGATGCTGAAGGGATTGCCTTCAGGCAGTAGTAGGCATATACGTGATTAATTTTCTTATCTGTATTCTCTATTATTTGTCACTTTTTTATCCTGAGCAGCTATCACATTGATAAGAAAAAAATGTAATAAATAAAAAATGCATGCAGATATAATGAAGCTATATGATATAGTGGTTGAAAAATTTGTTCCCTGGCTCCTCCACTTAATAGCTCTGGAATAAGTCTACTCGATAAGTTGAACAGAAAGAAAATACATAAACAAAAAAAATAAGTCCGCCTAAGTTTCTTGATCTCTTTGTGCCTCATTTTTCCTATCTGTAAAACAGGGGTCATAAGGGTCCCTGATCTCACAGGATTGTTGTAAAGATTAAATCATTTAAAATAATAATTATTGGGATACCCAGGTAGCTCAGTCAGTTAACCCTCCGACTTGGCTTCAGCTCAGGTCATGATCTCAAGGTCATGGGATCAAGCTCTGTGCCAGGCTCCGGTGCTCAGTACAGAGTCTGCTTGAGATTCTCTCCCTCTGGCCTTCCCCCCCACTTGTATGCATGCTCTCTCTCTCTGTAAAATGAACAAATGTTTAAAATCTTTAAAAAAAATAAATAAAAATAAAACAAAATAATAATTATTAACATGTATTGAATACTTCTCTGCTACAATTCAAACCCTTTCCTCATCACTAAACTACCTCTCCTTGTGCATAGATAATCCAGCACAGTCTAAGGGCTCAAACGATGTGGGCATGATTCTTAGTTCCTTTACGAGAATGTTGACACTGCCCCTAAGTTGCTGCTATTATCCTACATTCAGGTGATGATGCCCCCGTAACCTCCATGAGGGGCTCTGGCAGCCCAGCACTCAGGGAGTGGATTCTCCACCAGAAATGGAGCCTATGGGTAGTGAGCATAAATGGGGTGCTCCCACTGGAGCAGCAGGAGAGCTCAGGAATAAACAGTGGCTTTTGCCTGGAGCCAGCCCTCTACCCTGCTCCACTGCAGCATGGAGGAGGATTTAACCAAAGTCATCTCACTCTGATCAACAAGGGACCCTGTGGACACCCAAAGATCCAGCATGGGAGAAAAAGGACATGGCCAGCCTTGAGAGGGAGTTGGTGGTAGTGGATGGCAGGACCCTGAAGTCCACTGGCTTCCTAGTCAACATAACTAACATTCACTAGATTGCCATCATCTCTGGTGACAGTATTCTCTGAGGAATAGACCTTTGGTAAGGGGCCATTTCTGTGTCTCCAGTTATCTTCTCCTCACCTGTCACCCACCACCTCCTATCACCTCCTCTATCCTGAATAGCAAGCCTTGGGGACATTTCTGAACCCCGTATCTGGATCTCAGGTGTCCCAGGATCTCACATGAAACAGGTGCCACCCCTGATTGCTTTACACAGCAATCAAAATCCTATTGCTTCCAAAACTAAGAGCAGCCACATCACAATAGTAATAATAGTGACTATTTAATATCCTCATCTATATGAACACTCACTGAATATGTTGGCTGCACTAGGTATTTAGGCTCCTTAAGTCCTCTCACCTTTATGGAGCAGAAGGAGTGAATCAGAATGTGGTGAATGTGAACAGCAAGACAGCCTCAGAGACGTTAAATCACGACCCACTGGTTCTGTCTCTGAACCCCTCTGTTCCGTGTTCGCATGTCCCACGTGTGCTCAGCCTCCCGGTCAGCCTTCCCAAGCTCACCTGCATAGAGGCCCTTTTCCAGAAAGAATCCACAGCGTTGTTTTCACAATCTTCTGATGTAGGGCAGGACTGGTAATCGAGTCCTAAGGGGAAAATAGACAGATGTGTTTCATTTCAAACACTGTATCAGAGAAAAATTAATTTAAAACATTTGCTGACTCCACAAAATCTATATTTAGCCTGTGTTCACAAGTTTGATGTTCACAGTTCTGCCTACCCAACCCACAAAGAACCCAAGCTATGTTGGGAAGACAGGTGTCATTTTGCTTCACACAAACATGAGGAAGGCAAAGACCCAAGCAGTTGGCTAATGAGTGAGACTGCCGACCACCAAGCATCATCATGTCAGCTCGGCTATTTCTTTATTGAGGTTCCAGTGAAGTGATTAAAAAACAAAACAAAATAAAACAAAACCTTTGCTCTGCTGGGTGAAGTGCCTTCTATAGTTAGCCCTGGTCTTGGAAGTAAACGCAGCAAAAATACACCAAGAAAGTGATAGTCCTTAGCCAGAAAACAGAAATGTTACGACATTTAAACGTATAAAGTATTAAAATGTATTACATTAAAAAAATTCTAATGACGGGGCACCTGGGTTAAGCATCTGCCTTCGGCTCAGGTCATGAATTCAGGGTCCTGAGATGGAACCCCACATCAGGCTCCCTGCTCAGACGGGAGCCTGCTTCTCCCTCTCCCTCTGCCACTCCCCCTGCTTGTGCACTCTCTCAAATAAATAAATAAAATCTTTCCTTCCTGGAGGACAGGGATGGGGTTAAACGTCACAGGCTCTAATCTGGTTTTCCTTGGTCTTTCTGGTGACCAGCCCCTATGTGAAGCTATCTAGGGGCCCCCAACACTACTCATGTCACTATCACATACAAGACACTCTTATTACTCCTCACATTCCAGGGTTTTAGGAGCTGTGTTCCAGGAACTGGGGACAACAACCGAATATTTGTGATTATACTATACTCCCCCTTCCTTCACATTCTTTTTCTCACACTCCACATATCTCTCCTGCAGGATAATCAGACTTCCTGGTCACTGTGTATCGGATGAATGGCCACATCCATTGACCTGAACCCTGCAATTTTCTATCTCCCTCCCAGTGAAAGCCCCATGCCATCTGGCCCTCCTTTATTCCTCTACCCTCACAGCCTATTACTTACTGCTGTCCTTGCTGTTCCTTAAATATACCAGACGTTACTTCTTTGCACTGGCTGTTCCCTCTCTCAGGAAATGCTCTTCCTCAACTCCCTCAGATCTTTGCTCAAATAGCTTCACAGCAAGGCTTTCTCTGGACATGAATGTAAACCTGCAACACTGTCCTCCCTCTTCCTCCCCCTTTCTACTTTCTACTCTCTTTCTACTCTCTTTCCTGTTTTGTTTCTCTCTGTAGCCCATGTAATCTTATGGCACACTATTTGACTTGCCTGTGTCTTGTCTTACCTCCCCATCTATAATATAAGGATGGGGTATTATTTTCCTGTTTTATTCTCTGCTGTGTTTACAGTGCGTAGAGGCAGAGAATAGGTACTCTATGACTCATAGTTGGATAAATGAATGAATGGAGGAGAATACAGAGAAATGAACTTAGGCTAACTTTTAAAGTGATTCCAGTCCCTAGGCAGGAAGAATCACCAATTTTCATGAAGGGAATACCTCCTCCCACCTCCTTTCCTGCTCACCCTTCAAGACTCATTGAGAACCAACAGCTGGTGGGAAGCTTCCCAGATTGGTCTAGGTGGGTGTCTCCACTACTGCTTAGGACCTGGCCTTTCCTGCATCAGAGCACAGCACAAAGGAAATGACCCTCACAAAGCTGTAAGCCCACTGAGGATGGGGACTGCTCTATCTCCAGGTCTCAGAAGGATCTTGATGCATAAGGAGAGTTTTTCCTCAACACTAGGCCAGCTCTTGTGACTTTCACTGTGATTTTAATCTTAAAACATCTCTGGTACCTGGAGTGGCATTTAAGTGCACAAGCTTCAGAATCCATCAGAAGAGGATTAACTCCTGGCCTGACTCCTTCGAGTGACTTAACCTTCTCAAACTTCAGTTTCCCCTTCTGGAAAATGAGAATCCTGAGGCCAGGTTGGGCAGGTCAGGGCAGGAAGCATGTGCCCTGGAATCAGACAGTCTGACCCTGCTGCTTTCTAGCGATTCACTCCTCAGCAACTTTCTTAACCTTGCTGTGCCTCAGTTTCCTTATTTATCACAACAGGGATTAAGAGAGGAACTATCTGCTGCTGGGGCTGCTGCAGAGATTAAATTAGTTAGTAAATGTCAATATATGCTTACAGAGTAGCCAGCAAATATAAGTGCTTTCTCTCTACTATTGTTATTATTAATTATTATTATGACCACCTACATCAGATGATTCAGGGGGAATCAAATGAGACAAATGCATAGGGAAGCATTTAGCACAAATGGCAAATGCACAGTGTCAACTTAACCAGGAGCTCTTACTCTCCTTGTGATTTGTCCAGGAGTCTTACCGGAGGCATTTTCCTGTCGACACCAACTCAGAAAATCTCCAATCCTCCCGTATAGAACACTGCACAAAGGCAAAAAGCGAAGGCCATTCTCTGAGTAGCTAGTGACCAGGAGGTGGTTGTTTTCCCAGAACAGGGACTAAGGAAAAACAAACACAAAATTAACATGAAAATGAAATCAAAGCAGATTTTTTTCAGCCAGGCAGTCCATTTCTTTCTTTCTTTTTTAAAAGATTTTATTTATTCATCAGAGAGAGCACAAGCAGGTAGAGTGGCAGGCAGAGGCAGAGAGAGAAGTAGGTTCCCTGCTAAGCAAGGAGCCTGATGCGGGACTGGATCAGAATCATGACCTGAGTGGAAGGCAGAGGCTTAATCAACTGAGCCACCCGGGCATCCCCAGGCAGTTCATTTCTTATTCAACTCTTGACTTCCCTGACAACAAGCAAACTTTTTCTTTGTCTTTGTTTGCCCATTCAGAGAGTGCTATGATCTCTCCTCCATCATTTCAAGGGTATCCTGCACACATTAAAAAAGCACTTTCCCTGTAGTATATATATGTATCTTTAACCTCTTGATTTAAAAAGATCTTGTCTGTCTGTCTGATCTTGAGCAAGGCATGTCAGAGCCCTCTGCCTCAGTTTCCACCTCTGGAAAATGGAGAGCATGAGCCCTTTCTCTTCTTCCACAGCTGTGCTCAGGAGGCTATGTCACACAAAGAGTGTACAGTGCCTCAGAAATATGTTACTTTTATATTGTATCTTATGATCTCCACTATAATGCTCAGTGTTTTCAGATAACACTAACAGAAATAACAATAGCCCTCTCATGATCTCATCAGACCCTCAGCAGTCCAACTGCACTATCCCTAGACTGGAAACTTCCCAGAGGGCAGGGGCTGTTTTGTTCCCCACTGCAGGTGTCCTCCAGCCTTAGCACAAGGTCCAACACATGGAAGGAGCTCGATAACTATTTACTGAATTCATCAACTAGCACCAAAATCTATGAAAGAGAACATTTAGGGTTCCTCTTTTTACCAGCAGGGAGGCAGCAAGGTTCAAATGTAACATATTCTTTTTTGTTGTTGTTAAAGATTTTATTTATTTATTTGACAGACAGAGATCACAAGTAGGCAGAGAGGCAGGCAGAGAGAGAGGGAGAAGCAGGCTCCCCGCTGAGCAGACAGCCCGATGTGGGGCTTGATCCCAGGACCCTGAGATCATGACCTGAGCTAAAGGCAGAGGCTCAACCCACTGAGCCACCCAGGCGCCCCTCAAAATGCAACATATTCTTTAAAATTATTCTTTTTCAATCTATTGTCTCTGAACCTTCCATCTCCATTTGCAAATTTAAAAAAAAACAATGTTAAGATTTTTTTCATTAGTAAACATCAATGCTACCTGATTTTACAATGAAAATGAAAATTATGTCGTGGAGAAACAAAGCTATCTGACTTTTTTTAAACTCAGGTATTGTTCTAAGTGAGCATTTTATGTAGATTTTCTCATTTATTTTCATTTTATTAGAACTCCGAATACAGACATGGTTTTCTTAAAGAAACTGCTACTGAATAGCTAGAATCTTAAGGTCCCTTAAAATAAGGAGGGATTGGTCTTCAGGGAAAGTACTGAGGGTAAGGGTCCTCTGAGCCACTTAGAAGTTCAGGCCTTTGGGGCCAGTTAGGACACAAGTTATTCAGAATTGGCTAGGGGCAGAGCCCCAGGGGAAAGGTGTGGCAAGGTCCTTCTGTAGTGATTCTCCACAGAAACCCTTGCCTTAGGAAAGTTCCTTCCGCCCAGACAGGAAAGAGACCCAGGATTGCCACTGAAGACAAAGATGCCTTCCCACCAGAAAATTCAGGTGAGTTTGCTACTTGACTTTTTAAATTAATTAAATTTAAAAGAGGGGCCTGCAGGGTCACAGACACCTGACACCATCTATCTCTATAGGGACGGAGAGGAATGTTTTACCTTGTCTCTGGGAATGGAATGTCTGGAGAGGTCAATAAAACGGTCGTAGTCTGAGGGAAGGACGGAACAGGGATCCTTAACCAGCACCACTTTGAAGGCTTCCCAGATAGCTGTGCAGTTCCTGCTCCTGTGCAGCACAACACATTAAAAAAAGAAAAAAGAAAAAAAAAAAACCACATCATGAGGTGTCATGAAGTATTGCCATTTCTAAGTACTCCAACAGCTTTCCGAGCAGTTTTGCCATTTATTAACTCTGCAGAACTGGGCAGAAAAAAGACAACAAACTGTCCTGTCTCGTGCATTAATGCCCAGTCAGAAGAGAAGAAAAACGTAGGTGATGGAGTTGGGAATCCAATGGTGGAAATGGCTCTCAGACACTGTGGCACACATTTTCCAGAGCTAAGGAACACAGTCTTGGCAGGATCTCCTGGAGATGAACACAAAAGGCGCTTTGCTGGAGGATGACAATTTCAACAAACCATTCAGGCTCCTGACTCCAGGGGCCTCTCCATTGAGACTTAAGGTGTTGCAGAAAAATCATCAGACCTGCGAGAGACCAAGTGACCCTGGGAGAAGTCGGAGAACTCGGATTTATTTTACTTCTGCGGACCCAGCTGAGCTCGTGCTCCAAGTTCTGGGCCCCAGGCAGTGGGTTATAGGGCTTTTATAGGGGGCTGCAGGCAGTCAGGGTCCAAGGGCTATGCTGACTGCTGGTAGGCGGGTTTAAACTGGAGGAGTGGGAGCTGCTTTAGGTGGGAATAGTAGTTACAGGGAGCCTATGGCAGGAAGTTCCTTTACAGGAGCAGAAGCAGCTGGTTATCTCTTGCTCCCAGTAGGGCTTCTGGTTTTCTCTAACTTGTTGTCAGTAACTTTCCATCTTCTGGGACCCCCTGGCCTGGGCCTACTCTGGGTAATTTTCCTCTTCAAAGGTCCACTGGGGCGCGGGGCACATTGGTCAGGCCAGTGGACCAGTGAGTTAGTTAGGGCTAAGGTTACCAGGGACCACAGTGAGAAGTTAAAAGGAATACACTGTTTTGTTCCTCCAGCATGTTCATTTGTCAGATTCGCAAATCCTGTAAACTGCCCCGTTTCTGGGAAACCCCCAAGTCACTTAAGAATGCGGCAGATGTTCTTGGGAAATTACGGAGCCCCACCTTTGTATGCAAACCCCTTCAATGCCTTGCTCAAAAGATTACAGAAGTTTTACTAAGTTCTTCTGACCAGATTCCTCTTTGTAGGGAGTAACTCACCCAGATGTTGCTGGCTGGCAGCCTAAAATAGCCCCAAAGTTTGTGTTAGAGACAGTGCTTTGAAAACTACCTCCCTCTCTCCTTACTTGCTCTAAGTAACAGAAACTGCTCACTCAAGCCAGAAGATTTGGGCTGATCTATTGGCGGACACACCTCCCGCCCTCACCCTTTGCTTTCAGTAACACTAAGGCAGACAGGACGCCCTCTGGTGACAGCCACACTCTTCTAGCTTTCCAAAAACATTACCCAAGACATTTGTAACTGCTTCTTGTGTGGGGACTGGGTAATATGGTTCCTTTTATTATTCTCTGCTCTTTTTATTTGTCTGAAATGAAACAGAAAAAAAAAAAAACTGGCACAAGAAAAAAAAAATTATGAAAACCGAGAAAGTAGGTCCAAAGAAGGAACAAAAGTTAGAAGAACGGGGGTGCCTGGGTGGCTCAGTGGGTTAAAGCCTCTGCCTTAGGCTCAGGTCATGATCCCAGCGTCCGCATCGGGCTGTCTGCTCAGCGGGGGGCCTGCTTCCTCCTCTCTCTCTGCCTGCCTCTCGGCCTACTTGTGATCCCTGTAAAATGAATGCATAGAATCTTTGAAGAAAAAAAAAAGTTAGAAGAAAGAAATAAGAAGCACTGTGCTGGCAAGAGTGACTCAAACTCATAAAGTCCTGTAGGTTTCAGAGAATCTGAAACTCTAATTCCCCAAGTCTCTGTATTCAATTTCCAGGTCCGCCATCCCGGGTCTGACCATTCTGGCTAAGCATACGCACACACACGCGCGCACGCGCGCACACACACACATTCTCATTCTCTCTCTCTTTCTCTTTCTTTCTCTCCTTATCCCTAGACGTACCACGCTCTGCTCTTGGCTCCCCGGACCGTTAGAATCCCACCTCCCCCGCCCCACCCCGCGCACACCTCTCGGGTGGACAGACCCCTACCCTTTAGACTCCATCTGCCCCTCCGAACAGCCTCCTCCCCTCTACACTCCCCACTTCCAGGGACCTGCTCACCTCGGGTCCGGATTCACCAGGGCGTCATACTCCGCGCACCGGCCCAGGATAATGCTCTGGAGGTGCCGTGTGGTTCCCTCCCCGCGCCAGCGGGCGCCTGCAGCACCCGCGACCACCACCAGCAGCAACAGCAGCGAATGCGTGAGCCCCCTGGCTGTCATCGCCGCGACTCGCTTCTTCCAGCTCTGTCCCTACTGACTCACTTTCCATCCCTCGCCACCGTCCCTCCCTCCAACCTCGCTGCGTAGTGAGGCATGCCCAGTACCACTTCCTGGCTTCCCGCCTCTGCTGGCTGCTTCAGTTCTAGGATTGACTTGGGACTTCACTGGCGATAGGATTCTTGTTCTTGGCTATTTTTTTTTTTTTTTTTACATTTTATTTTTAAGTAATCTCTGTAGAGAGTATTGGGTATACGAAGGTAGGGCTCGAACTCAAAACCCGGAGATCAACAGTCGCATGATCTAAGGACTGTGACGTTTTGGCTTTTGTTTTAATTGCGGTATAGTTAACATTCTGTGTTATAGGAGTTGCAGGTGTACGACGTAGTGATTCATCAGTTCCAGACACTACTCAGTGCTCACCCCCTCAACGCCCCCCCCCCCCCGTCACCATAGGTTATTATATTTACTATATTCCCTGGGCTCTACTTTTCATCTCCGTGACTTATTTTATAACTTATTTATTTTATGTACCTTTTAATCTTCTTCGGTTATTTTGAAGAGGAAAATGGTACCCACAGCAGGATCAGGCCAAGGGGTCCCAGATGATGGAAAGTTACTGACAAGAAGCTAGAAAACTAGAAACCCTACCCGGAGCAAGAGAAAACCAGCGCCTTCCGCTCCCGTAAACAGGCTTCCCGCCGCAGGCTCTCTGCGCTACTGTTCCTGTCTAAAGCAGACCCCGCCTTCCAATTTAAACCCACCTACCAGCAGTCAGTCTAGCCTTTTGGACCCTGACTGCCTTTTTTCTAGCCCTGTAACCCACTCCCCGGGGCCCAGAACTTGGAGCACACACAAGCTCATCTGGGTCCGAGCATAAAATAAAACCTAGTTCTCCTGCTTCTCTGAGTGTCACTTGGTCTCTCGAAGGTCTGATTATTTTTCCGCAACATTTTTAGAGGTGAAATTCCAACCGTTCCGGGCCCTTGAGCTACGGGCCGGGGTGGCTAGACTGCACCGGGGCAGGAAGGAAGTCGGGATCCAACCGAGGGGGTGCGCCACAGACACTATTCGGGGTTCTCCTTCACCCCTAGTTCCATCCCTCTGGGCAGTCGTGCCCCGCTGGACTCTAAGGAGAAGTGGACCAACTTGCCTGGCAACTCGCCAGGACTCGGTAAACCTGCGGGGAAGATGATGTGTAGTCAGTTCCCGCTCGCTAGCGGAAGGGAAGTTTCATCACCTTCTAAGAATTTCCAAAAGGAATTCCGCAGGTCGGGGGCCTGGGGCGGAACTGGAAGGAATTTCCAAAAGGAATACCACTGGAAAGACACCTGGGGGGCGGGGGGCGGGGACCTTAATAACTTCTAACTTTGAGTGAATGGCCTGTTTGTGTTTGTGGCTCTGGGGTCTTGAGACTAGGAGTCTGAGTGGGCCCCAACCTGTTTCCGTGGTGACCTCGTAGAGTCTAGGGCGAGCCCTTCAGGCCCCAGTCTGGGTCTTATTATAGGAGACTTCCTGCGGCCAGGAGGCACCCACGTCTCCCGCAGGAGAGCGGAGAGACCAGCATCTAACTGGTCTCTCCTTTGGAGGGGCGCCCACCCTTTGTTTTGAGGGAGGGGCAGGGAGGGAACACATAGGGTGAGCAAAAGAGCCCCTGCTTATCATGGGTGGAAGCTCTTCAAAACCTACGGTCCCAGACTGTATGCTTAAAAATTTTAAGAAGGGTTCTCAGGAGACTATGGCATCAAAATGTCTCCTGGAAAATTACGCACATTATGTGAACTGGAACAGGCCACCTTTGGGGTCAACTGGCCCTCCGAGGGTACCCTAAGACCTACCCACTGCCCAGCTCCTGACCAATTCCTATATATTGATTCTTGGCTTCAGATAGCCCAAACTCTGCACTCATGGGTCCGATTCTGTGCTAATAGAAGGGACCAATGTAGGATATTTGCAACCCAAGTAAAACCCAATAAAAGAGCCCAGAGGCTGTAAGGAAGCAATGCCTGTCTATCAAGGAGACCCCTTCCCGGACATCAGGGGCAGCAACGTGGATGAGCTTGGGAGGAGGGTGAGCCCCTGAGGGAGCATGGAGTCTGCAATGCTCCTCTGACTCCCGGGCCTGAAGCTGATCTACAGGAAGACAGTGCTCCTGCTTCCTCTAAGTGGCCTGTGTGGGGAGATACCTAATTTAGCAGCTCTGACAGCCTACAGGACACTTGATCCAGCAGAAACAGAATGTAAAATAACAGGAGCTCTCATCCTAAAGTTAAGAAAAAGGAGAGGAGACTAAGAATTCTGAGTGTCTCTGATAAACCAGGCATTATGTTGGGTGTGTTAAACATAGATTTTCATTTAATTTCTCAAAAACAGGGGCGCCTGGGTGGCTCAGTGGGTTAAGCCGCTGCCTTCGGCTCAGGTCATGATCTCAGGGTCCTGGGATCGAGTCCCACATTGGGCTCTCTGCTCAGCGGGGAGCCTGCTTCCCTCTCTGTCTCTGTCTCTCTCTCTGCCTGCCTCTCTGTCTACTTGTGATCTCTCTGTGTCAAATAAATAAATAAAATCTTTAAAAAAAAAATTTCTCAAAAACAACATGTATGCTTGTAGAATGTAAATAATGTAACTTTGGTTACCTAGTAAGTAGTTATAGGTAAAAAAAAAAAATCTGGGGCGCCTGGGTGGCTCAGTGGGTTAAGCCGCTGCCTTGGGCTCAGGTCATGATCCCAGGTCCTGGGTTCGAGCCCCATGTCCGGCTTTCTGCTCAGCAGGGAGCCTGCTTCCTCCTCTCTCTCTGCCTGCCTCTCTGCCTGCCTCTCTGCCTACTTGTGATTTCTCTCTGTCAAATAAATAAATAAAATCTTTAAAAAAAAAAATCTGATAATCTGAAACAATGATTCAAACATGGAGAGGAAATGTGTGGGTTCTGGAATCCTGCAACTTAGTTTCAAAATTTTGTTTCAACCACTTTCTAGTGATGAGATTTGAACTTTTCTAAATTTTTTGTGCCTTGGTTCCTCTTTTACAAAATATGGGTAGTGTTTACATAACAGAGTTGTAAGATTCAAATTAGATTATCTCTGTTAATTGCTTAGACAAACATCTAATGTTTAAGTAACTCCCAGAAATTGTTTGATATTATTCTCCAATAATCTTCAAAATGTATGCCATTCTAAAATGTCATTCTGCTTCCTGTATTTTGAGTATGACAGTCAAAATACCTATTGAAGTGTACTTTTCATGTTTCTTTTAAGATTAGTTTGTCTTAGTTATGGTGATAATCTTATGCCATTTTTGTATTTTTTTAAAGCTCAACTTATTTTACCCCTATTGTTGAAAGTTGCTCTTTGATGAGTTATAAGTAATACATTATTGGAAATGGAAAACTTAATTGGTAACTAGCCTTAGGAATTGAATAGAGAGTCAAAGAAGGCAGCAAGACAGTCATAAAGCACAGAGCCCATGAGGAGACCCAGCCAGAAGGAAAAGGGGGCTAATGGAAACTACCTGCCTGATAGATGTGGGGGCTTCTCCCTCACCCATTTCCCAGGTTAATGGCTATTACTGAAGCCATCTGTGGTTAGTCTCCCTCCGGACGGTGTTTTTTTTTTTTTTTTTTAAGATTTTATTTATTTATTTGACAGAGAGAGGGATCACAAGTAGGCAGAGAGGCAGGCAGAGAGAAAGGGGAAAGCAGGCTCCCCACTGAGCAGAGAGCCCTATGCAGGGCTCGATCCCAGGACTCCGAGATCATGACCTGAGCTGAAGGCAGAGGCTTTAACCCGCTGAGCCACCCAGGCTCCCCCAGGACAGGGATTTTAAGGAATATTCCCAAGTGTCTGCTTCTCTTTTGGAGCTGATGAGCTCTAAAACTGGGAACACTTTCTCTGCCTTCTGGTAACACCTTGCCTTTTCTGTCTTGTCTCCCCCTTGTCCTGTTTCTGCCCCACCTTGGGTGTGGCCTGCTTAACTGGCTTATAGACCAGTCTCAGGCACCATGGCTCCTTCTCCCTTCACTGTCAAGGAGCAAGAAGAGCACCCCCTAGACACAACACTGCCCACTCCAGATTTCCCCACGTGTCTCAGGTAGAACTTGACAATGGGGAGGATCCAGGTGGAACATAGTTTGGTATTTTTTTTTTTAAAGATTTTATTTATTTATTTGACAGACAGAGATCACAAGTAGGCAGAGAGGCAGGCAGAGAGAGAGGAAGGGAAGTAAGCTCCCCGCTGAGCAGAGAGCCCGACTCACAGGACCCTGGGATCATGACCTGAGCAGAAGGCAGAGGCTTTAACACACTGAGCCACCCAAGCGCCCCATAGTTTGGTATTTAAACTAAGTTAAATTGTTGTTTTAATTAAGATAGACATGTTTGTCTTTTAAGTTATCAGCACTAAATGTGAAACCTTTACTCTACCAAGGGTTACTGAAGATCAAATAAGGTTGCGTTATCTCTGTTGCAATTTGTTAGCAAAAATACTAAAATGCTGGGTAATTATCTGTCTCAAAGTTTTCATAGGCAGTTCTTAGGATAGTCTTTGGTAACCTGAAACTTTAAAGTTCTGCTTGGATGATAAATGGGACTAAATTCGTTAGACATCTAGGTCTTTCCCAAATAGCATGAAGTGCTAAATCATTGATAACTAGACACAGTTTTTTAAAAAAAATTTTATTAACATATAATGTATTATTCGTTTCAGGGGTACAGGTCTGTGAATCATCAGTCTTACACAACTCACAGCACTCACCATAGCACATACTTTCCCCAATGTCCATCACTCAGCCACCCATCCCTCCCACCCCCTTCCCCTTTAGCAACTCTCAGTTTGTTTTCTGAGATTAAGAATCTCTTATGGTTTGTCTCCCTCCTGATCCCATCTTGTTTCATTTTTTCCCTCTCTTCCCCCCATGACCTTCTGCTCTGCCTCTCAAATTCTTACATCAGAGAGATCATATGATAATTGTCTTTCTCTGATTGACTTCTTTCTTTTTTTTTTCTGATTGACTTATTTCACTTAGCATAATACCTGTTCCACCCACATCATTGCAAATGGCAAGATTTCAGGTTTTTTGATGGCTGCACAGTATTCCACAACATTCCATTTATATTCATATATATATATATATATATATATATATATATATATACATACACACACATACATGCATGCATTCTTCATCCCTTCATCTGTTGATGGACATTTGGGTTCTTTCCATAGTTTGGCTATTACGGACATTGCTGCTATAAACATTCAGGTGCACATGACCCTTCAGATCACTACATTTGTGTCTTTAGGATAAATACCCAGTAGTGCAGTAGCTGGTCATATGGTAGCTCTATTTTTCACTTTCTGAGAAACCTCCATATTGTTTTCCAGAGTGGCGGCACCAGCTTGCATTCCACCAATGAAGTAGGAGGGTTCCCCTTTCTCCGCATCCTCACCAACACCTGTCGTTTCCTGACTGGTTAATTTTAACCATTCTTGACTGGTGTGAGGTGGTATCTCACTGTGGTTTGAATTGTATTTCCCTGATGCCAAGTGATGTTGAGCACTTTCTCATGTGACTAGACACAGTTTTGACTTCTTACTGAAAACAAAACAAAACAACTAAGGATATTTAAATCTATTGGTAAACATGTTTTGTGCTTAATTGATTCATAAATTTGCCATCAAAAGAATTCTTGTGTAACGGTTCACAATTGGTTACTATCCAGTCTTCACTGGAGACTAAAGTTTCTAAGAGTGTGAAATTCTAAATGTAATTAAGACGATGGGAATAAGGTAAACAACTCTGTATGTAGAAAAGTAAGAGATATGTAAAAAGATATAAGAAATAGGAATGCATTTTTGTTAAAGATAAAAGAAGGTAATTTTGTCCTAAGTGAGACTGGTTGTTGGGAAAGAAATGGCTTGGGACAAAATCTAAATGCAAAGGAAGATTGTAGAAGGTGTGTGAAGGAAAAACTTTGGAATGAAATTTTAGGTGTGGTCAGAACAGACTAAGATTAAAATAGATGGATTTTAAAGTACACTGGTATAAGATTAACAGTATGCTTTCTCTCTTCAAAAAAGACAAGTTTTCTTAAATTGCTGGTCTACTCTTGATAAGAAAATGTAGACCATTGTTTTCTCTTTGCCTCCCCCCCTCCCCGAAAAACCTCAGTCCTTATGGTTTGCCTTTATCAGGTCTTTAACAGCCCTAATCCTATGTAGTCATGTGCTTTAAAACTTCCTAAGATTTTAACAAACTTCCCAAGATTTAAATTGTAAATGAAGTGTTCTACATGTGATCTTAGCCAAAAGGCCGAGAAGCAATGTAAATGAAGTCCTCTTAACTCTTCACTTATTAGGCCTTTTATTTGGTATGCAAAGTCACTCCGAAGTACTGTTAAATAAATGATAAGCCTTGGGTTACATTTGGGTGAGTGCTATGGCTATTCTGCAGGTAATGTGCAGTTCCTAAAGTTTTAAGGTACTAACAAGATCATCACTCAGTGTTCTGACTATTGAAGTGTTGAGTGTCACAGAATAACGAAGCTTCCTAGTCAGTAGTATCGTGGTGAACTCTCATATTGGATCATTGGCAATGTCTGTTTCTGAGTTTTTGTCATTTGCAAGTATTCTTATTTTTCTTGCAAAATGAGTTTCATCTTCCAGGAAGTTCATATAAAGGACTTTGAGGACAAAAACAGGTATTCAATATCTTTAAGATCAAAACTGAAATGAGTAAAATTTCCAGACTAACTGAAGCTGCCTTCAAACTAAACAAGAATTAGTAACAAGGGACTGAATGAACTAAAAAGATGATTATAGTGTTGTGACTCTTGTTCGAAACATTGCTAGTCTCTAATGTTTACTCTTCCAGACTAAGAAAAACTTTTTTGTAAGATATCTATGAGTTACAAAAAACATGACGAAGTATTCATTTGTGAACAAATTGAAGCATTTAACTTTTCTCTCTACCTGAACCCTCTGAAATTCAAAAGATCTCAGTAAGTATTCTTTCTTCCATGGCAATCGTAGTTATTTGCATAAGTTCAGTAAGAATCTGTTCTTGTAACAAGACACCATTGAAAGCATTTGTTATTTTACCAAGGCTTTGATGGGAATGTCTTATTTGAGAGACATGGATAGACTCAGATATAACCAAACAGTTTTAAGGAACTAACCTGACTTTTTGAAATGTGGAGCCATAACGCCCCTTGGAAATGTTAGCCTGATACCTTGCTTACAGAGTTTCCCTCGGCCTCATCAGGTGAATAAAGAATGTCACTTCCTGGCAGGTGAAGGAACCTCAAGCTTTATTGGGGACCTCATGAAGAGGAATCCACCCAAATCTACAGGCATTGCAGGCATGTCTGATAGCAAGTACTTGGCTTGGCTTCTGGCCTGGAGAGACTACTAAAAGTTTGACCTGGAGATTCCTTATGAAAGTTCCAACTAAAACAGATTCTAAAAGATCTAAACAATCAATCATTCTTGCTGAGCTTGTGTAAATGATTATGCCATTTGTAAGACTTGTTTTTCAAACAAATGAGTCTTATTTGGCTATCTCTGGAAATGAGGGTTATTATAGAAAAAAATTATGTTTTAATGACACACCTTTGTGGATGTTAAATTTTAGTTCTGATTGTCTTTGGATAATGTTTACTTAAGATAGACAACTTGAGGTAAACTTTGGGGAAAAAATG
Source organism: Lutra lutra (assembly GCF_902655055.1). Lineage (NCBI taxonomy): Eukaryota > Metazoa > Chordata > Mammalia > Carnivora > Mustelidae > Lutra > Lutra lutra. Next base: position 152,664,224 of record NC_062279.1, on the reverse strand, counting down.
CACAATAGCTCATATAGACAATGGTGCTTTTTTATTGTGTGGGGTTAGTAACAGGACCCCATGAGCACGATTATTTAAACGACTGGAAAATGGGATTGATTCCCCTACAATTGTATTACACAACTAGTACCTTGACCAATTCTATGTGGCTGGGACAATGAAATCACTAGATAAAAGCCAGAGCATACCCCATTCTATAGGGTTAACTGTGGACTTGTGGAGATAATGGATTGCCCCACTTTCTTCACAATTGGATTGGATGATATACTTGGGGATGCCCTTATCCCTTGACAAGTCTTCTCCCACTTGCCAGTGATTCCTTATAATTAGGTTATTGTTAAGGTTAAACCTCAAAGGGCTTCTTGATGGATTTCATCCCTTATAGTCATATTTATTCTATTGAGGTACAGTCATAAACAAAGGCTTTAGCCAAGCACTTAACAGCTCTCTTGGTAAAAAGAGCCTCAAAACTCACTATGGGACAGTCCCTGACTGGAATGACTTCCCATCAGGTCTAGAGTGTCTCAGAGACCAAAGGCCCCCAATTGATGATGGGAGGCAGACTTATTAAATACCAGGCAATGCTTAAAATAATACCTAAAACCTGTCAGACTTTAAACCCAGCTACCCGGGGCGCCTGGGTGGCTCAGTGGGTTAAGCCGCTGCCTTCGGCTCAGGTCATGATCTCAGGGTCCTGGGATCGAGCCCCGCATCAGGCTCTCTGCTCAGCGGGGAGCCTGCCTCCTCCTTTCTCTCTCTGCCTGCTGCTCTGCCTACTTGTGATCTCTGTCTGTCAAATAAATAAATAAAATCTTTAAAAAAAAAAAATAAATAAACCCAGCTACCCTGATGCCTGGACCTGACCATCATACTTCTCTAGAGCATAACTCTTGGAGGTTATTGATCTTGTTTATTCTAGTCAACTGGATTCTAAAGATTCCCCTGTCAAAAATAAAGATGACAGTTGGTTTACTGATGGCAATAGTTTTATTTAAAAAGGGAATAATAAGCTAGGTGTGCTATAGTGTTCACTCATGCTTGGCAACTGCCAAAGCCTTAAAGATTAATATTTATACTGACTCCAAATATGCTTCCCTAGTCCAACATACTCATGGAGCAATTTAGAAATTATTACTCTTCTTCTTCTTTTTTTTTTTTTTTAGATTTTATTTATTTATTTATTTATTTGTCAGAGAGAGAGAGAGCGAGCAAGCAGGCAGAGTGGCAGGCAGAGGCAGAGAGAGAAACAAGCTCCCCGCTGAGCAAGGAGCCCAATGTGGGATTCAATCCCAGGACCCTGGGATCATGACCTGAGCCAATGGCCTCAGCTCAACCGACTTGAGCCACCCAGGCATCACAGAAATTATTACTCAGGTCATGATCCCAGGGTCCTAGGATTGACCCCCATATTGGGCTCCCTGCTCAGGGCAGAATCTGCTTTTCCCTTTCCTGCTCCCCCTGCTTGTGTTCTCTCTCTGTGTGTCAAATAAGTCTTTTTAAAAATTTTGCCTTAAGAAAATAAAAATAGAAAAAGTTATCCCTTTTATTATTGGTTGCTAAAGGATGAAGTAAGAGAAGAGAGATGAGGCATTTAAAGGTCTTAGAACAGGGGCACTTGGGTGGCTTAGTTGGTTAAGAGTTCACCTCTTGATCTCAACTCAGCTCAGCTCTTGATCTCAGGATCATGAGTTCAAGCCTCACATTGGAGGCAGAGTTTGCTGAAAGAAAGTAAGAAAGAAAAGAAAAGAAAGAAAAAGTGTGAGTCCAAGGGTGGAGCCCTCATCCCAGAGAGTAGCCTTAGTCCAGAGGAAGAAGTATGTGCCACCTAAGTTATCCCCAGTCTTTGAAACCTAGTGGAGTTTGCCTGGGTGAACCACTGAAGGTGATTGGATGGTGACTCCTTTTTGCCTCTTGTTTTCTTTCTTTTTTAATGAGAAAGGTTTTGACTGTTACCTAGGTCTGTCCCACCACTCTACGTTTGAAGCATAGAACTGGCTTTCTAATTTCACAGGTCCAGATAGAGGATTTTGCCCTGGGATAGATTATACCCAGACCTTGTACCCACACCTGATTTAGGTGATGTAAATACAGATTTGAGCGTTTGAGCTAGTGAGACTTCGATGAGATTTGAACTTGAGTTGATGTTGTAGTGGGCTGAAACTTTTGGCCACTTCAGGACAGGTGAGAGAATTTCTCATGCCAGATGGGTATGAGTCTTTGCAAAGAGTGGACTGTGATAGGTCGAGTCCCCCTTCACTACCCAGAAGATAACCAGATTTAAAAAGGATTTTGCACAAGTGATATATACTGGTAAAACAAGATCTCTGGGTCAGAAACAATTACTCATAGCAAAAGCCCAGCCAAATCAGTATTGTTTGTTGGTTCCCCATACCCCAATTCCTGCAGCATGACATGGTAAGGGCCAGGTGTTAGCTCTGCGTCGTGCAATGGGTTGTACCAGAGAAGACTCTAGGATGTTAGGAAGTTGGTGGTATTGTCTTCCCATCTTCCCCTCCAGAGAGATGATCTGATATGCAAATAAACATCTCTGAGGAGGGGAAAAAGGCTTTATTTTTACTTCCCTGGGTGTCTCTAGCTTCATGATACTAAACTGTTTCCCTTTACAAACGTTCTTAACTTCGCTGCAAATACCTTCATTCAGAGGATCCACAGAGCAGATAAGTGGAATATTCATGGGGAACTGTCTTCTAACACTTTATTTCAAGCACAAAGAAACCAGGGGTGGGGGTGGGAGTGGGATTACCTTCAACAGAATACAAAATATGGAAAATCAAATATTACAATAATGCTAGAGGTGGTGGCTGATGGAAAGGAATTGCTAACCTTTATGATTTTAGAGAAAGCCCTTGCCCACAGAAACATCACTCACTTAAAAAAAAAAAAAAAAAAACCTCACTCACTGGAGTCAGTGAATACATAAAGAAAGGCAGAAGTTGAGATTGGTTTGAGAAAGACCTATTAAGCAATTTAAGTTGCTTAATTATCAGCAATCACTGTATCAGTCAGTGCCCTTTTTGGATGCTTATTGAGGTCATCTAACAAAATCAGATTTTAGGGCACCTGGGTGGCTCAGTTGGTTAATCGACTGCCTTTGGCTTAGGTCAGGATCACAGAATCAAGTCCCACATCAGACTCCTTGCTCAGTGGGGAGTCTGCTTCTCCCCCTGACCCTCTCCCCTCTCGTGCTTTCACTCACTCTCTTCCTTTAAATAAATTAAAAAAAAAATCACCTGTACCCCTGGGGCTAATAATACATTATATGTTAATAAAAAAAATAACTATGTAAGAAGAAAAAAATCAGATTTTAAAATGTAAAAAAGGCTTTGCTACACATTTAATAATTATTCCTGAGAATATGACCTCAAGTTCAGACGTTAGAGTCCATTATTTGTTAATCAAATGTATACTGAATACCCACTTGCTATGTATCATACAAAATGGACAGGAACTCTGCTCTTGTGGAGCACTCATCCTAAGGTGGCAGACTGACAGAACTAGTAATCAAATAAATAAAAATACTACAAATGATATACTACAAAGAAAAGAAATAAAGGGAATAATGAGAACAAAAACTACAGGGGTTAGGAAAATCCTCTTTAGTGAAGCAGCACTTAATTTATTCTCAGTCAGTGTGAGTCATTCATTCATTCATTTATTATTTATTTATTCTATTTTTAAGTAATGTTTTCACCCAATGAGGTGTTCAAACTCAACGACCCTCAGATCAAGAGTCAGATGCTTCACTGACTGGGCCAGCCAGGTGCCCATGGAATGAGTCATTTTTTTTAAGAGATTTTATTTATTTACTTTGAGAGAAAGGGAAAGCATGAATGAGTGGGCAGGGGGTGTGGGTGCAGAAGCAGAGGGAAAGAGAATCTCAAGCAGACTCCACAAGGAGCACAGAGTCCCAATGTGTGGCTTAAGCTCACACCCCTGACATCATGACCTGAGCCGAAATCAGGAGTCAGATGCTAAACCAACTGAGGCACCCAGGAATTCCTGGAGTGTCTTTTATTTTTTTTTTAAATTTTTATTTATTTATTCGAGAGAGAGAACAGGAGCAGGGAGGAGGGGGAGAGGGAGAACCTGAGCTGAAGGCAGACACCCAACCAACTGAGCCACCCAGGTGCCCCCCTCTAGAGTGTCTTTTAAAACCTAATTCAGATCATGTCTTGCCTGTACATAATCTTCTTCAATTGCTTTCCATTTCACTGAGAAAAACCCAGAGGCCCTATGAGGGTCTACAGAGCCCTTTATAATTTGGTCCCCAAATAGTTCCCTGGCCTTTCTTATTACTCTTTCTATAGCATTTATCTTTAAAATATTATAAGCCTTATTTATTGTCTCTCTCCCTGCCATAACATAAGTTCCACTATAGAATGATCTTTGCTTTCTTCATTTTGTATCCCAAATGTCTCTCAAACAGTTCCAGGACTTAACAGAAGTTCACTGAATTTGTGTTAAATGAATGTGAAGGTACATTATGATTTTATTAGTTTAAATATTACTAACTAACTAAATATTAGTTAAATATAATGTTTAATATATTGTTTATATATATATAATTATATTTATATATATTGTTTATATATATTTTATATATATTGTTTATATATAATATATATTGTTTATATATAATTGTTTAAATATAATCAAAACAAAAACAAAGTTATCACATACAATGCTCTATCAACATCTAAATGCAGCATAGAAAAATATCACAAAATAAGAAACACAAAAGCAAAAATCAGGTAAGATTTATTTAATGTGATGGGTGTGCTTCCCTGTTCATAAGTTCCTTCCAGTCTGGAACACAGGAGGACAATGCTACCCGCATAGTTGCTGCACCATTCAATCCATTTCTTTCCTTTGTTTTTAAGTGGGTTAAGATGGAAAACCCTAGCTCACACAAGCTACTTGTTGTGAATGGTAATAATAATGGGACACTCTTCCTACTTAGCAGCAGAGAGTCTTCCTTTACCTTAATCCAAAATGCTGATAAACTTAATGTTTCATAATCACTCTTCAATGGATAAGAAGAACTGAGCTGCAGTAATTCACTTTCTTCTTCAGGCTCCAAGTTTAACTCAATTATTGATTCTGGGTTTCGAAAAGCAAATGGATCTTTTACCCAGCAGTTTTCTCTCAACATTTCAAATTTCTCTTCTGAGAAGAAATGGTTAAAAGTTTGAGCAGAGAAGTGAGATGCAACAATATCTCTAATTTTATTTCTTTCAAAATGTTTTCACTAATAATATTCTCTTCAATATGTTGCAAAAATCTCGGAAACATGTAGTAGCTAGGACTGTTGCTTTTAAGTCTCACTTGCCATAACAATAATGTCTTTCGGAATCCCTGGATATGTTAGACATACTGGAATATATCACTATTTTTCCCCTGTAGTTTTAAACTCAGTTCATTAAGAATGCCAAAAATATCAGTTAAATATGCCAATTTCATTACCCAAATATCATCTTCAAAAATACTTGCCAAATGAGATTTTCTTTCAGTAAGAAAAATGTGAATCTCATTCCTGAGTTCGTAAACCCTGCTTAGTATTTTCCCGTGAGATAACCAACAGACTGTGGTATGATATAATAAGTGGGTATGATTAGTTCCAATCTCTGAACAAAATGTTTCAAGAAGCTGGTTATTTAGTGAGCTTCCTTTAATAAAGTTAACAACTTTCACTGCATTTTTCAATACTTCCATGAGATTCTGTGGGATTTCTCTGGATGCTAAAGCTTCACAATGTATAAAACAATGATTCCTCACAGCACCATTATTAGTAACTTCCAGCAATTTTTTAATTACTCTGCTATGTTTTCCCGTTATGCGTGCTGCTCCGTCACTTGTAATTCCTTTGCAGTTTTTCCAGTTTAATTTATATTGACCAACAATGCACTTTTCTAATTCTGTAAAAATATCTAATCCACTGAGGTGTGAGGTTATATTTAAACAACACAAGAAATCCTCCATAAAATCATCTTGCCACGCATATCTGACATAAACTAAGAGTGTTGTGCAACTCCCCATATCAGTGCTTTCATCAAGCTGGACTGCAAAATCTATACCAGACTGCAACCGAGCAAGAAGCATTGTTTCTAAATGTTCCACAATAGTACAAATGCGGAGAGATACTATGTTATCACTAGATATCATTTTTAATTTATCAGCGGATTTGTCATCAAAAATTGTGCGTACCATATCCAAACATGCTGGGAGAATTATTTTTTCCACAGCTGTGTGAGCCATTTTCTCTTTTGCTACTCGATATGCAACTAAGTATCATGATAATAAGGCTTTCTCACTAACAGTGGTAGAACCAAGAAACTGTTTTGACAACTTTACATCTTTTTTCTTTCCTTGAAAATATTCAAGAGGCTTATCAATAAGTTCAGCATGCTGAGTTTCTAAGTGTCTTTTTAATTTTGAAGGTTTTAAGCTTTCATTTGCAAGAATATTATTACAAATAACACACTGAGGTCTGTCATTTTCAAAGGGTTTTTCACATTTGATAAAACTGTATTTTAAATAGTCTTCATTATAACGTCTTGCACTTAATTTTTTCTTTTTGAAATGTGGCTCAAACGAAGTTGAAGTCTGCAAATTAGAGTCAATATTTTTCTCAATATTGTCACTAATCACATTTCCAGATCCAGCAGTTGAACTTGAACATGCTTCTGCGTATTTCACTTCATATTTCCTCTTTCTTTTATTACAAAAGATATGATCCATTTTAAAAGTAAGTTTGATTAAAATGTTTTAACTGCCACTTGACAAAAAATAAATTTTATGTATATGTGTGTGTGTGTGTGTGTGTGTGTATATACACACATACACATATAAATATAGCCTAGATAACATCTTTCCAAAAAAATGCAGTTTGCAAATGCATCTTAGTTGAACATCTGAGAATTCACATCTAGTTGCAAGTCATGGTAACATAAAACTAGACTGCTCACCAACTTATTATGAAAACTGAACAAGACACCAGTGGACAAAGGATTGAAAAACCATTTCTTAGTCAGTATACATTCTATTCATTATATGCCCTCCACTAATTATCTTTTCACATATTGAAATTGACCTTAGTATTCCTTGTAGCACAATTCTGGCAGAGGATTCATGCAAACACCTGATACTTTATATTTTATTTTGTTTAAAAAAATTTCATTGTGACTCACAGAATTGACTGCATGACCTACTGATGGGTCACATACAGAATGTGAAAGATACTGATACAGAGACATTTTCCTCTGCCGTGTTGAGCTTGAGTATGTCTATTTGATGATCAAAGCAGCAAGCTAATGTGCTCGACTGTTGGCTGGTACAGGAACTTCCTTGAAGTGGTAGGAATATATCTTATCTTTTCATTCTTGTTATTTTTTGATGGGAAGAGTTTTTAAGAATGTCAGTATGATCTGACCCAGTGAGGATCCAGGGAGGCTTTCCACTGGTAGGTCAACTACCAGGTTGGACCTGCTGATATATTTTTAGAACTTCATTGGAATGCATCCTTGACCTGGGAATAAAAGTAGAGATATGACATCAAAGCTTTATAATACAAAGAGTATTACTGCCAGCTATGGCAACCTTCATGACCTCCAAGATCATGGATGCTGAAGCAAAAAGCCTAAGGCTCTTCTCATCACTATGCTGTAACAGCTTAGGCCTATTTCTGTAAGGCAAATCACCTAAACCAAGACTGGTAAGTAGAAAAAATGTCAGTAAAGCCTGGAAGTCAGCACCAGGAGTTGGAAAGTACACTTACAAAGCTGAATACAGTAAGCCATGGAGGAACATAGTTCATTCACCATTACATACTTCCTCTTAGCTCAGTTTGGTTATGTCCATCTTAAAAGCACAGGTATCCCCCACTTTCTAAAAGTTCATGTTATGCTATTTCACTTTTAGGACAGACCTACATTAATACCTATTTTTGTTAACTCAAAGAAATCCAAAGAGGATTTTAACTTTTATTTAAAAAGTTGTTACTATACTAATGTAGGTCTTTGATAAAAGTGAACTGGCATAACAAACTTTCAGAAAGCAGGGGATTTCAAGAGGAATGCTCTCCTTTTGCAGGGGAAACCTCACTTGCTCTTTCATCTTGGTGTATCTCCGTCTTAGCACTGTAACAAAGCAATTCCTTACACACCCTTCCATCAAGTTGTTTCACCCTTCTGGAGGAGGGGGTAAAGCCTTATATTTACTGTAATGTTTGTTAGAAATTCAATGACTTGGGGCACCACGGTGGCTCAGTCGGTTGAGCATCGACTCTTGGTTTGGGCCCAGGTCATGATCAAGGAGTCCTGAGACTGATCCTTTGTTGGGCTGCCTGCGCTCAGCTGAGTCTGCTTGGAATTCTTTTCCTCTTCCTCTCCGTCCTCCTCACCTCCCCCCATTCACATGTGCCCTCTCTCAGTTACATAAATAATGGGGTGCCTGAGTTGCTCAATTGGTTAAGCGGCTGCCTTTGGCTCAGGTTATGATCCCAGAGTCCTGGGATTAAGCCCTGTGTCTGGCTCCCTACTCTTTCTCCCTCAGCTGCTCTCTCTGGCTCTCTCATGCAAATAAATAAATTAAATCTTAAAAAACAAACAAACCCACAAATAGATAAATAAAATCCTTTTTTAAAAAAGAAATTGAACATCTCATAGTGTTAATAATCTTTATCAGAACTGTTTGCATTAACTATTATTTTCTTATTATCTGTATTCTTGATTGCTATCTGGCATCTGGGTTCTCACTAATCAGGGAAGAACCCATCATCCCCCAGAACTATCCTAGGGATGGCTGACAGCAAACAGCTTGTCATATGCAAACTAACCCTAAAATAGCCCATCCTACCTGCACACCCCTACCTTCCCCCTCCCCACCCCAGCATCAGGCTCTTACACTCTGGCAATATTCCCCATTGGCCCTAATCAATGTCCCTTTAACCAGGGACAAAAATTTTGTTGAAATTAATTAAAAAATCCAATTCTAGGGCGCCTGGGTGGCTCAGTGGGTTAAAGCCTTTGCCTTCAGCTCAGGTCATGATCTCAGGGTCCTGGGATTGAGGCCACATCGGGCTCTCTGCTCAGCAGGGAGCCTGCTTCCCCTTCTCTCTCTGCCTGCCTCTCTGCCTGCTTGTGATCTCTCTCTCTCTCTCTGTTAAATAAATAAATAAATAAATAAATCTTTAAAAAAAAAATATCCAATTCTAAACCTGATTAGTCTGCTTACCCTGCCTCACTCCTTTCCTAGAAAATACAGACTTTTCCACAATACAGCGTTTTGTAGTTTCCCTTCCACTCCCTCTGCCTCTTGACCAATCGTAGTGTATCCCCATATGGCCCTCCTTGCATGGTTTGGCACGTTCTACCTTCTGTTTCTAGGGATCTGGGAGTGTAAAAACTTCCTACTTCGTGACAGCCATTTCTGTGTGCGTGTCTTACCATGCCTCATTAAAACAAATCCTGAATACTTTTTTTTAAAGACTTTATTTATTTATTAAATATTATTTAATGCCTCATTAAAACAAATCCTGAATATTTTTTTTAAGACTTTATTTATTTGAGAGAGAGAAAGCAAGAGAGAGCAGGAGTGGAGGAGGGGGCAGAGGGAGAAGCAGACTCTCCAAATGAGCAGGGAGCCTGTTATGGAGGCTCCATCCCAGGACCCCAGGATCATAACCTGAGTCGATGGCAGGTGAGCCACCCAGGTGCCCCCTGAATACATTTTAAATCTTTTTTTTTTTTTTTTTTTTTTTTTTTTTTTTTTTTTTTGTTATTGCTCTGGTTACTAAGTTGTACAGTGTGATCCTGTTCCTATTTTCCCCATAAGGTCTGTTATGTTTTAGAATAAATTCTACATTCTATGAATTCTTCCAAGAAGTCATAGTCTTAAAGCTGAGACACGCATTATCTTAAGATTACTTATTATTACTTGTCTGGTAAATGGATTTCATCCACTCACTTGAGAGGACTACTGGAATCCCCCAATTTTGTGGACATAATATTTTTCATTGTGGCTATTACCCAATCTTTATCTGAGTGAAACAGAGTAAAATACCTCACACAAGTAAGGTATAGGTGTCAGGAATACAGGTAGCCCTCAAAAATGTGCTAATACATTGTTCGAATGCCATCAATGTTCATTAGCCTGTTGCTATCATATTTATGTGGGGATCTTATCTTTTAATAATAAAGCTGCTTTGAAAGAGGCATCACAGAGAATGGTAACCTTGAAACAATATGTTCCCAGAACAATATGTTTGCCACAGCCTTGGTGATATTCTTCTGTGAGACTTCATTAATTAATATCCATACAGACTTTACTATTAACAATAATTTTTTAAAAGATTTTATTTATTTGACACAGAGAGAGAGAGATCACAAGTAGGCAGAGAGGCAGGCGGTGGGGGCGGGGAAAGCAGGCTCCCTGCTGAGCAGAGAGCCTAATGGGGGGCTCCATCCCAGGACCCTGAGATCATGACCTGAGCCGAAGGCAGAGGCTTAACCCACTGAGCCACCCAGGTGCCCCAATTAACAATAATTTTTTTAAAAGATTTTATTTATTTATTTGACACAGAGAGACACAGCGAAGAGAGGGAGCACAAGCAAGGGGAGTGGGAGAGGGAGAAGCAGGCCTCCTGCGGAGCAGGGAGACCAATGTGGAGCTAGACCCCAGGATCCTGGAATCATGACCTGAGCCAAAGGGAGATGCTCAATGACTGAGCCACCCAGGTGCCCCTACTATTAACAATAATTTGACAGTACTTGACAAATGTAGGACATGTATCCATCACTGTGGTATCATACAGAGTATGTTCACTGCCCTAAAACTCCTCTATGTTCTGCCTAGTCATCTCTACCTCCCTCCAATCCCAGATAATCAGTTTTTTTTTCCTCTGTCTCCCTTTTCACCTTTTCAGAATGTCATATAGTTAGAATTATACTATAGCATGTAGTATAATTTCCAGATTGACTTCTTTCACCTAGTAATATGCAAGTAAGTTTCCTCCATGTTTTTTTCTGGCTTGATAGCTCATTTCTTTTTAGCACATAATAATAATGCCATTGTCTGGATACAAAAGTTTATCCATTCACCTACTGAAAAAGACATCGGTTGCTTCTAAATTTTGGCAATTATGAATAAAGCTGGTATAAAAATCAGTTGCAGGGCGCCTGGGTGGCTCAGTGGGTTAAGCCGCTGCCTTCGGCTCAGGTCATGATCTCAGGGTCCTGGGATCGAGTCCCGCGTCGGGCTCTCTGCTCAGCAGGAAGCCTGCTTCCCTCTCTCTCTCTCTCTGCCTGCCTCTCCATCTGCTTGTGATCTCTCTCTGTCAAATAAATAAATAAAATCTTTAAAAAAAATTTTTAAAAATCAGTTGCAGGTTTTTGTGAGAACATAACATAAGTTTTCGACTCCTTCAGATAAATACTAAGGAATCTGATTGCAGGACTGTACGTACAATGCATTTTTTTTTTAGATTTTATTTATTTATTTGACACACAGAGAAAGAAATCACAAGTAGTCAGAGAGGCAGGCAGAGAGAGAGGGGGAAGCAGGCTCTCTGCAGAGCAGAGAGCCCGATGCAGGACTCGATCCCAGGACCCCAAGATCATGACCTGAGCTGAAGGCAGAGGCTTAACCCACTGAGCCACCCAGGTGCCCCGTACAATGCATTTTTAATAAGGATCACAGCGAAGGCTGTGTGTCTTTTTGTTGTTGGAGCATACCAAAAATTGTGGCCACAGGCTATGCATTATAGACAAAGTGTAGTTGTTGGGTTTTGGGGGGGTTTTTTGGCATGGTGTCAACATTTGTTAACTCATTCATACTGGCAGACTTCAAATAATGCCAAAAGGAGTACTCTAGGATCTCATGAGTTGTGAAGGCCTAGCATGCTACTCAGTTACCTTGTTGGTCTCTCTGATATGAACTGTCAGAAAATAGAACCAAGTTAGAACTGAAGGCTATAGATCTGAAGGCACAGACAGGGACAAAGATGGCTGGTGAGATGGGTCGCATAATTAAGTGTAATTCAGCAAAAAACAGCAATGTAGAGAGCTGGTCAAGAGAAATCTCTCCTGTTTGGTCAGTTTAGGATTGGACAGATGTTAAATATTGAACCTAAAGGCTGGGACTTTATCTGAGATGGAAAGCTTTACCGGGCATTCTGGAACAATGTTGGAATGCAGCTTTAGGAAGGTGCCAGGAAGCCATCTGAGAAAATAGCTGTTGTTATAGGAGTAGGATTAAACTGTAATATGCAATACACAAAATGTAGCACATTGTCTCTGGGCTAGCACTCTCTTGGCATAGTTTTCTTTTATGAGACCGACACACTACTTACTGCACTAATGAGGTACCTGGCATAGCTTTCTTTTATAGTAATATAAAGGGTTGGTAACATCAGGCCAACCTACAAATAGGGACAGAGGTCAGGGTTTGTTAGAACAGTGGCAATTTTAGTTGTTGGTTGCCTTAGGAGGGACTTGGAATATCAACTTGGGCTAGTTATTATAAATGCTTTAACTATGGCTAAGTAGCCTTAATAGCTGGAAATCTACTGTATACAGTATCTGCCTATAATTAAAAAGATGTGCATCTGGGAGAGAATTCAGGGGATGGTAGATGCCTTTGATTTAAACTTGGTTAGATGTTTCGTTGAAAGATGACATGTTCCAAATATTTTATGTTGTTCTGAAAAAGGCAAGCTTTTCTTTGGAGGTCTTATTTCCTATCTTCCAAGGGAGGTAGTAGGACTAAAGAGTTTATTTCTCCTGGATGTCAGAGCATGGTGTATATCATCAATGTTTTAAACCAGAACTAAATTGTTGGAGAAACAACTGCATCTAGGTTTCCTTTTAATGAATAAAAAGAATTGGAGGGAAATTCACAGTAGCCCTGAAGCAATCTGACTCAGATATACAGCTGTCCTTAATAGTTGAGGGAACAATTATTAACTCTCTTCCTCTCATAATTAAAATTTCCAACAAGGATCCTCACTTGTTTTTAATACTTCTTTCCCTCCAAGGAATCTCAAACCACTACAGCTTTTTTTTTTTTTTTTTTTTTTAAGATTTTATTTTTAAGTAATCTCTACACCCAACACAGGGCTTGAACTTAAAACTACAAGATGAAGAGTAACATGCTCTATGTTGGAATGCACCAGATGCCCCTGAAACCACTACAATGTTAAGGATAAACTACGTCATGTCTCCCTATTTTTTTAAATATTTACCTTATATAGCTAAAGAAAAATGGAGCTAAATAAAAGAAAAATGGAGCTAAACATAATCCAGTCTTTTGTTTGCCCTCCTTTTTCTTTACTTGTCTCTGAAAGGTGCCTTAATGGGAAGTCACAGAAGTTTTGGGGAATAGGTTCAAACCTGAAATTTTGGTCTAAGTTTCAGACGAGACATATCCTTAATTAGAATTCAATGTAAATCAGAGCTATACATATCATGATGAGCAAGTACATCAGTATAATTCCACAGCCCAAATGGGCTCTGTTGGGACAGATCCCTTCTGGCCAAAACTTAAAAGATCATAAATGCGTGCAGTGATGCTTAAGATATGTGCACTGAGGTTGACTGCTGTGGATATATAGCCACACTTCCAAGCAATAATGCTCTTCAGTCAGCTGTGCATATGGCTTAGCCATCCTTTAGAACAAAGTTTCAATTAAGATGACCAACTATTTGTAGTTGAGGGTTTCATTAATGCAGTCATGTAATATGGTTTCAGGTTACTGATTTTGCACTAATGAATCTTACCTACCTGTTCCCAGAATGTGTTTGTTATATGGTAGGTACTCAATAAATATATTTGAAAGAATAAATGAGGGGCACCTAGGTGGCTCAGTGGGTTAAGCAGCTGCCTTCAGGTCAGGTCATGATCTCAGGGTCCTGGGATTGAGCTCCGCATTGGGCTCTCTGGTGAGCAGGGGGCCTTCTTCCCCGCCCCGCCCCGCACTCCCCCACCCCCACCTGCCTCTTTGCCCACTTGTGATCCCTCTCTCTGTCAAATAAATAAATAAAATCTTTAAACAAACAAAAAGAATAAATGAGGGAACGACTGACATTATTTTTACTATTACTGTTACCTTATTTGAAAAATAAGTATTTGAACAATTTAGTAATATATAAGACAAAGGCTGGTAAAACATAGTTTCTGAAGGAGGATAATCAGGGGCCCTGGGTGGCTCAGAGGTTAAGAATCTGCCTTCAGGTCAGGTCGTGATCTCAGAGGCCTGGAATCAAGCCCTGAATTGGGCTCTCTGCTCAGCAGGAAGCCTGCTTCTCCCTCTGCCACTTTCCCTGCTTATGTTCCCTCTCACTGTCTCTCTCTCTCTGTCAATTAATTAATTAATTAATTAATTAAATAGGATAATCAAAGAGATCCTATTTCATAATAAACTGCTTATAATATTAAGTAGTAGAAAGAATGGTCCTATAAAAACATAAATGTAGGGACGCCTGGGTGGCTCAGTTGGTTAAGCAGCTGCCTTCATCTCAGGGTCCTGGGATGGAGTCCCACATCGGGCTCCTTGCTCGTCAGGGAGCCTGCTTCTCCCTCTGCCTCTGCCTGCCATTCTGTCTGCCTGTGCTCGCTCTCTCTCCCTCTCTCTCTCTGACAAATAAATAAATAAAATCTTAAAAAAAAAAAAACATAAATGTAAACTATGTTTAGATTTAGCTTATAAAGCTTAACACCTAGATCTACCTAAAAATAACTCACATAAAAATACTAATATCTTATTAGAGGTATGAATTATTATTCTTTTAGACAAAAACAGCTGTCATTTAATGATTCTGGTCTTTTATATTTTTATTACTTCTATTTCAACCCAGTCCTCCTTGGGAGTTTATAATTGGCTGTGCTTCAGACTCTTGTATTCAAAAAGTATTCTTAAAGAAAAAAAAAAAAAAAAAAAAAAAAGTATTCTTAAAGAGCTTAGTCCCTCTCCTAAATCAGATAATTCACTTACAGTAATAGAGGTAATATATTAGGGTACAGACCTGGTAGATGGGATAATGAAAGCATGGGGAAGTCCTTTTTTCTTTTTTTAAGTTGATTTATTAAGTAAGCTCTACCCGCAATGTGAGGCTCTAACTCATGACCCCACGATCAACAGATGCATGCTCTTCTGACTTGGCCACCCAGGCACCCTGGGGTTAGTTCTTCTCTAACTGAAAAAGGATGCAAGATACAAGCTAAATGGAACACATACATAAGTAGAAAATGGTGCAAGTTCGATAGAGAGGGTATAAATAGTTGTCTAGGAAAGTGGTACTATGAATAGTCTAGGAAAATGTTTTAGGATTTTAAGCTGTATGCATGATTATCTTATATGCTTAATGCAATGATCATTATCGCTGTAAGCTTAATAGATGGTCTTTAGTTTCCTGCCACTACTTCTTTCCTCTTAGATGTAGCTCCATGGTGTTATTGAATATTTTCTTCTAAAAACACAGCAGGGGTGCCTGGGTGGCTCAGTGGGTTAAGCCTCTGCCTTCGGCTCAGGTCATTATCTCAGGGTCCTGGGATCGAGCCCCACATCAGGCTCTCTGCTCAGCAGGGAGCCTGCTTCCCCCCCCCCCCCCCCGCCTGCTTGTGATCTCTCTGTAAATAAATAAAATCTTTAAAAAACACCATACAGCAATACTTATATTTATTTATTTTTAAGTAAATGCTGCCCCCAATGTGGGGCTCAAACTTACGACCTGGGGATTAAGAGTAGCATGCTCTACCAATTGAGCCAGCCAGGGACTCTAAAAATACAGCTTTGATCAGTTTCCTCAAAATTCAAAAACCTCTAATGGTTCTGAGCTAGTGCATCCTCCTCAGGACAATATCCTTTAAATCTAAGCTTTATCTTATCTCTCTAGGTGTCTCCTTCATCCCATACCTTCAAACAATTCTACATTTTAAGCTCTAAGATTATTGAAGTTCTTGAAATACACCATGCACTTCCATGATTCTGCTTCTGACTAGTATCGTTTGTATCGAATACCTATAAGTCATTTAAAATTCTGTCTTTTTCAAAAGATTTATTTATTTATTTGACAGATCACAAGTAGGCAGAGAGGCAGGCAGAGAGAGAGGAAGGGAAGCAGGCTCACCGCTGAGCAGAGAGCCCGATGTGGGGCTCGGTCCCAAGACCCTGGGATCATGACCTTAGCGGAAGGCAGAGGCTTTAACCCACTGAGCCACCCAGGCGCCCCAAATTCTCTTCATTCTTGAAATGATTTACCTCAAATGCTAAAGTGTTCATCCATTTAACTAACATTTAAGTACTTACAATGTACCAGGCACTGGGCATATAAAGCAAAAAAAAAAAAAAAAAGATAGTGAAAAATTAATATAAGGGAGTATGTGTTCAGTTCTTATAATGAACGAACCAGAATTACATCACACTGATAAAGATTAAGAACATTAAGTAAACAAAGGGTGCCTGGGTGGCTCAGTGGGTTAAAGCCTCTGCCTTCAGCTCATCAAGCCCCGCATGGGGCTCTCTGTTCTGCAGGGAGCATTCTTCCCCCTCTTTCTATCTCTGCCTGACTCTCTGCCTACTTGGGATCTCTGTCAAATAAATAAATAAAATCTTAAAAAAAAAAAAGAACGTTAAGTAAACAAGCAAACTGCAAAAGGATATCACATTACTGGTTGTTAAAATTATGCAAAACAGTACTATGTATGAAATTAAAACATAAAGATGCTTGGGGGAGTGGTTACCTTGGGCAAGAGGAACAGAATGAAATTGCGTCGAGTAGACAAAGGACTTCAATTTATATTATCAAACAATTTATGTTATTTATTTCTCCAGTTAGATGGCAAGTACAAAATGTTTGAGTTACACTTCTGTTTCTATCTTTTGTCTAAAATAATTCTACTTTTTAAAAGAATCTATAAGGCTTGATTCCCTCCTGCAGGCATTGCCGATCCGTCTCATAACCAGTAACTTAAAATTACCTTCCATCTCTTGTACTCTCTCGTTTCCCTTTATGCACGTCAATAGTACCCTAGACCTTAAGGATAGGAAGTTCCAGGTATCACTTCTGGGTATATTCACACGTTATCCACTTCAGCAGATTCCTGTTCCCTGCAGCCCTCTCAGGCCCACCATGCCTTCTAAGAATTTCAGCCTGACCCTTTCAGCCGACCCTAGAATAGCTCCCCTCAAATCCTTGATTCCTATTCCCCTTCTCCTGGGAGACCTCGATTCGTCCCGTGAGCAAAACCAGAATGTGCCTCCCCCAACGAACCCCGGAAATATCGCCCCTTAGAAGTCTGAGGTCCAGTCCAGAGCCGCAAGCCTAGCTTTTCGCCCGTCAAGCGGCGGTTCAGCGCGTCCCCCCATTCCCTACGCAACACCACTTCCGGCCGAACCTTACCACCCATAAACATCTCACTTCCAGAAGGAAAAGGACAGGCTCGGCCTTCTGCGCACGCTCCAAACCAGAGGCCCGGTCCGCCTCTTCCCTGTCCAATCGCTCCCCGGCAGTCTCGCGGTATTTCCTTCTCCCGCGGGAGTTACCTGAACGCTCGGGCGGTAATTCCAACTTGGGGGCTCAGCTGCGGACTAACCCGATCCTGTGGGGGCTTTGTAGACTTGACCTGTTCCGTCCGGCCCCTGCACCCCGGAGCGGACGAGGCTGGTCCCGGCCAGGTCCTGCCGCCATGGGGGCGGAGAAAGAGCCGCTGCCGGTTAAAGAGGCCTTCCAGCGGACGCAGCAGCCGCACCAGAACAAGGTCACCAGCACTGAGCCGCACCTACCGCACGGTAAGCGCGGCCCCGGGTCTTGCCCCTCGCCCTCCTGGGACCAGCCTTCCCCAGGAGCCTCCCGTGGCCCTCCGGACTCCAACCTTCTGAACCTTCCCCACCCAGTTCAGAGAGGTCTGGAGGTCACCCCGACGTCGCCCGGGCACCTTCTCTCCCCAGGGGCCTCCGGCCGCCCCTCCCCCGCTCCCGCGGACCCCCGAGTGACTCTTGAGCGCACTCACATCCGGACAGTCTTTATAAGAGGATTGTAGTGAATTTTGAATTTTAGTACCATTTTACCTGGTTTACTTATTTAGAGACCAGTATTGCATTTAATGATCACAGTTCGGTGTCTCTTCAGGTTAAGAGCTCACTGATTTTAACATAAATCTGCATTTCATTAGCCAGGTTTAAAATACATACATAAATACAAATTTGTATTTCTGCCCTCTAATGATTTTAACAAAACACACTTCTTTGTTATTGACAGAATCTGTGTAAGTAAGTGCATCTTTGCTACAAACCAGCTATTTTTCAGGTTGATACACTTAATTGGCTTTTATTATGGTTTTAAGAAATAGAAAAAAAATAGACTAAATAGACTGGAGGAGCAAGATATTGGTGGAGCCGGGGACCTAAATTTTGTCTGGTCCCAGGAATTCAGCTAGATACCAATCCATTCTGAACACCTACAAACTCAACAGGATATTGAAGAGAAGAATAGCAGCAATTCTAGGAACAGAAAAGCGACCACTTTCTGGAAGTTTTAAAAAAATGACAGAAGAATGATGTTGAACGAATATATATGGTTGGCTAATTTATTCAAAGGGAAAAAGGTAGAAAAAAACATTTCTTTTTCTCAAGCTAATTTTTCTTATTTGGCAGGATTACACAAAGATTTTTTTAAAAAACTATTTCACTGGATGTTTAATTTTTTTTTTTTTAAAGATTTTATTTGTTTAACAGAGATCACAAAGTAGGCAGAGAGGCAGACAGAGAGAGAGAGAGACTGGCTTCCTGCTGAACAGAGAGCCTGAGGCGGGTCTCCATGGAAGACCCTGAGATCATGACCTGAGCCAAAGACAGAGGCTTAACCCACAGAGCCACCCAGGTTTGTTTCACTGGATTTTTAAAAACATTTTTTGATTAGTAAATATTTTACATGCTCCAAGTATATAGAAGGAAATTCACCGAGAAGACTTGCTCCTTTCCTAGTCCCCATCCAGTGTTTTCTCTCAGTCTTTTACAGATAACCATTTTTAACTAGTTTCTTGTTTACCCTCAGGTCTTCATGCAGATACAAGCAAATGTGAATATGCATTCTTACTTCCTTTCATTTCTCCTTCAAGATTTTCTACATTGTTGTGCACTTTGCTTTTTTCATTTAATAGTATATTCTGGATACTCCTTATCCGTTAGATTTCCTCATTTTTTTTTAAGCTGTCACATGTTCCATTTTGTGGGCATACTCTAATAGCCAATGCACTACAGGTACACACTTGTGTTGTTTCCATTATTTATGTATTAGAAATGACTTTTTTTTAAGTAGTTTCTGTACCCAGTGTTGAGAGCTCAATTCACAATCCCGAGATCAAAAGTGGTATGCTCTACTGACTGAGCCAGTCGGACACCCCTAGACACAATGCTTTAATATTTCCTACATTTGCAGGGGTAACTGTCAGATTATCTGAGGGGAATTGCTGGGTCAAAGAGGAAGTGTATTTGTAAACGTGGTAATTACAGTTGCCCTTCATAGAGTGGTCCGTTCTATCCTCCCAACAGCCAAATATGAGAGCTATTGCTTTTTTGTTTGTTTTTGAGAGTGTTTGGGAACCACTGAAATATAATTGGGAGATTTTTTTTTTTTTTAAAGATTTTATTTATTTATTTGTCAGAGAGAGAGAGAGGGAGAGAGAGTGAGCACAGGCAGACAGAATGGCAGGCAGAGGCAGAGGAAGAAGCAGGCTCCCTGACGAGCAAGGAGCCCGATGCGGGACTCGATCCCAGGATGCTGGGATCATGACCTGAGCCGAAGGCAGCTGCTTAACCAACTGAGCCACCCAGGCGTCCCGGGAGATTTTTTTTTTTAAGAGTTTATTTATTTATTAGACAGAGAGAGAACACAAACACAGGGAGCAGGCAGGGAGAGGGAGTAGCAGGCTCCCAGTTGAGCAGAGAGCCTAGACCCTGGGATCATGACCTGAGCAGAAGGCAGATGCCCTACCCCTACCTACCCATACCCACTAAGCCACTGAGGTGCCCCTGGGAGCATGTTTTTGATAGATAAGAACATTTGTAAGTAATATCCTGAGTAGTGTGGGAATAGGAGTTAAAATGATAAATGATATATCAAAATGAAATTGCTGTGTTATAGGCAGGTGAAATTATAAAAGAATTGACAACTGAACTGTATTTGGTGCATTTTTCTAAATAGACTGAAGGATGTGTAGAAGAATCAAGACAATCTTTTGTAATCAAAATCTTAACGCTGCTTTCCTCCGTGGCAGAAGTAATTCAGAAACAGGAGAGAGACAAGTAAATAAATGATTACCAAGTCTATCTTCCTTAATAATTTCTTCTGGATAGATGATTAAAAGTTATTAAGGAATAAAGATTTTAGTTTGATGAGACATTATTAATATCTTGGAGAGTCTTAGGTCAGTGCTAGGGATAAAGACTTATCAATGTAGTTTGTGAAGGATTGGTTTAAATTCCTGGTTGTAAAGCATTTTTTCAGGAGGCATTTGTTCATACCTTAAATACATTATGATAGTCTGTAAATATGAAATCTGCAGCGGAGCAAGAAATAGAATTTGCACCAGTTTATTACTTCATTTAGCCAAGTAGAGGGAATATGAAGACAGTGACATTTCAACTTATTTTAATTATTTTACTTTATCTTGAAAATACTCTGCAAGTTTTCTCAATTTGTATTAACATTTGCAGTGAGTGTATGTATCATCTAAAAACTTACTGGGTGAAAGCCTTCAGGGCTTTAATAATTTAGAAAGAAGACAGCTAGAGGTCTAAATTTATATGTGATGATAAATAGGGGCACCTGGGTAGCTCGGTTGAGTGTCCAAGCCTTGATTTCAGCTCAGGTCATGATCTCGGGGTCATGAGATAGAGCCCCACATCGGGTCCCTGCTGCCAAGTCTGCTTGTCTCTCTCTCTCTCAAATAAATAGTCTTTTAAAAAAAATAAATAAAAGGTTATGTGTGATGATAAGTAAGTTTATGTTATATGTACCTACATACACATATTTATGTCACATGAAAGTCACCTTATACATTTTTTCTGCAGGATAAAATATGATTATAATCAAAAGCTAATTTACTATATAATGCTAGGTTTACTTTATTATTATAATGCTAGCTTTATTTAAAAAAATTTTAAGAACCAGTTTCAGGTAAATATATTTAAATGAGAATTCTACTTAGGAAAGAAGTTAATTTTGGTCCAAAAATTATTGCATCCTGTTATTTGGCAAATATTATTTCAGGCAAGGGTTATTTTGAGACTATATTAAATGCATATGTAGTATATCTATGACTATGAATGACATTAACATTAAAGCCTTTTTCTTTTTCCTGTTATTTATATTTTTTATTTTTTGCATAAATTGTAACTTCCTCATGAGTTATTATTAAATTATAGAATTCTGAACTTAGGGAAAATCAGATGGTTGTCATTATAATGCCTCCTGGGAATAATTTGATTTTTTTTTTTTTCTTTTCCTTTTTAGGACTGAGGCATAAAGCAATGAAGTTCAGTGTTTGTTGTGCCAGATTCTAAATAAGTTCTTGGGAGATATGCTGGGAAAAGGCCAGATTGATAATATTTTGTGCATAAAATGGATGAAGCTCTTCTTATTAGACTAAAAGTTAAAAATCCAAATGTGAGGATACAGGTAGACCCAGCTCTTTCAAGACTTAAGACCTATGGGTAATGATTGCCCCAAGGTTAAAGGTACGTGCTACCTCATGGTTTTTGTTTGATTTAAATGCACAGTAGTTAAATTTTTCCTTATTAATTATGTAATATATGATGAGAGAAGAGTGTATGTAATACATGCACACATCCCATTTAAATATATGTTGTTTCAATAGCAATCCTTTGATACCAAATGGGTACCCTGTAATTTAAATACCCAGCATTAGAGTAGACCTACAGGTCAAGCAAGGGCTTATTCCCACAAGACTGCCCCCACTTCAGATACTAGCCACAAGTCTCAGGTATACCCAAACTACTTGCACTTTTACCTACCTAACTACAAATTTGGGGGATTCCCATGACTGCCACACCCCCAACTAAGATAGGAGAATTCTCTAGAATAACGGAACAGAATTCAGGTAGGTGCTGTGCTTACTATTACAGTTTTGTTTTTTTTGTTTTTGTTTTTTTTTTTTTAAAGATTTTATTTACTTATTTGTCAGAAAGAGAGTGAGAGAAAGCAACACAAGCAGGCAGAGAGGCAGGCAGAGGCGGAGAGAGAGGCAGGCTCCCCGCTGAGCAAGGAGCCCGATGCAGGACTCGATCCCAGGAATCTGGGATCATGACCTGAGCCGAAGGCAGCGGCTCAACCCACTGAGCCACCCAGGCGTCCCTACAGTTTTGGTTTTTTAAGATTTTATTTACTTATTTGACACAGAGATCACAAGTAGGCAGAGAGGTGGCTGAGAGAGTGGGGAAAGCAGGCTCCCTGCTGAGCAGAGAGCCTGATGTGGGGCTTGATGCCAGGACCCTGAGATCATGACCTGAGCTGAAAGCAGAGGCTTAACCCACTGAGCCACCCAGGCACTCTTCTATTACAGTTTTATTGTAAAGGTTACCACTAAAACAGCCAAATGGAAGAGATACATAGGGCAAAGTATGGGGGAAAAGGAGAGCAGAGCTTCCCTGACCTCTGTGGGTGTCCTATCTTCCCAGCACATTGATGTGTTCACCAACCTAGAAGCTTGAGCCTGGTTGTTTCAGGGTTTTTTTTATGAGATTTCATTGAATAGGTGTGTTGGATTAAATCATTGGCTATTTGAACTCAATCAGCTGTTCCTCTCCCCTACCTGAAAATAAGAGGATGGGCCTGAAAATTCCAGCCCTGTAATCACCTAATTAGCTTTTCAGGTGATGAGCTTCCATCCTGAAACTATCTAGGGACCACTAACCTCCACCTTGAGTCACCTCATTACCATAAACTCTAGTAAAGTTACTCTGGATTCCAGAATAACCAACGACACTCCTTTCACTCAGGACATGCCAAGGTTTTTGAGCTCTGTACCAGAGACAAAGATCAAATACATTTTTTTTTAAAAGATTTTATTTATTCATTTGACAGAGATCACAAGTGGGTGGAGAGGCAGGCAGAGAGAGAGGAGGAAGCAGGCTCCCTGCTGAGCAGAGAGCCTGGTGTGGGGCTCGATCCCAGGACCCTGGGATCATGACCTGAGCTGAAGGCTTTAACCCACTGAGCCACCCAGGCGCCCAATACATTTTTTTATTACTTCATAAAAGAATAATAAAATGAACACATATCCCAACATCTGAGTTAAGAAATGGAATGCTGAAGTACCTTTTTAAGTGTATTGTGCCTTTTTCTGAACGTATTTCCCTTTCCTTCCTTTCCAGAGGAAAACACTATCCTGAATTTTGTGTCACTCATTCATTACCGTGCTTTTCTTTAGAGTTTACTTTAGTTTTAAGGCTACTTAGATGTATCCCAAAATATGTGCTTTATCTTTGCCTTTTTTCACCTTAATATAAATGGAGTTATATTACATATATGCTTTTGTAACTATTTTTTTCCACTTAGTACTGTTTCTGAGAATCTAAAATCCAAATTTATGTTTGTAGCTATAGTTCATTCCTTTCCACTGTTAGATAGTAATACAGCACACTTGGATTATCCAGTCTATTGTGTGCTGTTATGAGCTAAGCTTTTTTTTTTTTTTTTAAACCACAGTGAGATATCACTTTATGTATTTATTTTTAAAGATTTTATTTATTTATTTGAGAGAGCAAGGGAGAGACAGCATAAGGGCAGAGGGAGAGGGAGGAACAGACTCCCAGCTGATCAGGGACCCTGAGATCATGACCCGAGCCAAAGGCAGACACTTAACCAACTAAGCTACCAATGAACCCCATGAACTGAACTTCTATCAGTATTCTCAAACATGTGTAAGAATTTCTTTGGCTAATAATGCCTAGAGGCAGAGTTGGGACTGAATTATGTATCCACAAAGTTCATATGTTGAAGCCCTAACTCCCAGTACCTCAGAATGTGACTGGATGTGGAGATAGGGTCTTAAAATAGGTGACTAAGTTAAAATAAGGCCTTTGAGACGGGGCCCTCATCCAGTCTGACTGGTGTTGTAAAAGAAAAGGAAATTAGAACATGTCTATGTAGAGAAGAAAGACCATGTGAGGGCACTGCAAGAAGACATCTATCTACAAGCCAAGAGTCTCAAGAACTCAAACCTGTTGACACTTTGATCTTTGGTCTTCTAGCCTCCAAAAAAAGGAAGATAAATTTCTGTTGTTTAAGACACCTAGAATACATTATTTTTTGTTAGGGCAATCCTAGTAAACTAATAAAGTTAGAATTGTTAGGTGGTAGGATTATGTACCTATGTAGCTTAGTTAATAATACTGTTATTTTTTTTAAATAACTGGACTAATTTCCAGTCCTCCTAGCAGTGTATGAGAATTCTTATTTTGCATTCTTGCCCATGTGTGATATTGTCAGGCTTTACTTTTTCTAGTCTGGTAGGTGAGGACTGAAATCTTAATGTTCATTTCAATTGCATTTTTCTGACAACTAAGAGTTGAATATTTTCATATGTTTCTTGTTTCTATGTCAATAAAATACCTTTTATATCTTAGTCCACCTTTTTTTTATTGTGCCATGTTGTTACTTATGGACAGAAGTTAATTTTATAAAATTTATCCTTTAATTGGGGTGCCTAGGTAGTTCAGTGGGTTAAAGCCTCTACCTTCGGCTCAGGTCATGATCTCAGGGTCCTGGGATTGAGCTCCACATCAGGCTCTCTGCTCAGCGGTGAGCCTGCTTTCCCCTTCCCACTCTGCCTGCCTCTGTCTCTGCCTACTTGTGATCTGTCAAATAAATAAAAATTTAAAAAAAAAAAAAAGTATCCTTTAATGGCCTGTCTTCTTTTTTATCTTATTTAAGAAATTCTTCCCACCCCCAGAGTATAAAAAAAGATATTCTCTCAATATTTTTCTGAATGTTGTACTTTACATTTAAATCCTTCTGGAATTTTTTTTTTTTAATGTTTGGGAAGTATACAATTTCATTTTTCCCCATATTAATAACTGCTGGCCCAGCCCTATTTATTGAATAGTCTTTTATTTCTCCTCAGCTGATCAACAGTGGCCGCTTTGTCACCCATCAGAAGTCTGCATGGAATGTGGTCCTCTTTCTTGTCTCTTTCAGTTACAATTTTTATCCACCACTAGACCAGCATCACATTGCCCCCCATCTTTTTAGAGAGAGAGAGAGAGATTGCAGGGGTGGGGGGAGAGAATATTAAGCAGGCTCCACACTCAGTGTGGAGCCCAATATGGGACTCAGTCTCATGACCCTGAGATCATGACCGGAGACAAAATCGAGTCAAATGCTGAATGGACTGAGCCACCCAGGTACCCCTATGTTGTCTTTTTTTTTTTTTTAAATTTAAGATTTTGTTTATTTGAGAGAGAGAGAGAGGAGATCACAAGTAGCAGGGAGCCTGGTGCAGGACTCAATCCTCTGGGATCATGACCTGAGCCGAAGGCAGACACTTAACTGACTGAGCCACACAGGCACCCCCACATTGTCTTAATTATTATGTTTTTATAATCTTAATATCTGACAGTATTTTTAAAAAGTTTTTTAAAAGATTTTATTATTTGACAGAGAGAGAGATATCACAAGTAGGCAGAGAGGTAGGCAGAGAGCTGAGCAGAGAGCCTGATGTGCGGCTTGATCCCAGGACCCTAAGATCATGACCTGAGCTGACGGCAGAGGCTTAACCCACTGAGCCACCCAGGTGCCCTTCAAAAATTCTTGCTTTAAATGATATTTGACATATAATTGTTTAATAATCAACATGTACATGATCCTGAAACTCAAATGTGGAAGTAGAGCTAAATAATTACATTTAAACATAGGAAATGGGTTTTGTTTCTAAGATTAAAGAATCTTTTCAAGGCAGCACAATTAAAATCAAACTAATGGGACTTTTAAAAGCCATTCCTAATATGGGACTCAAGTTTGGGGTCTTTTGGATGGGGTTTTAGGTGAAAAAATGTGGTGGGCCATGAGTTGGTAATTGGTGAAGCCACTTTAATGTATTAATTTTATAGGTTTCAGTGGTTTATTTTCTTTTTCCTTTTTTAAAAAGATTTTTATTTATTAGCTAGAGAGTGCAAGCATAGAAGGAGAGAGAAACAGACTCACCGCTGAGCAGAGAGCCCGACTTCTGCTAGATCTCAGGACCGTGAGATCATGACCTGAGTCAAAGGCAGATACTTAACTGACTACGCCTCCCAGATGCTCCAGGGGCTTATTTTCTTAATAAATACAGAATGCATCACTTGTTATATAATTATATTAGGTCCTTACTACTTTGTCTTTTTGTTTGTTAAGATTTTGTTAGCTTAGAGAATTCCATGTCTTCGACAGGCTAGTGGTGGTAATATGTCATATGTACGTAAAGTTAATAGATTTGAAAATCATACTTCTTTTTTACTATTATGAAAAATATCAAAGAGAATAGTAAAATGAACTGTTATCAATATTTCACCAGTTTTGTTTCTGTTCCTTGTCTCCTTTTTTTTTTTTTTTTTTTTTAAAGATTTTATTTATTTATTTGACAGACAGAGATCACAAGTAGGCAGAGAGAGAGAGAAGAGGAAGCAGTCTCCCTGTGGAGCAGACAGCCCGATGTGGGGCTCGATTCCAGGACCCTGGGATCATGACCTGAGCTGAAGGCAGAGGCTTTAACCCACTGAGCCACCCAGGCGCCCCTGTTCCTTGTCTCCTTAATGGACCCCTTCCCCATATACACACACTTCCTGCACCCTACTCTCAGCTAGAATTATTTTAAGTCTTGCCATTATAGCATTTCATCTAATATCCAGCATTCAGGTTTTTCTAATTTTCTAAAAAAAAATGTCTTCACCCTTGTTTCTTTGAACTGGAATCTAAACCATGTCCATATATTTTGTATGATTAATAATTCTTACTGTATCTTTTAATACATAACAGGCTGTCCTCGCCTCCTTGACATTTATTTGTTGTAAAGATTAGGTCATTTGTCTAGCTGAATTTTTCATATATTGGATTTGACTGATTTCATCCTCATACTCAAGCTATTCTACCATGTGTATTTCCTATAAACTGATAGTTAAGTTTAATCATGGCTACATTGAAGTTTTAACTTTGGGGAGGTTTTAACAAAGTTAGAACTTAGGTAGTGGCTTCTAAACAAAGGTTCTGTTATGTTGATTTTAGGAGGTGAATGACTTCAATAACATTTTTGAAATGGTGTCCTAATATATATGAATAATGGATTACAAAGCAGTGATAGAATTTCTATAAACCAGGTTCCTCTATATCCTACCTCCTCTAACCTCCCTATTTATACAAATGGGGAAACTAAGGCCCAGAGAGTTAAGTATTTGCCAAAGGCCAAACATTTAATTTAATAGAAGTAAGGGTCTTGGGGTGCCTAGATGGTTCAGTTCGTTAAGCATCTGCCTTCGTTTGGGTCAGGTCATGATTTCAGGATCATGAGATCAAGCCCTGCATCAGGCTCCACGCTCAGCACGGAGTCTTCTTGAGATTCCTGCCTCCTTCTCCTCCCCATGCTCGTGTACTCTCGTGCCCTCTACCCCTACCCCCACCCCAAATAAATAAAATCTTTAAAAAAAAAAGTCAGGGCTTTTTTCCATCTTCCATTCCTTTTACAATTCTGCCTCAGTTGTAGATCCCTCCACCTAAAGGTGTTTATGCATCAGAAAAGAGGTGTTCAGGATAGCATCTTTGCCCATCCAACTAGTTTTTGGGGCTAAGAAGGTAAGACATAGTATGCTGTAAACTTTGAATGCTTTGAGTTGTTTTCTGCACTGCCGGTGTGGTAAGTAAGACCTTTGAAAGTAGTAGTCACAGAAAGGTCTTAGATAGGACCTAGACCTAAAGCCTGGTATATCCAGGATAGAAAGAATGTAATAAAATCTTTTCTTTTTTCCTTGAAGATTTATTTTTATTTATGTGAGAGAGAGCGAGCACGAGCAAGGGGAGGGGAAGAGGGAGAGAAAGGGGAAAAAACTCCCCACTGAGCACAGAGCCTGTCTCAGGGCTTGATTCCAAGAACTTGGGATCAGAAATCAGAACTTGGATGCTTAACTGTGCATCCGACTCTCGGCCATCTAGTCGCCCCTGCAATAAAATCTTTATAGGCCACAATAGTAGTAGGTTATTTGGTCCTAAATAATTTTTATTTATGGTACTTGTTCACCTAATTTCTTTTTGGGCTAGTATGGTTTGTTTTCCATTTTGATTTCTATTTATCCTATAAATACTAGGTGTAAATTAATACTAATTTGAAGAAAATGAGTTATGTAACAATACAGGAAAACTAGAAGGAAGTTACATTCTTCTACAGCTTATGTAACTGAACAGATGCTTTGAAATCAGTGATGCGAAACAATCTTCTATAAGCCTCGTTACCCTTCACTGAGATATCTTAGTTACTTCATCTGTTTGATATGTAAAAGTGGCCTGCAGTGGCAGGCTCACTGTTTTCTTTTTTTGTGACTCTCAACAAACTTGGGAATTTGCAAAAGCAACGGTTGTAGGTATATGACAAAGTAATTCATCATTAAGAGCCATTACCTTGATTATTTTATTTTTAAAAGATTTTTATTTAGTCATTAGAGAGACAGAGCACATAAGCAAGGGGAGAGGGAGAGGGAGAGGAAGAAACAGATTCCCCACTAAGCCTAGGAGCCCAGGGTGGGGCTCGATCCCAGGATCTGGAGATCATGACCCAAGCCGAAGACAGCTGAGCCACCCAGGCACACCCCTTAATTATTTTCTAACACAATAGAAATATGTTAGCTGAGGGGCGCCTGGGTGGCTCAGTGGATTAAGCCTCTGCCTTCGGCTCAGGTCATGATCTCAGCGTCCTGGGATCGAGCCCCACATTGGACTCTCTGCTCAGCGGGGAGCCTGCTTCTCCCTCTCCCTCTGCCTGCCTCTCTGCCTACCTGTGATCTCTCTGTCAAATAAATAAATAAAATCTTTAATAATAAAAAAAAATATGTTAGCTGATAGGGCTTTGTAAATTTATAATGCAACTGATACATAAATGCAACAGAGAAAAAATCCCAAATAAATACAATGCAAATAGAAATTCGGGAGCATTTTATTTATTTTTATTTTATTTTATTTTTTTAAAGATTTTATTTATTTATTTGACAGAGAGAGACCACAAGCAGGCAGAGAGGCAGGCAGAGAGACAGGAGGAAGCAGGCTCCCTGCTGAGCAGAGAACCCGATGCGGGACTCGATCCTAGGACTCCGAGATCATGACCTGAGCCGAAGGCAGCGGCCCAACCCACTGAGCCACCCAGGTGCCCGGGAGCATTTTATTTAATGTGATGAGTATGCTGTCTTTATAAGTTCATTCCAGTCTGTGATACACTAGGGCAATTCTCACATGTCTGATATACTATTAACCCGTGTTTCTTGTGTTCTTAATTTGATTGAGTATTTAAAGTACTTATTTAAAGTGCTAATTAGTACTACAGTGATTCTGTTTTCTACATTCTTACTCATCCAAAAGAATGATAAAGTTAATGTCTCCTAAGCATTGTTTAAATTTTTATGAAAAATTAGTGTTTTATGTTCTTTTATTCTCAAGTATAACTCAATTTTTGATTCAGGGTTTTTAGAAAGCAACTGGCACTATCCAGATATTTTTCTTGAATGCATCAAATTTTGGGGGGGACATAATGGTTAAAAGGTTGAGACATGACAGTAATAATAAAAAAATAGACAAAATATATGAAACTGTTTTTCAAGACATCAAGGAATGAAGTACATGAACCCTCAAGGAGAGGAAACAAGGTGAGTTCTATGATTGCTCCAACTTACTACCTTGAGAGAGTTTTCCCGCTGCATCACAGGGAGGAGGAAACAGGGAGAGAGAGCCTGGTGGAATCTGATGAGATAGTTGAGAGTCTGGTGAAACCGATGTGGTTAGAGTTTACAGCACAGAGTACTAGAGAGAAGAGAGTTGCACAGGAAAAGAACTCTAAAAACTCCTTGAGTTTTCAGGTGAATCCTAATCAGTGCATGTAGCTGAGGATATTAATTACCTGAGTCTGAGTAAAAGATTACCGGAAGTAATAGAGCATCTCCAAAAGGGCTGGGAATAATAGCTGCACCCACAAGGCAGACTAGAAAACCTCAATGTTCTCAGAGCATTGGGTAGAGTACATTGATGGGTTTCACCTCAGTTATGGGGAGTAATTTGTCCTTGGTTGAGCATTGTTCTCTCTTGTGTTTAAAGCAAGACCTGAAAGCAATAAATCCTTTCCAAGTAACTGTACTAGAACAAAGATTTGCAGGAATGCAGAAACATCCAATACCCAGAAAGATAAAATTCCTAATGTCTAGCATCCAATCAAATACTATCAAAGATGTAAATAAGTAGGAAAATAGGACCCAAAATCAGACAAATCAATTGAAACTGACACAGATGTTAAAATTTGCAGACATTATATTGTAACTCTTACAGTTGTTGAAAAGTTTAGAGACACAGAAGATGGAAAAAGAATCTTTTAGATGTGTGAAATATAAAACACCCGGTGGGAATAATGGCAGACTTGACGTCCAGCAGAAAAGATTCATGAGTTTGAAGACCTATTAATGGAAACTCCAAAATCACAGAAAATTTTAAAAAGCATCTAATGTACTATAATAGACTAAGAAGTGGAGAAGAAATATGAAGAAACTGTTGAAGGAATGAGAGCTAAAAAGTGTCTAAATATGACGAAAACTATAAACCTATATAGTTTTAGGATCAATGAGTCTCAAGTACAAGAAGCATGAAAAAACAGGGGCCCCTGGATGGCTCAGTGGGTTAAAGCCTCTGCCTTCAGCTCATGTCACGATCCCAGTGTCCTGGGATCGATCCCCGAATTGGGCTCTCTGCTTAGCGGGGAGCCTGCTTTCTCCTCTCTCTGCCTGCCTCTCTGCCTACTTGTAATGTCTGTCTGTCAATTAAATAAATAAAATCTTTAAAAAAAAAAAGCATGAAAAAACAGTACACCAAGGCACCTAATTGTTTCATACCAGTGAAAGAAAGGAAAAAAGAAAAGACCAGAGGGTAACTGCACTATCCAAGTAACTTGGAAACAAGGTTAAAATATGAGAATGACCTCAGATTTCTTTCAGGAAATAAATTGTAGAAGTTGACATACATCGTGTATTAGAAAGCACCTGTCAGCCTAAAATTATATGCCCAGAGAAAATGTGTTTTAAAAACAAAGGCAAGGGGTACCTGGGTGGCTCAGTGGGTTGGGCCTCTGCCTTCTTCGGCTGGGGTGGTGATCTTGGGGTTCTGGGATCAGGTCCCGCGTC
Source organism: Lutra lutra (assembly GCF_902655055.1). Classification (NCBI taxonomy): domain Eukaryota; kingdom Metazoa; phylum Chordata; class Mammalia; order Carnivora; family Mustelidae; genus Lutra; species Lutra lutra. The sequence continues at coordinate 152,632,795 of NC_062279.1, read as the reverse complement.
GGGCTCTCTGCTCAGCAGGGAGCCTGCTTCCCCCACCCGCGCTCTCTGCCTGCTGCTCTGCCTACTTGTGATCTTTCTCTGTCAAATAAATAAATAAAATATTAAAAAAAAAAAAAAAGGCAAGGGGCACCTGGGTGTGGCTCAGTCTGTTAAGTGCCTGCTTTCTGCTCAGGTCATGATCTCCGTTTCCTGGGATCGAACCCTATTCCTGAGATCGCTGCTCAGCAGAGTCTGTTGCTCCCTTTCCCTCTGCCTCCTGCCCCTGCTTGTTGTGCTCTCTCTCAAATAAAACCTTGAACAAAAGGGGCACCTGGGTGGCTCAGTGGGTTAAAGCCTCTGCCTTCAACTCGGGTCATGATCTCAGAGTCCTGGGATGGAGCCCCACATCGGGGTCTCTGCTCAGCATGGAGCCTGCTTCCTCCTCTCTCTCTGCCTGCTTCTCTGCCTACTTGTGACCTCCGTCTGTCAAATAAATAAATAAAATATTAAAAAAAAAAAAACCTTGAACAAAAATTAAAACAAAGGCAAAATACTCTTTCAGACTAAAGGTGAAAGAATTAATCACTAGCAGGTCTATTACACGAGAAATTTTAAAGGAAGTCGTCTTTTAAGGCTGACAGGAATACACTAGAGACCAAAAAACAGGTCTGCAACTTGTTACTTAACTGCCGTAAGGTATGGATTGTATGTTTTTTTTTTCCGAGATTTTATCTATTTATTTGACAGAGACAGAGATCACAAGTAGGCAGAGAGGCAGGCAGAGAGAGGGAGAAGCAGGCTTCCCACCAAGCAGAGACCCCGATGCACGGCTCGATCCCAGGATTCTGAGATCATGACCTGAGCTGAAAGCAGAAGCTTAACCCACTGAGCCACCCAGGCGCCACTGGACTGTATGTTTTTTAAAAAGATTTTATTTATTTGAGAGAGCATGCTCACGAATAGGGATGAGGGGCAGAGGAAAAGGGAGAAGCAGGCACCACTGAGCAGGGAGCCCTACGCGTGGGCTTGATCCCAGTACCCTGAGATTATGACCTGAGTAACTCAACCAACTGAGCCACCCAGGTGCCCTGGATTGTGCTTTTTTTTTTTTTTTTCCCCCAGGGCTCCCATATAGATGATTATTAAAGCTGTTATTGGGTGCATGATGGTGTTCATACTATTGTCTCTATTTTTTTTTTCTATTCTTAATATTTGAGATTTTCCATCATAGAATATTTTTTTAATTTACCTTACCCAACAGTATATTATCTACAATAAATGAATCTAATTCAGTTTCATGTGAGGCTCTGTTTAGATGACAGGAATCCTGTACTAACTGATCTTGTAACATATGTCCGACAAAGTGTTACACAGTTCTTATCAAACTGGATTTTGAAATCTCTACAGACTACAATAATAAGTATTGCTTCTATAAGTGTTCCATAATAGTTTAAAAAGAAGAAAAGAAAAAGTTACTGTGCTGTCACTCTGCATAGGTTTTAATTAATTAGCTGGGACTTAAAAGTATACACACATATTCAAACATGCTGGAAGAAAATATGTGCATTGTTTTCCCTTCTGTCTTGCAGTATGCTTTAAAGATGATAATAAGGTTGTGTTTTTTTTTTTTTTAAGATATTTGTTATTTGACAGAAAGAGAGAGGTCACAAGTAGGTAGAGAGGCAGGCAGAGAGAGAGGAGGAAGCAGGTTTCCTGCTGAGCAGAGAGCCAGATGCAGAGCTCAGATCCCAGGACTCTAGGATCATGACCTGAGCCGAAGGCAGAGGCTTAACCCACTGAGCCATCCAGGTGCCCCTGATAATAAGGTTTTATCAGTAACAATGGTGGACTGACTAAGAAATTAGATTGGGGACCTGAATGCATTTCCCTCCTTTATCAATAATCTTAGCTTGTTTCCAAGTAGCTTTTTAATTTTGTATATCTTATGCTTTTACTTTTAAAATACCAATAATTTTTCTAAATGAGTATGAGTTCTTTTTCTTTTTTAAGGTTTTATTTATTTTTTGGCAGAGACAGTGAGAGAGCAAACACAAGCAGGGGGAGTGGGAGAGAGAGAAGCAGACTTCCTGCTAGCAGGGAGCTCGATGCGGGGCTCGATCCCAGGACCCTGAGATATGACCTGAGCTGAAGGCAGACATTTAATGACTGAGTCACCCAGGCACCCTAAAATACCAATGATTTGATAAACTCACACATTAAATTATCTTTATTATAATCTTTTATACTTTTACATTTTAAAATGTAGCTTGAATAATGGCACCTGGCTAGCTCAGTTTGTGGAGCATATGACTCTTGATCTTGGGGTTGTGAATTTGAGCCCCCCACTTTGGGTGCAGAGATTGCTTAAAAATAAAATCTTTAGGGGCACCTGGATGGCTCAGTGGGTTAAAGCCTCTGCCTTCGGCTCAGGTCATGATCCCAGGGTCCTGGGATCGAGCCCTGCATTGGGCTCTCTACTTGGCAGGGAGCCTGATTCCCCTTCTCTCTCTCTGCCTCCCTCTCTGCCTACTTGTGATCTCTGTCAAATAAATAAATAAAATATTTTTTTAAAAATAAGTAAAATCTTTAAAAGGGAATAAAAAAAGAATGTAACTTGAATGAAGTAAAGATTTGCTGTTTAAAATCAACATTTAAAAAAAATAAAAATAAAATAAACATTTTTCTCCATATTGTCATCATTTTATATTCCAGATCCAGGGGTTGAGCTCGAACTCTGTTTTCAATTCATACTTAAAAAATTTTTTTTATTAACTTTTTTTAAAAGTGATCTCTGTGGGGTGCTTGGGTGGCTCAGTCATTATATGGCTGCCTTTGGCTCAGGTCATGATCCCAGGGTCCTGGGATTGAGTGCTGAATTGGGCTCCCACTCAGCTGGAAGCCTGCTTCTCCCTTTCCCACTCCCCCTGCTTGCGTTCCCTCTCTGGCTGTCTCTCTCTCTCTCTCTCTCTGTGTCAAATAAATAAAGTCTTAAAAAAAAAAGTAATCTCTGTTCCCAACATGCAGCTCGAACTCATGACCTTGCGACTGAGAGTGGATGCTCTACCAACTGAGCCAGCCAGGTGCTCTGTCACTTCATACTTTTTATTTATTTTTTAAAGTATGGTTTATGTGCAATTTGTATTAGTTTGATTAAAATGTTACAAGTTACAGATTTGAAAATGTCACACTACACATGGACTGAACATCTGTAGCTGAAAATCTTGATATTTTCTGTCAGCAGCAGATGAAATGCCTTCACACATTAAACCACAAGTAATTGGAATTTATTAACCAACACTTAATTGTACAATTATTAGCCTTACCAATAAAGCAATAATTAAATTGGCCATCTTATACCAGGAAAACAAATGAAAAGGCAACAAACTATCCTAACAATTCATATTTTATTTATTACCTACTTTCCATTACTTGTTTCTCATAACAGTTGTCAAGGATGATCGTGGTATTATTGCTCAGACTTTAAGCAAGTTGCTTTGGCATTTTCTATAAAGAGATTTGCTGCTTTCAATTCACAATTAGCTTGTGACCCAGTGTTTATGAAAGCACTATCCTATGCCATTTAATTTGCATTTAGAGGCAGTGTAAGGCTTTGCTTAGTCTCATTTGAAGGCAATGACGAGTATTTCCAGATCTACATGTAAAATAGGAGGATGCTGCTACTTAGTATAAAACTCATAAAGGATACAAGTTGTTCGGGACACCTGGGTGGCTCGGTAGGTTATGCGTCTGCCTTGGGCTCAGGTCATGACCCAGTCCAGCATCGGCATTGGACTCCTTGCTCAGCGGAAAGTCTGCTTCTCCCTCTGTCTCCTACTCTCCTTGATTGTGCTCTCTCTCTGACAAAATCTTTTAAAAACATACAAGATGCTTAACGTGTTAAATAAAACTTCCATTTTAAGAAATACTGAATTTCTGTAGAAAATGCCAAGTGTTATATTAAGCACTTATTTTTTAAATAAAGATTTATTTATTTATTTATTTATTTATTTATTTAGAGAGCACAAGGGGGAAGAGGGGGAGAGAGAATCTTGAGCAGACTTCCCATGGAGTGCAGAGGCTCAACCTGCTCCAAGATTGTGACCTGAGCCAAAATCAAGAGTTGGATGCTTAACCGACTGAGCCACTCAGTGTCTGCTAGGCACTTTCATGATGTTTTATCATGGATTGCCATAAAGGTTAAAGACCTTGCCCATGACCATGTGATGGTTCAGTGAAAGAGCCAAAGAACCCAAGTACTATGACATATATTCAAGTGTCTTTTGCACTTACTATGCTTCAAATCATTAAGCATGGAATGAAATTTCCTGATTAATAGTTTGAATTTGTAAAAGCACTAATATAATTTATAATTTCCCTTTAAACTGAGAGGTATTCAACAACTAGTAATTTCTTTTTAAGTGAGTCTTAGTTAATGCCAGTGACCTGAAAACAGTGCCAATGTTTAAAATCCTAATCTAGTTAGCAATTTGGGGAAGTTTTCTACATTGATACCTTGTGGCCTAACAGGCTGCACTTTCATCAAAATGACAGCAAACAACAAATACCTTATATATTTAAAATGTGAAAAGTCATGTCAATCTAAAAGATTTACATTATATGGATGAGATAACTAAATGGTTTTTGTTTGTTTGTTTTTTTAAAGATTTTTATTTATTTGACAGAGAGAGATCACAAGTAGGCAGAGAAACAGGCAGAGAGGGGGAAGCAGGCTCCCGGCTGAGCAGAGAGCCCAATGTGGGCCTGATCCCTGGACTCTGGGATCATGACCTGAGCCGAAGGCAGAGTCTTAACCCACTCAGCCACCCAGGCGCCCTGTTTGTTTGTTTTATCCAAAATGTGTTTATTGGGATAGTTTCTCATCTTGATTCAGGGGCTTTTAGTGCTCCATCCTTCTGTAAGCCTTTCTTTCCTCTTGTAGGCTGCCAAAGGACAGTGGAACAACCAACACACAAAACTACCATTTATGCATGGTTAAAAACCATGGTGATTTTGTAGCATCCTAGGCTCTTTCATGTCCATGAAATAGGAGGTGGGGCTCTGCACCAGGTGCTTCTTCTTGTTCTTCCTCTTCTCTGCTGGGGAGTGAAAGAAGGAGGTCCTTCTTGAGGGTCATGTTCTCATGGGGAGGTCGTCACCACCAGGTAGTCTTTTTTTTTCTTTTTTTTTTTTTTAGATTTTATTTATTTGACAGACAGAGATCACAAGTAGGCAGAAAGGCAGGCAGAGAGAGAGGAGGAAGCAGGCTCCCCGCTGAGCAGAGAGCCGTATGCGGGGCTCGATCGCAGGACCCTGGGATCACGACTTGAGCCGAAGGCAGAGGCCCCAACCCACCGAGCCACCCAGGCGCCCCACCAGGCAAAAAGAGTGTGTCAACAGGAACTTGAGGCAATTCTGTCCGCAGTGGGCCACAAGAAGAGTGAATCAGCTTCCTCTTGCTTCAGCGGAAGGGTTTGGCATACAGTCATGAACACTTCACTTGTGACCCAGATTCCTTTGGAGGGGGTCCTTTGGAGAACATAGATGTACATATACTGTAGTCAGAGTTCTGGCAACAGCCAAATGCCTCTTAGGTGAGAGCTCGTGTATTTGGTTTTTTCTTTAAAGGCCAGACTTTCTGTGTAATTTGGATTGAGGGCCAGAGAGTCTTATCCTAAATTTCTGTTCCTTTCCTCAGATAAACTTTAGCTCTTCTCAAGTGGCATAAAAATCACTTTTATTACATTTAAAAACATTTACTATGATTTTCGTGTGAACAAATCTCCATGCTAGGCAGAGGAAAATGGGAAACAGCTGTAGCTTAGAGCATATACCGTGAGCATTCCCTGTGGGCACTCTGGGACTCAGGTAATATTAAACACACCTAGAAGATGGTAGGATGTCCCCGCAAAAAGTTTTAACAAATTTGCTGGATAACTTAAGCAAGGCAGATCATCTGAAGGGAAAAAGAAATGAGTTGGACGAGTACTAAAACCACTGTTGGAGTGAAGGAGGGATTCTGAATATGATATACCTCAAATTTGTCCTGGCTCAGACCCCTGAGAGTGTATCTGGTCCCCAGGGGACTAGAGGCAACCCTACTTCAACAGTATTTCACAAAGAAGAAGGCACCTAAGTTCATGATGACCATTGGAATACAGAATTCAGAGGAAGAATGGGAGATACACAGTGGCTCATTTGTCACGTGGGGTAGCAGTTTAGCTACAATGGGAGAGAATCTGCTACTGAGCATGTGGGAGACATTCCTGGGGAGTCAGGAGCATGTTGCAGTATGGCAGATTTTGCTGAAGCTACAGGTCCTGTACTTGCTAGAGGAGCAATGAATCATTAAGATTAATATATTAATGATATCTTGACCTCATTTGTACCTGTGGGCTCTTGGGGCCTGGGATATATAGTTATATAAGGATGAACAAAAGTGTCCCTACTTTGACAGAGGGCCCACTTTAGTGAGGAAACAGACACATTCATATCAATGAAAATAAAATGCAATGTATTCACCATTGTAAATGAAATACTGCACTGGATGCCTTATTGAACAGCACATAGGAGTATATGGGTCCTATTCTGTAGAAATTGGGATGCCATTACACGTTTTAACTAAGGCAGAGTCATTTAGCTTATCTATGTTTTAGAAATATTTCTGACTGGTCTGGTAGAAGGATTGAATGAGAAGAAGCTAAAATCAAGGAGACTTCGTTCAATCAGGTCAATTGGGCCTAAGTTAGGTGTATTAGAATGACTGGAGAAGAGGGGGCGCATCAGAGATGTTTAAGAGGACTATGTATCTTATTAGATATTGAAGTTATGGAGAGTAAGAGCTTTTAAAATAACTCAAAAATCTTTAGAGGCAGTATTTCCTTTTTAAAAAAATTTTGTAAGAAATTTCTACACCCAACGTGAGGTTTGAACCCAACCAAAAGATCAAGAGTCATGTGCTCCAGCCCCTGAGCCTATGAGGCACCCCTCGAGGCAGTATGATGTACACTAAAAGATACAGGGTCTGGGACTATTCTGCCTAGGTCTGAGTCATACACTGATGTTCCAGGACAGCCTTGGGCAAATTGTGCATCCCGTCCATCTCCGTTCTTTCATCTGTAAAATGGGGATGATAATAGTACCCACACTTCATACAGTCATTCTGTGTGAATAAATATAATTTAATATAAAAGAAGCCCTTAGGAGAGTGCCTGGTACCCAGGTTTAGTTTACTATCATTATTCTAGCTAGGGTAGGTAACTGGATGAGCATCAGTAAAAGTCACTGAAAGGAAAATACAGACTGGCAAACTCAGAGGACAGAGAAAATGGTGAGTTAATTCTTGGACGTACCGAATCTAGAGTTTCTGACTCAAGGTAGTCACAAACTATTTGTTGAATATTAATAGAAATGAGCAGGTTTTTCCTTTTAAAAGTGCTTTGATCGTATACGAGATACTGTCATAAGCTCTCTATATGTATAATCTCAATTCTCACACAGTCCCTGTCAGATAGGTAGTATTATTTCCATTTTAGTTTATTTAACAGAATAATGAACAGGTTTGCAGCTTAACAATATTAACAAAGGCCTCATTTCCCGAAAGTAAAAGAAGTTCTGATTTACTCTGCTGGTGGTAAGTAGACTGGTTGAGATTTGAACCCAGACACTCTGATTCCAAAGCTGGTGTACTGAATCACTACGATGGCTTGAACCATTTTGAAACCTTTGACCCCTAGTGTCTCTCTCTCTCTCTTTCTCCTTTAAGATTTTATTTATTTATGGGATGCCTGGGTGCCTCAATTGGTTGAGCATCTGCCTTCGGCTCGGGTCATGATCTGGGATTGAGTCCCATATCAGGCTCCCTGCTCAGTGGGGAACCTACTTCTCCCTCTCCCTCTGCCATTCCTTCTGCTTGTACTCTCTCTGTCTGTCAAATAAATAAAGTATTAAAAAAAAAGATTTTATTTATTTATTTATTTGAAGCAAGGGGTGGGGAGTGGGTAGGAGCAGAGGGAGATGGAGAAAGGGAATCTTAAGCAAACTGCTGAGTGTGTAGCCCAGCGGCTTGACCTCACAACCCTGAGATCATGACCTCAGCCAAAATCAAGAGTTGGGTACTCAACTGACCAAGCTACCCAGGTACCCCCCCCCTTCCCTGAATCTCTTAATACTAGAGTCTATTAAGAAATGGCATCCTATTTTATAAAGAGTTGGATGTTTAATAATAAGAACATCTGTAATTTATTCTATGGCTATTATGGGTCAGGCATTACACATATATTGTCTTCAATTCTTCACAATACCCCATCACTGTGTTATAATAGGTACTTTATTTTATTTTATTTTTTAAAAAAAGATTTTATTTATTCATTTGACAGAGAGAGATCACAAGTAGGCAGAGAGGCAGGGGGAAGCAGGCTCCCTGCTGAGCAGAGAGCCCGACGTGGGGCTTGATCCCAGGACCCTGAGATCATGACCCGAGCCGAAGGCAGTGGCTTAACCCACTGAGCCACCCAGGTGCCCCTATAATAGGTATTTTAAAGCAGTGGAAACTAAGGCTCAGAGATGTCCAAAAACTTGCCAAGAGTTGCATAACTACTGAGAGGAGAGGAGAGATTTGAGCTCAGGTCTATTTATTCCCAAAGACTGTACTATTATCTTCCAAATTTAGCTACATTACATTTAATATATCATGTCACATTTTGCAAGTGACACCATGAGTTCCATGAATTATACAACCATGTTGTCAAGTTCAAAAAACCGTTTTAATTATGGAAGCGTAATAACTGGAATAGTATTTTTCAAATTTCAGTTACATAAGAATCATATACAGAGCCTGAGACTTTACCCCCAAGTGTATCGAATCAAATGTTCAAAGGATGAGTCTTAGAAATCAGATCTTTAAAAGGACTGATATGGTTCTAATGAAGGTTCTCCAAGGACCATGTTTTGAGGAATGTTGCAAGGATGGGGTTGGTTCAGGTACTCTTGGCATCTGAGCTCTCTAGGTGAAATCTTTTTATTTTTTGGAAAAAAATTTTTTTTTAAGATTTTATTTATTTCTTTGTCAGGGAGAGAGAGAGCACACACAAGCAAGGGGAACTGTAGGCAGAGGGAGAAGCAGGATCTGCTCTGAGTAAGTAGCCTGATGTGGAACTTGATTCCAGGACCCTGGGATCGTGACCTGAGCCAAAGGTAGATGCTTAACCAACTGAGTCACCCAGGTGTCCCTGGGTAAAATCTTAGGGCACTTTTATTGCCAGTACCATAGCTTATTACCTCTAAGTTATTATTTCAGATCTTCTATTGTTAATTTAGCTGATTGCAAGCACTTAGCTAAGAAACTTGAAGCCATGTGTGCTCTGCCTCATGTTCTGTCAATATATTATTTCCCACTCCCTCCGTGCCTTTTTCACGGATGAAACTCCCAGCAAAGCTGTATGGAAGAACTTGCACTTCACAGAAAATTAACTATGATAGCTGTGTAAGAGGAAGAGCATTGCAGCATGGTGAAAACATCAGACCTGGCTTCGAGTCCTACTTCTGCCCCTTTGAGCTTTGGTTCCATTAATATTGGTTTGGCAGAACCTACTTCACAATGTCGTGAGAGAATGGGGTGCGTGGTGTAGAGTTAAGATCTCAATAATTGGTGGCTATCATCAACGCTTAATACACCCTTGTGTTTAGAGAGGAAGACCGTAGAAGTACTATGCTGTATGCAAAGAGAGGGTTATCATTTCTTCTGAACTGGTTCACTTAGAGGTTGGCAAGATTAAGTGCATGTAAATCTGTAATTGTGAATGGAACTAATCACAATAAAATGCATCTCACCTAAACGAATTACAGTTAGACTAGTTACACAAAGAAAATAATGGTTGGGTAAAGGTCAACTAATTCTGATAGACTTATCTGGGTGGTTGGTGATTGATTTCCCATAATAGGTAAGCAGTTGTCTGGGAGAGTCCTTTTTGCATGTGTTGGAGATTATATGTATTAATTACTTATCCCCCCTTATCACTCTCAAAATTGTCCCAGAAAGGGACATGCCCAAGGTCCCATGGGTAGGTAGGCAGTGACAGAGGTAAAATTAGAACTTTGGTCTATGTTTTATGTATTAACCAGGCCATTAAAAACCAAAAAAGCTATTAGTTAATGGGAAGCAGAGGTGTGTATGACCTGTTTCTTTCTGCTGTCAGCATTTAAAAATTTACCAGGAGTTGCCTTATATAACTCCAGATACTGTGTTTTGAGTTTATGAGGGTTTTAAAAAACGTCAGCGGTAGGAGGAAGAAAACAGAACCAGTACTTTCATAAATCCCCTCCACACCCGTGGGGATTAAGCAATTGCCTGCCAGATTTCATCATTACAATAAATGTAAGCCTGACAATTTACAGGAAGCTTATCAGTCCTTTCCATTCCAGAAACTTGTGATGCTTTTCCTCACTACATGGTACAAACAGCTGAATCAAATTGTCTTTAAGAGTAGCCACCTTTCCCTCAGGCTATATACACTGCACCATCCTGTTCCATGCAAGTTAGCCCATAATAGGGCCTTTGATTGAAAGTCAAGCAGTTGGTGCTGACTTGGCAATATTTACTGAGAACAAAATAAGTGACACATAGGTATGTTTAAGAAATGGAAGGCTCTTGTCTGTATGGAATTTTTGCAAAGAAACATTATGAACCATTATACACATTATATGTCCATATTTATAATGAAGCAAAATCTGGTCTTAGCATTATCTGAACTACTGATCTTCAAAAGGTAACCTAAGGACTGAGACCATTCTGTATTTGGACACCTATAGTTTATGGTGTAGCCCGTATTCTTTGCGTGGTTACTTTTGGCTTCAGTTCAGAGATTGAGAGCACATATTAGTCATTTAGTTTGTTGACATAAACTAATGACAAAGTTGTCTTTTGGTGTAGGGTTAAGTGCATGTTCTGGGATGAGTAAGACATAGATTTATATCCCTGATTTTCCACTAACTGGCTCTATGACCTTGGACGAGTCAATAACTGTCTAAACATAATTTCCCTTTTCTCCCAAGTGAGAAAAAAATAAAACCTTCCACATATAGTAGTTTTAAGGATTATACATATAATTCATTGAAGAATTTATAGTGCCTAGTACATAGAAAGATCTTAATACATTTTAATTACTGCTTTCTTCTCTTTCCATCTATATATTTTTCTTTCCTTTATTCCTTCCCCTACTCTGTTTTTCCTAATTTTTATTTCTATCAATTTGTTTCTTTTTTCTTTTATGCTTCTTCCTTTTCTCAGTTCTTCTGTTGTCCTATGCCTTTGTACAAGTCCAAGCAATTCTTTTTCTCATATATGAGACCCCTATCTCTAGGGGAGACAGGGCCACCCCTTGAAAAAGGGAACAATAAGTCGTGTCTGTATTCCAGTCTGATGCCCTATTCTTTTAGTCAAGAATGGGAAGCATGTGTTCCAAAAATGCAAACTTGAAGTTCTGGAAAGGGATACTGAGGCTCACTGTGGACACAACGGGCCAATGAACAGGAAAATGCCCAGTGTGGCAGATATTCCCCAACTCAATCCTCTTCTGCGCTCCCCACCCCTGAATTTCTAAGACTTTAAAAAAATATATATTTATTTATTTATTTGTCAGAGAGAGAGAGAGAGAGGGATTGAGAGAGAGCGCAGAAGTGGTCTTCCTTACTGAGCAAGGACACCTGATGTGTGACTCAGTCCCAGGACCCTGAGATCATGACCTGAGCTGAAGGCAGATACTTAAACATCTGAGTCACCCATGCATCCCCAAAATTTCTAAGACTTTTGAAAGATCTGGCAGCAACCCTGGAACCCTGGCTGGCTCTGGAGGCCCTGCCCAGGTGAG